>NC_091444.1:9097948-9697948 GCF_964237555.1 Oryctolagus cuniculus | reverse complement strand
AGTGGAGCAGGCAGGACTCGAACCGGCACTCATATGGGATGCTGGCACTAAAGGCAGCAGCTTCATCCATAATGCCACAGTGCTGGCACTTGTCTTTTTGACTTTCAAGTAAATAAAATAACAAAATTTTTAAAAGTTTTGTGAGAATGGAGTTAAAATTTAAGCTTATCTTCGTGCAAAAATTTTTGAAATCCATGCATAGTTTTTTCATTCTATGTATTTTCCATGAATTTTTTGAAGATTCTGCATATATTTGAAATAGTAATAAGTTTATGTAACATACACATATTTAATTCAAAGATGTATATTTAGTTCAAACATGTTGTATATTTAGTTTATGGATAATACCTATTTGGTATTCAAAATCCATTTTAATTTATTGAGAGGTCCCTTCTGGGCTATGTGATTACCAGTCAGGAGTTAGGACACTAACTCATTCCTAAAGAATTCTGTGGAATATGATAGATCCTCTGTATTAAAAAATAGAGCTGCCATTGTGAAATAAACTTGGAAAGTGTGGAAATTACTGCATGTTAATATTCCTCTTGGAGTTCATAAACCATAAGTTATTAATGTTTCCAGATAGTCTTGCTTTTTTGAAATTTTGATGTCTTCACTCTAATTTTAATATTTAATCTGTTTTGATTTATGTAGATGAAATTTAATCAGTTTTGATACATAGCATTCGATTGTATTAATATATAATGTGAGATATTAAGTTCCTTCCTACAAACAGATGGATGGGTTTCTAAATTTTTCTTGTTAGTGGATCGGCGTTGTGGCTTAGCTGGTAAAGCCACCACTGGTGACGCTGGCATCCCATATGGGGACCAGTTAGTGTGCCTGCTGTTCGCCTTCTGATCCAGCTCCCTGCTAATTGCCTGGGAAAGCAGTAGAATATGGCCCTAGTGCTTGGGCCCCTGCACCCACGTGGGAGACCTGGCTGGATGAAGCTCCTGGGTTCAGCCCGGCCCAGCTCTGCCTGTTGTGTCTGTCTGAAGAGTGAACCAACAGGTGCGAGATGTCTCTCTTTCTCTCTGTGTGTGTGTGTAGCTCTTACTTTCAAAGAAATAAATACATTTTCAAAAATAAATGAATTTTCCTTGTTAGAATACTACAGTGAGCATCTGATCCATATCTTTTTGTTCATGTATTATGCCAACATTTCTCTACAGTGATAAGCCTGAAATGAATTTCTGGGTAAAGGAGAGGTGTGTCTTTATTGTTGTCAACTTGCTGTTCAAATTTGGTGGCCCAGAATATTTTGTAATTTGAATGTTTTCTCTGTCATTTTTTCATCTTTTTTCTTTTTATGTTATTTCCCTAAGACATTGGTTGGTACTCAACCTACAGGGTGTTTTTAATGCATATATTAATGCATGGGTGCCACTCCTTGATGCTAACTTAATTGGTCAAAAAAAATCTAGTATGCTGATGGATTTGAGGACCTCTGCACAGGTTTATCTTAGGCAGAACTATGGCCTTCAGTGTCATGAATACACGATGGCTCCCAAATGTTTATGTCTTGCCAAGACCACTCTGTTGAATTCCAGACTCCTACATCCATTTGTCTACTCAGGATTTCCTTCGGTGCGGGTGTTGAGGTGCACCCAGTTAAGCTGCCACCTGTGACGTCAGCATCCCAGATGGGCACCAATTCAAGTCCTGGCTGCAACACTTCCAGTCCCTGCTAATGCACCTGGGAAAGCAGTAGATGATGGTCACTTCTGGGGAGTGAATCAGTAGCTGGAAGATCTATCTCTCCCTCTCTCTGTGACTCTGCCTTTCAAGTGAATAAAATAAGAAGTTTCTCTCTTGTGAGATTGAGTATGTCCGAGCCTGAGCCTTGCACCGCGTGTCCTTCCATTCGGAGCAACCCTTTGCTCCTCCCTGGGTGCTCACCACGCAGAGCACTCAGTAGAGCAGGTGCAGTCTTGCATCGACTCGGAACAGGAAATCACTGCGTCATCCTCACCATCCTCACCATCCTCACCCCTTGTTTGGCTCGGCCTTCATGATCAACCCATCAGCAAATTTTGTTGTCTACGTTTTAAACATATTATCTAGAATCAAGTCAATTTTAATTACCTTACTCCATGTTCTTAGCTAAGCCATGGTACTTAATTGTATTTCTGTGCTATTACTATATAATGTGAAGTATTTAGCTACTTCCTTATTGACAGATACTTGTTTCTAAATTTTCCTTATTACAGTACTACAGTGAACATCCAAGTTCATACCTTTTTGTGCACATAATAGGCCAGCGTTTGTCTAGGGTCCAGCACCCTGGATATTTCACTAACTGTCTGGATTGTCTTCTTTGAGCTACTCTTGCTCCTTCCTCCCCCACTTATGTTCCTCCCAGAACAGCTGGGGGGAACCTTTAAACACCTACATTAATAATATCCTTCCTCTGCTTAACCCTCTACTAGATCTTTCTCTCAAATTTTGGTAAAGGCCAAAGTCTTTTTTTTTTTTTTTTTTTTTTTTTTTTTTAAGATTATTTGAGAGGCAGAGTAACAGACAGAGAGTCTTCCATCCCCTGGTTCTCTCCCCAGATGGCCACAATGGCCAGACCTGGGCCGTTCTGAAGCCAGGATCCAGGAGCTTCTTCTGGGTCTCCCATGTGGGTGCAGGGGACCAAGCACTTGGGCCATCCTCCACTGATTTCCCAGGCCATTAGCAGGAAGCTGGACCAGAAGTGGAGCAGCCAGGACTCAAACTGGTGCCCATATGGGATGCCGGTGCTGCAGGTGGAAGCTTAACCTTCTACGGCACAGTGCCAGCCCCAAAAGCCAAAATGTTTATCACAGGCTGTGAAATCCTTTATGGCCTTGATACTCTGCTATTCCCGTCCCTTTTCTCTCCTTCATGTCTCCATTTTGCTCACTTTGCCCCAGACACATTGGCCTCCTTATCCTCTCAAATGCGACAAGCTTGCCTCTGCCTTCTCAGAGCCTCTGCACTCGCTTCTTCTGCCTGGAAGCCTGGTCTTGTATCTGTCAGCGTGGCTGGCATCCTTACTTCTTAAATAGATCATGACTTACAATATACCTTGTCCTAGAGCAGCCTTCCCAAACCATTCTGTAGAAAATAACACCCCATCATCATTGTCTGTCCACCTGTCTGCTTTATTCTTTTGTAGAAAATGTATCACGTATGACATAGGATTATCTCTCTGTCTCTCTCTGTCATTAGAATATAAGCTGCAAGGGAACAAAAATGACTAGGTCATTATCGAACCACCCGCCCCCTCACAAAATTTCTGGTATAGTGTATGTATATATGTATGCAGGTATATATTTTTCATAAATATTTATTATATATTATACATATATTTAATCCTCATATTAATTCATTAAATGCCACAATAGGCCTTTGAATTATAGTGCTATTATTTGTTTTATTTTTTAAAGAGATTTATTTATTTTATTGGCGGGCAGAGTGGCTGAGAGAGAGGAGAGATCCTCTGACTGCTGGTTCACTCCCTAAAATGGCTGCCACGGCAGGGGTTGGGTCAGACCACAACCAGGAACCTAGTTCCCCACCCATATCTCCTACATGGGTGCAGGGATCCAAGTACTTGGGCCATCTTTCACTGCTTTCCCAGGTGCATTAGCAGGGAGCTGGATCGGAAGCAGAGCAGCTGGGACATGAACTGGTGTTCTGATACGGGCTGCTGACACTGGCTTTGCAAGCAGCAGCTTACCTGCTGCACCACACACTGGCCCCAGAGGTGTAGTACTATCATTATTCCAGTTTCACAAAGGAGAAAGTGGAGGGTTAGAATGGTCAAGTAGCCAGGAGGAAAAGGAGCCAGGTCTTCCTCTAAGTTCTCGATGAGTATTTGTTGAAGGAATGAAAGAGTGAAAGGGGAAGTGTTTCAGTGACAATGGAAGAGTCATGGATTTTAGAGGTCTTTAATGTTCAGGAGCTCACTTAAGGCCAGGACGTATTACATCAGTTAATAACCATGTGCTCAATTGATGACTTCACTGCAGAGATTAGGATGTACTTTATTACCATTAATAATTTTATTGCTCTGTTTTGATATTCAGACAAGGTATAGAACTTACAGAGAACACTCTTAAGCCTTTTCTTATTTAAGTACCAAAAAGCACATAGCATTTGAGTTCTAAGAATTCTGAAAAATGAGAAATTCTAAACGGGAACTGAAAGAACAGAAACAATGACACTTGGGTGGGCCAAGTGGTTGTTCCCATTCCCACCTTCAAGATTTGATAAAGCACTTCTGTTCCAAGGTGAAAATACGTAATCTGGTGTTTGTTTTTTTTTCACCTTGGATCAGGGAAATAGCAAGTTCTGGGAAAACGTGATTCCATCTTACACACTTGCAAAATAACTTGTTTCTTGAAAGCTTGGTAACTTGAAGTTTAAGAAAACCCTAAAACAGAAACCACAGGCTCAGTAAATCTAGAGTAAGTCAGAAAATCTTTTATTCTGATCACATTGGAGTGTATTTGTGCAGAAGCAGTTTTTGCTCTAGTTTGTCTTTTGTTTCTATTGTTTTCTTTCTGAAAATAAAAAAAACCAGATGGAACATGGGTGTTGTTCGTGAAGACAGTATTCTGCTGTTTACCACTGGCAAATGCCAGGCCACTTGCTCTTTCTCTCTAGATCTCAATATCTGTAAGGCAGTGATGAGGTTGCTTATCTTGTAGGGTCTGTGAGGATTATACTCTCTGTTCATGTGATAAACGAATGTGTTTAAAAATGTTTCTGTGTCTCATTTCCATGCCAAATGGACTCAATGTTGCCTGCTTTGCTGTGTGTCTTGGCCATGGGAAGCAGTGCTAGGCCATTTGGTCCATCGTTTCTGTGTTAGGGATGATGCTATCACTACGTATGCCAGTCATGATTAGGTCACGCTGGAAATGACAAGACACGAAGGGTGGTGTCTTAGGAAGAACAGCCCCAGAGGCTGGCAGGCCAGGCAGGCGTGGTGTTTCCATGGAACCAGGATCTGAGGTCGTTCCCATCTCCTTGTTCTTCTTCTTCTTCTTCTTCTTCTTTTTTTTTTTTTTTTTTTTTAAGATTTATTTGAAAGTCAGAGTTACACAGAGAGAGGAGAGGCGAGAAAGAGAGAGAGGTCTTCCATCTGATGGTTCACTCCCCAGTTGGCCGCAACGACTGGAGCTGCACTGATCTGAAGCCAGGAGCCAGGAGCTTCTTCCAGGTCTCCCACGTGGGTGCAGGGGCCCAAGCACTTGGGCCATCTTCTACTGCTTTCCCAGGCCATAGCAGAGAGCTGGATAGGAAGTGTAGCAGCCGGGTCTCGAACCAGCGCCCATATGAGATGCCGGTGCTTCAGGCTAGGGCATTAACCCACTGCACCACAGCGCTGGCCCCATCCCATCTTCTTGTTCTACAAGCATAGCTTTAATTCTCAAGATCTCTTCCTTGAACATTCCTGATGGGCACTTGGAGCGCCACTTAGAACAGCTATATTCCAGGAAGGAAAAAGAAGGAAGTGTTAGGAGGTGCCCCTCTCTTTAAAAGTATTTTCCAGAAATGTCACGCACGTTTACTTAGATGCCATATTATATAGGAAGCTAATTAATCTGCTTAATAAAGACAACTCAAAATACAGCATCAAGAAGGCAGCATTCTGGTCCATGAAGTACTCCAGGCTAGCAGGGTGGTTCTGCAGCCTTCAGCATTAGGGCTGCAAGGTTGTCGTTGTTGTCAGTTGTCATCTGCAGTCACCAAAAACAAAAAGGAGTGGGACCAGAGCACTCGCCTTTAGGAGGTGATGTATCAAGCCATTTTTAGTCCCATGGCCATGGAAGACTTAAAGAATTGGAGTACATTTAGGGTGAGTGTTTGCACACCTGCTTCCCGTACAGAACGCAGTGTCTAGGTTTGAGTGCCCTCCCCACTCCTGATTCCAGCTTCCACATAATGAACACCCTGGAAGACAGCAGGTGCTGATTCCAGTACTTGAGTCACTGCTACCTGTGTGGGAGACCCGGACTGAATTCTGAGCTTCTCATTTTAGCCTGACCCGGTCACAGCTATTGTGAGCATTGGGGACTGGAACCAGAAGATGGAGATCTCTGTGTCTTTCTGTCTCTCTGCCTTTCAAATAAAATAAAATAATAAGATAGAATGCTTTTATTAAGAAAGAAAGGGAAAGTAAATATTGAGAGGAAGTTGTTAGTCTCTATCACATCCTGTGATTAAATTGCTGGGTTACTAATACTAAACACTTTATTTAACTATATCTCAAATAATTAAGGGCTGGGTTTTTGAAGCTATGAATCACTATTGTCAACTGTTTATATTCAAGGTAAAATAACTCACATGACAGAGTAAAACCTGTGACTCTATAACTTGGAAAGTCTGTCAATAATACCCGAAACTCAATCGATTTCTATGTTATGGTTTTGGTAGAAACTAGAGCTATTCTTACTGAATTAATTGACTTTTCAGTTGCTGCATCCATGATGACTTATCGTTTATTGTTTTGCCTCAGCTTGTTAGTGAATTTGGATTTCCTCCCCGTAAACGTTCTATTCCTTTGGTTCCTGAAACATTAGCTCTCGCTTGGCTCTTTTACAGCTTCTGAGATTGCTCCTCGCCAGCACTGCTTCTCTTCTGTTTCTGTTCTTTCAGTGTTTGTGTTGCCGAGGCGTCTGTCAGGAGAGCACACTTGGACGCCATGGATTCCCCCCACAGTCTCACTTACTGCCCAGGACAGCTCCTAGATCTACTCCTCCTCCTGAAGCTCTTTTCTATATGAGCAAATACCTATGGGACAGTTTTTTGCCTTTATTATTTTTTTAATTTAGAAAATTATGAAGTATGACTTGCTGGAAAAGTGCACAAGCCTAAATGTACAGTCCAAATGCTCAAAGAGCAAACACCTAAGGAAATGCACCCCATCAAAGGTAGTGTCACAGCCCCCTGGAAGACTCCAGTCTGTCCCTTCCTGACTACACCCCCCTGGTGTCCCCTACAAGTAACCATTATTGTGGTATTTGGGGTGATGCCTTTCTTGCTTTTTAAAAATGGGGTTTATTGGCTGGTGCCGCGGCTCACTAGGCTAATCCTCCGCCTGCAGCGCCGGCACACCGGGTTCTAGTCCTGGTCAGGGCGCCTGATTCTGTCCCGGTTGCCCCTCTTCCAGGCCAGCTCTCTGCTGTGGCCAGGGAGTGCAGTGGAGGATGGCCCAAGTGCTTGGGCCCTGCACCCCATGGGAGACCAGGATAAGTACCTGGCTCCTGCCATCGGATCAGCGCGGTGCACCGGCCGCAGTGCACCAGCTGCGGCGGCCATTGGAGGGTGAACTAACAGCAAAGGAAGACCTTTCTCTCTCTCTCTCTCTCACTGTCCACTCTGCCTGTCCAAAAAAAAGGGGGGGGGTTTACCACCTATGCATACTTCTCTAAATGATATAATTTTTCTTATTTTTAAAAAATATTTATTTATTTATTTGAAAAGCATAGTTGGGGCAGGGGGAGAGAGAGAGACCTTCCATCTGCTGGTTCACTCCCCAAATGGCTGCAATGGGCCACACCAAAGCCAGGAGCCTGGAACTGGGTCTCCCATACTGGTGGCAGGGACCCAAGAACTCAGGCCATCTTCCACTGCCTTTCCAGGCACTTTAGCAGGACTTGGATCAGAAGTGGAGCAGCCAGAACTTGACCTGGTGCTCTTACCAGGCGCTAGGGTGGCAGGTGGTGCTTTAACGTTCTGTACCACAATGCTGGCCCCAATTTTTTCCTGTTTTAAAATTCCACGTAGGGTTAGTGGTGAGACACAGTGGGTTGAGATGCTGTATGGGATGCCTGCATCTCCTATCAGACTGCCTGGTTTGAGTCTAGCTATGCTAGTTCAGCCCCAGCTTCCTGCTGGTGAGCATCCGAGGCAGCAGCAGGTAGGAGCTCAAGTATGAGTTCCTGCTGCCCACATGAAGACTTGGATGGGGTTCCAGGCTGCTGGTTTCAGCCCTGGCCCAGCCCTGGCTATTGCTGGCATTTGAGGTATGAACCAACAGGTGGAAGATCTCTGTCTCTCTGCATTTCAAATAAATAAGTATTTTTTAAAAACTCCAGGTAGGGGCTGACGCTGTGGCGCAGTGGGTTAGTGCCCTGGCCTGAAGCGCCGGCATTCCATATGGGTGGCGGTTCTAGTCTCGGCTGCTCCACTCCCGATCCAGCTCTCTGCTATGGCCTGGGAAACCAGTAGAAGATGGCCCAAGTGCTTGGGCCCCTGCACCCACGTGGGAGACCTGGAAGAAGCTCCTGGCTCCTGGCTTCAGATCGGCGCAGCTCCAGCCGTTGCAGCCAAAAGGGGAGTGAACCATCGGATGGCAGACCTCTCTCTCTCTCTCTCTCTCTCTCTCTCTCTCTCTCGCCTCTCCTCTCTCTGTGTAACTCTGACTTGCAAATAAATAAATAAATCTTAAAAAAAAAAAACTCCATGTAGATGGAATTATACCGTATTCTTTTGAATACATATTACTAATAAGAACATTTGAATTTAGAGATGTATTTATCTTGTTTTTAACAGTCATGACAACATTATTTTAGTTATTAGAAATATTTTCTGGCCGGCGCCGTGGCTCAATAGGGTAATCCTCCACCTAGCAGCGCCGGCACACTGGGTTCTAGTTCTAGACAGAATCCAGTGCCCCTCTTCCAGGCCAGCTCTCTGCTGTGGCCCGGGAAGCCAGTGGAGGATGGCGCAAGTGCTTGGGCCCTGCACCCTATGGGAGACCAGGAGAAGCACCTGGCTCCTGCCTTCGGATCAGCGTGATGCGCTGGCCACAGCGCGCTGGCCGTGGCGGCCATTGGAGGGTGAACCAATGGCAAAAAGGAAGACCTTTCTCTCTCTCTCTCACTATCCATTCTGCCTGTCAAAAAAAAATTTTTTTTATGTACCCTTTTATTTTCAATCATCTCTTCCGAAGTTTTGGATGTTTCTTATAAACAACCCATGACAGGATTTACAACTACACTCTCAATATTTGACTTACCTGGAATATTTTTTTAAGATTTATTTATTTATTTGAAAGTCAGAGTTACACAGAGAGAGGAGGGGCAGAGAGAGAGGTCTTCCATTCGCTGGTTCACTCCCCAATTGGCTGCAACGGCCGGAGCTGTGCTGATCCGAAGCCAGGAGCCAGGAGCTTCCTCTGGGTCTCCCACATGGGTACAGGGGCCCAAGTACTTGGGCCATCTTCCACTGGTTTCCCAGGCCATAGCAGAGAGCTGGATCGGAAGTGGAGCCTCCGGGACTAGAACTGGCCCATATGGAATGTCAGTGCTTCAGGCCAGGGTGTTAACCCGCTGCGCCACAGCACCAGCCCCACTTGGAACATTTTTATGTTTACATTTAATGTGATTTTCTGATATGTTTGATTCTAAATCTACCATTTTAGTTTGATTTTTCTGTTTGTTACATCTTTGTCTTTATTTTCTTGCCACCGTTTGGCTTAAGGAAGTGCCATGGTCTGAATGTTAGTGTCCTCCTAAAGTTCTTATGTCAGAATCCTGACGAGGACAGTGGGGGAGGAGTATCTTTGGGAGGTGACAAGGTCGTGAGGTCTTCATTTTCTTCATCCGTCTATCCATGATGAATGATTAGGTTAATTCTATAATCAATATTTGAGTTCATTAATAATTAGGTTGAATAATTTGATTAATAATAAATAGGTTAGATCCTATATGCTGGGATCATATGTTAGTTTATGTGAATAACATTTCAATGAATATAGGAGTGCAGTTATCACTTCAAGATACTTATTTACTTTGAATATACAAGAGTACTTAAAAACATTCCTGAAAAGGTAAAATTAAAGTATAAGCTTATTTTGGTACAAAAACTTTTGCAATCCATGCACAGTTTTTTCATAATGTACCTTTTTCGAGAACTTTTTGAAGTACCTTCTGTCGCTCCCCCTCTTCGTGGAGGAACGACACTGAACCCTGCCTAGGCTTCATATCCGAGTCACGGCACCATTATGTCGCTCCCCGTCTTCGTGGAGGAATGACACAGGACCCTGCGCTGTTCTTTTGTCTGCTCGGCCCTCCCCGGGTTTGCTGCTGGTTCTTCCCGGGTTGGCTACTATCCCTTCCACCTCCGTGGAAGGGCAGTTCCCCCTGGCCGCATTCCCCACTTCCGCAGGGGAGCGGCACACCGCCTGCCGGCTCTCTCGGGGGCTGCACAGGTGTTCCTTCAGATAGATGTTCCCCTTAGATGTTCCTGGTGCATGCCGTCTCTCTCCTCCTTTATAGTCCTCCTCCGCCAATCCTAACTCGGCTGCCCACACGCCGAGTACGCTGCTCTCCTCCAATCAGGAGCAGGATCAGCTCCTGGAGGTCATCACTCAAGTTGGCAAGAGGCAGCTGCGTAGAAGCTGTTTTCTCCTCTCCCAGCGCCATATTGTGGGAGAGCAGATGCATAGAATAAGTCTTAATTCCAGTAACTCAGTCCAGTCTGGGTTGCTCCCCACACCTTCATATGTCAGAAGTAGACTGGGGCTGGCACTGTGGTGTAGCAGGTAAAGCCTCCACCTACGGTGCTGGCATCCCATATGGGTGCCAGTTTGAGTCCTGGCTGCTCCATTTCCAATCCAGCTCTCTGCTATGGCCTGGGAAAGCAGTATGAGATGGCCCAAGTCCTTGGGCCCCTGCACCTGCATGGGAGACATGGAAGAAGTTCCTGGCTCTTGGCTTCAGATAAGCTCAGCTCCAGCCAGTGCAGCCAACTGGGAAGTGAATCATCAGGTGGAAGACCTCTAGTAGCCATTCTAACAGGGGAAAGTGTCGCTCCCCCTCTTCACGGAGGAACGACACTAGACCCTGCGCTGTTCTTTCATCTGCTTGGCCCTTCCCCGGTTTGCTGCTGGTCCTTCCCGGGTTGGCTGCCAACCCCTCCATCTCCGTGGAGGGGCGGTTCCCCCTGCCACTTTCCCCACTTCCATGGGGGAGCGGCACACCGCCGGCCGGCTCTCTCGGGGGCTGCTCAGATGTTATCTGGATGTTCCCTTTAGATGTTCCTGGTGCATGTTATCTCTCTCCTCCTTTATAGTCCTCTTCCACCAATCCCATCTCTGCTACCCACACGCGAGTACACTGCTCTCCTCCAATCAGGAGCAGGATCAGCTCCTGCAGGTTATTGGTTGAACTGGAGGCAGCTGTGTAGAAGCTGTTTTCTCCTCTCCCAGCGCCATATTGTGGGAGAGCAGATGCATAGAATAAGTCTTAATTCCAGTAACTTAGTCTAGTCCGAGTTGCTCCCCACAGGAAAGGTAATATTTCCTTGTGGTTTTAATTTGTAATTCCCTGGTTAGTCATGTTAAACATTTTTTTCTTATGCTTGTTAGTTGTATTTTTTTAAGAAATGTCTTCAGTTTCTCTGCCCATTTTTAATTGGGCCTTCTATTTTCTTGTATTGAGTTGTTTGCATTCCTTAAATATTTTGGATATTAACTCCATCTTAGATGCATGGTTCGCAAATATCTTCTCCTGTTCTACAGGTTGTATCTTCAGCCTGTTGATTGTGTGCTTTGTGGTGCATAATCTTCTTACTTTGATACGATCCCACTTGTCTGCTTTGGCTTTTGGATCCTAGCCCAAAAATCATTGCCCTGAAGAATGACAAGAAGGTTTTTCTCCATGAGTGAAGCCCATAAACTCCTTTGGTTGGATGCTTCCTGATTCATGAAATGCTTTTTGCTCAAATAAAGTCTACTAAATTTTATTTAGTCCCAAGTTTTTCCTTTAGGACATCATTTTGTGTGTAGTAAGCCCTAAACCCCTCATCAAAAAGCTGCCGTTGGCCTTGTAAAGTGAATTTGGATATGTTCCCTCTTCTTTAATTTTTTGTTTGTTTGGAATAGAGTGAGAAGAATTGGTGTTATTTTTCTGTAAATGTTTGGTAGAATTCACTAGTGATGTCATCAGGTCCTGAACTTTTATTTTTTGGGAATTTTTGTATTATTCAGTCTCCTTAGTGGTATGTTCAGATTTTTTTATTTTTTTGTAGCATAGCCTTTTGTTTTTTTTTAAAAAAGATTTATGTATGTATGTACATATGTATGTATTTGAAAGGCAGAATTGCAGAGAGGCAGAGGCAGAGAGAAGTCTTCCATCTGCTAGTTCACTCCCCATATGGCCACAATGGCTGGAGCTGAGCCTGTCCGAAGCCAGGAGCCAGGAGCCTCTTCCAGGTCTCCCACACTGGTGTAGGGGCCCAAGCACTTGGTTCATCTTCTACTGCTTTCCCAGGCCACAGCAGAGAGCTGGATTGGAAGTGGAGTAGTTGGGACTCGAACCGGTGCCCATATGGGATGCCAATGCTGCAGGTGGAGGCTTAGCCCACTGCGCCACAGTGCTAGCCTCATGATTCAGTTTTGACAGTTGGTATGTTTATAGGAATTTATCCATTTCTAGGTTATCTTATTTGTTTGGTGTGTAACTTCATAGCAATCTTTTGCGATCCTTTATATTTCTGTAGTATCATTTGTAACATCTCCTTTTCATTTGTAATTGTATTGAGTTCTTTTTTTTCTTAGTATAGCTAAAGGTTTGTCAATTTATCTTTACAAAAATATGCCTCTTGATTTCACCTATCTTTTCTATTGCTTTTCTAGTCTGTAATTTATTTATTTCTTCCCTAAGCCTTTTTATTTCGTTCCATCTGCTGTACTTGTGTTTACCTGTTGTTGTTGCTAGTTCCTGGAAGTGGAACCGTAGTTGATTATTTGAGATCCACCCCTGAGGTGGGTCTAGTGCTGGGGCCTGTGGTGAGTCAGGTGCTTACTTCCCACTCTTTCCCCTTGCGGAAGGCTGGCTCTCTGCAGCCCTGCTGTGCGGGTTGGGGAGGGGAGGCTCAGGTGATGTGACACTGTCCTTTCTGCCTTCTTGTGCATCTGGTCTCACTTCTGTGGTCCTCCCACACGCCGTGATTTCTCACCTGAATTCCTCAGCTTCTGTGCAAGCATATTTGTGTGTGGATGGCTGTTGAACTTGATGTTTCTGTGGTGAGAATGCTGGAAACCCCTGTTTTGCCGTCTCACTGACCCATTAATCCCAGTTAAAAGTACTTTTAGCAAAATCCCAGTCCCACTTAATGTGCACATGCTTTGCACATAGGAGGCAGACCTCTGAAATGTTTAATGCTTGGCCTGAGTGAGAATCTAAGCTCTTGCTGTCAAATCGGATGTGCTTTCCTCATCAAGTTGGAGGTAGTAATTTATTACACTGGCATGTTTGCTAAATATTGGCTCCAATGGTTCTCACGTTTTATATACGCCAGAAGTACTGGGGAGAGTGTTAAAAACGCAGATTCCTGCGATCCATCTACAGCTCTCTCTTCCTTCTTCACCTGCTGAAGTTGATCTTTCTCCATTCCCCGCTCCTGCCAGTCCTCACATGGAGGCCTGGGCTGGTTCTCCTCCACACCCTGCACACCCTCCCCCTCCCTCCTGGGTCCCTGGCTGTGGTTATGTTTCAGGTGCTGTTCTTTCTGCCTGTTTCCCACGAGAGCTTTGCCGGAAAGAAGTTCCAGTTAACACTTTTCACCTCTGGGCCAAATCCATAGTTCTGCTTCTTCTTGGTCTCTAGTGCTGACTCATGCGATGTGATGAAGAGTGGCCAGGCCTAGGAAGAGAAGAATTGGCTTCACTTGTCAGGCCCATCCCTATCTCCTGTGCCCCTGGGTGGCTATTTCGGCTCCCTGGGTTTCGTTTCCTTCCTTCAAATTTGTCTGTCACAGGAATATGATGGAGTTTCATTGAGGTGCATGAAAGGTACACAGAAGGCACTCAATAAATGTTCTTTCATTTAAAACCACATTTGGAGCCAGCACTGTGGCGTAGCGGGTAAAGCTGCTGCCTGCAGTGCTGGCATCCCATATGGGCACTGGTTTGAGTCCTGGCTGCTCCACTTCCAATCCAGCTCTCCGCTATGGCCTGGGAAACAATAGAAGATGGCCCAAGTCCTTGGGCCCCTGTACCCATGTGGGAGACCTGGAAGAAGCTCCTGGCTCCTGGTTTTGGATTAGCACAGCTCCAGCCAATGTAGCCATTTGGGGAGTGAACCAGTGAATGGAAGACCCCCTGCCTCTCTTACTCTCTCTGCCTCTTCTTCTCTCTCTGTGTAACTCTGACTTTCAAGTAAAAATAAATAAATCTTTAAAAAACCACATTTAGCTTCCTGATTATAAGATGAGGACAGAGTCAGTGTATTACTCATCTTTGTGACTCTTTAGGTTTTGCCATGTATAGTGTCCACTGGATTTACCAAGAGCTTTCATTAAATTGAATTGAATGGAACGAACCCAATTAGCTAAAAGTGATTAGGAAGCACTTGAAGTTGTTTTACAAATTTCAGGAGCGATTTTAAGCCTCACATTTAATCTATTGCTTCAACAGAGCTGTATCTCCTCCAACATGCAGTAACTGGGATCATTTCCAGTGGAGGGTTAATTATGAAGCGTGCATTTAGAGAAGTCTTGAGCATAATGCATTATCTCAAGTTGACATTTGCTTTATAATATTTAGAAGGGAAACTTTACTTTTCTGTAAATTGGATAGATAGCTTTGTTTTTGGACTAAGGCCAAGCAGTCTATCTTGACTTTTTTCTCCAATGTTTAAGTAATGTCAATCAACATAAATAAACCTTATGATATTTAGGTCACTTTAGTTGAGCAGAACAAACACAGGCCATGTTCAGGTTTCTCCTGACTTGTTAAGATAACGTTTTCAACCTTTGGTTTGGCTTTGCTACCCCAGGAATATGCAGTTGTATGATTATATAATAATGGAAGATAATATGTATGAGTGGATTTCAGAATTTATTTGCACTCAAATAAATTTCATCTTTTAATTTCATTTTCCATGAACTTTTGGAAGTCCATGTGTGTGTATTTGTGCACGTAGATATAGATGTACAAGAGGAGATTTGCTTCAGGAATTGGCTTACACAATTGCAGAAGCCAAGCAGTCCCACAGTGTGTCATTCACAAGCTGGACAGAACCAGAAAGCTGATGGCATCTCTAGTGGCCTGAGCGCTGGGGAAGCCGGCACTGTGGTTCTCGGCCTGAAGCTGTAGGCTCACAAGTAGTGTGCTCTTCCTCTGCCTCTGTGTGCTGTGAACAAAGTGAGGCCCAGTCACTTTGGTGAGGACAGATCTTCCATATTCAGTGTATAACCCGCTCAGAAGTAATGTTTTCCCAGCTGCCTTGGCATCCTTAGCCCAGCTGAGTTGATACAGAAAATTACCCATCTCACCTTTAGAGTTAAGGGTGGCTATGTTAAACATTCTACAAATGTGATGTGTCTGGGAGTCTGTGGTTGCCACCTCTTTTTTGACTTTTTTCCTCTGTGCAACTCTGGAGCTACAGAGGCCATTTTGAGATCCTGGAGAATGAAATCAGACTGTAAAGGCAGCAGCGGGGCTCCTGAGGTGAGAAGCAGCAAGCAGGTGCTTTGGAAAGCTATAGATAGTTCAGTGTGGCTTAGGACAGTCAGAACAGTTAGACGCTAAGTGCTGTCCGTGGGGAATCTGAGCACTCTTCTTGGGACGTAGGGAAAAAGCAGTCCCTTATTTTTTAAGAAGGAGATAAAATGAGATTTTCATTACAGAATAACGTTTACTGCCAGGACTAAGAATATCCTGAAGTGTAACAAGATTAAATATAGACAGACCAGTTTATTTTTATTTATTTGAAAGGCAGAGTGACAGAGAGAGAGAGAGAGAGAGAATCTCCCATCCTCTGGTTCCCCACCCCCAGATGGCTGAAGTGGTCAGAAGTCACTTCAGGTGAAGCCAGGAGCCTGGAATTCAACCCGGATCTCACGTGCGGCTGAGAACCCCAGTGCCTGAGCCATCACCTGCTGCCTCCCAGGATGTGTGATAGCAGGGAGTGGGTCAGAAGCAGAGTAGCTGGATTTGAACAGGCACTCTGGTAGAGGATGCCAAGTGCGAGTTTAACCACTGTGCTACACAGCCGCCCCAAGAGACCAGTTCTAATGTCTGCTACAATAGCCCATGCAAATTCCAATTGGCAGTGGGGCTGAAGAGCTGGGCTGGTACAATGTGAAAGACAGAGACGTTATTCAGGACAGGGTCATGGGAGAGATGGCAGACTTGAGTTTCATTTTGTAATTATCATTTGGGATCCTGCATTAATGGTAGTGCCACTCACCGACAGGAAAAAGTGAGAAGGGAAAGACCGGAAGAGATAAGGCCACAGATATGCAGAATGTAGCAGTCAGAATTGCATCCAAATGAGTCAAGATAATGTCATGCAGTGACTAATCCTTATTCACTCACACAACAAAAACCTGAGAGTAGACAATCCAGGTTAGATTCTTTGTCTACACCACACCATCAGGGACCCAGTTCTGTTAGCATTTCTGCTGCCTTTACAGTCTGATTTTCATTCTCCATGATCTCAAAATGGTCTCTAGCAGAGTTGCACACAAGAAGAAAGACCGCTTTGGCCAGCTCTAACCTGTAAGAGAGCTCAGATCTCCCACACCACTTGAGAGGAACAGGCTTCTGGACAACTACTGGGATTCAGATATTTTAGTGTGGAGAGAGAGAGCAAAATGAAAACTCTCTTCTGTTTGGATTCCTCTTTTCATTGCTCCTTTCTTTGAATTCTTGTGCCTTGGGATAGGTGGAGCATCTGACTTGGGATGTATCTTCTCTCTCTCTATCGGGGTTAAGGTGGACTTCAGTGGGAAGGGTGGCATGGAAGGGCTGTTAGTCTGGTCTTTACGAAGTTACTTCTTTGATTGGTTGATCATTTTTCTGTGAGAGTGGAACGGAGGACTAAGAAAGCCATAAGTGCTAATTTTTATTGCAGGCCTTAGCAAGATGAGCAAAGGAGCCTTTAAGGCATGTACCTAGCCAGCCCCCTATGGGATCTTACAGTTTTCTAGGGCTGTTGTAACAAAGGACCACAAAGTGGGTGATTTGAAACATTAAGAACTTATTTTCTTATAGGCATGAGGCGTGCAAAGTCTGAAACCAAGGTGTAAGCAGGGTTAGTTCCTTCTGTTTCATGTCTCTACGAGTTTCGGGTGGGCTGCTGTTCATTATTGGTGCTCTTTGGTTTGTATCTGCTTCATTCCCATCTCTGCCTTTGCTATCACATGGCCTGCTTCCCTGTGTGTCTCTCTGTGTGTG
The DNA here is from genome assembly GCF_964237555.1 of Oryctolagus cuniculus. Lineage (NCBI taxonomy): Eukaryota > Metazoa > Chordata > Mammalia > Lagomorpha > Leporidae > Oryctolagus > Oryctolagus cuniculus. The sequence goes on along the minus strand of NC_091444.1, from coordinate 9,680,778 downwards.
ACAAGTCCTCTTATAAGGATATCAGTGATTGGATTTAGGGCCCTAATACCCTATTCCATTTTATTTTTCAAATGAAGGCTTATTTGAATATATGACATTCTTCCATATATTTGGAAATAAAGTCTTTATTTGGAAGTAAGATCTTTGCAGATATAATTAGTTATCTAAACCATCTTTTTAAAAGATTTTAAAATTTATTTGAAAGGCAGAGTGACACAGAGAGACAGAGAGAGTTCTTCCATCCACTGGTTTACTCCCCAAATGGCCACCATTGGATGGGGCTGGACGAGGATGAAGCCAGGAGCCCAGAACTCCATCTGGGCCTCCCTTGGCCATCATCTGCTGCTTTCCCAGGCACATTAGCAGGAAACTGGATAGGGAGAACAGCTGAGACTCAAACTAGTACTCTGATATAGAATGCCAGTGCTGCAGGTGGTTGTTTTACACACGTCACAACCCTGGCCTCATTCAGTTCATCTTAACTATTTACCTCTGCAAAGACCTTATATCTGAATAAGGTCGTATTCTGAGGTTCTGGGTACACTTGTATTTTGGTGAGATACTATTCAACCCACTACACATGAGTGGATGTCTCATAAAAGAGTTGTAGCCAAAGCCCTATAGAATAAAGTATATATTTTTTGCAGAGTATTAATTCTGTAGATGTCTCTCACAAGCCTACTAAGGCAGGAAGTAGTGAGCTTAGAATTCAGACGTCCACTTTTTTTCTAGCTATCATCACTATAATTTTACATTTAACCTTGGTTGTGGCTCCTTAAAGTTGATAGGAAGACTAATTTTATTTACCCTATTTCTAGTCCATTTATTTTCTCAGCTGACCAGAATGAATGTTTACATAGTGGAATACCATCCTAACAATAGCCTGTAGCAAGCTCCACCAAGAATTCACCAAATATCAGTGGTTATAATGTATTGAGTCAAGAGAATTAGCCTGGGATGAGCATTTGGTAGAGGTTAAGATACCAGTTGGGATGCCCTCATGTCACCTAGGAGTGCCTGGATTTGAATCCCAGCACTGCTGTGGATTCCAGATTCCTGCTAATGTGCACCCTGGGGGGCAGCAGAAGATGGACCAAGTATTTGGGTCCCTGCTACCCATGTGGGAGACCTGGATTAAGTTCCTGACTCCTAGTTTCCATGTGCCCCATCCCCAGCCATTGCAGTCATTTGGGAAATAAATGAGTGGTTAGGAGCACTCTCTCTCTCTCTGTCCTTCAGATGAATAAAACAATGTTTAAAAAGGAAAATTAGCCACATAATATAAGAGAAGGCCTAGTGCTTCATTCTTACAATTCATAATTCTCCTCTTTGGTATTTAGATATTTCATCATCCCAACCCAAACTTTCTCTATAGGTCATTATCAAAGATATATCAAGCACTTAATGGGATTATCTTCTTAAAGTACTGATTAAAAAAAAAAACCCTCCAATTCCAGAATTGCTGGTTTTGTGGTAGCATCCCTTAAAGCATGCTGAACTAGAAGGATGTTGCTAGCAAGGCTAGCATTATGCTAAGCTGCATTGTGGGTGCCAACTGCAGTGATCTGAAACCATAGAAACACATCAGAGCTACTGCCCATGTTTGCTTTGAGCTGAGATTGCACACAAGAGAACTGTTCACACCACCAAAAATGGTAAGAGTTTTCATCAGCCAAAAATAGATCCAGGTACCTGTGTCCTAATACATTTGTGGATGCTTAGTTACTTTGACAGTTATGCAATCGTCTCTCTGGTCTACTGGCATGGTTGAGAAAGTGACTTCACTTGTCATTTTTAGTCATTCAAGTTAGGGTAAGAATGGGTAGAAAACAGGTAATTATATAGCTGAATGGCAGGATGACCGTTAACAACAGGGCTACAAAACAAAATCTCTTTAAAGCAGTGCAGGAAATAACTCATACCTCTGTTTGAATGTGGAGGGCACATGCAGTTCAAAGTGCTTCAGATGCGGAATAGCCATCTTTGACACTTGGCTGAAAAAAAAAAAATTGTTAAATTCCTGTTAGAGTCAATGCCACTTGAGTAGAAATAAAAAATGTGGTGGAATATCCTGGGAGCTTAAGAAACTCAGCACTCGGGAACATGAGCTGTTTCATTTCTGTTGAAAATCAGTCTTGAAAACATAAAGCTTTTGTGGATAATAATTTAGAGAGCTTCTTCTGTTTGATATATTTTTTAAAAATTTATTTATTTATTTGAAAATCAGAGTTACAGAGAGAGAGAGAGAGAGAGAGAGACATCATCCATCCGCTGGTTCACTCCCCAAGTGGCCTCAATGGCCAGAGCTTACTCAGGCCAAAGCCAGGGGCCAGGAGCTTCATGCACGTCTCTCATGTGGGTGGCAGGATCCTGAGCGCTTGGGCCACTTCCTTTGCTTTTCCCAGGTGATTAACAGGGAGCTGGATCAGAATTGGAGCAGCTGCGACTCGAACAGGTGCCCGTATGGGATGCCAGCACCATAGGCGGGAGCTTTACCAACTATGCCACAACCATGCCCCTTCTTCTGTATGATATTTTATGAAATAATCCATGCAATTGAAATACAACCAGATAGAATTTGTTTTGAATGTAGAGAAAATTTAATTTTCTTTTTTTAAAATCCAGGGCGGAAGTGTTTCAGGATAACGATTTAACTTTGGGTTTCTGCAGTTGGTGCTACATTTGGATATCAGAAACGAGGCGTCTTCGCATGATCTTCCTCCACTCCTGTTACAGTCGCAGACTGGCAGCCCACGGAGCTAATCTGGCTCTCACGTGTGTTTCTGGTGCAGTTTACTTACCAGTGCTTTGATTGTCAATGTCTTTCGTTCTCCAGTTGTTCTTTCCTACCAGCCTAGCAGTTTCATTCCTTCACACTGCCTCCACTTTTTTTTTTTTTTTTTTTTTTTGCTTTACCTTCCTAATGTTTCAGCCACATTATCTGTGTTATCCTAAGTTCCATCTGGTGTCATTTCTTTTCTCTCTCAGATAATTGTTTTCTTTGCTCTTCCAAGTCACTGTTATTCTTCTTTCTGGAATCTTGGAAATTCATTTTCTCCATTAAATGTACCCTTATTATTTATACCTTGCTCTTTTCCAACCTGGCTGTTCACCCTAACACTGCGACGGCAAGCCAACTAGGGAAAGTGCTGACAAAACTCAAACTGATTTCATTCTAGGGACTCCCCACTTCTCTAGAGTTGACAAGCTGGCTGGAGGATAAACTTCTGCTAATAAACAGTCAATTCCACTCCACCTCTACCAGGACATCACCTTTATTGAGTACAAATTGTTGTGCGGGAGGCAAGACTGGTGCCAAAGACACAACAGGGAGAAAGGCACAGCACCAGCACTCTGAAACTCTCCTTCCTAACTTTGCTGACCTTGTCCACCCACGGCCACACAACCTATGGTAAAGCCGGCTCCCTCCCCAGTTCAGGCCAATGTATTCCCATTGTCTTCAGCCATTTGCAGCAGTAGTTGGTATCCATTTCAGGCCAAAGAGCCATGAGGAGAGGTTGGCTGATGGCTTCTAGAATTTGTGTGTGTGTGTGTTTAAGTAGGTAACCATGTAAAATCAAACCTTTTCGATCTCCAACTTTGTCCTGTCTGGTTGCAACACCTACAGATGCCGCAGCCAGAGCTGGAGTTGTCATTCTCTGTGTGTCAGACTTACAGCAGGACTTTCTGGCACTCATAGCCGACGGCTTCCTTAATGACATGGTCTCCCAGTCACCCTTTGTGTAGTAAGCAAAATGCCTCACTGGCTCCCCAGGAATCCATTTGTTCCTTTGCGTCCTTTGGAATGTGAGCCACTTGTAGACAGTAGAAGATCCCCGTGGGAAAATTCGTCCAGTGCCATGCTGAGAAAGTCTCTGAGGATCCCTGTGCTCTGCTTTTTTCTCTTAGCCAACATTACACATTAATTATCATTATTACACCTTCTATCTGCAAGATAGCTCAGCTTAATTTAATTTGAACAACAGCCCTGTGAAAGGATGAAGATGCAAACAATGGAGCCTGAAAGGATTGCATGGTTTCGTCTATCCCATAAAGCTAGAAAGTGTCAAGACCAGGACTAAAATCTAGGTCCTCTGACCCTAGAGACACTGCTCTTTCCAGCAGCTAGAGGTTGGAGCAAACCTGTGGGTGGAGGTGAAGGAGGCTTCACAAAAGCAAAGCAATGAGGCGGTTCCAGATGGGTTGCAAAGAAACTGGAATCTGCTCCTGGCTGTGTCACTCTCGAGCTGTGAAACTGTAGGTGGATCTTTTTATCCCCTTGAACTTCGATTTCAAGGAATTTTGCTCGATGATCTATTATGTATGTCACAATTCTAACATCCTGTGATTCTGTAACTAAGAATTGCTTATGCCAATAGGATACAAATCACGGTTTTTATAAGCTACAAATCTCCCTGATGACAACCAGAGACACGGACTACGTGTGTTCTATTTTAGCCTCCACATTCACGCCACGTGAACACCTGTGAGAATGTCAGCAGTTAACAGATGGGTTGAACATCAACATAAGCTAGCTTTGTAACTCAAATCACAGGCTGCTTTCACAGAAAAATTCTCGAGAGCTGCGGTGCTCCTTTGGTTATAAGCGAACCCTGTCACTGTGATTCTTGGAGTACGCTTAAAATGGCGTGAGAAGCCAGGCCTAGAGTCTTTAGGATGCTCACTTATGCACCCTAGGGCAGGTTTCCACAATTAATTGCCCTATGACTGACTGATGTCTCTTCACTGTTTTCCTGCAGTGTGTGATATTTACTGCCTTGGTAGATGGAGGTTTGCAAATAGAGTAGTGGAGTTTTTTTTTTTTTTCCTAAGCAGCGTGTCACAATTAAAATGTTTATATAAAGAGAACAGATTTCATGTATTTCATATATGCAGTTTTAAGAGCATAGTGATGCTCCACCCTACTCTGCCTCCCTTGCTCCCATCCTCTTTCCCCCATCCATTCTTATTTTTCTTTTAATGTTTGCAATGACATACTTTCAATTTACTGTGTAATCACAAGCTTAAACCTCCACTAAATGAAGAATTCAACAACTAGTAAGTAGAAAGACCAGTGTTCCTCAGGAGTACAGACAAGGGTTACAACCAACACACAAATCTCAAAATGTCAATTTCACCCACATACATTACATTTTTTGCACTCTATATATTAGTTACCACAAATGAGAGAAAACATATACTTGTCTTTTTGGGATTGTCTTATTTCACTAAGCATGACAGTCTCCAATTGCATCCATTTTGTTGTGAAAGTCAGGATTCATTCCTTTTTGTGGCTGAGTAGTATGCCATAATGTATGTATGTATGTATGTGTGTATATATATATATATATATATATACACCACATTTTTTTTAAACCAGTCATCATTTGGTGAACATCAGAGCTGATTCCATAATCTTAGCTATTGTGAATTGAAGTACTACAAACTTGGGGATATAGATAACTTTTTCATATGCTGATTTCATTTCCTTTGAGTAATTTCGTGGTTTTTTAAAAAAGATTTTATTTATTTATTTGAGAAATAAAGTTACAAATAATGAGAGGGAGAGACAGAGAGAAAGGTCTTCCATCAGCTAGTTCACTTTCCAAATGGCTGCAATGGCCAGAGCTACGCCAATCCGAAGCCTGGAGCCAGGAGCTTCCTCCAGGCTTCCCACGCGAGTGCAGGGTCCAAGCATCTGGGCCATCTTCCATTGCTTTCCCAGGACATAGCAGAGAGCTGGCTCGGAAGAGAAGCAGCCATATGGGATGCTGGTGCTGCAAGCAGAGGATTAACCTATTGAGCCACAGCACCAGCCCCCACTTTGGTTAAATTCTTAGTAATGGGATGGCTGGGTCTATTTTCAGATTTCTGAGGAATCTCCATACTGTCTTCCATATTGGTTGTTAGAACTTTGTCATCAACTTCGTAGGATTCTCACAGTCTGCATCTCCATGTCCCGTGTGTAGACAATGGGCTTGTGACATAAGTGTGTCATCTGGTCAATTTCTCCTTTGCTGTTGTACTGCTGCTGGGGCAGGGCTTGGGAGCCTGCCTTTGGCTCCCTGGGCTCCTCTTGGGTAGATTGGAGAGACTGGAGTTGGAGGTGGGCAAATTCTCACACATGTTTTCATAATCTGCTTGCAGAAACTTTGAACAGGCATTTGGTTAAGCCTCTTGGCAGTCCAGTGTTGTGTCTGTTAATGTTTTATTTAGGTACTGGTAACTTTTTGTTTAAAAATGTTCTCAGTGTTGGCTTTAAGTGAATTTATCTTTGGTATGATAGTTATATGGAAATTACAGGGTTTGTGTTCAGAGAAATTTTTTATAAAGTGCTTTGTAAAAAAAATGTGTATTCTATCTTTTGTGGTACATATGTGTGATAATGTTAATATCCATGACAATTAAGTGCAATTATTTCATCACTCTAAAAATGCTATTTTTGTGTCAGTTCCTGCAGGTGTTTTCATGTCTTTGCAAAGTGACCTATTTTGATGCCTTCTTGATAAAAGTGGTAGACATTTTGTAGCTTTCTAGAAACTTTGTATCCATACAGTATCAATGAAAAAAGAAAGTGAAAGTGTGGGTCACCTTTAAAAAAATAATTTCGTCATCAAGGAAACCATGTGCTCCATTGCCATTTCACAGTCGGAAGGTTCATCTCACACAGAGAAATCAAATCAAAGGAAATGTAGCGTAGTAAGACTTGAGTCTTGACTAGAAATTGATCAGTGTCAGAAAGCAGGAAATGGTATTTGCAGGGAGGTCATAAAGAAGTGCTTTATGAGTAAGTCTAAGCGCTGGCTGAGTAGCAATATCAGGAGTATGAATACACAAGAAAAATAACTAGAGATGAAGGGGGCAGATATTTGGAGAAAGTCCATTTGAGAAAGGTAGATAGTGGCCCTCGCCTTAATTCTTAGAAAAAAGATGCTGAGACTTGAGTCCTTGGACAAATGATGCAAGAGCAAAGGTGGTGATGGAAGCATTTGTGTTGAGTCTCCAAGTGACAGGAACCCAAAGTGGATCAGGAAGATAGAATGCATTGGCTTAAATAACTAAGACATCCAAAGGGCAGACTGGACCCTGACTATTAGTACCCTGAGATGATGTCAACTTTCAGCTCTGTTGCTCTGGGCATCAGCTTTATTCTGTTGGCAAGCTCTCGGCACATAATGCGAAAGGTAGCTATGACAGCACCAAGGCTGTATCCTTTCCTTCCATCTATAAATCTGGCTCAATATCCATATCCCAGGGAGGACTCTGAGTTTCCCTATTTAGATGATAAACTCACCTGTGGGTCAACCACTGTGCCAAGAAGATGGGACATCCTGTCAGCCAGCTGGGTCACGGCTCACATCTGGGTTTAGGGCAGCCTCATGATGGACAGTCAGGACCACAAGTCGTAGGGGTGTAGTTTCCTCAAAGGGATTTTGGACAAAATCCTGGTCTACTCGAAGGCTCTCCTAAGATGTTTTTAAGTCTTCATATTGAACACTGAACCTAAATCTGTGTGACTTAAGACAAAGTTGAGTCACGGACAAGCTTTTTCAAATTATACAGAATGTTTTCTCCTAAATTTGGAGTAAGTGAAACAACCAGAGCTGAATAAAACTTCAATCAGTAACTTATTGTTTAAAGGATGGGCATTTAGCCTAGTGGTTAAGACTCCTGCATCCCAAATCAGAGTGTATGAGTTTGATATTTGTCTCCAGCTCCTGACTCCAGCTTCCTGCCAATGCAGACCCTAGAAGACAGTGGTGATAACTAAATAATTAGGTTCCTGACCCATATATGAGACCTGGGCTGGGTTCCTGGCTCTTGACTTTGGCCTGGCCCAGTCTCAGCCATTGCAGGCATTTGGGGAGTGAACCAGCAGATGGGAGCTTTCTCGCTCTCAAATAAATAAATAAATTTTAAAAACAAAGAACAGTGCATCAATAAAGAACTTACTAAATGTAAAGTGATAATTTAGAGGGAGATTAGTTATTTATGAATTAGATAATTCTCTCATAATGGAAGAATCCATCCTCAATCATCAATTTCTGTTTCCACACTTCACTCCATCTAAAATAACCCGTGAGGTATTGGGTATGAAGTGGTCACTAAACTTTAAGAGCATTAGTAACTAGATTGGGCTGCAGGGAACAGACTCAGATGGACGACATGCAGACAGGGAGGCTGGATCCAGCAGAGGGAAGGGCTGATCTGCTATGAGATTGCAGCTAAGATCTCTGCCCAGCCCGCAGGAGCTCTAGAGATGGGACAGCAAGTTGTCGCCAGCAGAGGCAGAGGGGCCAAGCCTTCGTACTCCTACTGAGTTCAGCCTGCCCTGGCATTAGAGGGGGAACATAAACTTGGTCCAGGCAGCTCCCTTGGCAGAGAGCAACTCCTGGGGAGGGACCCAGCTGTGAGCCCTTAGCAGACAACGCTGCCAGGAGCAGGGAGTGGGTGCCTCAGAGTGGCAGGCGCACCAAAGTGGCACATCACAGCAGCGGCTGCTTGGAGGTCATTTAGTGGCACTGACTTAAATGTCAGCTCTGTTTTCATCTGGGTCTCCAGGCCAGCACAGTCTCTTTGGGTTAGTGAGCCATTAAAATGTTTCCCATTGTCACAGCAAGAAGGAGAGCAAAGCAGTCAGATCAAAGAGTGCTAATCCTGCTTAGAGGAGGCAGTTACCCAAGAATGAATAAGGATCCAGCCACTTAGAGGAGAAACGTGGACCACAACACAGTTGCTCCCAGGGTGAGTGACGAAGACCTATGTGCGTAGGATCTCAAAGCAAGATTTAAATATCCCAGCCCAAACAGAATCTTGACAGAACAGCTCGAGGCAAACACAAGAAGATTCTCTAAGCCTTATCCAAACTTCATTGTGATTACTGGTACCCTAGCAAGCAAGGACTGGAACTGATGACACATTGCACTTCGCTCCATGTGACTGCCCAAATTCAGGCACTATCTTTTTTTTTTTTTTCCTTAAAAGTCCTGTTATGCTGGTATATTGGGATCCAAAAGGAGGGTGTTTTATGTTCATTTTCAGGTTGTCCAGACAGCAGCTGTTCTCCGACTCGTCTTTCTCACCATCTCCAGCTCCACTTTGAGCCAGAGTCGTCCACTGTGCTCGTCCCAATTCCATTCCCTTGAGAGAGAGCCATTCTCTTCCCGTGAGTGTCAGAAAGGAGAGAATGCAGACGATCACATTTCCCTCGCTGCCTGCCCCTTTGCGCTCCACATTAACCACAGGTGCACAAGGTTGCACTGCCTGGTGGGGTTGATAGAAGGACTCTGTGTGGGTGAGTTCTTTTTGCTGGGTGAAGGTTGTCATCGTACTTTTCCTGTCTACAGGTGGGCATTTTTGCAAGAGCATTGCCATCCCAATGCAGGAGCCCATGGCTCCTCATGTCCTTTGTGGGTAATTCCACTCTCACTCAGGAGGCTTGTGCTTCCCGTCGGTGGTGGCCCGAGAGAGCCAGATAATGAATCCGATCATTAAGATCAGAGAATGCAGAGTTTTACGGGGTCGTTTTTCTTCTTAGCAGGGTCTTTAGCTGGATCTGAATGACTCTCTCAGGGTAGCATTTACCAGGACTCAAGCAAAACCGTCTTTGTGGGATGTTGATTCTCCAAGGTCCCCAAAACACGTTGGGAGTGAAAGTGACAATGGCACACAGAGTCCGTGGCACCCCACCACCTGCAGAGCAGAGCAGGCATTCAAGATTGTTCACATTTAAGGTTTCCCCACCAGTGCGGTCATTGAATTCTCATTATTCTTTTTGACAAATAATTGCTTTCTCTCCCTGCCCCCAGAAAACCCCACACACAATCCTTACGGACTAAAACATTGAGAAGAGAAGGGTTTCCTTGTTACATAATTTGTAGCCAAGTTCTTTTAAAGGTTATTTATTTACTGTATTGAAAGAGAGAGAGAGGAAAAGAGATATTCTATCATATGGTTCACTCCCCAAATAGCCTCATGGCTGGGGCTGGGACAGGATGGCTCTATGTCTCATCTCTCTCTCTCTCTCTCTCTTTCTCTCTTTCTCTCTCTCCCTTTCAAATAATAATATCTAAACATTTTTAACAAATAGTATGTAAGTCCAAAGTTAATTCCATCGCAGACACATGTTACTGTTACAACACCTACAAGAGTCAGATGAAAGTAGGATCATCTGTTCTCCAGGTTCAAAATAGTGACGGGGAAGACTTGGGTGGAAACAAACAGCAGTTTGTTTGTTCTCTAGAGAAAGCAGGCTTGATCTGACGGAACCCTCACTGGGACGTGGAGAGACCCAGTCAGTGTTTCCCAGGGAGCCCACCTCCAGCAGCGGCTTCTCTGGAAAGGGTGTGTGCTGCCTGCGTGCGTCCTTCCTCGGGGTGTCTCCTCTCCCTCCGCCTTTACATGGCCTGCTGTGACTTCATGATTGGGACAGGATTTTCTGTTTTTATACACTGTGTGTAAATTCACCATAAGCCTGAGCTTATGTCTGTCAGTCTTGCAACAGATCTCTCCAAGTGTTTGTATTCTCAAGTATCAGACGTTTCAGTTGGTTGACTGGGAAGATGTATGAATCAAGGCAGAGGGCTTGACAGACGCATGTCCTTAAATTGACTTTGTCAAAAAGGAATACATGGCCGGTGCCGCGGCTCACTAGGCTAATCCTCTGCCTGCAGCGCCGGCACCCCTGGGTTCTAGTCCCAGTCGGGACGCCGGATTCTGTCCCGGTTGCTCCTCTTCCAGGCCAGCTCTCTGCTGTGGCCAGGGAGTGCAGTGGAGGATGGCCCAAGTGCTTGGGCCCTGCACCCCATGGGAGACCAGGAGAAGCACCTGGCTCCTGCCTTCGGATCAGCACGATGCGCCGGCCGCGGCAGCCATTGGAGGGTGAACCAACGGCAAAGAAAGACCTTTCTCTCTGTCTCTCTCTCTCACTGTCCACTCTGCCTGTCAAAAAAAAAAAAAAAAAAAGGAATACATGTTTGCCTACATACCTGGGGAGGCTGGGATGCAGCTGACTTCAAGTATGGTTGTACGGTTGTGTACAAGAGCTTAAATGACACTAGGGTTCTCCCCCCACCTCTGTTTCTCATCTCTGCTGATTTCTGTTTGTGTTAGCCTACCAGCCTCCTTTCATCACACCGAGAAGCCTTCTCCCTGTGACTTGGGAACATGGCCATTATGCAGCCTTGACTTCACATCTTCCCAGAACAGTGACTCTGAAGGCCAAGGAGGAAGGACTGCTGATTTGAACTAACCTAACAGTCATTTGGAAGATTCTGATTGGCACTGCCAGGTCTTGGTCTTGTCTCTGAACCAATGTCTGTTGCTGGGTGTGTGAGCAACTCTGATTGGCCTGCCATGGTCTCTTCTACCTGTGACAGGGCACTGTGATGCAGGGAGACCGATAGGAAAGAGGAGGTGATGCGGGACAGGCAGGAAGCTGGTTAGTGGACAAAGGAGCTGAGGGGCTGCCAGCTGTCTCCTGGCTGTAGCCCAGCACCATTAAAACTCCACCCACTTCTGTGCAGATTTGGCACACTCACCTTCCCATGATGCACTTGTGCCTCCTCCATCAAGAAGAAGATGCCATGATGAACTTGTGAACGCTGAGCCCCAGGTGGAGATGTCATGAAGCCTTCCAGAGATCACCCCAGGAGCTGAACCAAGCCCAAACTCTACCCTATTTGTACAGTTAGGGCACCACCCTCTACGTGATAAAGGGGCAACTGACCTGGGGGGGGAGCAGTTCTCCCTCATGAGGTTGCCTGCGCTTCCATCTGAGTGTGTATCACCTCTTAAATCTCTGTAAATCCTGCTCCCATTCTGGTACTCTGTCTATGTCTCTGCTCTGAGTTCTTCTCTCAGACCAAGGCAAGAGCCTGGAATAAATCCAGCTGGAGACACACCCACCCCACCCACAACAGAGCGGTGTGAGAAGATGAAGAAGAGGCAGAGTGCTTTTGTTTGCCTTTAGTCTTTGGCTTGAAGATCATGTTCAATCTCCACTCCTTAAAGTGAATCTTCCTTCACTGTATCTTGGTTATTAAGCTAGTGCTTGGCAGGTGTATTTTGCAGTTGGCAATCACACACAGTGTTATGAGAATGCATTGCAATGAAGCTTTTGGTTGAGCTACCCATGTATCACTTGTTCTTTCTTGCTTTCAACAAGCTTTTGTCAAGGACATGATACAGGCCATGTGCACAACAAGAATCACAGTCTCTGCTCTGTAGTGAGGAGAAAGACTATGAGAGGCACGCACAATCTTTGAAACTGTTTTTAATGCTGTAAGATTAAGTGACAAGGGTGGACACCTGGTTATATTGTATTATATTTTCACACCTGTCATGTCAAAAAAGCCGTCTCACAAGAAGCTCTGTTTAGGTGGAATCTTGAATGAGGAGTAGGAACTAGCCAGGTAAGTGTGTCGGGGTGAGCTTCTAGGGAGGAGAAATGGCAAGTGGGCAGGACCTGGATTGGAAAGAAAGGCCTGAGTGAAATGTTATATCAGACTGAAGAGACAGGAGACCACGCACGGGCTGGCAGGCTAGGGCAAGAGTTGTACATTTGGGCCGGCGCCGCGGCTCACTAGGCTAATCCTCCGCCTTGCGGCGCCGGCACACCAGGTTCTAGTTCCGGTTGGGGTGCCGGATTCTGTCCCGGTTGCCCCTCTTCCAGGCCAGCTCTCTGCTGTGGCCAGGGAGTGCAGTGGAGGATGGCCCAAGTGCTTGGGCCCTGCACCCCATGGGAGACCAGGAGAAGCACCTGGCTCCTGCCTTCGGATCAGCGTGGTGCGCCGGCCACAGCATGGACCGCGGCGGCCATTGGAGGGTGAACCAACGGCAAGGGAAGACCCTGTCCACTCTGCCTGTCAAAAAAAAAAAAAAGGGTTGTACATTTGTATCCCATATGCAATGGGGAGGCCCAAAGGCTATCAATGAAGGCAGTGGCACACTTTGATTTATGTTGACAACAATCATTCTGTTTCATTCATTCATTGATGTATAGGTTGTAGGCTGTAGAAGCTGAAGACTAATTCTGCCGCCTGCTACCTGTGTGACTCAGGATGAGCTAACCAGCTGTGCTTCAGCTCCTTCCTCTGAAAATGAGGATTGCTACAGAAATGACCTCATAGATTTGTTAGAACTAAAGAAGCTAAAACACAGAGCCCTTAGGAAAGTGCTTTGTATACTGTGATGTCTAAGACTTTGCTCTTGAAATTATTCAACACTTGTTTATTGAGCAGCCCCTGTGAGCCAGGCGTTGAGGAAGGATATGGGAGGAAATGGTATTTGCCTCCTAGAGAAATGACAGTGAGGTTGTCAACAGTGTTGGGTGTCACTGTGAGACTGGGGATCTTGGTCTTACGAAGCTGCCAGTCTGCCCACCTGCTGCACAAAGAGCCAGGCCATTGTTTGTGGGCTCAGCTAGACATGCAGCACTGATCTGGATTTCTTTTCTTTCTGAAAACAGTCTTAATTAGTTTCCTACAGATTCAATGTAGTTCATAGATACAATTCTAAAAAATAGCAGTATTCCCATCTTCCCTCCCGCCCTTCCCTTTCTCCCTCTCCCTTTCTTCCTTTGATTTTTAAGATTTTAAATTTTAAATTTATATTACAGTAAAAAGGCTTAGTGCTTCACAGAATAAGTAAAATCCAAACAGACTCTAGTTCAGTGGGAATACAGACAGCAGCTACAAACAATAAGTGAATGGAAAAATCACCATTTCCCCCATATACAGTCAATTTTTAAGTAATCACAGATCATTAAAACTCTAGTAGTTTAGCATTCTTAACCGTTGGCTTAACAAAGTATAAAAGTGTTTGACAAAACTATGTTTGAAGCAATACTGATGCACACAGGCCTTTCTTCTTTTGCTTTTTGTTTTTTGCTTTCTGTTTCTTAAATTTTAGCTCTGACATATAAGAGAGAACACATGGTGCTTGTCTTTCAGTGTCCATTTTATTTCATTCAACATCATGACTTCCAGTTGCATCCATGTTGAAACAAATATTAATATTTCATTTTTTAGATATGGGATAATATTCCATTGTTTATATACACTGCATGTATACATACATACACACATGTTATCATGTATGCATATGTACATACATACACATATGTACATATACACTCATGTATACACATGTATATATATATTTCTTTATCCATTCATTCATCTGATGATAGGCACCTTGGTTGATTCCAAATTTTGGCTGTTTGAACAGTGCTGCTGTGAACATGGTGGTGCAGGTGCCTCTGATACAATATGTTCACATCTTCTGGGTATATTCCCAGTAGTGTGATTGCTGTATCAAATGGGAAGCCTACTTCTAGCTTTGAGAAAATCTCCATGTTGTTGTCCACAGTAGCAGCACTATTTGCGTTCCTGCCAATAGTGTGTAAGTGTCCCCCTTTCTCCACATCCTCACCAGTATTTGTTACTCTCTGTCCTTTGGGTTTTAGCCACTCTTACAGTGTGAGGTGATGTCTCTTTGTGGTTTTGATTTGCATTTCTCTGATGGCTAGTAATGTTGAGCATTTTTTCATAAATTTGTTGGCCCTTTGTGGTTCTTTTGAGAACTCTCTGTTGAGGTTCTTTGCTTATTTTAAACTGGATCGGTTTTTTGTTGTTGAGGTTTTTAAGTTGCTGACACATTCTACATATAAAGGAACTGTCAGATAGATAGCTCACAAATATTTTTCACATTCTGTTGGGTATCTCTTCACCCATTGATCATTCCTTTGCTGTGCAAAGCTTCTAAATTTGATGTAGTCGCATCATTATTGCTTTGGTCTTCTGCTGTGGGGACCTTGTCCAAGAAGTCATCCCCTACACCATCGTCTTGGAGTGTTCTGCTACATTTTCTTGTAGCAACATCATAGTCTACTCATAAATTAAGGTCTTTGACCAATCTTGAGTTTATTTTTGTATATGATGAGAAATATGGATTTGTTTTCATTCTTCTACATGCATACATGCACCATATGTAGAAGAGATTATCCTTGCTCCACTATATGGTCTGAGCACTTTTGTCAAAAATCAGTTGGCTGTATGCATGTGGATTAATTTCTGGGCTCTCTGCTCTGTTCTATTAACCTATGTAGTGGTTTTTATGACAACATCATGCTATTTTAATTATTATAGCTTTGTAGTATGCTTTGAAGTCAAGTATTGTGGTGCATCCAACTCAATTTTTCTTGTTTGGGATCACCTTGACTATTCTGGGTCTTTTGTGATCCCATATGAATTTTAGGATTGTTTTTCTAATTCTGTAAAAATGTCATTAATGTTTTGATAGGGCTTGCATTGAGATCTGGATTTCATTTCTGGCTTTGTCTCTTACTAACCTAGCATTCCTAATTTATTATAACTAATTAGAGTTTGATTATAATTAGGAAACATTACATTTTCTATAAAGAATAAATGAGATTATATATGTCTATATGTATGTATAAATGTAAAGTATTAACACTGGGCAGGCCACATTAAAAAAATTACTAAGTGGTAGTTATTATTAGTACTTCAGAGGTGCTGGTAGTTGTATATTATTTGTCAGTGCAAGCCTCTGTGCTTAATTTTTATGTCTATCTGATACATGCTCTGAGTTATCGAGAAAATGGATTCCTTGTTAACTGCTGAAAATGTACCTCAGGGAGAAAGAAGGCACCCTGAATTGCTGTGGGCATTTTTAAGTAAGTGAGTGGAAAGGGTAGAACAGAAAGAAGGGGAGCCTTAACATATTTTCCTGGTACTACTTATGGATATTTTAAAATCTTTAGTTGTGAAAATAGTTCATAAATTATTTGTATGGTAGAAGTATTGAAAATAAGATAATAAAGTAATGGCATATATACATCCAAAAATTACCATTCCTAAAGCTTGCATAAGTTGCTTTATATTTTATTCTCCTCTTGTTGCTTATAAGGGAATAAATTAGTAAGCAAATAAGCCTAATGGGTTTTGTGAAGCCTAGACATTTGCTCTTTGAAAGAAGTCTGCTTTGGATATCTGTGCTTGTCTTTTTCAAACCTGTCTTCCTGTCTACCTTTCTAATTTCTGTTCTTGCTTCTGACAGGCATTATTGTGTGCCAGAGGCAGATGGATTTCATTTTTATTATGATCTAACACAAATGGCAAGTGAAATATGAAAAGGATATTTCCATTTGTACAGCAATAAGTTAACATTAAATCTAGCTTTATGATGTTTAACTTGGAGGTATCCTGCCAAAACACAATTGATTGATAGATGGAAATTAAAACCACTAATGGGATACCTCCTTCTATAAATCAGGTTGAGGATTATGGAGCTAAGGTCATTTTCTTTATTGCTCTTTGAGGGAAGGAAAAGCAGGTAAACAACCTTAGATGAGTCTGGGTCCGTGGGCCTGCAGGGAAACCTGCAGGAGAGGTAGCTGGCCTCAATAGAGTATCAGCCTGGGCAGAGAGAAAACAGAAGCACCAGCAAACTAGCAACAAGTGCTTGCAAGTGACCTGAGTGCAGGACAGCAGAGAGCCACGTTGAAAAGAGAACACACTGCCAAGGAGAAGTGAATTATAGGATGAAGCTCCCAGCAAATATCCCCCAGATCCTCTGCATTCCACGAGCCAGGCCTGATCCTAGATCAACAGCATCTACTGAGGGAGGTTTTCAGCATTTAAAAATGGGAGACTTGGGGCTGGTGCTGTGGCGCAGCGGGTGAAGCTGGCCATGGTGACACCAGCATCCCATATTGAGTCCTGGTTTTAAGTCTCCGGCTGCTCTGCCTCTGACTTCCCTCCCTGCTAATGCTCCTGAGAAGGTAGCAGAAGGTGGTTCAAGTCCTTGGGTTCCTACTACCCATGAGGGAAACTAGAATGGAGTTCCTGGCTCCTGGCTTCAGCCTGTTCCAGCCCTGGCTGTTCCAGGTGTTTGAGGAGTGAATCAGAGAGGACAGAAGATCTCTCTCTGTATATATCTCATACACACACACACACACACACACACATATTCTGCCTTTCAAATAAATCAATCTTGGGGATGGCATTGTAGTGTAGCTCCTAAAGCTGCTGCCTGTGATTCCAGCATCCTGTATGGGCACCGGTTTGAGTCCTGGCTGCTCCTCTTCCAGTCCAGCTCCCTGCTAATGTGCCTGGGAAAGCAGCAGAAGATGGTCCAAGTAGTGTTACCCCTGCACCCCTGTGGCAGACCTGGAAGAGGTTCCTGGCTCCTGGCTCCTGGTTTTGGCCTGGCCCAGTCTGGGCCATTGCAGCCATTTGGGGAGTGAGCCAGCACATGGTAGGCCTCTCTCTCTGTCTCCGTTTCTCTCTCTGTAACTCTGTCTTTCAAATAAACAAAATGAATCTAAAAAAATTAAATATTCTTTAAAAATGAGACAGTAGAGTCATTTGTTAAACATTTTCTTATAACCAGCAATGCAGAAGATACATATCTTATAAAGGAAATACATTTATATGTTTATTTGGTGTTTCAAACCCCAAATGATTCCTCTAAAAACATAAATGTGTAAATTAGGTATTTGGCATGAAGACTCTACAAGAAGGATGTACTGTGTTTTCTTAAAATGAAATAAAAGTACGTGCCAACTTTGCAGGAAAGTAAATGCTCTGTTTGTTATTAAATTCAGTTCCTTTTTCACCTCCACTGTGTCTCCTAGACCAATGGAATGCCTTCTAACTCTCTGACTTCTTTTTTTCCTGTAATTTTAAACTTCTTATTTTACTGTTAATATACTCCAGTCACTGAACCTAAGATTCCATGCACCACAAAGTAAAACTAAACTAGGGGGCACTAACATAGGGTTACCAATTTCCTTTTTTTCTTTGGCTAATGACAAAAAGCAAATTTTAAAACACTGAATAAATTTAGTTTTATGCCAAATTCCCTACATATTACTCATTTATCTATTTACTCCCAGACAGGTGAAAACTTAGTGGCTGGGCGACCTCAAGCTGGAGCCCCCGTGGGTTACAATGCTCCAGTCTCGGGAATTAGTCTCAGGACTTAAAGCTTCAGGCTATGAACAAAGAGTTGGTTCTGTGTCTCCTTTGTTCTATGATTACACAAAATGTATATTGCACTTACACTCCTCTCTCTATGTGGGTCTCTATGGGAGGTCTGGCTCTACTGGAGACTTCGGGTCCTGTGTGTTTTAACGATGCTATTCCCTCCAAGGTCCCTCGTGTTCAAAACCCAACTCCAAAACCAGCTTCCGTGGGCAGTCTTCCTTGGTACCTCCAGACAGAGTTGGTGACTTCTTCCTGTGTTCTCCTGTGAGCATACATATGTACACACACACAGATACGAACACACGTGCACACACAAGGTCTTCCAGAAGCTCATGGAAAATGCCAATTGTGAAAAAAACTATGAATGAATTTCCAAATTTTTGACATGAACACATACTTGTCATTTCGTTTTCCATGGACATTTTTATATGCCTTCATGTATTTATATGTGTCTATGTACATGTTTTCTCCTCAGCAAACCTTACAGTATTATACAGCAATTTTATTTATATACTGTCTTCTGAAAGAGCTACTTGAGGATAGAAGCACGTAACCATTTAGATTTTTGTTTCAGAAACAGTGTATGTTGCTGGAGAGCTGAGTTATATTAGGCCAAAGTCAACTATTGCATTTTGAAATTATAATCTTTCTTTTTTAAGATTTATTTATTTGAAAGGCAGAGTTATAGAGAGAAGGAGAGACAGAGAAGACAGAGAGATCTTCCATCTGCTAGTTCATTCCCCAAATGGCCACAACAGCCAAGGCTGGGCCAGGCCGAAGCCAGGAGCCAGGAGCTTCATCCAGGCTCCCTGTACCGGTGGCAGGTTTCCCAGGCACATCAGCAGGGAGCTGAACCAGAAGTGGAGCAGTCGGGACTTGAATTGGCGCCCCTGTGCTACGGGCTGCGGAGTTAACCCGCTGACCCACAGCACTGGCCCCTGTATCTTTCTTTCCACGAGTCTGAAGTCTTAGTGAAGACTCTACGTTCTGGTGTGTGTAGGCAGAAGAAAGTACAAAAGAAAGTTATTCTACTAGGCTAAATCCTACTCTTTTGACCACACCAGCCCTCAGGAAACAGAGTGGCCACAGTCACGTGATTCTGTCTGTTTAAGATAACATTCCTGGGGTGGAGGACATCCCAGCATCCAAGTGCTGCTCTGCTTCCAAACCAGCTTCCTGCTGGTGCATCCTGCAGGCAGCGGAAGATGACGCAGGTGCTCGGGCCCGCCACCCACGGGAGACTCAAGGAGTTCGCGGCTCCTGGCGTCAGAGCAGCCCGGCCCTGGCTGTTGCAGGCATTTGGGGAGTGAACCAACAGCAGGAAGATCTCTCTCTCACTCACTCTTTCACTCTTGCTGTACTTCCCAAGTAGATGAAAAATGTAAACATTTAAAAAAAAAAGAATGGACTTCTTAACCTCGATATATCTTTGTGTTTGTATATATAAAAGTTACAAGTAAAAACATCTAAAATGTATGTACTCAAATGTAAACAGTAAAATGTTTATGGATATATATTTTCCTTTCTGGGAACATTTTTCCATGCCAATATACACAGTTTTATTTGATCACTTTTAATACCTGCTTGGCTATAATGGATGGTCATATCATCATGTGGACTTCTATTCTCTGCAATGGTGTCTGGAATAAATATTTATTTAGTGGAATAGAAAATACCTCCTTGCTGCTCTGTCTAAGCCTGAGTAGAGAATCTAATGATTCTAAGGATTCTAATGATTTTAAGATAATCTTCATAATCTAAGGCTGCTCCTTTAACTGCAGCCTCCAATGGGAAAACAGGAAGGAAAACGAAAGGGAGTGGCGGCAGTGGAGTGACTCACTTTGTTTTTGTGTTCAATTCCCTCTGATCATAAAGTAAAAAACAGTGGCTGAAGAAAAAGATGTGGTTTTGAAAAACATCATCACCATTTCCTTGCTAAAATGACAATGTAGCCACATATAATTATGAAAATTGATTTGGGTGCTCCGATTCGACGCCCATGACGCAGGACCCAATGATTACCTTCACCAAAACATTCCCTTTGCTGAGGTATTAAAGAATCTGACATCATGTTATGAAATAAAGCAACTGAGAGGGTAATACGTTTATTTGAGAAATTCTTTGAATGCGTGAGTTGGGCATTGTTGTGAAGACCCTACCATCTGAATGCCCCAGACTGGTTAACAAGGAGACGCCAGACAAGAACCTGCTCATCTCCAAACTTCCCCAAAGATGGACCTTTAGCTGCTTCCTTCCCCGGTTCCTCTCTTACTGATTTAGTAGGACGAGAAGTTGCCCAGGCCCAAGCCCAAGCCACCGTCTATCAGACCAGTCCTGCTGTTGGCTAGAGGAGCTCCCAGTCACGGCCTGCTCCGAGCCTCCGTAGACGAGCCGACGCTCTGCATAGGGGCAAAGGGCCTGTGCCTTCCCCCGGACAGGATCAGGGGTCTGGTTAGGGTCACTTACCACTGTGACTTGCCTACTCAAAAGCAAGTCTCCTTTTTCCCTTGTTAACAAAGCTCAGACTTTGGGTCTTTACTTCTCCCCAATGGCCAAGGGTAAAATCTCAGTTTTGGTAATTCTCTTCTCTTAGCAAAGATTGCTTTAAAGGTGGGCTTAGGACCTGGTTCTAGCAAGTGAAAATTCAGTTAGACAGTTTCTAGACAGGCTATCCTCCCTCTCTCTCTCTCTCTCTCTCTCTCTCTATATATATATATATATATATATATATAATTAAATTTATTTGAAGGTCAGAGTTAGAGAGAGGGAGAGACAGGGAGAGAGGCTGCCACGGAAATGACTTGAGCCCGGCTGAAGCCAGGAGCCAGGAGCTTCATCCTGGTCTCCCATGTGGGTGGCAGGGGCCCTAGCAATTGGAACATCTGCTTTCTTCCCCAAGCCATTATCAAGGAGTTGGATGGGAAGTGGAGCAGCCAGGACACGAAACAGTGCCCATAGGGGATGCCAGAATCGCAGGCGACAGCTTTACCCGCTACATCACAAAGCCGACCCTTCTCCCCAGTGTGAAAAGGAGATCCACGGATGAAACAGTCTCATTGCACACAGGATGTGTGGTACCCGGTATGACGTCAAGACGGCAGAGACCACCCTGTGACACAGGGAGAGCCAATCCAACATGGTGAGGATAGCAGAGTAAAGAAAGGCGGGAAAAACAGGTTTTCCTGCAGAACTTGCAAAGTCCTGATTCACCCGCTGGGGTAACTTCCCATGAGCCTTTTTTCGGACGCTGCCTTCTCTAAGGAGGCGGAGGCTGTCCACTTGCATGCAGAAACATCGCTACTACTGAACTCACAGCACTGGGGAGGCCCAGTGACTTCTACTACTTCCACCAGATTGGATTTCAGAACTCCTGGGACACACGTGTTTTACCATTTTTGAATCTTCACTTACAGTATTCCACCCATGGGAAATAATGTTCTAGTGCACTGATATCTACTGACAATGTATTAGTTCTTCAAATTTAGTCCAAATCCCATTACCTGAGGCCTTCCACCATCCCACCTGTGAAGATAATTTCCTTCAGTCTGTGTATCGCTGTTAGTACGGGCAGTCTTTATCCTTATCCTTCTCTGCTTTATAATACATGTCTACATCAGAATAAGTATAAAGTAAGCATGACGCTTCTTTAGGGCAGAAGTGAAATGATGTCTGCCAAGTGATGTGAGGAATTATGCATTATTTTTCATATTAGTATCTCTCCTACAGACTGGTGTGCTGCCTCTTAGCAGGTGCACCAGACACTTTGCCAAATTGGTCGTATGTGAATTGAAAGGTTTGGATGAAATGATACTGAAAATCCCATCTTACTCTAAGAAACTATGGTGATGTCTAATCTTTAGTGAAGCCATACTTTTTAGAGATATATAGGTTTGAGAGTTGCCTGGGAATAAAAGGAAAAGTTTCAGTGGATGGAGTGAAACACAAGTATCTTGAACCTTTTTGAAACAGAATAATGTTTTAAAGCTATACTTCTATTTTTGGACATCTTTACTTGTGATATTTACTTTTTGATCACTCTCCGGAATAGCTCATTGCCAACGTAAAAGGTCCGGTTGTTTGGGAGAAATGTGCTGAAAATAGAATCTCGTGTTACACGGCCAGTCATAAATCTTTTACAGGATCGCCAAGGTTTGGGGGACTTATTGCGGTTTTCTGCCCTTCTTTTTAACTTTGCAAGCCCCCGATATGTTATATTTGGAGGGGGATTTGCTTTGCTTAAGGGAAATACTCCAGTGAGCTATTTCTGAGCTTGCTTTTGACATTCAGACATGGAAATACTGTACTGCCAGGATACTTATCCCTGGATAAGCTTGGAGTGCAGATGTAAACATAATATCAGGTCAATATTTTACTCAGCTGTTGACATGCTCGCTCCTAGAGGATTTCCCTATTGTGACGTCTCTGTCTAAATTAAGTCAGAAGCCCCAAAATAGATACAAGATGGGGAAAAGTAGGACAGGTTCAAGGGCTCAAACTTATTCTTAATTATTTGCCTCTCATTTCTAAGGTTTATGAACATAGGAAACACACACACATGACGGATAAGCCCTCTGCTTGCTTTTCCACTACTGCCCCAGCTCTGCTGGTTTCCGTGGGTGGAGGCCACAGGGCACACTTCAGCTACTTGGAAGGTCCCGCTGAGGAGACGGAGCAGGGCCAGGGCTGTGCGGGGAGAAAAGGAAGGCTGCCACAGGATGCCAGGCATTCCACAGAAAGCGCTGTGTCCTGCGGTTGCCATGCGCTTGTCCAGAGACGGGCACAGCCTGAGGAACGTGGCAGAGTGAGCTGCAGTCGAGGCCCAGCAATGCTCGCTGCAGAGCTGGAGGCACAGGGACGCCTGCGGTGCCCAACGCGACATCCACCGTCTTCCCCACGAGAAGCAGGCGCCATGTGAAGCACAGCGGCAGGCACGGCTCTCTGTGCCTCCCTCATTTACTCCTTTTTCTAGGTACAGCCCTGCTTCCCCTCCATCTCCCACCCCTCTCCCAACATGCGGGAGCACCTAAACATCCCCCCAGACTCCCTTTCCTGACCCCCCTCTGCCTTCCACCGTGTAGAACTCACCGTTCTGTTTCGGAACTCCTCTGTATGTGGTAAGATGTGCATAGCCCCTGCAATAGTTTAATGCATCCATTTTATGTATCTTTCAGCTGTGGTCATGTTTTTGCACTCTTCAGGGCAAGAATTGATTCTTAATCACCTTTATAGCTCTAAAATTCAGCACAGAATCTGTCTCATTGCAGCAATTCAATATATAAGGTACTACAAAATGTTTGCAGAAAAATGGAATTAAAAGATGCTAGTTTTGGTGTGAATATGTTTAATCCTTGTATTTGTTTCATAATACACATTTTCCACGAACCTTTTGAAGACTCCTTGTCTATTCTGTGCGTAAATAAATGAATGAAGGGTGGTGGTTTCGGGGTTTAGGGATTGAGGTTCAGAGACTAAACTGATGAGAGTTAAAGGATTTCCAAGCTTTCTTGGTTGATGTGTGCAATGGCGGTTACCACCCTACACCTACTCCTTTAAAAGCCGTCATTCCCATTGGGTGTGGAGCAACCCTTCCCTGCGCTGTTTGGAATCCTGCTATTAGCATCCTACCCAGGCTTACCTCCTCTCCCCCAACTAAATCCCATGTGACCTCATAGAAGAAATGAGTATATTACCCTCGGAGAAAAGTCACAGATGTGCATTGAAATTTCTTGTGTAACCTCCACCAAATATTTACTGAGGATTGATAAAGTTCCAAGCACCAGGCTAATCCACACAAGGATTAAAATATTTTGCAATTTGCAAAATCTACACAGGCCACTGTCACCCCTTCAAAATTCCCACAGAAAAATTCCAGAACTCAATTCACTAGTGCTGTACATTTCAATGTTTTCCTTAAACTTGTATTTATGGCTCATGAATCAACAGAAACTCTCTCCTTTGCTGTGGAGGGTTTTGGGTTTACAGGAAGGAGTGTAGACTTTGGAGGCAAACAACTCGATTTTGGACTCTCTTCCGTTTGCTTGGAGCTGTATGGTAGTGCACGCAACACCTATAAACTTCAATTTTTTAATCAACAAAATGATAATACCTATTTATAGCTGTAATGATAAGTAAGTAAGATAATGCACACATGAGTGTATCTAGGACAGGGGTGGGGACTTCTAACAGACCACTTGGTCTGGCCCTCCCAAGGCAAGTGCAGGAAGGACTTGAATTTCAGCAGATCTAGAGCAGGCTAATTTTTAAGCTGATAATTTTATGCAGCCCATGGATGATGCTATAAATATCCAACTGGCCCTTGGCAGAAAGAAGTTTCTCCACTCCTGATCTGTGAAATAGCAATGCTCAAAAAACTGTAGGTGCTGTCAGCATTACTATCCTTTCATGTAGTCCAGACTCCTAGGAGCAGTCCCCTTCAGGAAACCTCGTGGCAGCTTTGCCAGTGTGTGTCAGTTGCACTTGGAGAACAGGCTCTTCTCTGGGGTCAGAGAGATTGCGCACAACGTGCTGTAAAAATGCCTTGATATAAAGGAAACCTTGTTAAGAGAACACCGAGCTACTACCCCTGTTACAATGCTGCGATTCCTCCCTTGATTTCTTGGAACCTCCAGACCCAGAACCCTCCTGCTCGGCTTTGCTGGGACTGCGCGAGTGGAGCTGTACCAGGCTTAAAGGACATAGAGTTTGCACCATGGAGTCAAAGGAACTCACGTTTAAAACCTATCTTTGGGAGTGGGCGTTTAGTACAGGGGCAAAGACTCCACGTGGGACACCTCCATCCTGCCAGAGTACTGGGCTCACGTGCCGGCTCTGATCTTGATTCCAGCCGACTGGTAACGTGCATCCTGGGAGGCAGTAGGTGACAGTCCAAGTACCTGGGTCTCTGCCACCCACATGGGAAACCTGAATTGAATTCTGGTGTCCTAGCCTCAGCCTGGCCCAGCTGTTGAGACCATTAAGGGGGTGAACCAGTAGATAGATTTCTATGTGTCTGTCTTTCAAATAAAAATAAATCAATGAAAATTAAAAAAAAATTTTTCCACTTATTAGCTTATTGATGTTGAACGAGTAAGTTAAGCATCCTGTGCTAGACAGGCTACTTCCCCCGACTCCAGTGATGGCTATGTTTAATCCCTGGAGTGTGTGACTGCATTGCCTAACGTGCAAATGGGACTCTGCATGACACATGGGATTAATTTAAGGGTCTTGAGACAGGATGTCCTGGATTATCCAGGGAGGCTCAAAGGTACCACAAGGGTACTTGCAAGAGAGACCCAGGAGAAATCAGAGTCAAACAAAGGAGACTGGATTCTGGAACCAGAGTTTACAAGCAGGCCCAGCGAAGATGGCGAGTGGGGCCACAAGCCAAGGAGTCCGTGCGCTCTGGGAGCCGGAGATGGTCAGGAATGGATGCTCCCCTTGCAGTGCTCAGAGGAAGGTGACTGCTGACAGGTCGCTTAGGTCGCCATGTGCACAATACTTGGTCCCAACAGCAATGGAAAACTCACACCATCTCACCTTTCTTATCTCTAAAGCACTAATACAGCACAAGTTTCCCCTGCTGGCCAATATTGTAGGCAAGGAAGTTGTAGCACTCAAGGATACAAAGTATCTGCCATCAGGGAGTGTGGGGAGCAAACCGGACTAGACTGAGTTACTGGAATTAAGACTTATTCTATGCATCTGCTCTCCCACAATATGGCGCTGGGAGAGAAGAAAGAGGCTTCTACACAGCTGCCTCCAGTTCAACCAATAAACTGTAGGACTTGCTCCTGATTGGAGAGCAGCGTACTCGGCGTGTGGGCAGCCGAGTTGGGATTGGCGGAGGAGGACTATAAAGGAGGAGAGAGACGGCATGCACCAGGAACATCTAAGGGGAACATGTAGCTGAAGGAACACCTGTGCAGCCCCCGAGAAGAGCCGGCCGGCGGTGTGCCGCTCCCCTGCGGAAGTGGGGAATGTGGCCAGGGGGAACTGCCCTTCCACGGAGGTGGAAGGGATAGTAGCCAACCCGGGAAGAACCAGCAGCAAACCCGGGGAGGGCCGAGCAGACGAAAGAACAGCGCAGGGTCCTGTGTTGCTCCTCCACGAAGAGGGGGAGTGACATAATGGTGCCGTGACTCGGATATGAAGCCTAGGCAGGGCTTAGTGTCGTTCCTCCACGAAGAGGGGGAGCGACATAATGGTGCCGTGACTCGGATATGAAGCCTAGGCAGGGTCCTGTGTCGTTCCTCCACGAAGAGGGGGAGCGACATAGTGGTGCCGTGACTCGGATAGGAAACCTAGCTCGGATAGAAAACCTAGGACGGATAGGAAACCTAGCTCGGATAGGAAACCTAGGACGGATAGCAAACTTAGGAGGGAAGAAACGGGAAGAAGCAGGAAAATACCGGAGAGAGAGACTAGCGAAGAGCCTAGGGGAAAGCCAGATGAGAAAGGTGCCGGAAGAAGCTATGGAAAGCCTAGGCATAGACTCGGATACGGACTGTGGGAAAGAAGTTAGGATTTAAAGTGAAAGCAAGAAGAAACTTAGATACGGACTGCAGGTTGAAAGTGAAAGTGAAACCTAGAAGAAACTTAGACTCGGATACGGACTGTGGGGAGAAGCCAGGAGAAATGAGGGAGGAATATTGTTGGAAGAAAACTTAAGGAAACATACCGGGTAGAGAAAAATGTTAGGGAGGATGAAGCCGCGAGTGCAGGCCGAGGCGGAGATATAAGCCACCTTGGAATTCTTCAAGTCACCCCGGGGAGCAAGAGGCGAAGATCTGGAACCAGAGGCAGAGACGTGGGCCGCCAGGTTGAAATTCGCCAGGTTAGTCCGGGGAACTTGGACTGAATGCCGGTGGTGGCGGAAACATTCGCGGAAGCCGCCGCGTGCAGAGAGAGCACGGGGCGTGAATAGATGGGGAACGCCGGGGCTGGCGCGAGGCCGTGGTGCGGGCGCGAAGTGCCTGGAGACTGCCGAGCGTGCGCGCGAAGCCCAGCCGCGCAGAGCCGGGAGCCCGCCGGCGGGGCGAGGCGCCGGGAAGCCGCGCAGAGCCATGAAGCTGCCGCGGGGCAAGGTGCCGAGAAGCAGCCTCGGGGCGAGTGCCGCCAGGAAGCCGCAGGGATAAGAGAAACAGAAGTTTAGAAGTAAAAAGAGAGAAATAGGAATGCTGGAAGATAGAAGTAAAATGGGAGAAATAGGAATGCCCGGAGATAGAGAAATAGAGAAATAGAGAGGCCTCCCTACAACATGGCAATGAGAAAGCTTGGATTTGGTCTGCCTGATTAAGTGAGGCGATGAGCACCTGGGCGGCTAGCAGCTTATGCGCCGCAGGTCACCGAAGACAGGCACGAATTAACATCAGTAAGGCCTCCCCACAATACTGCAATTAGAAAGCTTGGATTCGGTCTGCCTAATTAAGGCGGTAAGCGCCAGCAAGCAGCTCGACCAGAGTATGAGCTGCAGGTCACCGAAGATAGGCACGAACCAACAATAATAAGTCTCCCCCACAAAAAGGCAATGAGAAGGCTTGGATTCGGTTTGCCTGATAGAGCTTGTAAGCCCCTGCAGGCAGAGCAGAGCATGCGCTGCAGGGCACCGAACACAGGCACGCATCAGCGCCTAAAAACCTCCTCACAACATGGCGAAGAGAGGACCCGGATTCGGTTTGCCTGATGGATAGGACTTGTAAGAGCCTGTGGCAACTCTAGCAAGTAGAGCAGAGTGTGTGCCGCGGGACACCGAAGACAGGCGCGTATCAACGCCAAAAAATAAAAAGAAAGGGGGATCTGTGGGGAGCAAACCGGACTAGACTGAGTTACTGGAATTAAGACTTATTCTATGCATCTGCTCTCCCACAATATGGCGCTGGGAGAGAAGAAAGAGGCTTCTACACAGCTGCCTCCAGTTCAACCAATAAACTGTAGGACTTGCTCCTGATTGGAGAGCAGCGTACTCGGCGTGTGGGCAGCCGAGTTGGGATTGGCGGAGGAGGACTATAAAGGAGGAGAGAGACGGCATGCACCAGGAACATCTATGGGGAACATGTAGCTGAAGGAACACCTGTGCAGCCCCCGAGAAAGCCGGCCGGCGGTGTGCCGCTCCCCTGCGGAAGTGGGGAATGTGGCCAGGGGGAACCGCCCTTCCACGGAGGTGGAAGGGATAGTAGCCAACCCGGGAAGAACCAGCAGCAAACCCGGGGAGGGCCGAGCAGACGAAAGAACAGCGCAGGGTCCTGTGTTGCTCCTCCACGAAGAGGGGGAGTGACATAATGGTGCCGTGACTCGGATATGAAGCCTAGGCAGGGTCCTGTGTCGTTCCTCCACGAAGAGGGGGAGCGACAAGGGAGGTTATGTTATTGTGGGGAGCAAACCACAAATAAAAATGTACTCTTGAGTAGTAGTGTGAAACTCTGTGAGGAGCTGAAGGCAGGTAAGCAGTGACGGCGGGGGGAGCTGTACTGTCGCCTAGACCGCTCAAAGACCCTTCCCAGGGGACATTTGAGCAGAGAAGCCGCTGGCAGGCTCAAGAGCGGCTGGTCCCAGGTGAAGGGACCGTCACTCCCTGTGGTGGGACAGGAGCTGGACTGTTGATGCTAAGGTGCCGGAGCAGAACGGGTGAGGGAGTGGGGGTGCAAGGTGATGTGGGGAATGTTGGAGGCCTGTTATGGGAAGTCTTTGCAAGTTGTAAGCAGAAGTAGAGCAGCACCTGGGCATGGCAGTTCCTGGGTTCAAGTCCTGTCTTGACTTCCAATTCCAACTTTGTATAACCTGGGAGGTAGCAGATGATGGCTCAAGTACTCGAGTCCCCACTACCCACATGGGAAACCTGGATGGGATTCTTGGTTCTTGACTTGCAAGCCTTTGGGGGGTGAACCAGCAAGTGGGCGATCTCCGTGTGTCTGCATCTCTTTGTGTCTCTCTCTGCTTTTCAAATAATAGTTTCACAAAGGAATGAAGGTTGAGAGAGTAAGGAAGAGCAAATGATGGGGAAAGTTTGGTCAGCAGGTACGAAGCTATGATTAAATAATGGAAATAAATTCCGATGTTCTATTGCACAGCGGAGTTAAACCGGATGATGGTGGGGCTGGGCACTGTGGTGCAGTGTGTCCAGCTGCTGCTGCTGGTGATGCCAACATCCCATGTGGGTGCCGGTTCAAGGCCCAGATGCTCTGCTTTAGATCCAGCTCCCTGCTAATGCGCCAGGGAAGGCAACAGAAGACGGCCCAAGTGCTCATGTCCCTGCCACCTACATGGGAAACCCAGGTGGAGGTCGTGACTCATGGCTTTGGTCTGGCTGAGCCCTGTGGCTGTTGTGGCCATTTAGAGAGTGAACCAGCAGATGGAGGATCTCTCTCTCTGTCTCTCTGTATCTCTCCCTTTCTGTCTGTAACTCTGCCTTTTAAATAAATCTTTAAAAAATAAAGTCTGGATAAAATAATGCACTGTTTACTTTTAAAAAGCCAGAATAAAAGATTTGTAATATTTTCACTAGGAACTGGGAAGGAATGATAAATGAGATAGATGTGTTTACCCTGATTTGAATATTATACAATGTATACATTTGAATATTATAGAATGTATCCAATACCACATGGTAGCCCATTAATATGTATAATTTCTATGTGCCAGTTAAAATAAAAATGTTAAAAGGAGTAAATAAACTATGAGATTGGGATCACCTTTGTAAAAATAAGTCTCTCGGGGTCTGGTTTCAGTGTCTGATGCCAACATGAAGATGAAAAGGTCAGCGCTCATTAAAAAGCCCTCCAAAATGAGGTGGTGCTTCATGTCATTATTGATAAAGCAGGTCTCTCTTGATCGCTCAGAAACAATTATTGTTGAGCAGGCGGATCTGAGCGCTGTGCAGGTACTTTTTTCTTCTAGCATCTTCTTTGTTCCTTCGGAATCATGGGCTCTACAGACAGTGAAGATGGATCAAAAGGCAGGAAACAAGCCCTCAGAAAGTAGCTTTTAATAACAATGGCAAGCAGTTCACAAACTGCTCGACGCAGTTAGCTTAGTAGAGCAGCCAGTCTGCTTGGCACCTTCCGTGATAAGGAGATGACAATAAATCCCACCTTACAGCAGTGGGGGGACCACACACGTCATCATGTGCTTATTAGGTGAAGATCTGAGCAAATACTCCCAACCTTTCAGTGTTATGATGGTTTCTCTTTGATTTTTTTTTTTTTTTTTTTTTACAGGCAGAGTAGACAGTGAGAGAGAGAGAGACAGAGAGAAAGGTCTTCCTTTTTGCCGTTGGTTCACCCTCCAATGGCCGCCATGGGTGGCGCGCTGCGGCCGGCGCGCCGCACTGATCCGAAGCCAGGAGCCAGGTGCTTCTCCTGGTCTCCCATGGGGTGCAGGGCCCAAGCACTTGGGCCATCCTCCACTGCACTCCCTGGCCACAGCAGAGAGCTGGCCTGGAAGAGGGGCAACCGGGACAGAATCCGGCGTCCCGACCGGGACTAGAACCCGGTGTGCCGGCGCTGCAAGGCGGAGGATTAGCCTAGTGAGCCGCGGCGCCGGCCTGATTTTTATTTATTTATCTATTTCTTGGTCATCTTTCACTCTCATTCTTTCTCATAAGGGATGTCATGGGATAGTTTCACTACTTGAATTAACTATAATTCTGACCTCCTTCAGACTGTTGGAGATTCTTGTCAAACTGCACATGGAAGTAGCTGGGCTAAAAGGAAAAACAAATGCACAATGAGCAGATAATTCATTTCAACCCGAGAACGTTTCAGAGGATTTGATGTCTTTTAAAATCATGTTGAGGGGTCAGCATTATGGCTCAGGGGTCCCGACTATGTGAGTGCTGGGTCAAATCCTAGCTGTTCTCCAATTCAGCTTCCTGCTAATGTGCCTGGGAAGGCAGCCAAAGATGGTCCAAGTACTTGGGACCCGGATGGAATTCCTGGCTCCTGGCTTCTACCTGACTCAGCCTGGGCCGTTGTAGCCAGCAGGGGAGTGAACCAGCAGATGGAAGACCTCTCTTTCTCTCCCTGTCACTCTGCCTTTGAAATGAATACATCTTTGAAGTAAATACATGAAGGTTACTCTATTCATTAGGGATTCCAGGCAGGCCCACCCTGCCCTGCCTGGGAAGCTAAGTCCGCTTTGCCCTCTCCCCACATGTAGAGTTCCTCTTCCCGTTTACAGAGTTGATGGGGCCTCCTGGCTCTTTCTAGCACCAGCCGATGCCTCTCTTTCCCTGTAGCCCAGCAGTTTCTCAAAGACGCCCTCCTGTTTCCTGCTTCAGGGCTCTTCCAAGGCTGCTTGCTCTGGGGGGAACTTAACTCTGTGGCTTCGGTGGTGACTGAGCCGAGGGCCCTTCCGGGAGGCCCAGCAAACCTCTAACGTTCACCCAGGGCCGTGGTGTGGGCTGTGCCTCGGTGGCGAAACACTCCCCCCACTCCTGTCTTTTGTGGGGCCGAACCCCAGTGGGCCAGGAAGGCCTCCACAGCCGCATGCACGGCTCTCATCAGCAGGGCTCACCCCAGCAGCCCGTGAAGCCGGTTCTTCCTCTTCTGTCTGCTTCCTGCTGGCATGGCCACGCACACGCCGCTGTGTAAAGGCCAAGAACCCTGGTCCTGCGTCCTTCCCTCCCATCCCCTCCTCCCTCCTCAGCGTCTGGGATCCTTCACCAAACCCAGCCTGGCCCAGCCTTCCCTCCCTCCACCCTTCCTCCCTCTGCCTTAGTTTTCTGTGCGGCAGTCACAGCGTGTGACAGGCTCAGTGGCCACCACATAGTTTCCAAGCTTCAGGAGCCCGAGCTCAGCTCTGGGCTCACAGCCCTGAGTCAGCCAAGGGGCAGGGGCCAGCTGCTGGCAGAGTTTCTTTCTTTTTCAAAGTTTAGGTATCTATGTATGTATTTACTTATTGAATTCGAGCGATAGACAGGACTCCCATTCACCGGTTCACTCCCTTAAGTGCCTGCGTGATCTGAAGTTCAATCCAGGTCTCCTGCACGAGTGGCAGGGACCCAGTTACTAGAGCGGTCACTGCTGACTCCCTGGGCTGCCTGCATCTGCAGGAAGCCAGAGTCAGGAGCCAGAGATGGAGGCTGAACCAGGCACTCTAGAGTGGCAAGTGGATGTCGTAATTGCTGGGCCAAGCGCTCGGTCCCTGAATGTGCAGCTGTAGAACTCACTGTGCTTCGCTTCTTCAAAGCCAGCAGGGAGCTGAGCTCCACAAAGGCCTCAGCTTGGTGAGGTCAGGCCCACACAGGACGATCTCCCTCGGGGTCAGGGCCTACGGAATCGCTTGCCACAGAGCACAGCCTCAGCATGGGAGTGGCGCCCATCACATCCACAGGCCCTGCCCGTGCTCAAGAGGAGGTGTGTGCACCACGACGCGGCGTCCTGAACACATCTACTCCTGTGTAGCTCACTCTCCATTCGATGCATCCCCGAACTCCAGACTTCAGTTATATGTAGCACTTAACCTAAACACGTACATTCACAGGGTTGAGAACACACGAGCGGACTCACAGACCTCACGTTGTCAGCCACAACCTCCACCCGCGGCCTCGCCAGGGCACTTGGGGTTTCCCGCAGCCCGCTCACGGGTTCCCTTCCTCCTCCAGGTGGATGCGCCCCGGCATACTCCGCTGCCCTCCCCGCTGCTCTTCTGTGAGGATCCTGAGGCTGGGGCGGGCGGGGACAGCTTTCCAGGCACACATTGCACCTGCCTGCTCCCTGTGCGGTCCGTGCTCACAGCTCTGCTCTCCCTGCTGGGCCCCCCAATGTGGACGAGGAGCCACACTGTCCCAGGCCAACTTCTCTGGTTACCCTGAATCTGGGCCCCACACCTGCGGGAGTTTGTGCCTCTGCAGTTAGCTCCTGTCTTCCCGCATCACTCAGGTCTCCCACTGCAAGGGGTCATTCCTCCGTCTTCTGCACACTTGGGGACATCCTCACATCTCGTCCAGCTCCCCGCTCTCAGGACCCCCCCCCCCCGCAGCCCTATTGCTCTGCCTTTGCAGCGAAGCTCCTTGGGATGGCAGGTGGCGAGTTTGTCTCACAGAGCTGCAGGCCTTCCTTTTGTTTGTCCTCTCTTGAATCCACTTCTATCAGGCTGCTCTCTCCACTGTTCCTTAGCAGTGGTTCTGGCCAAAGCCACAAGTGACCTCCTTTTCGTCAAACCTGGTGGCCCATTGTGATCCTCATCCTGGCCCGACTTACACAGAGCTGGGCACAGCCTCCTCTCCATGAGGCGTTTTCTTCCCACGGCGTCCAGAACACCACCCGCCACTGCTCGTCCTACGTCACTGCAGCGCCTGGCAGCCGACAGTCAAGCCCTTTAGATGAAGGTGCGGGAAACTGGGTGTACAAAGAAATACCGTGCGTGTAAAACACTGCATTCCTGCTGGTGTCTGCATGAGACACATCTGCAAGGAAGCACTGGTGTTTCTAAGATAGGGAGCGTGGGTGGCTGGGGACAGCATTTATGTCTTTTTGACTCTTTTGAACTCTACCACGTGAATACCAGGGGCTTCCAAGGTTTGTGGAAGAGTAGAATTAAAGGTCATGCAAGTTTCCCATAAACCTTTTGAAGCCCTCTTGCATATTATCTGTGCAAAAATAGGCTGAATTAGAAGCATAGAAGGCAGCACCTGAGGAACTGGTTGAGTCCTGTCAGACGTGCCGGCCACCTTGCGGCTGCCTCGGTGCCTCGAGCTGCCCACCTCCCTGTGCAGCCACGGGAGGCCACAGCTCCAGGGCACTGATTGCTGATGGGGAAATCACTTTGGGCAACAGAGCTGACCAAATAATTTAATTCAGGAAACAACGTCCGTGGGAAACACTGCTCCCTAACCCCCTTTTACCTGTGGCAAAACAAACAACAAAGAAATCCCAAGGGACGCAGAGCTACAGGGAGCAAGAGGCAGTCATTAACTGGAGAAATCCCTCACATTTTCAATGCCAGAGAAACGGAGCGAGCACCAACAGGAGAAAATCCCCCAAAGAAGGAGAAATAAGAGAAAAGCTTGATCTACTGCAAGGAGCCCTGAGCTGACACAAATTTTTAAGGAAAACAGCAGACAGCATCAACATTGCCAAAAGTCTATTTCGGGCACAATATTGTTATTACTTCTTGGTCATAAGATTTGTCAATCTTTCCAGCTAAAACAATTCTATCAACTCTCAAAAGGTGATAAATTTAAATTTTTCTACACTGTGTTGAGATGGTGGTGCTGGTTTTAAAGTGAATGTTTATGTGCAGTGTGTGTGTGTGTGTGTGTGTGTGTGTTTGTGTGTGTGATGTGTCTGAGTGGGAATACTGGGGCGATTCCTTTGTTAAAACAACCGTTAAATGATAGGTAGACTTTTGGTTAAAATGTCACTTAGGTGCTGGCATCCCATATGGGCGTGGTTCAAGTCTGGCTGTTCCACTTCTGATCCAACTCTCTGCTATGGCGTGGGAAAGCAGTTGAAGTTGACCCAAGTCCTTGGGCCCTGCACCCTCGTGGGAGGCTTGGAAGAAGCTCCAGGCTCCTGGCTTCGGATCGGCGCATATCCCGCCGTTGTGGCCAATTGGGGAGTGAGCCAACAGATGGAAGATTTCTCCTTCTCTCTCTCTCTCTCTCTCTCTCTCTCTCTCTCTCTCTCTCCTCTCTGCATAACTCTTTCAAATAAATAAATAAATAAATCTTTTTTTTTTAAAAAATGTCACTTAGGACACGCACAACCCATTTGGAGCGCTGGTTTGAGTACTGGCTACTCTACTTCTGACTCATCTTTTTGCTAATGCATAACCTTGGAGGCAGCAGGTGATGGCTCAAGTACTTGGGTCCCTGCTACCCATGTGGGAGACCTGGATAGAGTTCCATGCTCATGGTTTCAGACTGGCTTAGCCTCGCTATTGCAAGTATTTGGGAGAGGGAACCAGAGGATGGAAAATCTCTCTGTGTTTCTCGCTCACTCTCAATCTTTCAAATAAGTAAAAATAAGCAAAAATTTAAAAAGCTTGCTTTTTAAATAATTATAATAACCCTCTATTTCTATTTGTGGGATGTGAGAATACAGTGGCTATTTTCCTGTTTGTTAAAGTTTTCTCTGCTGATCCTCAAGTCTCAAGCTCTTTAAATTTGGTTATTCATTTGTTTGGTATCTAAGTAATAAGGAGTTTGGGGAAATGCCAGATTTTAATACTTAGAGTGCTGGAATGCAAGACTCAGAGCCACTGAACTGCTAAGGCAAATCTAACTTGAGGCTGTTTGAATCCATGCAAGGGGCAAGAGCCCTTCCACACAGAGCTAGTGTGCTGTACTCTCACAAGGACCTCTCTTGAGATGGCTTGAGGAATTAGGAGGAGAGGACAGTGTGATGCCTGCCTGCAAATTTCTTTTAAAAAGATTTTATTTATTTATTTGAGAGGAAGAGTTACAGAGAGAGGAGTCTTCCATCTGCTGGTCCAATCCCCAAATGGCCACAATGGCCAAAACCAGGCTGATCCGAAGCCAGGAGCCAGGAGCTTCTTCTGGGTCTCCCACATGGGTGCAGGAGCCCAAGCACTTGGCCCATCTTCTACCGCTTTCCCAGGCCACAGCAGAGAGCTGGATTGGAAGAGGAGCCACTGGGGCATGAACCGGCACCCATATGGGATGCCAGCACCATAGGCAGAGGCTTAGCCTGCTACTCCACAGCGCCGGCCCCTGCCTACAAATGTTTTAAGGATGAGAGAGTGGGGATGAGAGCTTGGACATAAGGTAAAGGCCACGTAGTAAAATATGGAAGAAAAGCTGTAGGAAGGTGCAGGAATTCGGGGCCAGAGCTTCCCGAAGCTGCAGGAAATGACTCCTCGGAGGGGCAGAGGAGAGGCCCCAGGGACAAGGCTCTCTGTTTCTGGAGCTGCCCCAGCAGAGGCTGAGCAGGTTTAATTTTCAGCTGGATGATTGGGGAAGATGTCATTTCCTGGCTCTTCTGTTTCTATTTGTATTCTAGGAGAGTGGCTCGTGGCCTTTTCTGAGTCTTGGATTCTTTTAAGAATCTAATAAAAAGGCATTACCTCTCTCCCTAGAAACAAATGAACCTTTGATGCCACTTCCTCCTGCAAACAAACCAAAAAATGCACAAAGAGAAGAACCTGGAGGTCCCAAAGGTCACATTTTGAAAACTGCTGCTTTGGGTTTGAATAGGGAGAGGTGTCATCAGAAGCTAAAGATGTTTTTTAATCCTGCTTCAAGAAATAGCATTTTCCTCCATGTTGATTTAAACATAGCATGTAGATCTTTGACTTTAGTTTGTCTTCATGGGTTTTGTAACAGATAAAGAAGAAAACAGCAGGGCCAGTGTTGTGGCCTAGTAGGCTAAGCTGCCACCTGCAATGCCGGCATCCCACATGAGCAGCAGTTCAAGTCCCAGCTGCTCCACTTCCAGCCCAGCTCCCTGCTAATGTGCCCGGGAAAGCAGTAGAAGATGGCCCAGTGTTTGGGCCCCTGCACCCCTGTGGGAGACCTGGATAGAGTTCCAGGCTTCTGACTTCAGCCTGGCCCAGCCCTGGCTGTGGAGGGCTTTTGGGAAGTGAACCAGTTGATGGAAAATTCTCTCTCTCTCTCTCTCTCTAACTGTACTTTTCAAATAAACAAAATTTTTAAAATAATAGGAGTGCTAATGTAGAAGAGGTTTGGAAACTGTAGTTCTGATTCTGGTGGAATGCGAGTGCTGTTTATATGGTTTTACTGTACTACGTCCCCTGTTTTGCTTTGTGGCACTTCTGCTGCAGGCAGCCCTGCTTCACAAATGACCCAGCTGGGCTTCCGAGAACATCAGTGCGCGGCCCCAGATCTCGGCTAGAGGAACAGGCAGCTGATGAAGAGGAAGGCAGAAGAGGGTTTCATTCCTGGTTCTGATGTGTGACCTTAGGGAACTCACCTTAATTTCCTCTTTCACAAAGTGGAGCGGGGGGATGGGTGGGTCATAATGTTAAAATTCTAGAAGTGCCCTTCCTTTGAATAAGATTTGTGTGCCTCTCACGCAAGGGCAAGGAGCTCCCAGCAGATGGATCCTGAAGTCCTGTGTACAAAAAGACCAGCTTGGATCAGGCTATTGATTATTAAAGAGCTGGTGATAAAGCAACGACAGTCCCCAAGTCTCTGGCCTTGTGCGGTTTCTGGAAGGTGTTGCAGGTGCTGTGGCACAGTTTGTTAAGCTGTGGCTTGGAACACCATCATCCCACGTCCGAGTGCCTGGATGCAAGTCCCAGCTACCCTGCTTCCGATCCAGCTTCCTGCTGATGCACACCCTGGGAGGCAGCAGTGATGGCTCACATCCTTGGGTCTCTGTCACCCACATGGGAGACCTGGGTGGAGTTTCGGGCTCCTGGCTTTGGCTTTGGCAATTGGGTAGTGTGGGGAGCAACTCGGACTAGACTGTTACTGGAATTAAGACTTATTCTATGCATCTGCTCTCCCACAATATGGCGCTGAGAAGGGAGTAACAGCTTCTACACAGCTGCCTCCAGTTCAACCAATAAACTGTAGGACCTGCTCCTGATTGGAGGAGAGCAGAGTACTCGGCGTGTGGGTAGCAGAGTTGGGATTGGTGGAAGAGGACTATAAAGGAGGAGAGAGACAACATGCACCAGGAACATCTAAGAGGAACACCTGTGCAGCCCCCGAGAGAGCCGGCTGGCGGTGTGCCGCTCCCCTGCGGAAGTGGGGAAAGTGGCCAGGGGGAACCGCCCTTCCACGGAGGTGGAAGGGACGGTAGCCAACCCGGGAAGAACCAGCAGCAAACCCGGGAAGGGCCGAGCAGACAAAAGAACAGCGCAGGGTCCTGTGTCGTTCCTTCACAAAGAGGGGGAGCGACAGGTAGCAAACCAATGGATGGGAAATCTTTGTGTCTCTCATTATCGTTCTGCCTTTCAAACACATAAAAATTTAAATAGTATTAATAAAAGTAATAAATTACTTTTAATAAGAATTTTAACTTTGTGCATGCTATCATGCAGTGGTAAGAACAGAACACTGGCATGTGGCTATTGATATTGTTAGTTGTGAGTGGTATTCCTTTGGACAAGTCATCTAAGCATTTATTTTAGTTTTCAGTGCCATGTAACAAAATATTCTGAAAGGCCAACGGCACACAAAAAGCCCTCCATTGTGCTTCTGGTTCCTGGGGGTCAGGAATTCCATAGGGCATGGGGGGTAAGGCCTGGCCCACTCCCCTCAGCTTCAACCCATGTGTCTTGAAGACTGGGGCAGGAATCACCCCTGCCCTGCTGTTTGGAGGGTGATGCTGGGCAGACCCAACCAGCTGGGGCCTGGGCTGGGGGCTCCTGGGGCACCCCTGGCTCCATGAAGTCTTTCTGGTGTGTGGCCTCTCGTGGGTCAGCCCAGGAGTTCCTACACCCCGTGTCCTGAGAGGGAGGAGTGCCAGGCCGCAGCTGCACCCCCTTTTCCACCTGGCCCCCAAGACACATGGCATCACTTCTGCTGCCTGACACTCATCCAAAGCAAACCAGCCAGGGCACCTGCGTTACCGGGGAGGAGAACTGGATTCTTTCTGTGTGTTCTAAAGCCATCACATCCTCCTGCATCATTGCTAATGAATGCCAAGGGCAAATCATTGTCTCTGCATGGATGCGATGCGAGAACAGCTATGCAGAGAGCGAAGATGGCCTCCGTTCTCAGGAGAGCCCCGTCTGGTCGGGAAGATGACCCAGCGTCCAGGAAGTGGAGAGTTCCAAGTGAGAAAGGGGCCACGGCAAGGAAGACCCGGGCTGCTTCTGCTCCAGCCTCCCTGCTAAAGCTGTGTGACAATGACCGTGCCCTTCAGTGTCTCAGCGCCTGTATTTCTCTCCTAAATTTTTAATTCACTTACTTGAGAGGCCCCAGGGTGTGGGGTGTGGGGGGGGAGAGTGAGAGAATCCACCTGCTGGTTTATTCCCCAAGCACTCAGTCCAGGTCTCCTTGTAGAACCAATCACTTGATCCATCACACTAGGTCTACATCAGCAGGAACCTGGAATTAGAAGGCAGAGCTGAGTATCTAACCCAGGAACTCCTACACGGAACCCACGCATCTTAACCACCAGGCCCAGTGCCCTCCCTTCCGTGAACTTTTTGAAGACCCCAGTAATTTTCTGCATTGACTGACAGACCCTCTGGGGTAGTGGACCTGGGCTGACTGTGGAGACGGCAGATGTGGGGGTCGTCACTCCCGTCCTCACCTACTTTAGACAAGTTACTGCTCTCACTAAACCTGAATCTCCCCATCTCTAGAACAGCGGCTTGAGCCATGTGCTTTACAAGGCTAATGTCAGACAAGCATTGATTCGCTGACTTTTGCTTTCTTGTTTGTGACCTGCATTATAAACACATGTGCTAAAATGTCTGCTGCTCTAACATTTACTGTCAGTGGTGTGAGTGCTTGAGAGCATTAAGAATGTCTGTTGGGGGAACGGCACTGTGGCTTAGTGCCGGCATCCCATATGGGTGTCGGTTCAAGCCCTGGCTGCTCCACTTCCGATCCAGCTCTCTGCTATGGCCTGCAAAAGCAGTGGAGGATAGCCCAAGTCCTTGGGCCTCTGCACCCACGTGGGAGACCTGGAAGAAGTTCCTGGTTCCTGACTTCAGATCAGTGCAGCTCTGGCCGTTGTGGCCTTTTGGGGAGTGAACCAGCGAGTGGAAGACTTCTCTCTCTCTCTGCCTCTACCTCTCTGTAACTCTGCCTTTCAAATAAATAAATTAATTTTAAAAAAAAGAATGTTGGATAAAATTTTCTATTGACTGTTCTGTGAAGCAGAAAGATTGTTGTTATAACAACAATCCCGCACTAACTCAGACCTTCAGGTTACCACGTGCGTTATCCATGTATCTACAGAATAACCGTGGCCTGTCTGTTATGAAATGTTTCATTTGTTAGAATTCTGATTTTATCTGTCTCCCGGGCTGCTCCGTTCTTGCCCTTTTAAGGTCCTTCTCTGTTGGGTCACAGCGTTTCTGGGCCCCCACCCAACACCTCCCTAACGTGTAAACAGTGTTACCATTTAAGAGGGCTGAAGCTGGACGGAAGCAGGCAGTCCTGCTAGAAAACTGTTAGGGCCGGGCAGCGTGCACTTTAGGAAAAGTACTAAATCACGCTCCCTTCTGGGGGCTGATGCATTCCTTACAGCCTGGCAGGGAGAGAGATGCCCAGAGGAGGGTCGGGTCCAGTTTTATATGCGTTGTGTTAATGGATCTTCGAGTCAGTAGTCAGTCCCCTGTGAGTAACAGCAGGCATTAAAGGGCTTGGCGATTTGCCTGGGGTAAAAAGCCCAGTGAGGATGCAGGAGCAGGGGACAGAGGCTGGGCCTTCCATGTGCCTCCTGGGAGCACCATTGGGGCCGGCAGGACTGCATGTGTCTGGCAGCTGCCCCGCAGGGTTGAGACTGCAGCACCTCTGGCTGTGCCCAGCAGGCGGTCAGGAGACCCAGGCCCAACGTAGCAGGCGTTCCCAGAGGGTCAGGGCTTGCTGCTCCGGGGTGTCTGTGCCTGTGGGGTCGTGACGTCAAGACCACCAGGACAGGCTGAGAGACCCCGCGGTGGAAGATAGTGCTCTATTTTAGGACCATCAAGGACACTTTTCTTGCTTCTTGGGCCAGGGATCTTACATTTATGGACTCTGCAAACGAGGTGGCCAGCCCTGGATGTTGTGTCTTAATCCTCTCATCCACTTACAAATTCCAATCCCATTTTCAGATCAGAGCCTCCCCCACCGCCCCCCAACCCGGTTCCTGTCAGCTCCCCTGGGGTCGGGTGGAGGAGTCAAGGTCACTCTAGTGGACACGGCAGGCTGGCCAGTCAGAGGTGGTGGGGAGGTTTGCTTTCTGTTGTCCTTCCCGATTGCTCCAGTCCCTGTCCACAGATCTGGGCTGAGCAGGTGCAGGCCCCTCCCACCCTGCCAATGAGAACCATGGTCCCCAGGAGACTTGCTAGGCACCAGTGGTCACTCCAAGGCCTCAGTGGTCACCCGGGTTAACCTCTGGTTGGGGCTTGCACCCAGCAGGAACCTGTCAAGAGGCAAGGCTCCAACTATCTCCACAGCCCTACTTCCAAGCCTCAGGTCCCAGGCAGTAACCGTGTCTTGTGCCCCCACGGAAGAGGCCACTCTGATGGCTCAGTGGACGTCTGACTAGGGAACACAGCACCGCCAGCAGCACCTCACAGATACCACCAACCCCAGAAGCAGGTCTTCCCAAACTCCTCTCACTGTGCTGGCGACAGAAGCAGGTCCAAATGGCTCTTAAAAAAAGATTTATTTATTTAAAAGGCAGAGTTACAGAGAGGCAGAGGCAGGCAGAGAGACTGCGAGAGGAGTCTTTCATCTGCTGGTTCACTCTCCAGTTGGCTGCAATGGCGGGAGCTGCACTAATTCCAAAACCAGGAGCCAGGAGCTTCTTCTGGGTCTCCCACATGGGTGCAGGGGCCAAAGGACCTGGGCCATCTTCCACTGCTTTCCCAGGCCACAGCAGAGAGCTGGATCGGAAGTGGAGCAGCCGGGACTCGAACCAGCGTCCTTATGGGATGGCAGCACTGCAGGCGGCACAGACCTGCATCCTCCCTCTACTCCCAGCAGCCCTGCTTGTGGGCACAGAGTCCACGTGTGGCTCTGGTAGAGGAGCAGGTCAAACCTAAACTTCCCCTCTCGTACGGGGTGGGGTCGGGGGCCTCCCTGGAAGAATCAGCCCTCTTTGGACTTGACGTTGAACGTATCTGCTTTCAACAAAGCACCAACTCCGGCAAAGTCACACTTGGAAATCTCCGAGGGCAGGAGAAGACCTGAATTAGCAAGACCTCGCAGAGCCCTGTTGTCTGCGTTAAGACATAGCATTGTAGGGGCAGATGGTTGCTGTAGTAGGTGGAGCCACCGCCTGCAAAGCCAGCATCCCATATGAGCACCAATTCATGTTCCAGCGGCTCCATTTCCGATCCAGCTCCCTGCTCATGGCCTGAGAAGAGCAGTGGAAGGTGACTTAAGTGCTTGGGCCCCTGCACCCACATGGGAGACCCGTATGAGGTCCCAGGCTCCTGGCTTTGGGCTGGCTCAGTCCTGGCTGTTGCGGCCATCTGGGGGAGTGAACCAGTTGGTGGAAGGTCTTTCTTTTTCTGTCTCTCCGTCTCTATCTCTGTAGCTCAGACTTTCCAATAAGTAAATAAATCTAAAAATAAACAAACAAACAAACAAACAACACAGGACTGTGCCCTAGCACTACTCGTGGGTATTACCAAGGGTCTGCCACAACCATACCGCATGGTTGGAGAGCTCCTGTGTGAGGCTTTGTTCTCACCCCTGAGTAAGAGAAGGGCCGAGAGGCAAAGGTGGCGGGACAGTGCAGTGTGAGCTGGGAGGAGTGCTGCAAGGGGGCGTGGGCAGCTGGAGAGAGAAGAGGTTGTGGGAGCGTTAGGGACAGCATGCAGGCAGAGGCCGAGGGGCACAGGAGAGCCTCAAAGGGAGGCTCCCGCTTGGAGAGAAGGAGGAGGCGCTTTTCCGGGAGGGAGACTGATGAGAAAGAAGGGTGCTGGTTGCCGGCTGTGTTTGTGAAATCCTCGGAGCTCTGCACGCAGAACCCCAGCTGCTTTCTCCGTTGCATACCCAGCACCTTCCCGGGGGGTCGTCTTGTCCTGGGCTCTGTTCCCACAGCAGGCAGCGGCAGGGACTCTCCATCACGGGGACTCTGCTGGGCTCCAGGTAGCCTTCAGCGCGGCGCCCCAGCCCTGTCACGTGTGCAGGACCGGGGACAGCTTGTC
The DNA here is from genome assembly GCF_964237555.1 of Oryctolagus cuniculus. NCBI lineage: Eukaryota > Metazoa > Chordata > Mammalia > Lagomorpha > Leporidae > Oryctolagus > Oryctolagus cuniculus. The sequence continues at coordinate 9,638,020 of NC_091444.1, read as the reverse complement.
CTCATCGGCGGGAGTTCGCATGGGAGCGGCCCACGGACACAGATCAGCTCAGACACTCAGACCCAAGAAGCCAAGAGTTCTCAGACACAGCCGAATGTCTCTCTGCTTGGCTCCCCAGAAGCAGTGTCTGTGCCAGGCACTGCGGAGGAGGGGTGGGGAGGCAAGAACAGGGGCAGGGGTGGGTGACGATGTGGTCTCACACAGGCCCCATCCAGGCCACACGGTGGAGTGGGGGCGCTAAAACCATGCTCGGGGGAGGTGTCAGACTTGGGCTGTAGGCCTTGGTGGGAGGAGAGGAGACCAGGCACCTAGGCCTAGCCTCATCAGCAGGGGGGCTTGGAGAAGGGGGCAGGTGTGCGCTCTCTGCCCTCCCAGCAGCTGGACGTCCGGTGTCAGCAAATCCGAGCTGGGCAGAGCAAGGCCTCCACAGTGCAGCTTGTTCAGCAGTAGCAGCCGACGACCTCTCTCTGTGCTACTCCACCTCCGCTGGGTCCGGAGTGGGCACCAATGCCACCTCCACAAAGCAGCAGGACCCATGACAAAGCCTTCTATTGGTCAGAACACAAAGAGGCTGAAGTGCAGACATTGCTTTTCCACCCTAGGCAGATGCTCCGGGGGGGAGGGGGGGAGGCAAGGTATCCCCCCCAGCAGTCTGTAGGGAGAAACAGGGCAACACAGTCCCTCAGCACCAACAGCCCCGGGCTCAGGAACTGGCCCAGAGGGTCTGGGTTCCTGCTGTCCCCGTTACATGGGGAAGTAGCGTTGAACTTCGGGCTCTGTGACTTAACGAGTTTTCAAAAGTTGATTCACATTGAATCATTTTATAGTATCTGGCGAGTGTGCCTCCTCGTAGAAGGAAAAAAGACAGAGACAAAGCTATTCTCGACTCCCGGCTTCTCTGACAGTAACTGAGTCACGAAACTTAACGTTAAGTGCAACAAGAAACGGAGGGATCGTTTTCAGTTCTTGGGAATTCTGATGAGGTCAAAGGAAACCGTGGCTTTTTTGGAGAAGGGGGAGTGAGGCCTGGAAGGGGCAGTGACAGCAGTGGATTGTAGGAGAGCATGTTTCAAACGTCACAGCGCTGACTCAAAATTGACCTGATATTTCTGATGTAATCCTTTGCATACACACAGACATACAAGACGGGGGGCACAGGGTGCAAACACCTTTGTGAACTATTTTTAAAAAAATTAAAATTAGTACTATTTTTCTATGCTGAAAACTTATTTTTCTGGAACACATGTTAAGTAGATGGCCTTCATTTTTTATTAATGTGCCATCATGTATCTAGTTAATCCTCTATTGAACACTTAATGTGTTTCCAGGCCAGTGACATTTTTGACTTTACTTAGGCGGCGCTAATCAAAATATCCTAAATAGTAGGCTGGATTCATATTGTTTGATAAGAGGGTTGACTTTGTCATTGGGTGACACATTTGCATTTCAGAACAACAAAACACACTGAGTAGCTGTGTTCTTGATGAAATGTGTCCAGTGATGGAGACCAGGACTGTTTAAAAGCACAATTTTATTTTTTAATTATCCAACAAATATGTACTTCCACAAGCAGAATTTTCCATTCCAAGGCTTCTGAAGTTGAGGAAATTGGTATAATCCTTAATTCCATAGTAAAATTAAAACCATGCCACAATAAAGATATTATACTAAGCAGTTTGTGACTCCAAGAAAATGACTTTTAATTAGATGAAAACAACACATGACATTTAATCATTAACTTTTTTTGTAAGTCATTCATTACTAAGAAAATTCGACAAATACTTGATCTGAAAGTCAATAGAAACCACACTTGTCGTTCAAGCCCTCGGATTGTTTCAGGGACCAAGATGTATCCGAGCTCTGTTGTGGCAAGTGGTGCGCCTACAACTGCTCCCCTGTGCGGTGACGGGGTGCGCCCAGGGTGCCTCCCAGGATGCTGGCTTCCCACACTCGAGTGTCTGAATTGGAGTCCTGGCTCCAAGCTCCATTCCAGCTTCCTGCGATGCACACCCTGGGAAGCAGTGGTGCTGGCTCGGGTACTAGGGTCCTGCCACTCCTGTGGAAGACCCAGATTGAGTTCTGGGCTTCTGACTTGGGCCTCAGTGGTGGTGGGCATTTGCAGAAGAAAGATGCGGTGCTGGGCATTTGTGAAAGATCTCTGCTTGTCCTTGTCTCTGTCTCTCTTCATTTCAAATAAATAAAAATGAAATAAATACAAACTGAGTAGGGAGTCATTGTGTGATCTCTAGTGTTCCTTCTGGTCCCTGAACAGAAATTCTAATTCTAGCAGAAAGATGCAGAAATTCACATGGAGATGGGCCCAGGGCATTTATAGGATTTTGAGCTCTGAATCTCTCTCTCTCTCTCTCTCTCTCTCTCTCACACACACACACACACACACACATTCACATATCTCACACAAGACACACCACCTGCACACACACACACCACATAACACATGCGTATACCACATGACACATGCACACACATTCCACATGACACATACCACACATGTACACACGTCACATGCATGCACACTGCACACACAACGCATATCTTGCAGACACAAAACACACATGTGTGCATATACATACTCATACATACACTATACACACAAACACACACACACACATGGTTAACTTGAAACAAAATATATCAAACCCAGCTAAAGCACCAACCAGCTGTCTCAGATTTGACCTTTGGTGTGGCAGTTTCTGTATTTATAAGAGGGATTGGGGGGTGCAGCATTGTGGTGTGGTGGGTTAAAGCCCCCGCTTGTGGCACCACCATCCCATATGGGTGCCAATTCAAGTCCCAGCTGCTCCACTTCCAATCCAGCTCCCTACTAATACACTGGGAAGACAGTAGAGGATGGCCCAAGTCCTTGGGCTCTTGTACCGGCATGAGGGAAGCTCTCGGCTCCTGGCTTCGGATTGGCTCAATTCTGGCCATTGTGACCATTTGGGGAGTGAACCAGTGGATGGACGACCACTCTCTGTGTCTCTATCTCTCAAAGTAGTTCTTTCAAGTAAATAAAATAAATCTTTACCAAAAAAAGGGATTTTTTTCAAAAAATATTTACCTATTTTCTGAAAGAGATCATCCATCTGCTGGTTCCTAACAGCAGGCCAGTGGCTAGGCCAGGCCAAAGCCAGGAGCCTGGAACTCAGTGTGGGTCTCCTACATGGGTGGTGGGAACTCAAGCACTTGAGCCATTGTTGCTGCCTCCTGGGTGTGCATTAGCAGGAAGCTGGAATGGAGATCAAGGTGGGAACTCAAACCCAGGCGCTCTGGTATGGGATGAGGGTGAGCTAACCCCTGCACCAAATGCCTACTGCAAAGTGGAGGAGCAACCTAGAGCAGACGGACTGTCAGAGACAGCTGGCACTGGAAGGGACTTGGTTGAAAATGTGTGAGCCTTTGGTTTCCAAGGAGAAAGTCGGCTAGAGAGGTTCAGCGGCTCGTCCATGCCCACATCGTTCCAGATCCCAGTCCAGGGTTCTTTCCCCTCACGAGCAAGCCCTCCAGCTATTCTGCCCTCATGCATTTCTGGCTATCCAGTGGGGTTTATACTAACTACCAGCATTATGTCTACAATCCCATACATCTGTTGTGTTTTTAAATTGTTCAAGATGGGCAATTAGCTAACCCAACTTGAATGCTCTTTTAAACAGCGGAAGATTGTTTTGAAAATGGATGTAAACTCAGATCTGTCTTTCTTGACTCTATTCGCAGGCTCTTAGACTCAACCCTGCGACTGAAAGCACTACCAGAAATAGTAATGCAGAAAAATAGACCCAAACAAGTGGTGGTGCGAGGGTCGGCAAATGATGGCAGAGCAGCCTGTACTGTTTATTGGCTTCAAATCTAAAAATAGAAGGAGAGATGATCTTACAACATGGCCTTATTTTGAAATGAAATACTTTGTTATTTCAAGCAACAGCTGGCCTCCGGCTAATGTTGACTCAGATTTGCAACAAGGTACCGTGCACGTGGCACCACGGAGCAGCAGGTTTGCCCACGTGGGGCTGTTTTGTGCTCCCTCTCTGGAAGCCAAAGGCGTCCTGCAAGTCTGGATTTGCAGTCAGCCGAGGCTTCTTCGGCAGCAAGGGAGGATGTTGTTCAGTGGATTAGGTGTTATTAGCAGCTGGAATCAACAAAACATTAGGGTGGAGACGAGAAATATGCAGCCAGCAGAGAACCCCGAGTTGCTTGGCCTTGCAGAAACTGACACGGGTGTTCAGCCAATGGCGAGGGGGTGGAGCTTCCTTCTCTGCTGTGGGGTAGGCATTTCCAGCAGGCTTCCTGGACAAGGTTATATACCGGGTGAGAGAGTGGGGTCGTCCCATCCCCATTTGCTGATTTGATTAAGGCCGACTGTGTGGTCCCCCTCAGCCTGCTCCAGGGCACGGACATCAGTTAAAGAGACCACTGCTCTGGCTACCAGAAGGCTCCCGAACAAAACGGGCTGTGCGTCAGGTCCTTATAAGTTAGGTGTTAAGTCAGCATGCCCTAGGGAAGGGTAGGGAAAATTCTTCTGTGAACAGACAGGTAGTACTTTCAGCTTTGCTGTCCAAAAACGGCTGAAAGGACCCAACTCTGCTGTGTGGGGTGAAAGCAAGCACAGACAATAAGCGAACACATGAACATGGTTGTGTTTCAATAAAATTTTATTTACAGACAGAGGGGGCAGGACAAATGCGTACTTTGGACCCTGGCAGATAACACAGCCTTATTTCCCATCTGCGGTGGATTTAGGCCAGGCCATTCTCTCCTAGGCAGCCAGAGAGCAGTCTTGGGATGATCTTCAGTTCCTTCTACTCCGTTATGTTCCTCATTGAAGCAGGCGTCAGTCTGGCTGATCCCACCTCTTAGTGTCTCTACTGCAGGTACTTTTCTGAGCAAGGTCTCAGATACAGCTTCAGCCCATTCAGCCCCTCTCACTCACACTGCTCACCCCCTTCACAGCCCAGCTGCAGCCAAAGTGACCTGTTCATTTGTTCACTTGCTGTTTGCAATATTTTTTAATTTAATTTGAAAGGCAGGGATAGGCAGAGCTCCCATTTGCTAGTTCCCTCCCCAAATGCCTATAATAGCCAAGACTGGCCCAGGCCGAAACCAGGTGTCAGAACCTCAATTCACGACTCCCACATGGGTGGCAGGGACCCAAGTACCCGAGCCATCACCTGTTCCCTCCCAGGGGGTGCACTCGCAGGAAGCTGGAATTGTGAGGGGAGCTGAGGCTGGAATCTAGGCGCTCCAGTATGGAGTGCGGCCATGCCAACAGACCGCTGGACCACCAGGCCCAGTGCTGCTCTCTCTGTTGGTCATTGTCTCTTACCCTGGAACGTGAACTCCCTGAGGGCAGGGACTTGCCTCTCTTATTGATGGCGTAGAACGGTGCCTGCCCCCAGACACAGGCAGGGCCTGTGTGAACACTTGCTGAAAGGGAAGGCCCAAACCAGTGTCCCTGCTTCTAATTTCCCACATCCTCGTGCTCATGCGTTATGATTCTCTTTGTTAAGTCAGTAGAGGTCCAAAAGGAAAAAGAGGGTGCCCTTGGCACAGGAGTGTCAGGGAGGGCCATTTATGAAGCACGTGTGGATGAGCGGCCGGAAAGGAATGTGGGGGTGCCAGCCACTCCCAGGCGTGAAGAGGTGTCCCGGGAGCCTGAGAAGAGGAGAGGCGGTGGGGGGACCCTCCAGGGCAGGACCTGCAACCTTTGCTCGTGAACACGCGAATGCCCTCATTCTCATCCCTCCCTCAGATCTGCTGCTGGGCCTTTTCACAAACCCAACTACAGCCCAGGAGGCCAAGGAGCCAACTGACAGACTCCAGAGCCTCCCTCCTGGGAGCTGGGGCGGAGGCGACAGCAAACGAGGCGTCTGATCCTTCGTGCCTTTGGCCCTCAGCAGCCACTTGTGTCTGCAGGATCTGCCTGTCAATCACAGGTGACGCATGCACTCCGTGAGCTACCAAACCATGATGGGGGGCGTCCCTTCGTCCATGCCTGAAACTAAAACATTAATGATCACTGGGGTCCTTCATGTAAGGTGGTAGTGGGAAAAAAGAAAAATAAATAATTCACACAAACAAGAGCTGACACCACCCTTCCACCTGTGGGTGGGCCCGCAGGGTGATTTGGTCATCCGAGTCCTTTTCTTAACCATGTTTTTTTTCCATGTTCCCCTTTTTCACTGCCAAGAATCAAACAGGGATTCTCTGCTGGTGGAATAATCAAAATTAAAATGACAAATTAATCCCTGAATCTTATTCTGAGTGTCTGTTTCTGGCCTCATTTTGGTACCACTCATCTATGCAGCAGGAAACACACGGCAGCCCAAGTGAAGGAAATTCAAGGAAATGTTAATAAAATGATGCTGCCTACATGGACGGGTTCAAGCTATGGGTTTTGGAGTTCCCTAGGCCACCAGCAGTGAGACCCTTATGCCTGATGTGATATGCAGTGGGACCCCGAGCACCTCCTAGAAAGGTGTTGCAAGGCTTTAGATCTGACGACTGTGTGCAGGGAATGTGGGGAGCAGAGCATCATGCTGAGACCCAATACACGGAGAAGACTCGAGGGAATTGGAATGGGCAAGAGACCTCCTAGAAGATAGCTGTTGTGACCCTTGCCAAAAGTCAGCTTTCTTAATCCTCCGCCTGCGGCGCCGGCACACCGGGTTCTAGCCCCGGTTGGGGTGCCGGATTCTGTCCTGGTTGCCCCTCTTCCTGTCCAGCTCTCTGCTGTGGCCTGGGAAGGCAGTGGAGGATGGCCCAAGTGCTTGGGCCCTGCACCCCATGGGAGACCAGGAGAAGAAGCACCTGGCTCCTGGCTTCGGATCTGCGCAGTGCACCAGCCGCGGTGGCCATTGGAAAGTGAACCAACGGCAAAGGAAGACCTTTCTCTCTGTCTCTCTCACTGTCCACTCTGCCTGTCAAAAAATAAAATAAAATTAAAAAATTTAAAAAATTAAAAAAGTCAGCTTTCTGGGCAGGAAACAGGACATGGGCAATGATTCTGGACTAAGAGACACATCAGATCTAACAGGATACAACGTGGAATCTGTGATGGGATCTTGGTTGCTGGCAATCACAGAGCGCAGAGCAGCAGGGGCCTTACTCAAGCTTGTCTCCGAGTGCCCACATCCTCAGGGCGCTTACAGCTCTCATGCTTGCCCCGCTGTTTCCTTTGGCTTTTGACTTTGAGCAGCTAAGGCTCTGCTGCTTTCTTTTGGCCCGGGCATGGCACAGTCCAGAGGCAGTGGGCGATAATGACCTTGAGAGGAGCCCTCTGCTGTAAAGATGGGAGCTGCAGGATAAACACACATCTCTGCTTCCTCTGTGGGTGAACAACTCTGAGGCTTGGTCTCCATCATCTCCCAGAGGTCTCAGTGGAATTTACTGCCACCTGATTGCAGCATTCGCGTTCTCTTGAACACAGGCTGCGTGGACCTCCCTCCCTCTGCTCTCACCCTCCTGCTCTTCTGACAGCGTTTCTTGGAATTATTTTCCAGGTAAATCACAAACCCATCCTTTCCTCAAGGACTGCTGCGGGGCAACCAAGCTACAAATGGGTGGCAAGACTCCTGCTCTAACCTCCTACTCTAACCTCCTGCTCTAACCCTGCCTCCTCTAACCCATTCTGTCTTGCAGTGCACTTGGTAGGAGGCTCTGAGACACAGCTTGTGGAAAGACACTGATTAGGTGTTGCTCTCACAAAAGCCCAGGGCTTCCTCTGGCTTCTGCACTTGCCAATAATCTGACCTTAGACAGCTGAAATTCTTTTATCCTCAACATTCTCATTGGTGAAATAGTTTAACAAGAGAGATGTTCCTCTCTGTGTTTTCAGCGTATGAGATTTTAACAGGGATGGATCTTAGTCCACTTGGTGCTGGTTCCGGCCCTAGCTTTGTTTATGAGCACCATGAAAGTTCATAAATCTAGGTAATAATATGGAGGGAACTCACGGCAACATTTTAAATGATGGCTTGAATTAGGTTATTTTGGATTTTTGCGCAAATGGACTCAGAACAACCTCTAAGAACATGACTTACTGGTGAGTCAAGCAGGTTCTGTGCCTTCAGGGCTAGTGTGACCCAGACACTGTGAAGGACATGGCCCCATGCCCAGCGAAAGCGGTGCCCAGTGATGAGAGCCTTTGTGGATGGAAATCTCAATCATGGACGAAGCAATGTTTTATTCATCTCAAGTATTTTCTTACTGTGGTTGGACCAAGATGAACAAGACCCATTTTACCCTCTGGAGTCTCCTTTTCATGGCATACTTGGATACAACCAGGTAGCCAGCAGCACTTGGTACTGGACTCCCACTTACCAAAGGTAGTATCAGTTTACCTTTCAGCAGCTTTCCTTCTGTCATTTCTCTGTGCCATCATCACATCGTTGGGGCTGTTTCAGTTTATCTAGTTCCTTCATGCCATCTCCTAGGGGGTCTTCTCCTCTCCAGGTTCTCAGCCCGTGGATCTCAACTTTAGTCATCAACTTGGTCTTCCTTGTCTCCTTAATGCACTGGAGTGATTTCTGGATTTTCAGAACTTGGTTTTTGGCTGTTCATATTACTGATTTCCTCTAACTCCCAACTTCAGTACATTTAATAGCTGTAACTACTAATACATCCGCACAACTACATATTAGTTTTGCCTTTATAACAATTTAATATTACCTCTTACCTATTTAACATTTCTTGAACTCTTCTCCTGATAAATAAGATGGTTAAATCCCTCTATTTAACCTTAAATTGTCTCCTTGTATTATTTCTCCCCTTTCCTCATGTTAAATATAGACATAAACACAATGGTGCTTCTCTTTGCATGCTTCTATCTGGACCAGTGCTGTCCAATAGGTTTCTAAGATAATGGAAAGTGCAATACTTGAGTTGTCCAACAGGATAATCACCAATCCCATAAGGCTACAGAGCAATGTCGCTGGTGTTAGTAAGGAACTAGGACTTTAACTTAACTTACTTTTAATTAATTTAAATTTAAATAGCTGCTTGTGTTTAGTGGCTACTATGTTGGATAGAATAAATCTAGATTTTGTTTTAGTTTATACAATGGAAATATTTCCATATTTTATCTGTTTTTTTTTTCTGTAAACTGAAAGAGTATTGGGCTCCGCAAAAATATACATTACAAAATTATTGATTGCTACATTTGATATAACATATATTATAGATAAAATTCTTTTACCTAGAAACCTTTTATTTAAGCTATACAAACTTCATGAACTTCATATATGCAAGTTTAGGAACGTAACAATTCTTCCCACCCTACCAAATGGGGCTGATGAGGTGGTTTCTGCTGTCCTGATGGATTTACCGGGAACTGGTTTGAGGGCTCAGCAACCCACTCCTGTGAGTAAAATAAGGTGACTACGGTGACATCCATAGGCTGATTTTTTTTTTTTTTTTTGACAGGCAGAGTGGACAGTGAGAGAGAGAGACAGAGAGAAAGGTCTTCCTTTGCCGTTGGTTCACCCTCCAATGGCCGCTGCGGCCAGCGCGCTGTGGCCGGCGCACCGCGCTGATCCAAAGCCAGGAGCCAGGTGCTTCTCCTGGTCTCCCATGGGGTGCAGGGCCCAAGCACTTGGGCCATCCTCCACTGCACTCCCGGGCCACAGCAGAGAGCTGGCCTGGAAGAGGAGCAACCAGGACAGAATCTGGCGCCCTGACCAGGACTAGAACCTGGTGTGCCGGCGCTGCAAGGCGGAGGATTAGCCTAGTGAGCTGCGGCGTCGGCCCCATAGGCTGACTTTGAGATGACAATGTCACACAGAAGTCGATGACTTGTGTGTGTGCTGCTAAACGACAAGTGGGGTGAAATGAAGAACTGGGGTCTTTGAGATCTCTCCTCCGGCTCCCCCACCCTCAGCGTCCTTCTTCCCAGGTGCCCAGCACCCTCATATTTCTCCACCTCGCCATGCTTCCTTCACTCCTCTCACAGCAGCCAGCTAACGTCAATCCTGTTTTGCCCACCGAGGAATGACTTAGAATATAGGGAGATGAGCGTAGGGATAGTAAACCAGTGCTCCAAGTGAGGCACGGGCCATTCGAAAGAGCACGTGGCACCCTTTCTTCCTGGTTTGCGGCTTTTGTCCCTAAAGTAGCAAGGGCATTGGCTGGTGATGTGGCCTCAAGGCTAATGATTGGCATTTGTGATTGACATCTGGGAGCTGCTCATTTTGGGCTGCCTGCACAACTAGCTATAAATTAGGCTGTTTTTAGTTTGATTGAGCTCCCAATTTATCAGGACACTTTAACCACAATTCAAACCACTAAGTGGCAGTCTCGGCTGGGACCCAGCAAAGAGCAAGGTCCTTGGTTTCACCCTGGGAGGAGGGTCTTGTGCCCCCCCTCCCCACTGCCCCAGTCACTCATCACTTGCTGACCTTGGATTGAGTGGGTCCCTTCACCTTCTAGGTCCCTGTTTCCTCAGCTCTAATGTGGGTATAATAATAGTCCCTATGCCACAGACCTAATGTGACTATTGAATAAAACACAATATGCAAAGTGCTTAGCCTAGGCTGGATACATAGTAATTATCAAATAAGTGTTACAAATAAACTTACCTAGTAGGGAAAAATTACTTAGATGCTCCCAAAGGAATCTCTAAGAATAAAATTACAGTAATAGCATACAGTTTGGAGAGTGAGAGCCCTAATGCTTCCAAAGGGTCCTCAACATATGTGTTGAATCAGTGAATTCCTTGCTTTGGCAGACGAATGTCTGGCTCAAAGTTGCTTGCTGGGTCAGCAGTAGAGGCAGCAGTAAGATTACCAGCTTTAATGACACTTTTCTCTGCTTTCTCAAGAAGGTTGCCGTAGGGGTGGGCATGGTGGTATGGTAGCTTAAGGATGCCCACATCCCAGACATCCTATATGTGAATTTGAGTCCCAGCCATCCACTTCTGATGCAGCTTTCCACTAATGCATCCTGGGAGGCAGCAGATGACGGCCCGAGGACTTGGGTTCCTGCCATCCATGTAGGAGATCCAGACAGAGTTCTCGGCTCCTGGTTTTGACTTGGCCCAGCCCTGGCTGTTGTTGGTATTTGGAGAGTGAACCAGTGGGTGGAAGATCTTGCTCTCTCTCTGCCCCTCTTTCTCATTGTCTCTCTCCTGACTCCATGACTCTGCCTTTTAAGAAGATGAAAATAAATAAATAAGTATCAAAAAAGATTGCTATATAAAGTGAGTATAAAAGTGTTACCAATAGCAAGTGTATAGGACTTTCAATTTCTGATGTATGCTTTTCCTAATTTGCATTTTTTATATCAGGGATCATTATTTATAACAATTATGCTAATAAAATAGCCACAAAGTAGCATCAAGTACCTTGAATTAGTATCACTGTACCTTATGTGGATCCTCATGCTATGATATATAACTGGAGATTTGTAATATTTGGCAGTTTTCACTAAAGTTAATATTTTCATCCTTTTTTTTTTATTTGACAGGTAGAGAGAGACAGTGAGAGAGAGAGACAGAGAGAAAGGTCTTCCTTTTTGCCGTTGGTTCACTCCCAAATGGCCGCTATGGCCGGCGCTGCACTGATCCGAAGCCAGGAGCCAGGTGTTTCCTCCTGGTCTCCCATGTAGGTGCAGGGGCCCAAGTACTTGGGCCATCCTCCACTGCCTTCCTGGACCACAGCAGAGAGCTGGACTGCTAGAGGAGCAACCGGGAGTAGAACCTGGCGCCCATATGGGATGCCGGCACCGCAGGTGGAGGATTAACCAAGTGAGCCACAGTGCCCGCCAATATTTTCTTTAATGTCAGTGGTATAAAAAAAAAGCAAGGTTCGGGGCTGGCGCTGTGGTGCAGCCGGTTAATGCCCTGGCCTGAAGCGCCAGCATCCCATATGGGCGCCGGTTTGAGTCCCGGCTGCTCCTCTTCCGATCCAACTCTCTCCTATGGCCTGGTGGAAAGCAGTAGAAGATGGCTCAAGTCCTTGGCCCATTGCACTCACATGGGAGACCTGGAAGAAGCTCCTGGCTCCTGGCTTCGCATCGGCACAGCTCCAGCCATTGCGGCCAGTTGGGGAGTGAACCAGCAGATGGAAGACCTCTCTTCTCTCTCTCTGCCTCTCCTCTCTCTGTGTAACTCTGACTTTCAAATAAATAAATAAATCTTAAAAAAAAAGTGAGGTTCACATGAAACTGACATACATACACAGCCTCAACCCTCTCTCTCTCTCTCTCTTTCACACACACGCATTTAGAGAAATTTGGTACAGGAAACGCTAGTCAGAATAGGTTAACATGCTTACCAAACTTTATAGTGATCAAAGCTTTGATGTCATTGTGTTCTCTTAATAGAACTATATTTTTCTCAGAAAAAGACACAGAGAAAAGAATGGAAAAAAAAGGCCATCTCTCCTCAAAGGCAGTATTTATTGTGTAATATTTTCCCTAATTCATGTGGAATATAGTGGGAAAGAATTTCATAATTTCCTTTCAAACATTTGTAGTTGAAATACTTTACAGTTAGTGGAATATGACATATTAATAGGTGAATCTGCTTATAAACACACTAGGGTCCATATTTTTTCAGTTATAGCTCCTAGATTTAATACAACCAGAAAAAAGGAAGCTGATTAGTCTACATTACATGCTTAAATTAGAGAATCATTTATTACTGCCTTGGATGTATTTGCAAAACCTACGTGATGTACCCCTGGTAAAGTCCTGTGAGGCAGGGCATCCAAATATTGCTAAATGGCACACAACTTCTAAATAAAACATTCCTATCTCTAGTACGTTTGCCAACATAATGAATCACAGGAGGCTGCTGTCGGTAAGCTAGCAGCTGCTGACGTTTTTGCTTTTCCTTCCCTTTATCACTAAAGCACATGGTTGGAGTTGCTATCACCAACACCACACTGCTGGGAACTTTCTGATCTTTAGGACGATTCCCAAGGCCAAGCTCAACGACTTTGTGATGGGCACTCACCACCGTCTCAGTTACAATCTGCCAGAATCATAAATAGAACATGTACTCCCTTACTTCTCCTCTTCCTTTCATACATACATATATATATATATATATATATATATATATATATAAACTCGAGAGGCAGGGAAAGAGAGAGAGAGAGAGAGAGAACATTCTCATCTGTTACTTCATTTCTCAAAAGCCTGCCATGGTCAGGGGTTGGGTTGGTGCCAAAGCTGGAATCCAGGAACTCAATCCTGGTCTCTCCCAGGGTCTGCATTAGCAGGAAGATGGAACTGGAAGCAGAGCCAGGACTTGATCCCAGGTACTCTGAAACAAGACACAAGCATCTTAAGTGCTAGACCAAACACTCACCACTCTTCAACAATTTCTGTAATTCCACTTCCTTTTTCTGTCATGTCAATGTGGGGCTAGTAGGATTCACTGAAGTGTTGACAAGTGTGATAAATAAAGTGTATTCAAGCTTTGGGATCAGTTACTACCTCTACGACCCAAGCCATTTGTTCATTTGTACAGTGAGGCTATTCATACTTATAGAACATGTGAGAATTTGCATATGTTAAGGCATTTCAAAATAGTTTTTAAAGGTATAAAAGAATACATACTTTTTGTAGAAATTTAAGATGTAAAAACATACAGAGAACAAAATAAAAGCAAGGCATTATCCCAATACCTAGAGATTAAATGTTAGATTATTAACACTAGATTTTTTAAAAAATCAAACTATCCAACACAATTTTGTATCCTGCTTTCCTCTTTCATCTAACAGTAAGTCACTTGTGCTAAATCACTAAATAAGCAGCTTCCTTTAAAAACTGTAAAATGCTTCGTAAATGCAAGGGTCATGCCCCATTCATTGCTATCCCTCAGTCTCCAGTTGAGTCTTTAAAAGACGAATGCATTACCAAGGGAGCTTGAAAAACCCATTCCCCCGGCAATTTTCAAAACCCGATTCTTCAGCACCTGAACTGACCACCTCGTGTGCTGAACTGTGCTGACCTTTCTATTCTCAAGTGAATGTCAGACTGGGAAGCGCAGGGAGTCTTTCCGCACCATGCTGGCAGCTCCCGGCTAACGCTAGGAAGAACACATTTACAATTTCAGGAGAGAAGCGTCTGTACATTTCACTCTGCATTTCCGGAGCATTTCCCAGGCAGCATGGGAAGCATCGGTTTTGTCAAGGCTTTGTGAGAGGAGCTGCGGCAACTTTGTGGCAACTTTGCAGACAAATGAAAGAATTTGTCTTTCGTGAGCTATTCATTAGACTAGGAAATTAGTAAAGCAATGAAAAGCATATACTTCAGTAAAGGGAATTTGGTATTGAAATAAGACATTTGGAAAATTCTAAGGTCAGCAGGGATGGAGGAACAGAACACTTCCATACAACTCACATAGGGGATGCCAAGACGTTTCTTTCCTTTCCACTGTTACCAAAGAAGCAGAAGGGATAGTCCGAGAATAAGAAACTCTTCTGCTTGTCCCTTGGTGAATACACGTCAACGTCACTAACGAGACAGGTTACACATCGTCGTCACTAACGAGACAGGTGGCCCCAGGGATCCCCATGAACCACAGTTGTCTGAAGCTACATTTTCCTGGCAAGAGAGCATCCTCTGGGAGCCTAAATTTCACCTTGCACCTGTTGGGGAAAACCCTGGCACGGCAAGCAGTTCATGATGCGGCTGTGTGCTTCCAGAGCTTAGCTTAGTCACTAGTTGGCTGCTGCCCGCTTGGAGGGGCAAAGCGCTACGTGGATAAAATCGTGCCAGAGCCCCTGGAGTTGCTAGACCGTTTCAGACAGCTTTCGTGGGCCAGGCCAGCTGGTCCAGACGGTGTCACGTGTGCTTCTTCCTTCTAGCCCTACAGGCAGGACCACGGGGGGACGATACAGAATTAAAGATTCATCATTTATCCTGTCAACAGAGTGCCCACAGTCTGACAGAGATTTTCCATTTTCAGGAGATGCGGAAGGGAGCAAACATAAACGATGCCCTTGCTCCCTTAATCTGAGTATTATCTTAGTGCGTTTTCTGTTGCTGTAACGAAATGCCTGAGATCCTGTGACTTCAGAGAACAGAGGTTGATTTGGCTCCCGATTTTGAGAGCAGTGCATGGGCTGGGGCTCAGGCGAGGGCCTTCTTGCTGCCTCCTAATATGCTGTATCACAATACGGTGGAGACAGAGCAGGTGTGCAGGCTCAGGTCCCTCTTCTTGGTCTGAAAAAGCCGCTCAGGCCATTGTGGGAACCCCACCTCATGGCCTCCTCTAATCAGTTATTTCCCATAGGCTCCACCCCCAAATTCCAATGTATGAATCTGGGGATTGTTCCCAGCACATGAAATTTGGGAACACATGCAAACCGTAGCAGGCATATAATAAAAATTAATCTACTTCCTTGTTTTTGTCATTATATTAAATGTAGACACCGTGAGTAGGAAAATATTAACTTTAGTATGCTTATCTAGCAGAACTGAGACAGTGAATACACTAGCAAATAAATGGAAAAAAAATGGGCACATGGCAAATGAAATACAGGAAAACTGCAATGGGCTATGAGTAATAGAGAGGAAGTGGGTGGCAATTTTACAGTCAGGAAAGGCCTTTCCTAGGAGATGGAGGGATAGCTCCACGCAAGCATGGAAGAGGCAGAACAAGGAGTAATATTACAGGCAGAAACAGCAGGGAGTGCCAAGGCCCTAAGCTTCGTGCAGTTGAGGAACTAAAAACAAGCATGGCAGTGGGATTGTGAGCAGGGCAGGATGGTGTGAGATGAACGCTAGAGGCAGGCAGGTGCCCATCAGTGCGAGTTTTATTGGCCAGAGGAAGGAACTGAGGCTTCCTCTCAATAACACTGGGTGTTTTTAGATGGGGGAGTAACAGGTCTGATTTGAATTCCAGCTCCCCAGCTCACTGCTGTGTGACTTCAGGTGGGTTTAATTCACTTGCTCGGTACTTACTGAAGGCTAGCCAGGGCTGGCGTTTGTTTCTGGACCTACGCAGGGCCATCAGTCTAGTGACTTCATCTTTTTGAATCTCCTGCTTCTGGAAAATGAGACAAACAACCCTAAATCATTCAGAGTATTAGGATGTATAATAAGGTTCCTAGCAGAGGCTCTGAAACGTCATAGCTTCTCAAGAAATAGTACTTATTAGTCTTTTCATTGTTATTGGTCCCCATTAGGTTATACAAAGGATTTTTTTAAGGAAATAAACTCTGAAAATACAATTATTTAGCATTTCATATGAATTTCTTACTGGAAAAAATAACAAAGGGACATATGTGGTCTTTGGAAAATGAGACAGAATGCGTATAACTGATGGTATGAGGAGCGGTAGAGGCCCTGTTGGGAGGCGGTTGTAGAATATTAGTAGATATGACACACTGTATGAGTATACAGTGTCTGAGTCAGTTTCCTAGGACTGGTATAACAAACTGGGTAACAATTTTAAGCCAAACTACGTGGCTTAAAGCAACAGAAATTCATTGGTTCATAGCTTTGGAAGCCAGAAGCACAAAGTCAAGGTCTTGATGGGTTGTGCCCTTCATGCAGGTCTTCGAGGAGGATCTTTTCTGCCTCTCCCTGGCTCCTGGGGGCTGCTAGGGCTGGGCCATGGTATTCCTTGCCTTGCAATTGCACTACTCCAGCCTCTGCTTCCATCGCCACAGGGTGAACCCCTCAGTGTCTGCCTCTGTGTCTCTGATCACTATAAGGACATTAGCCCTACTAGTTAATTGGCCTAACCTATTGCAGAATGACCTCATCATGGCTTACATCTTAATTATGCCTGCATAGACCCTATTTCCAAATAAATTCACAGTCATAGGTACCGGAGGTTAGGATCTCAACATATCTTTTTGATATCTCTTTCTCTAAAAAGATTCTTTCTGTCATTATCTATCTATCTATCTATCTATCTATCTATCTATCTACTTACATACATGCATGCATACCTAGTGTTTACTCGTACTTGTATGTTAAGGAAGTTCCAGCGTCATTCTCCCTTGGCCAGGAGACAGGCTCAGTGATAGCCCAGCTGCTGCAGAGTGGACAGAGAGGGGGCGCTGCTCGGGAAACACGGGAACACCAGCTCCCCCACGCTCTAGGAGAAAGGCTCCTGGCAAATCATCTTACAGTGCTGCCTGGAAATCAAAGACACTTGGCAGCAGTTTTGATTGATGGTTGACTGAATTAAATGATTGGAAAATTTAAGATGTATACCACAGTCCAACACAGACCCAGGAAAATTGCTTAGATGCTATTTTAAATGACTTCGTCCTTAATTTATCCACCGCAAAACATTATTTTAATTTTCCACTGATGGCTCTCTGATGAGTGTTTCATTTCCATGTGTTTATCTCCAAGCTCTGCAGGCTTGAAAGTCCCTGGGATAATACGATCACCTTGACAAAACATTTATTTTTTGGAATGTATGCAGGATATTTAGGGAACCACACTAGAATTTTTCTTTTCTTTTTGACTTTCATTACCTAGATGACTTAATGGAAGTGATATTTTTCTACATAAACATCTTAGGTAGGGCATATATTTAGGAAAACCTAGTTCTCCTCATTGAGAAAACAAAAAAAAATCAGCAGTATCAATATTTATCCTTTTCCATAAACTGTTGCTGCTTTCAGGGAGTTCTTCCGACAGATGGATCTGTTCAGAGACCTCACTCCGCAGTCTACTATGTTGCTCAAAATAGTGAATAGCTTCCTGGATTTGCATCATTTTTCACAGAGTTTATAGAATAAACTGAAAATGCACGGGACTGGCACTGTGGTATAGCGGGTAAAGCCGCTGCCTGCAGTGCCAGCATCCCATATGGGCGCCAGTTCAAGACCCAGCTGCTCCACTTCTGATTCGGCTCTCTGCTATGACGTGGGAAAGCAGTGGAAGATGGCCCAAGTGCTTGGGCCCTTGTGCCCACGTAGGAGAGCAGAGGAAGCTCCTGGCTCCTGGCTTTGGACCAGCTCTGCCCTGGCTGATGTGGCCATTTGGGGAGTGAACCAGTGGATGGAAGACCTCTCTCTTTGCCTCTCTGTAACTCTGCCTTTCAAATAAATAAGTAAATCTAAAAAAAATGCATCTAGAGTAAAGAATTATATTTTGTCAGAGTTACCTTAGTAAATAGTGAAAAGGCTCATTCAATCTCAAAAACAATTGAAAAATTAACAATGAAAAAAGAGGCAATCTCTACTTAAAAGACAACCCAGGGGGCGGGGATTGTGGCAGTGGGCTAAACTGCCTCTTGGGGCACCTGCACCCCGTATCAGAGTGCCTAGGACTGAGTCTCACCTCCATTTCCCATCCAGCTTCCTGCTAATGTGCCTGGGAAACAGAAAATGATGGGCCAAGTACTTGGGTCCCTGCTGCCCATCTGGGAGATCCAGATGGAAGTTCCTGTTCCTGCCTTTGACCTGGTCCAGCTGTGGCTGTTGTGCACATTTGAGGATGGAAGATCTCTCTCTGCTCGCTCGCGCATGCTCTCTCTCTCTCTCTCCCTCCATCATTCTACCTTCAAGTAAATAATTGTTAGAGAATTTCATTAAAGAGAAGAAGAAGAAGAAGAAGAAGAAGAAGAAGAAGAAGAAGAAGAAGAAGAAGAAGGCGGCAAGCCAGACTGCACTGCACAGCAGTGCGTACCAATGAGAACAACCTGCTAAGATTAGGAGGTGTTGGCTGCTCAGTGACATTGTCCCCTGGTTTTTGTGTCTATGATATCCCACTTTCACAGACCAAGGAACCAAGGATTTGCACCTCATGGAACTGCCTTAAAAATCTACTGTCCTTACACAGTACCAGAAGATGAAATGGCATCGCATCTGTCAGGCATTGTGTTGTAAGTCACACCAGAAACCCCAGACAAAGGGCCATTGCACCACTGTTGGAGAACCTGGTGTTCCCTCCTTTTCCGAGACTGCCAGTCTCCTATGGTAAGGACCACTGGGAGGGCTAAGCGTGACCACCGACTGAGGGAGCCCAGACCCTGAGACAGGAATCACAGCAGGCGTGCATCCTAAATCACAGCAAGGAAGGTGCAGCCCCGGTGAGGTTCTGGGCATTTTTGGACATAGATCCTTGTGGTTAGGGAGGGAATGGCCCAGAGATTTGTCTGCTGTGGAATTTCAGTGGTAGTCTGGGTTCCAGCGACAGGAGTATTTGTGTCCCTTTGGTACTTCCACAACAGTCTTTTCTCCCTTCTTTTCTTTCTCTCACTCCCTTGACTTCTATTTCTCCTTCATTTTTTTCTTCTTTCTTTTGTGCAATTTCAAAACCTAAATCTCTCAGTTGTAATCAAGGTTAAAATCATTTTAAATCTTATATTTCTTTCTCTCACAGCCAAGTACAGGCCAGAACCTTCTGGCACTCACCAAAAGCCTTCCCCTCCACATGCTGGGGCTCTAAGACCAAGAGCTGGACTGGTGCTGGTTACAGCTGGTACTGGTTACAATTGGTATTGGTTATGACTGGTACTAGTTGTGACTACCAGTAGTTAGTGTCTCGGTTATGAATTGCATGGATTAGTGAAACTGGAAAGAGAATATTTGGCTTCATAAATATTTCTATCAATGCTGTGCCTACTTCTGATTATTTTTATCTTGTAAGTGACTATTTTTAGCTTTGTGAGCATTGAACTTCTCATTGTCCCACGTATTCCTCTTTCATCTGATGCTTCGTGCTTTTCAAATTAAAATCACGTAATCGTCTCGAAGCAGCATTACTTTGGCAATTAATTAAGTAATAGTTACTGAAATTTTCCTATGCAGTATGTGTCGTATAAGGAAGTAAGACACAGTGTCCGTCCTCGATGAGTTTATAATCTAGCTTGTGACCTCAAGCATTTGTTTCCACTTCTAGGAACACCTACTCCTACCTTACTATCTATAGTCATTCTTCAGTTAGCAGTTTTTCCAGGGTGCCAGCTGGGAGAGATACTCCCTCTAGGCCAATATTTTTTATTGTTGGAATGGTCCTTCAGTTTTATAAATAGTTATGTGTCAGTTTCCACTACTGTTTGTGTGAGCTCCATGACAACAGGTCTTGCTGTATCCATCTAATGCCAGGTGTGCCAGGTACTCAGATCCTAGGAGGTTTCAGACTGAAGACTTGAACTATCACATGCAGAGACCATCCTCAAATATACTCAAGTGTATTAGAATTTCTTACACAACTCCAAACAAATCGGAAATTATAAGTATCTTTTAACCCTTAGCTTTCAGTTTTGTAGTTTTTATTCAAAATTCCACTGTTTCCACTAGCCCCAACAAGCCTCTCATTTATGTTGGTTTTTATATGACTACTGACATAGCCTCCTTTAAGCTATTCATCCTGTGATCACAGGTATTGAGTATTTTTTTTATTATAGAATATTGAGCAGGATGCCACAGTGAGGTTTTGCTGAATTAAGGTTTTTAAAATCAATGGACCTTTTATTTCTGCTCAAGATTATAGAGCTATTAACTCCAGGTTCTTTTTAAATTAATAGCAACTATTTTTACAAACTCTATTTTTAGATTGGATGTGGTTACAGATCCTGCAGAAGACAGTTCAGGTGGCCAAATAACTTTATTTTTGGCAGGTTCTCTGTCTTATCGTGGATTCTTCTGGATGTAGCAGATGCATGGCAGGTTTCAGTGTATTAGACACAATACTTCCAATTTTTTAATCCTGGAAATAAGAATGGAAGACTGATTAATCGTTGATTTAGTGACCCTCAGGCCACGCTTACTAAATGATTTTTGATTTTCACTGGTGTTTTGATTAACACAGCCAAACAAAAAGAAACAAACAAAAAGGCTATGGGGCTGAGAATTTGCGTTCTCAAGGAAATGCAGTACAGTTCGAACAAATGAAAATTTTAATTTAGTATCTTGTGGTTTTGCCCCCAAATAATCTTGCTTTCTAAATCCCTTTGATCACAAGAATTCCTTTCAAAGACATGGTCTATCTATATTTTGGTGCCAAACTCAAGTTATCTTTTTAGCATTCTGCCGCCTCTGCTTGCTGTCCCTGCCTACATAATTCTTTTATGTTCTCATTTCTATTTTCATTTCAAGTAAACCTTCTCCCATTTCCTTCAGAGAATCAAGTCAGAGGCAAAGCACGAGGAGATGTTCAATTCTACTGTGCTCTTCTGAGGCTGGTCTCGGGGCTGCTTTTAAATTAGATCATGTTTATCGAGAAGAATTATACTTAGAACTTTTTGTTATTACTTTTTTTGGACTGTCTAGACATGGTTCTTTAAGTAGATATTTAAACATCAAGTGCCCACTCATTTGAAAGAGAAACAGAACTCTTGAGAGTGTTGTTTTACACATTTATCCCCTGTGAATGTTAGAGTATTTGAGATGCCAGTTAATTAACAGGACACTCGTTTGCTACTTCTTGTGCAGTCACATTCTGCACATTGTTTGGTGTTGGAGGTAAAGAGCACCAGGAAGCAGAGTTCTCACATTTAATGCAAAAGGCAGGCAAGTGAACCAGTGCACACCCACGTCACGGCACATTCCAGGAGGACCTCCCAGTGAGGATGGGAGCATCGGGAAGGAGTGATGCCCAACTGACGCCTGAAAGATGAGCAGCATTAAGAGGGTGAAAAGGGGGATTTGAATAGAGACGGGATAGAGAATTCCAGACGAGGAGCAGCATGGGTGAGAATGGGTACCTGGAAATCACATGACATATCCAGGAATTACATGCATGCCACCATCATGGACTGGCGGGAGTGATGCTAAGTGAGGCTGAAGACAGAGGTAGAGGCTGGGTCAGGAACTCCTTGGGAAGCAGGCAGAAGCTGTGTGGGGTGATTGCAGTTGGACACCAGGACTGCACAGGTCTACCTTTCTCTCAGTGACACCACATCCTCATCAGCAGGCTGGACACTCCCGTTTCTTCCCAGACAATGTGCTCTTTAATCCTGTTAGTTCTCTTTTCTGTTGTTTCTATTCTGTCTTCAGTACCACGCTTTCTTGCCATTTAATGTGCAAGCCATTTCAATAATATCTTAACTCATTCTATTTTTATCTGTGAGCTCCTGAAGGATTTAAAGAAGAGGAATCTGAGGCACAGTGCATCATATTTCTTCCACATTCTCCAGTGGGCTGCAGTGCCTGGAGAATAACATTCACATCCCTGCATCTCCAGCTACTTGCCCTTGGCTGCGGCCACGTGGATTCACCACATGTGTCCTCAACCTTGGGTCTCTGTATTCTTCCCTCAGCAGGGGAAGGTCGTGACTTTCCATCCTGTGCTTAAACTCTAGGCATTCTTTTGCAAAATTTATTTACTTGAAATGGAGAGACGGAGAGAATCTTCCATGCACTGGTTCACTCCCCAAATGCCCGCAACAGCTAGGTCTAGGCCATGATGAAACCAGCAGTCGGGGAATCAATCTAGATCTCTCCAGTGGGGTTAGGGACCCCTAGAACCATTCCAGGGTGTATACTAGCAGGAAGCT
The DNA here is from genome assembly GCF_964237555.1 of Oryctolagus cuniculus. Lineage (NCBI taxonomy): Eukaryota > Metazoa > Chordata > Mammalia > Lagomorpha > Leporidae > Oryctolagus > Oryctolagus cuniculus. Next base: position 9,615,588 of record NC_091444.1, on the reverse strand, counting down.
GGAATTGAGAGTGAAGTTAGGACTCGAGCTGGGGTACTCCAGCATGAGATGTGGGTGTCCCAGGTGGTGTCTCTTGGTGCGTCACTAGATAGCTTCAGGATGGGGGCTGGTCACCAGAAAGACTAGCCGTGTGACTGCAGTGGAAACTTTGAGCCCACCTGGCCTCCAGAGAAGGAAGGAGGTGGAGACTGAGTTCAGTGTGGTCAGTGATTTGATCAGGTGCCTACATAATAAAACCCCAAGAAAAACTCTAGACACCAAAGCTTAGTGGAGCTTCTTGGCTGGTGAGCACATTGATGAGCTGGGAGGGTGATGTGGCCCGACTCAGTAGGGGACAACATGGGAGCTCTGCCTTTGGGATCCCCCAGACTTGCTTTATGTGTCTCTTCATTTGGCCAGACCAGATCATATTCTTCATGAGAAAACTGTAGTCATAACTCTTGAATGTTCCTGAGTTCTCTGCATTGTTCTGGCAAGCTGTCCACCCTGAGCGGGCCAGGAGACTCCCAGATTTGTGCATAGTTGGTCAGAAATGCAGGTGGCCACGTGAGCTTGGAGAAATCTTGTGGAAGACGAAGGCTTTGCCTTGTGGGGCCTGCACCAGCTCCGGGTTAGTGCCAGAAGTGAATTGCAGTGCACCAGCTGGGGTTGAAGCAGAACATCAGAGAATGAAAATCACTTTGGTAAACACAATAGCTCCTTTTCAGTGACAATCCTCTGCTTCAGAAAGATCTCACCATCTTTATCACAGTGTTCAGGAAATCATTTTGTTAGCAGTCAAGATAGCTTAATCTTCAGAATTTCATTCCTGGTTTGCAAGTTAATGGCACATTTGCTTTTACTCTTAGCTTTGCTCAGCTCAACATGACATGAGGCTGCAGGGAAGCAGCTCAGCTTAAAATGCAGACCACCCTTGCGTCATTCTTGCCAAGCAGAGGCAGAGGAACTGCATGACCACCAGTGCTGCTCCAACCGAGGGTCTCCGGGAGCCATGCAGGTAACCAGACAAGGACCCCCTTCCTCCCCATTTCTCTGGTTACTGCAGTTTGTCATTGTCATCCTGAGTGGCCTTTTCTTCTCTCTCTTTGTGGCAAAGCTTAGTGGCATCTGATTTTGCACGTCTCCTTGACAGCTGTGTTGCTTCTTTCTAATTTTCCTTTCATTTTCTCATCCGGCTTTTTATTTCAGCTTTTATAGCTGCCGTGTACTGCCCTGACCTTCAGCTGCTCTTGCTTTCAACACTGCAGACGCCACACCATCGCCACACAGCTCACCCTGTGCTTTCTCAGCTCACTTCCCCAGTCTGACTTTTTTTTTTTTTAAGACGTCAAAAGCAAACTTTGGAGAAATGTCAGAACAACCAATTAATTTTTTCTTTTTTTACCCTAAGGGTTCTTAACCCAATGTCCTTTCTTTCATTTTTATTCCATTATCCAAGGAAAGAAAATCCACTTAACTCTTTTTTTTTTTTAACCCAGTATTTTGCTCATCACCTTGTATTTATTGAATTTCTTCCCACTGGATGAACAGTTCTATTCTTTTAAAATAATAAGTGGCAAATCTTTGTACCCAAGGATGAAAACAAAACAAAACAAAAACACAGGAGTAAAACACATCTTACCAGATGTGCTTGGAGGATCTCATTTCTTTTTAGAGGTCGATTTGTTTTTTCAGTTAATGTGTTTTTCTCTGGAAAATATGATTAGCTAACAGCAAGGGGTCAGATTTCACTGAGCAGAATTGCTCATCCAAGCAAAAGGAATGCACTTTAGTTCGAGGGCATCATAGTACCCTATATTTGTAGTTGATTAGATTTCCCAGTTGCTAAGAACCATCCATATGCCATTTAGTGTGGCAAGACAAAGAAATAAAGCCTGCCAGTCACATGATTTTTTTACATTGTAATTTTACTTTCTTGTGTGTGATTTCTTTGCATGTAGCAAAATACTGTTATGAATTCAAACTCAAAGCATTCATTGATTCATTACGACAAACTTGCAGAGCTAATGGTGATGGGTTCTGTTCTGGCTTCCTTGACTGTGTTCTCTCATCCACAGGTCGTGGAGGAGATGCACTACCTTCTCCCTCTTGTACTCTTAGGAACAGGGCATAAATGTCAGCAGTGACAGGGTCTGTTCTAGAAGTCTGGCCAAGATTAGTTAAAGCCCCATATGTAACTCTTTAGTGAAGTCCCAGGAATGATGTCTAAAAAGCGCTGTAAATACAATTTTTCTGATTATAAGAGTAATACACCCAATCTCAGAATATTCAAAAACACAGAAAACCACATGCAGTTGTACCATCCCATGAGAATATCTAGTCACTGCCAGTGTATTTTCCTCTAGTTCCAGATGGCTTTTCTTAATACACAGGAAGACATATAATTTTTCTCCAATAGAGATGATGTATTTTAACTACTTTTTAATTCATTTTTACTTTAATTCCACTTGTCTTGGCTTGTAGTAAGAAATTCAGGACAAATCACATAAGCCATCTGTGTCTCCCTGTACATCAAGTAATCGCATTAAAAGACAAGGTGTTTGGTTCATTGCTTGCTTGGCTATTTCTTAGCGCTTTTTCTATGTTTGTTTTCTACTTTGGACCCTCTCTTCAATTATCAGATAGGAACCAAAGTATTGTCTAATCAGAAAGAAATCTTCAGAAATAAATTCCATTTGGCTTTAGCCTGACTCTGAAACAAAACTGATCAAATTACTTACTAGGAAAGCTAAATACTCTGCAGAATAAAATCCTCCTGGCACGATGTTCTTCTGCAGACCTTTCAGCCTGAGTAATCCATTCCTAATTTTTGTGTGTTGTGGGGGAAATGTTTGCCATATAGACTGCTTTCCCAGTGTTCTGAATTCTATTTAAAGACCTTACAAATTTGCCAGTGCATCAACCTCAACAAAGGACGCATGTGTAAGGTTAGATTCTTTTTAAGGAAAACCAGATTTTGTGGTTCCTGGCTTCAGCATACCTACTTGTAGTCAGGGACAGGCAGAAAGAAGAGGGGGAGGGAATGCCTACTTCTGTTCCGGACACTGTTAGGTACTCTATACACGAAATCTGCACAAACTTCTAGAGTAAGTCTCCAGTCGAAACCTGCCGGATCGTTCCGTTCTGTCTCTTAATAGATGGATTGCACTGTTGCATATTGATGATCACTAGATGTTTTTTTCCCCTTTCCTAACAAGGAATATGCAGGAAGACAGTACAGAATGGGCTTAGCTGACCATAGACGCTCACAATGCTGTAAAAGTCATCTGGGGAAGTAAGTCTTACTGGCCATAGCAACACCATGTGGAAATGAGGGTGCGGCCAGTGAAGAAGGAAAGAGCAGACACCTCCAGAATCTCTTCGTTTCCCTCACCATCCCTTATCCTTCTAGGTCAATGTCCTCTCCTGCCTGGATGCCTGCAGCTGCCTTCCTCAGTTCTAGTCCGTTCTTCATACTTCAGCCAGAGGATCTTCCTTGAACACAGACATAGGCGTGCCACACTTGCTGGAAGCACTTCCACGGCTTCTCATTGCTCTTAAGATACAGTTCAAAAGCCAAGACACTCTGGCAAAAAGATCTCTGTGAGTGAGATCCCAGTGGAAAGAACAGGTCTTCAAAGAGGGAGGTGCCTTTCTCTGAAGGGAGGAGAGAACCTCCACTTTGACTATGACCGTGTCTAAACAAGATAAGAGTCGGAGAACTCAAGGGGCTTCCATAGCCTTGGAAACTCATAACTGGTGCATAGGGAGATTACTGATGCCATAAACAGGAGTGTCAATTGGTAAAGTCAACAACAGGAGTCACTGTGCACTTACTCCTCATGTAGGATCTCGGTCCTTAACGTGCTGTACACTGAGGCTTAATGCTATAACGAGTACTCAAACAGTATATTTCACTTTGTGTTTCTATGGGGGTGCAAACGACTGAAATCTTTACTTAATGTACACTAAACTGATCTTCTGTAAAAAAAAAAAAAAAAAAAAAAAAAAAGAAAGAAATTTTCAATTCCCAACTTGACTCTCACTGGGATTAAACATGACAATAGGTCTGATCTGATTTCATCATCATTTAAAAAAATCATCTATTATTTTTCACTTTATGTTTCTGTGTGGGAGCAAACTGTTGAAATACTTACTTAAGGTATACTAAGCTGATCTTCTGTATACTAAGATAATCGAAAATGAATCTTGATGTGAATGGAAGGGGAGAGGGAGTGGGAAAGGGGAGGGTTGTTGGTGGGAGGGACGGTATGGGGGGGGAAGCCATTGTAACCCATGAGTCGTACTTTGGAAATTTATATTCATTAAATAAAAGATAAAAAAAAAAAAAAAAAAAAAAAAGATACAGTTCAGGCCGGCGCCGCGGCTCAATAGGCTAATCCTCCACCTTGCGGCGCCGGCACACCGGGTTCTAGTCCCGGTCGGGGCTCTGGATTCTGTCCTGGTTGCCCCTCTTCCAGGCCAGCTCTCTGCTGTGGCCCGGGAATGCAGTGGAGGATGGCCCAAGTGCTTGGGCCCTGCACCCCATGGGAGACCAGGAGAAGCACCTGGCTCCTGCCATCTGATCAGCGCAGCGCGCTGGCCACAGCGGCCATTGGAGGGTGAACCAACGGCAAAGGAAGACCTTTCTCTCTGTCTCTCTCTCTCTCACTGTCCACTCTGCCTGTCAAAAAAAAAATTAACAAAAAAATGATACAGTTCCGAGGGGCTGGCACTGGGCACAGCAGGCTAAGCTGCTGCCTGGCTGCTCTGCTTCTGATGCAGCTCCTCATAATGTTCCTGGGAAGGCAGTGGGAGGCGGGTCAAGAGCTTGGGCCCTGCACCCACGCGAGAGACCCAGATGAAGCTCCTGGCTCCAGACTTCGGCCTGGCCCAGCCCTGGCCATACGGCCATTCGGCGAGTGAACCAATAGATGGAAGACATCTCTCTCCCTCTCTCCCCCTTCTCTCTCTCTCTCTGTAACTCTTTCAAACAAATAAAATAAAATTTTAAAAAAGATAAAGTTGAGATTCCTTAAGTCACATTCAAAGGCCCTCACCTCTTCACTCCCCATATCATAGGTTGTGTTTTAGCCACAGCACATCAGTTTATTATAGGTGCCCTGTCTCTTTCATCTACCGGCCTTTACACAAACTGTTCCAAGGTTGAACTAGTCAAATCCCTTCACAGAACTGAATGAAGCAGGGTGGAAGTTTTAATAGGCATCTTCTTCTCTTCCAAACATAAATCTATAGTCTTAAAACTTGCAGCCTTATCAGTCTGTCTCTCATTTTCCTGCTGTTGATAAGCACATGGCTGTGCTATGTAATTGGTTTATCTCCTGCTTTTTTGAGATAAGCAGCAGAATGTGCACAATTAGAAATGGTGATGAAATTGTGTGTTGGGGTTGATAATCGAGACAATAGTTAATTGAGAGCTGAAGTGTTATCCAAATGTAGCTAATTTTCTTCAAATTTCTTAAATATTTAAAGAGAAGCTGAAACCACAGATATATTTTTTTTTTTTAACAGGCAGAGTGGACAGTGAGAGAGACAGAGAGAAAGGTCTTCCTTTGCCGTTGGTTCACCCTCCAATGGCCACCGCGGCTGGTGCGCTGCGCTAATCCGAAGCCAGGAGCCAGGTGCTTCTCCTGGTCTCCCATGGGGTGCAGGGCCCAAGCACTTGGGCCATCCTCCACTGCACTCCCTGGCCACAGCAGAGAGCTGGCCTGGAAGAGGAGCAACCGGGACAGAATCCGGCGCCCCGACCAGGACTAGAACCTGGTGTGCTGGCGCTGCAAGGCGGAGGATTAGCCTAGTGAGCCGCGGCGCCAGCTGAAACCACAGATTTTTAATGTAAATTTTCATTTTTAAATATAAGCCAACTCGGTGGGAAAATAAACCATCTCTGTTGATGGAATCCAACTCATCAGCAGCCAGTTTGCAATCTTTGTATTGCTCCTTTGGCCTGAAATATTCTTTCTGTCTGTTGCACTCACTTCGCCTCGACCCCTGTTTTGCCTTTTGTGTAACTTCTCATTTTTCAAGTCACACTTTGCATATCATTTCCTCCCAGGAGCCTCCCCTGACATCTCAGATCTGGCTTAAGTTCCGCTCCTGGGTCTCTGCTCTGTGCATGCCAGCATCAGCCCCGCTGCTCACCACACTAAACTCACAGTTTAGTGAGGACTGGGGTCGTTTCCACATTAAGCATTCATTCATTCATTTAAGAGAGAGAGAGACACAGAGGCCTCCCATTTGCTCATTCACTCCCTAATTCCCCACAACAGTCAGGGCTAGGTCAGATCAAATTTAGAACCAAACCAAGAACTCAGTCCAGGTCTCCCATATGGTTGGTGGGAACCCAATTATTTGATACATTAGCAGGAAGATAGGATTGGGTTCGGAGCTGGAACTTAGCTCAGGCACTCTGACCTAGGATACGGGCATCCCACGTGGCATCTTAACTTGTAAGCCAAACGCCTGCCCCTCAACAATTATTTCCTAGGCACCTCCCAGGTGCTAGTGCTATCATACTCACTAGGGATTCAGCAACTCACACAATAGAAAAACGTCCTACCTTTGTCCAGCTTGTGAGAAAGACAATGACCAGGAGAAATAAATAAAATATACAATATATTACCTAGTGACTCTTTCTAAATCTCTTTTAGGCAAAAGGAGTAACTATTCTAAGCTAGGTCCTCTATGTGCTACTCCATGTGTCCAGACGGGCTTAAACACTTCTCAACCTTCTTCATACATTCATTATCGCATCCTTGAGTCTTTTTAGACGATTTTTTCTCCATACTCCCTTTCCCATGAAATTTTGCTACCACACACATTCTGCATATCTGTTTATGCATGATGGCCCCTTGGAGGGCCGTAGACCATTGTCTTCTTCTTTCACAACCCAGGGACAAATGTTCTTTCCTGCAGGCGATGATTGCCCTGTCAAATGTCAGTGGCCAAAAGCAACAAAGCTGTGCTTTGTGACTGTCAAGGGTCAGCGGGGCCTCAGGGACTCAGGCTGAAGGTCATGGTCTGCAACATGGCCAGCCTTCAAGCAGAGAAGGCCACTGAGGTGCCAAGAACCACACCCAGCCCCTACAGCTTTGGCTCAGAAGTGACACCCAGGTCCTCGCTACTTTTGCTCGTGTGTTATTCGCACACTCCGTCACACTTGACCCTTGGTAGGAAAAGTGGGGTGGGAGGTACAATTTGATCTTGGGCTGGGAGCAAAAAGACTCCAGGATGCTTGTGAATAGTCACTGAGACAGCCAGAACCACCCTCCCTACAGCCCTCGGATAGGGCGAAGAAGAGGACCCCAAGGCTGACACAGTCCAAGTGATTTGTCCGAAAGCCAAATGAAGACTCAGGTAACTGTCTGGCTCTTGCTGTTTATCTTTATCCTTGTATCTGGACCTCAACCCTGCCCACCCCTGTAACTTGGTTCTAAAAGGTCCACAGGTGCCCTCCTCTGGGGCCAAGAAAGCTACAAGGTCCCTGTGGTAGATCTGGCAAGAGGTGAGTGGGTAATTCCAAAGGAAGGCAGCTTTCCCTTGTCAAAGTTTTGGACCATGGAATTTCTTGTTCTATTTTAGGGAGAAGACACATAGGGGAATCCCGAGTTTTCTTTTGCCAAAGCATAGTTGGCTTCATTCTTGAGAGGGTTGATGATGACATTTGCTGCCAACCATCCACCTTTCATGGGGCCTACGTGTGTGTCCTCAGTAGTCCGTGTGGAAGGAACACACACTAGAAAGATTGCTGCTGTGAGCTGATAGCGGCTGGGCATGCCAGGGCTTTCGAGAACCTGGCAATAACCTTGTTTAACTCTGCGTTTGGAAGAATAGGAACACACTGAGCCAGGGTGCCTTAGTGTCCAGCGATGGGGAAATCAACCCAGGGCCCTTGCCTGCCAGGAAAGTGTGCCGCTGCTTCTCTCTGGGAAGATTTACTGCACGTCCTAAGGGGAAGAGCCTTCTATGGGTTCCCTCTACTCTCTTGACCAGTTCCGTGTTCTTTGGGCTCCCTTTATTTTCTGCTCCAAAGAGCAACACGCCATGCATCTAGAGGAAGCATCCAGGTCTGAGCTTTTCCCAACTTGGCAGAAGCTCCTGGCCCGATTCCTCTTGGGCCATCTGGTTTAGTCTGTGAGCTGTTCGAAGACATCCACAGCTGGACAACAACAGGTCTCTACTGGGACCTGGAAAGTGTGGCAGGCGTCCTCCTTGCCTTGTGGGCAGCTGGGAGTTTTCTGCAGCAGAGCTGTCCTAGACCCTTGGGGGGGTCTCTGAGTCAGAGGACTTGCCTCTGAGGCCCCCACATACGCGAAGGGAACTCTGCAGCCCCGTACAAAGGCTCTTGGGGCTCTACCCAGCTTGCTAAGACTGAACAATATTGATTATGTTGCTTTTATTTTCCTATGCCTAGCACAGCCTTTGGTTATTCATAAGTATCTATTGAATGGTGTCGCACTAAATACAACGGAATTGAGCTGCAAAAGAGAAAGTGAAGGCTTGGAGAACTGAAGTCCCTGACTCCTAAGTTTTCTTTCTAATGAAACTGAGTTGCAATGGGAGTCCAGCCTGTTCGACTCCACGCACTATGTGATGCTCACATTCTAGGCGGAATAAAAAAGAAAACTGATATAAGGAGCATTTCCCAGGAGCCATGCTACAGATAGTTGAACTAAAGAGAGCGTTTGGGTAGACTGAGTGGTCTGGGAAAACGATCTCACTTGTAAATTGTGGTTGTTCAAAAACATTAAGGCAGGCAATGAGAGTCACCTGATTGCTCCATTGGCAAGCTTAATTCTTTACAGCACTCCAACAAGGCAGTGAGGAAGGCCGCGTGGTGGGGATTATTAGAAGTCAGTCACCTTCGGAGGCCCTGCCTTGCAACCTTGCATTACAGCAATTTCCCAGTCCGCTTTGTGGCCAACCACTAGTGCCCTTTTCTCACGATTTTACAAGCACAGAATGTGTCTAGTCTGAGGAAGTTGACATGTTAGGAAAGAGGGCTCAGTTCAGCATGTGTCAGCCCGAAGCTTGACCCATGGGTGAACTCGAAAGAGGTTACCCAAGCTCCAGCTCAGACAGAAAAGTAAAATAACAAAAATTTTCCGAATTTAAAAAATAAAATAAAAATGAGTAGTTGTGTAATTCTGATTTTTATCAGAGCTTTGGATGGAGGGAAGATACAAATATTGCTGCAATCTGTCTGTTTGTGATTTACAGCCCAGATACAGTCACCGGATCTTGTGCACCTTGAACTGCATTGGACATTTGCAGGCTATAGTGCAGCCTGCACTTCACTTCTGAAACTCCTGCCTGGCCTTGAGCTACCGCAGCAGCGCCCTTCAACTGCAGATGTCTTTGACTGCTTGCAGACCTGTTGTGTGTTGTTCCAGGCACACAAGTTGTCCTCCGCAAAGAGGCCTAAAACAACCCCATTTCCCCTTTTATGGGTCACAAGGAAAGTAGAGGCATTAACCAGAGGGCATTTTTTGGAAACAGAATTAATGTTGTCATACTCTTTCCACTTGCTTTATGGAAGGATTAACTCTGAATATTTCTGCCAAGCCTGAGAGTGCTTAATTTCTCCCTTCAAGTACAAGATCCCTTAAAAATGAGGACAGGGGCTGGTGTTGTGGCGTGGTGGTTAAAGGGCACCAGCGTCCCATATGGGTGTGCGTTTGAGTCCCCGCTGCTCTACTTCTGATCCATCTCCCTGTTAATGTGCCTGGGAAAGCAGAGGAAGATGGCCCAAGTGCTTGGGTCTCTCTGCACCTATGTGGGGAACCCAGAAAATTCTCCAGGCTCCTGGCTTCAGCCTGGTCCAGCTCATTGGGCCCATTTGGGGAGTGAACCAGCAGACAGATCTCTGTCTCTGTCTCTGTCTCATCTCTATCTCTGTGTAACTCTGCCTTTCAAATAAATAAGCAAATCTTAAAAAAAAACAAAAAAGACAGATTTATTAACATCCTTCTTCGCAGTGCCTGGAAAAGCAGGAATTCACATGACACATGCCAGTGGCCTTGACTTCTACTCTGGGCTTTGTTTTCATGTCACAGACAGGGCACCGCAGACGCTAGCCTCCTCTGTCTGCAAAGGGATCTGTGTACACTGACTGGTGATTATCAGTGCTCTGACGGGGGTGTTCCTTTTGTTGTGACCAGTTCATCAAAATGAAATTAGCGCGCATGTAGCCATGGAGTGACCAAACCTAGTTTGCAAAGTAAGAGTTAGGTTGCAAAAGGATGCGAAATAGCAGCTTGCAAACTTACAGTCTGGGATCTGCACCTCCCACCCCGCCCCGTGTGTGCAAGATCCTGAACTGAAGGGACAGTGGCAACGGTTTCTTCTTTGCCTCCTGCAATCTGAGCTGAAGTTCTTGGAGGGATTCTGAGTGTAAGAGACACGGGAGCGACAGACACGTCTTCAGCTTAGATTCCCTCTCGGAATTCAGTTCCTTAGAGCAGGGAACAGACTGGTAGTATTGTCTCACGCCTGTCTCCGACAGCTGAACCCGCTGGGTCTCCTCCAGGAATAGTTATCAGCACTATAACGAGGCGTCCACAGACAGTGTGATTTTTGTTCTCATAGACTTTCTTTCCCCAAAAGGAGAGAGGATTTCAATAGGAATTCTAATACAGTCCCACTGCAGTCAGGTGTGGAAGTGTGGATGAGTAGATAAGCCTGCCCCCAGCCCCTTGCTAGTGGACAGCGCTGACTTTGCTCCGGCAGCCTTTCCCTAGTCTTTATTTAGGAAGCTACTTCCCTACTGCGACTTTTCTCTCTCCTTTGTCCCCAAGATTATGATGAAACGCACAGGTCAGGTCACTTACCGTCATTCAGCCCAGCCACTGTTCTGGCTAGAGAATGAATATTCCTTAGTTTCTACCAACACACAATGGTTCACCCTGCAGACTCACATCACCTCGCATGCTTCATATTAACTTGGACTTTTAAAATGCTGTTCACCTCCTGTCTTTGGATAGACAACATGATCTCTCCCAACCACCTCTTCGTCCCTGACATAAAAGGTGGCTGACATTTAGCTTTCAATGGACAGTGGAGGGATGGAGGGCCTGCCTCGTGCATGCTGGAATTCCCTGTAGGTAGATCCTTGTAAGTGTTCATGGAAGGAACGAGTGAGAGGACGCATGAATGTCAGGAGGCCCCCCTCTGCATCGCTAGCTACTTGGCCTTGGACGAGGCACTTGGCCCCTCCATCCCCTCTATTAGCCTTACCTGTAAGTAAGCAAGGGACAAAACGGTCCTTCATCTGCTTTCAACACTCAGATTACATCTTCTCATCTCTCTGCTTGCGACACACACTCCTTACAGCAGAGCCTGCAGCAGTATTGGACTTGCAAATCTTTCCTAAACCGGCAGCAAAATCCCTGAAGGACGCTTGCTGTGCAATTTCTGTCTCATTACTTCAAACGCTATCTTTAAGCTAAGACAGACAAGCTTTGATGAGAAGTAAAAATATCTTCTAGCTCCAGTAAACAGGTCTTTTCTGAGTGGTGTTTACCAAAATGTAACACTCTCAGTGAACAGAAAAATCTCTGAAGAAATTGGTTCTCCATACCTTCCTTGCAGAAAATGTCTCTGCATATCCCATTGCATTGAAATTATCTTTCTCTTTTTTAAAAAAGATTTATTTATTTGAAAAGAAGAGTTACAGAGTGAGAGTGAGAGAGAGAGAGAGAGAGACAGGTCATCCATCCATTGGTTCACACCCCAAATGGCCACAATGGCTGGAGCTGGGCCAGTCTAAAGCCAGGAGCCAGGAGCTTCTTCCAGGTCTCCCACACGTAGGGGGCCAAACACTTTTCCAGGCGCATTAGCAGGGAGCTGGATCAGAAGTGGAGCAGACAGGACCCAAACTGGTGGCATATTGGATGCCAGTGTTGCAGGCAGTGGCCTTACCCACTATGCCAATGGCAGCAGCCCCTGAAATGATCTTTCCCTTTCATGTTCTGGAGGGCACCGACCAGGGCCTTTTCAATGACTTTTGTGTTTTTACGACATAGAACAGTGTCACCTACCAGGTGCTCTGCAATGTTGAGCTGCACAGTTAAAATGCAGCTTCAAAAATCACTTGCCAAGATAACCCAGCAAGGAGCAGAGCAAGATTCTCACTGCACGGAAGCTCCCCCGTCTCAGTCGCAGTCCTCACAGTTTCTGTTATCCAAAGTCAACCGCAGTTTGAAAATACTAAACAGAAATGAACAATTCATAGGTTTTAAATTGTGTGCTATTTTGAGCAGTGTGATGAAATTCCATATTATCCATTCTGTTCTGCCTGGGATGTGAATCATCCCTCTGTCCAGGGTGTCCACTACTCGCCCATTACTCACTCAGTAAACATCGGAGTTTGACTGTCGTAGCGCAGCACTTGTGTTCAGGTAACTCTTGTAGAGTGGCCTAATGCTACATTACAAGTCCTGAGTCCTGTCTCTTTTCACCTCATCATGCAGGCATCAGGTCACCTTAGGTCATCCTAAGAAGGGTGGGGCTGGTGCTGTCGTGAAGTGGATTAATGCCCTGGCCTGAAGCACCGGCATCCCATATGGGCACCAGTTCAAGACCCGGCTGCTCCACTTCCGATCCAGCTCCCTGCTATGGCCTGGGAAAGTTGTAGAAGATGGCCCAAGTCCTTGGGTCCCTGCACCCGTGTGGGAGAGCTGGAAGAAGCTCCTGGCTCCTGGCTTCGCTTCGGTGCAGCTCCGGCCATTGCAGCCAATTGGGGAGTGAACCAGTGGATGGAAATCTTCTCTCTCTCTCTGCCTCTCCTCTCTCTGTGTAACTCTGACTTTCAAATAAATAAATAAATTTTAAAAAGAAGGGTGAATATGGTACAATAAGATATTTTGAAAGAGAATGAGAGTGCACTCATGTAACTTGTATTACAGAACATTGTTACACTCATTCTATTATATTGGTAATTATTGCTTTTAACCTCTTACTGTGCTTAATTTATAAATTGAACTTCATTGTAAGTGTGTCTTTGGAGACAAAAGCAGGACATGTATAAAACCCATTAATATTCATAGTTTCAGGCATGCATGGGGGATCTAAGCTATTAACAACATTTAACATCTTACTAAACATTAGTTATGCAATGGTGACACCAATTATGAGGACCATAAATTGATAAACTGGATGCAGGCTGCCACTAGGGTCTCCCTGCATGGCCAGGAGAGTATGGAGACCCTCTGTCTCAAGAGTTTTTGTTTACATAAATAAGGAAGAGAGAGAGACATAGGAGTTAGCACCTCCAACTTCCCGTTAATAGTAATTCTGCTTGAGTGAGGACTGAATGACCCAAAGACAATTCTAATTCATGCCTGGGAGAAGCTGGATTAGGTAAACTGATGTTGAGATATCTTCTGTGTTACTTTTTCCCCCCTCTCCTTTGAAACAAATGATGTTTTTCAAATGAAAAAAAGTGATAGGCATTGTGGGGAGCAACTCGGACTAGACTAAGTTACTGGAATTAAGACTTATTCTGTGCATCTGCTCTCCCACAATATGGCGCTGGGAGAGGAGTAAACAACTTCTACACAGCTGCCTCCAGTTCGACCAATAACCTGCAGGAGCTGATCCTGCTCCTGATTGGAGGAGAGCAGCGTACTTGGCGTGTGGATAGCAGAGTTGGGATTGGTGGAAGAGGACTATAAAGGAGGAGAGAGACAACATGCACCAGGAACATCTAAAGGGAACATCCGGATAACATCTGAGCAGCCCCCGAGAGAGCCGGCCAGTGGTGTGCCGCTCCCCCGTGGAAGTGGGGAAAGTGGCAGGGGGAGCCGCCCTTCCACGGAGGTGGAAGGACGGCAGCCAACCCGGGAAGAACCAGCAGCAAACCCGGGAAGGGCCGAGCAGACAAAAGAACAGCGCAGGGTCCTGTGTCGTTCCTCCACGAAGAGGGGGAGCGACAAGGCATTACATAATTTCACTTAGGAAATAATCTGAAGCAATTTCATCTGAAGCAATAATTACTTCCAGTAAGCAACTGACAAAGAAAAGTTGAAAACAGGGAAATAAGCAACACTGCTGAGTGGGAGAGCCAGAAGTTGTGGGAATCGAGATTATTTACTGAATTTTACTTCTTTATATCTGTGATATGACTAATAAATTAAGCCAAGCATAGAACCTTGAATTCTGAAAGGAAAATGACTGTTACATACCATATATATTTTTGCCAGCACTTGAACTTTTCAAACTGATGATGAGAATGACCAGTTCTCCAAGGACTGGAACATAAGGCAAGTGCTTGCTGTGACAGGGTGTGACTGTTCTGGAAGCTCTGAACATGCTGAACTGCCAAACCGGGTGCCTTTGAGGGAACTAGGGTGGCAAAGATGGTTCATGTTTGGGCCGTAGCCACCTTGGCTGCCACTTGAGAATGTACTTTGGTCATTGATTTCCACTTCCTCTCCCTCTTCTGTCCATAGCGTTTCATGAGTCACTTCTCCCTTTTTGTGTGTCTGTCTGGTTGCTAAGAGCTATACGCATCTATATCCTCTTTGCTCTCTACTGAGAATGCAAGCTACCTATTAGGAATGTTATCTATCTCCTCCACTTCTTTGTGCCACATGGGCCATTGAGAAAGTGCTAGACAATTCAGGCGGGCGTTGTGGCGCAGTGGGATAAGCTATCACCTGCAGGGTCATCATCCCACAGCTGGAGTCCTGGCTGCTCTGCTTCTGCTCCGGCTCCCTGCTAACACACGCTGGAGCCAGCAGATGATGGTGTGAGTGTCTGTGGCCCGCCCACTCACATGGGAGATCTGGAAAGTGTTCGTGGTCCTGTTGCTTGTAGTTCTGAAGGCTGGCAGGTCCAAGGACAAGGCCACAGCTGGTGGGAGCCTCCTTGCGGAAGGGGACTCTACAGACTGAGCAAGTATGCCTGTGAGAGCTCCTTTTTGTAACAAACACCACTCCCATGATAACCTATGAATCCACTGCACCTGTGAATGGAGTGCCCCCTCTCTGGGGCAGAGCCCTCATGACCCAATCACCTTCCAAAGGTACCCAGGCTGCTGCCCGGGGACCAGGTTTCCAACACAGGAAATTCATAGCACAAACATAGCGAAAGGTAAACAAACAGCCAAGTCTTGTTAAATAATTCTTTAACGTTATCCATTGTTCTAGCTACATTAAAAATCGCTCAATTTCCCCCCAAGATGTCTTTATCGATGGTTTGTCATCCAGTTGAGGACCAATTGTTTCTGATAACAGGTGAAGCTATACCTATCAGGGCAAACAATTTCTGTCTGGTTAACTGGATCTAAGGAGCCCGCAGATGTAGGGGCATCACTGTGGATTGGAAACACGGATTGGGATGGGGCCAAGTGCCGAGGTGCCTGCAATCTTGGGCATAAGGGCCCAACACAAGTGCTGGGCCTCTGGGGCAGATGTAACCTGGGCATGCGCAGAGAAGGAGCCGTGTAGCCAAGTTTCCTACCTGCGGAACCAAGACGACCCTAATGACGGGGCCTTTTCGCAAGTGAGGAGTCCCTGCACCAGGAAGATTCGGAGTAAAACCCCCAGTCAGAACTGCCAGGCCAGCTCTTCGGCAACCCCACGGGTCCTCCTCAGTCAGGCAGAGTTGACCTTTGCCTCCAGTCTCCACGCCAGTGCAGTTTGAACTAACACTTTTCTTTTCTCAAAAGCTAGTGCCGTAGTGATAGGCTTCCCTACCTGTCGGGTAGCAAGCCTTTACTTGGTGCCTTTATGGTCCTGAATCTCTTGATTTAGAGTTGTTTCTTCACTCCCCTTTATTTTTTGAGTTTTTTTTTTTTTTTTTTTTTTTTTTTTTTTTTTTTTTTACAGGCAGAGTGGACAGTGAGAGAGAGAGACAGAGAGAAGGGTCTTCCTTTGCCGTTGGTTCACCCTCCAATGGCTGCCGTGGGTGGTGCGCTGTGGCCGGCACACCATGCTGATCCAAAGGAAGGAGCCAGGTGCTTTTCCTGGTCTCCCATGGGGTGCAGGGCCCAAGCACTTGGGCCATCCTCCACTGCACTCCCTGGCCACAGCAGAGAGCTGGCCTGGAAGAGGAGCAACCAGGACAGAATCCGGTGCCCCGACCGGGACTAGAACCCGGTGTGCCGGCGCCGCTAGGTGGAGGATTAACCTAGTGAGCCGCGGCGCTGGCCTATTTTTTGAGTTTTTAAATTGGGGGTGGTGGTGGTGGTGGTGGTGGTGGTCACTAAGTTGAGAAATCGACCAGTCCAGTTATCCAAGTTGTATTTTCTGGGTTTGATTTCTTGGTGTGGCCTTAATTCTTAGTCCATCCCCCGTTTCCTTACAAAATGTAAATGAGATCTACAAACTTAAGGACATTCTGGTGAAGCACTTCTTCCTGTCATCTGGCGCATGTCGTCGGGTCTGGCTATGCCATCACGTCAAGAGCTCCTAGACCTCAGCTTTCACCACGGTTAGTGGTGCCAGAGTTGACCACTGGTTGCAGTGAACGCAGCCTCATTCCTCCAGGAAAGCTGTGCTTTTTCCTTGGCAACCAGGAAGCTTTTAGTGAAGAGGGTTCTTGCCTTTGGGTCTTGATTGTGGAACAGTGTAGATCGTAGGAGGAACAACAATGAGAAACAGCAGCGAGATCTCCAAGGAGTCCGATCATTGTGTAAACCAGAGAGAGGGGTGACTTGGCTCTGACTGTGCTAAGTTCTTAGGATGCGTTTCTGTTTCAAAGATTCTCACACAGCTGTGCGGGATAGGTTTTCTTGTCCCCATGTCTGTCCAAAACTGAGATTTAAAGTCCCTGAATAACTTGGAGGCAGCAATGACAGAGTGGTGATGAAAACTGAGCTGTCTCTGACATAAAAGTCCGTGCACTGGACCCCTCTTCAATGGTGACTACAGTACAGTTTGGTTTCAGGGCTGTGCAGGTTTTCAAGGTTCTTTTTGATTTGGTGACTAATGAACTACTCAGAGAAGAACTCTATATCTTGTGCAATTAGAAGAAGGTATTATGATTTTGTTGAATTTAAAATTCCAGTTAGATAAATCAACTGAAAATGCAGGTCTGGAGTTAGAAAATACAGGTGTGGAGTTCAGAAGATGGGTCAAAGAAGAAATATGGACTCCTCACGTATGGATTCAAAGGTCACCTGTGCAGAGACTGAGCAGTATAAAAAGTCACCTCACATATACATTTTTAACAGATTTATGTATTTATTTGAAAGAGAGAGGAGAGACAGTTTCCCTTCTGTGTGAGTGTGTGTGCACACACGTGTGTGTGTATGTATATATATGAGAGAGATCTTCCATCCACTTGTTCACTCCCCAAATGGACACAACAGCTGGGGATCTGGGGATGGTCCAGGCATAAGCCAGGAGTCAGGAGCTTCATCTGGGTACCTACATGGATACAGGAGCCCAAGCATTTTGGCCATCTTCTGCTACTTCCCTAGACATATTAGCAGGGAGGTGTATTCAAAATAGAGCAACTGGGACTTGAACTGGTGCTCATATGGGATGCCAGCCGTGGCTCAACCCACTGTGCCACAATACTGGACCTATCTCCCATATTTTTACTGAAAAAAAATGATACTTCCATTTCATATTTTTGAACCATTCAAGAGAAGCAAACCAACATCCAAAGAGAGCTAACTGCATGAATTCAAATTAAAAATAGCATTTCTGATGTTCATAGTCCTGTTGCATTATCATGAACAATTATTTGTATGTCATTTTTGTATAAATTCTTTGTGACTTTGGTACTTGTTTCTAAGGAAAGGCATTTTCTGTGTGGTCAGTTGGATCTCATGACATCGTGTGTTGTGACAGGCAGAAGTTTACTTATTTATAAAAGTGGACAAACTCTTTCAAATTAGGGTGGGCACAGAAAACCCAGGTCGTACTTACTGGGTTATGGAACAGCCTGGACTTTGAACAGTTTTGAAGGAAAGACGTGACAGCTGTCGCTGGGACTCTCCTCATAAGTAGAGAATTTGAGAATGTGTTCTGTCCTTTTTGTGGTTGTATACAATGGCATGAGGTAGTAAAAACGGACACATTGTTTTGAATTTTTTAAAAGATTTATTTATTTGAAAGACAGTGTTACAGAGAGGAAGAGAAAGAGGGAGAGAGATCTTCCATACATCTGGGGTTCACCCCCCAGATGGCTGCAATGGCCAGTACTGGGCCAGGCTGAAGTCAGAAACTTTATCTGGGTATTTAACATGGGTGCATGGGCCCAAGTGTTTGGACCATCTTCTGCTGCTTTCCCAGGTGCATTAGCAGGGAGCTGGATTGGAAGTGGAGCAGCCGGAACTTGAACTGGTACCCATTTTGGATGGCAGCTAAACCTGCTTTGCCACAGCACCAGCCCCTTGAATTCTTAACAAAAGATAGAAACCTATTTTCCTTCTACCTTAAATCATCTTTCTTTAGGGTAATAGTAATGATCTATTATCATTCATTTAGTGGCTTTTCAAAAGGATGTTCAGTGAAATATGATAATTTACTTCTCTCAAGATGAGTAAAGTATTTGAAGGTGAATTCATCAAAATTGAAGATAGACAGTTATATTTGTTCTTTACTTATAAAGCTACCTAGAGCCGAAATTTTTCCCTAAGATTACTTTAAATGGTAATTATAATAGGAACAAAAACCCATTTCTGGGACGTAGGCCAGGTAACTCAGGTTTACATAGATTCAGGAACTCCTTTAAGGGGAAAAAGTAATCATGAACGCACACAGCCAGCTAGGAGACTGGGAAGTGAGGAGGGGACGCTCCCGGGCAGTGGGCGGCCAGATCCTCCATTCCCGTCCGACTGTGTGCTCTTCCAGCTGTGGGATGAGCAGGACTTGACCGCTCTCCCCAGGGTTCCGGACCCACAGGATGAAGCTGCACAAAAGGGAGAGGCTACTTGTTCTGCAAATCAGAAAATTACAGTGTCAAGGACTTTCTCGTTAGCTCTAAATTGACGTCTTTAGTTCTGACCTTGGTATTCTGAGATGCTGGTTGGTATAACCATATATTTTACTGCAGTTCAACCAAAAGAAGAGTGTATAGAAACAACTATAAACTTTATTGACTTTAGCTGTCTAACCTTAATGCTTATCAGTGTTTTTGCTAGTAAATCATTACTGAAGAAGTGAATACCAAAAAGACAAAAAATAAACATTGTCAAGGATGTGGAGGAATGGAAATGTTTTACATTGTTGGTATGAATGTGAATTAGTACAGCCACTATGGAAAACAGTGTGGGGAGTTTTCAACAAGTTAAAAATAGAACTACCAGATCATTATGATCCAGCAATCCCACTGTTGGGTATGTAAAGGAAATGAAGTCAGCCTGTTGAAGAGATACCTACATGCCCATGTTCATTGCAGCATTATTCACAAAAACCAGGATATGGAATCGACCTAAATGTCCACCAAAAGATAAGTGAAGAAAATATGATATATTCAGCCTTAAAAAAAAAGGACTATTGCAATGGCAATGAATACAGACATCCTACCAAATGGCATAAACCAGGCACAGAAAGATGATTACTGTATGAACTATCTTACATATAGGATCTAAAATAAAAATGAACTCGCAGAAGGAAGGAATGGAGGTTGCCAGAGGCTGGGGGTGGAGGCAGTGGGGAGACATTACAAAGGGTACAAAGTTTAAGTTATACATGATGAATAGGTTTTGGAGATGTAGTGCACAGCCTGGTGACAATAATTAAACTTGACATTGGGTAAGAGTAGATCTCAAATGTTCTCATCACATACACAAAAATGTTAACTATGTAAGGTGATAGATATGTTAATTAGCTCAATTGTGGCAATCACTACACATTGTATACCTCAAAACCTGATGCTGTGTATACTACATATACTCAGGTTTCTTTTGGTTAATTTTATCTTAACGAGGCTGGGGGAAGAGGGAGAAATTTAAAAGAATCTCTAGTAAGAATAAGAAAAAAAAATGGAATACCTCCATGGAGTCAGCTATCAATTTGAAGATTTGACCATTTCAGCTATGTTTAGTCCAGCTTCCTTATGGTATACATGATAAAACTGGAGCCCTACAGACATCAGGAATTTATCCAAATCCCCCCCCCCCCATACACACACACACACACACACACACACACACGCCAGAATTAGCCTGGAGGCCAGGTTCCCAGACTTCTGACCAAGCTATTCCTGAAGCCTTCCCAGTAACAGGGGTCAGTTTTCCCATAGAGTAGTTCTTATCGTGTTTGAGTCTGGAAGTTTCTCTGCTGAGATGTCATGCTGTTTGCATCTTATATGTCAGTAGCAAGGTAGGGTCCAATCCCTGGAATAGTTTCTAGTATATCTGTCTGGATGCGTTCATTGTGGTCATTTCTGAGAAATGGTTGATTGCTCAGGAGGATTTTAACTTACCTGGAGCATGGGAGAAAGCCAAAAATCGCCCAATGCAGGGGAAAGAAGCTAGACTCAAACAGTGGATTTCAGTTCTGTTTCATCATGACCTGCAGAAGTCACCCGATCTCCTGGCCTCTCAGTTTTTCAGTCCACAAACAGAAATAATATCTACTTAAATCTCTTATCCAGAATAAGGATCCAATAGGCTGATAATGATGACGATGTACACAACAAAGCTGTAGACCCTCGGAAAGGATCCCTTCAGGGCCGGTGTCATGGCATAGTGGATTAAGCCACTGCCTGCAACACCAGCGTCTCATGTGAGTGCCGGTTTGAGTCGTGGTTGCTCCACTATGATCATGTTCCCTGCTGATGTGCCCTGGAAGGCAGAGGAGGGAGGCCCAAGACTTTGGAACCCTGCATCCACTTGGGAGACCCAAATGAGGCTCCTGGCTTCAGCCTGGTCCAGCCCTGGCCATGGTGACCATTTGTGGAGTGAATTGGTAGATGGAGGATCAGTCTCTGTCTCTCTCTCTTTCTCTCTGTGATGTTGCCTTTCAAATAAATAATAAATATTAAAAAGAAAGAACAATCCTTTCAACATGTGGGTACGTGTTTAAAGCAACCAAATGAGAAGCCTGTAAAGAGAGCCTATATTATTTGCTTTGGGAGTGTCTCCATGGCAGGCTGACTTCTACACCATTGATGACTCTAAAGGCGTGGTGATAAAAATAAACATCCTATTTATTTTGTCATGCAGTTCTGATGAAACACATTGCTGTGTGTCTTAAAGAGCAGTGACTACTGCTGATTAACATTATGCCAAATTTTATAACATTCTAAGGAAGGTCGTACAGACCTGACTCATTTCTGTCGCACACAGTGTTCTCACTTAGCAAACAAGTACACAATGGACTCCTGAAAGTTGAGACATGAACATTTTCTGTTAATTTCAAGGAACTCATACATGTTTGCACAGCTGTTCTGTAATATTCTCTTTGCAGGAGGCAGAAATTAAAGTCCCCAAGTAATAATATAAAAATAATTGCTATCATTTATTGGTCTCCTATTGAATGTCATTGTGCAAGGGTTTTATATACTTTTTTTTTAAAAGATTTATTTATTTGAAAGGCAGAGTTACAGAGACAGGTAGAGACAGAGAGAGAGAGAGGTCTTCCATCTGCTGGTTCACCCCCCAAATGGCCACAATGACCGGGACTGTGCCAGGCCGAAGCCAGGAGTCAGGAGCTTCTTTCGGGTGCCCCACATGAGTGCAGGGGCCCAAGGACTAGAGCCATCATTTTCCACTGCTTTCCCAGGCCAGTAGCAGAGAGCTGGATTGGAAGTGGAGCAACTGGGACTCGAACCAGTGCATATATGGGATGCTGGTGCTTCAGGCTGGGCTTTAACTGGCTGCACCATAGCATTGCCCAGCATACATTATTTCTAATTCTCAGAGCGGTGTGTATTATTATGCCTATTTTACCTACTAATACCTGCACAGAAAGAAAATAAGATGTGCTGTAATTTGAAAGTCTCTGTTCCCATTTGCAAGATGGCAGGCACTTTTAGTTACATTTGTTCCCACAACTATTTTCTTGGATACGCAGGGCTAAACATTATTTATTCCAACTAGTAGATAAACAGACAAAATACATTTAATAATGTGCTCAAGTATTGGAATCTGGGTCTTTATTTGATGGTTTAGTCTTAAGATACTTTTTTCTTTAGATCACCGGTTTTCAAGTTAATGACGCCAACAGCTTTGTGCTGGACACGTGCCAGACAGTAGGGAGAAGACAGGGATATACCCTGAGAGGGGGCATCAGTGGAAACAGACCTCTTCAAGCAGCCTTGTGTTTAGGTTTTGGATGGCCTCATTCCTCCTTTTCCTAATCCTAAACCAAGTAATATAGGTTTAAATGGTTAAAATAACTCACCGCTGGGGTGTTAGACATTGGCTAAGGCACCTGCATCCCATATCAGAGTACCTTGGTTCACTGCACCCACTTCTATGGCTCCTGACTCCAGCTTCCTGCTAATGAGCACCCTGGGAGGGATCAGTGACAGCTGAAATAGTTGGGTCACAGCCACCATGTTGAAGAACTAAATTGAGTTCCTTGCTCTTGGCTTTGGACCCAACCAGGGGCTATTGCAGGCATTTGTGTAATAAACCAATGGACAGGAGCTCTGTTTGCCTCTTATTCTCTGTCTCTCTGCCTCTCAGATAAATACTACCAATACTACTAACAATGAAGTTGTTCTTTAAAAAATAACTCACCAGAGCTGGCATTGTGGCCTAGCAGGTCAAGACGCTGCATGTGATGCTGGCTTCTGTATGGGCACTGGTTTCTGTCCTGGCTGCTCTACTTCTGATCCAGCCTCCTGCTAATGGCTTGGGAAAGCAGTAGAAGATGGCCCAAGTGCTTGGGCCCCTGCTACCCAAATGGGAGACTGGGAAGAAACTCCTGGTTCCTGGCTTCTGCCTGGCCCAGCCCTGGTTGTTGCAACCATCTGGGCAGTTTGAATCAGAGAATGGAAGGTCTCTCTCACTCCTACTCTAACTCTGATTTTCAAATAAATAAATATTTCTTTAAGAAAAAAATAACTCACCATCACCACCACTAAAGTGCTCTGCAAGGGTGGGTAAGCGGTTAAAATGCCGGTTGGACACTTGCCTTCTGCATCACAGTGCCTGGGTTAGAGTCTTGGCTCTTGGCCTTGATTCCAGCCTTCTGCTAGTGTGCACGTGGAGAGGCAGCAGATGAGGAGTCGTGTCTGCATCTTTCAGGTACTTGGAGACCGGGACTGAGTTCCTGGCTTCTGGCTTCAGCCTGGCCTAGTGTTGTGAGTATCTGGGGAATGAGCCAGCAGCTGGGAGATCTCTGTCTCTCTTTCAAATAAATAAAAATGACACACACAAAAAAAAGGTAGGCACTGTGGTTCAGTGGGTTGAGCTATCACCTGGGACGCCTGCATGCTGTGTTGAAGTGCCTGGGTTCAATTCCTGCCTTTGCTTCTACCCAGCCTCCCGCTAATGCACCCTGGGAGGCAGTAGGTCCTTCCCACCAACGTGAGAGACCTGGATGGATTTCCTGGCTGTGGCCTGGCCTACCCTGGGTATTGCAGGCATCTGTGGAGTGAACTCGTCAGTGAAAGATCAGTCTCTCATTCTTCCTCTGCCTTTCAAATAAAAATAAACAGGTAAACTGACAAAAATTTCATTCCTGGATTAAAAAGTAATTCCAGTTGGTATGTTGTTGGCACAATTTTTACTTCAGGCAGTTGATAGGAGCAATGGATGAACTGCTTCACCTTACTGATTGTAGAACTCAGATCCTACAGGAGACTCCACCCACCACGTTTATCACATGGACTGTTCTATTTATCTGCTTTATGTCTACAAAAACACACATCAGCTCCTTATTTCTAGCAAGCAGTCCATCTTCCTATCTAAATTGCTTACTAGTCAGTGTTTGATTCCTCATTCTCTACCTCAATAACACCTCAACAGAAAGTGGTTTGTTTTCAAGTCTGTTGGAATATCAGAAAGATGTTTTATTTATAATTACTGAAAACACAAAATGAAATTTAAATTATATAATCAACCATCAATAAAAATCAGGTACAGGAATAATCATAATCCAATCATATATTCATTGTATGTATTGTAAATAAGTAAACTGTTCATTTCTAGGGTAATTTATTTGATATTATACCAGCCACTTAGAGCAGTTCTAATGTATTGTTGTAATTTTGTCTTATGTTCTTTAAAACTTTTGAATTTTACAAGTATTTTTAAAATTTACTCATTTATTAAAAATGTATTGTGTTGACTATTTGTCAATCTTGGGTTATATTGCTTTAAGGCCTTAAAATACATTTAGTCTCAGGTTCCAGAGAATTATATAAAATGGCATGGTTCAGTGTTTTTATTTTTATTTATTTTTAAATAAATACAGAGATAGGGAGAGGAATCTTCTATCTGCTGGTTCACTCCCTAAATGGCTGCAATGGCTGGGGCTAGGCCAGACTGAAGCCAGGAGCCAGGAGATTCTTTTGGGTCTCCCTCATGGATGCGGGGTCCCAAGCACTTGGGCCATCCCCCACTGCCCTCCTAGGTGCATTAGCAGGGAGCTGGGAAAGTGGAGCAGCTGGGACTTGGGCATCCATATGGGAAGACGGCGCCGGTGCTGGTGCCACAGGCATCAGCTGTTACCCACTAAGCCACAGCGCTGGCCCCACGGTTCAATGTTTATAGATACCTTTGTTATTTTATCATGTAATATACAAGGCAATATTTAACATGTTTGAATAGCTTATAAATGTTGAAGGGTCACTTGGGCTGTTGACAAATGATTGCATTCTGGTTCACTGGCTTTCCTGATAAGATATGCAGAATAATTCACATGTTGGAAAATAATAATAAAAAATAAATAATAAAATAAAATACTATAAAAAATAAGTCCTGGAGTAGGAACATTGAACATAGTTCAGAGGAAAAGCTTCAACTTAAAACTAGAAAATCTGCAGCTCTTAGATGTTTCTTGGAACTCCTTTAGTAACCTTGTCCAGCAGCTTCTTTCACAAATCAACTAAACCTGGTGATCAGTTGTTTAACCTAAAACTTCCCCACACTCTTAAATTCTTGCAGGAGTTTAAAGGGACTTTGACTTGCAAAGCGATTTTAAAAGTCCAATGACCTGCACCTGGATCCATTGGATTAGAATCCCAAGAGGATGAATCACATTTTTTTTTTCTCAAAAAAATTTTTTTTTTATTATGGAAAATGTCATAGAAATGCAATAGCAGAGAGGTTGCACAAAGAATTCCGTAGCCGGCTCCCTTGCCTAGAATTATTTTTTAATACATATTATTTATTTATTTGAAAGGCAGCATTACAGAGAGGCAGAAGCAGAGAGAGAGAGAGAAGTCTTCCATCTGCTGGTTCACTCCCCAAATGGCTGCAACATGGCCAGAGCTGTGCAGATCCAAAGCCAGGAGCCAGAAGCCAGGAGCTTCTTCTGGGTTTCCCATGCAGGTGCAGGGGCCGAAGGACCTGGGCTGTCTTCTACTTTCCCAGGCCGTAGCAGAGAGCTGACTGGAAATGGAGCAGCTGAGACCTGAACCAGCGTCCATATGAGATGCTGGTGCCGCAGGCGGAGACTTAGCTCACTATGCCACAGCGCTGGCCCCTGGAACTATTCTGAGGCAACACGAGCCCTGTATCCTTGCACAATACCCCTAAGAACGGTGTCATTCCCAGAACTCAGACATCCCAGATGCCTCAAGGGGCACTGGTGGAGGCGTCCAGCAGAGAGGGGCTGGCACGCACAGCCAGGAGTCTGGCAGAAATGTGGTTAGGGGATGGAATCACATATTGTGAAGCCCCTAAATGATTCCAGTTGCAATCCAATGTGAGAACTGGGCTTGGAAAGTTACCTCTCAAATCTTAGCCCAGTGTATCCTCACAGCATCTTCCTCGCTCCACATTTTATTCTGTCTTTTAGAGAGAGAAAGAGAGAGAGAGGGAGAGAGAGAGAGAGAGATCGATCGATCCTGTCTATCCTGTCTGCGAACTCCACTTCCCAAATGTCCAGAACAGGTAGGGCAGAGCCAGGCTGAAGCTAGGAACCTGGAACCCAAGCCTGGTCTCCCATGTGGGTGGCAGGGACCAAAGTACTTGAACCATCACTGCTGCTTCCCAGGGTGCACATTAGCAGGAAGCTGGATCCTAAACAGAACTGGGACTCCAGCCCATTTACTCTGGTAAGGGACTGGGCTTCGCAAGCAGTGGCTTAGCTGCCATAACAAAGGCCTGCCCCAATTACTCTGGTTTTTATTGGATCCCCTTGAAGAATCACTAGTTTCTAAGACCAAATTAGTCCATTCACTTTGGGTTACTAGTGCATTTATATTGGTTATCATCTCTTTAAAAAGAAAAAAATCTTGGGTAAAGCCGCTACCTGCAGTGCCAGCATCCCATATGGGTGCCTGTTCAAGTCCTGGCTGCTCCACTTCCAATTCAGCTCCCTGCTAATGTGCCTGGGAGGGCAGTGGAGGATGGGCCAAGTGCTTGTGTCCCTGTGCCTATGTGGGAGGCCGGGAAGAAACTCCTGGCTTCAGATTGGCCCAGCTTCAGCCATTGAGGCCATTTGGAAATTAAACCAGCAGGTGGAAGATCAGTCTCTCCCTCTGCCTCTGCCTCTCTGTAACTCCCCCTCTCAAATAAATAAACAAACCATTAAAAGAAGAAAAAAAAACTGTTCTACTCTGTTACTTTTATTAGGGCTTTCAGTTTTTCTTCTTTGCTGTCTCCATCCCTTTGACTTCCTAGAGAAACCATAATTCTAAAATGAATAAAGAAACCTGAGTTAATAATATTTCATGTGAGCTACAAATTCTGCATTAACATTATCTTAAGCTCAAGCTTTTTAAGATTTATTTATTTATTTGAAAGGCAGAGCTAGAGAGAGAAGAGACAGATCTTCTGTCCACCGGTTGACGCCCCAAATGGCTGCAACAGCCAAGGCTAGGCCAGACCAAAGCTAGGAGCTTTATCCAGGTCTCTCACTTGGGTGACAAGGTCCCGACCATCTTCCACTGCATTTCCGTGGCCATAATCAGCGTACTGGATTGGAACTGGAGCAGCTGGGACTCTAACTGGTGCCCATATCGGATGTTGTCATTGCAGACAGCGGCTTAAGCCACAAGGCCACACCACCAGCCCCAGGAGTCAGCTTTAGTATCCTGGTTAATAGCTCCACAGATTTATAGTCTATTAAATCATTAGCAAGGCGTTTTTATTATCAACACTATTTCATTATAAAGTTCAAAATTCTTGAACATTTTTTGTGATTTATAAAATAATGTTTATTTGACATATGTATTAAATTATAGATTGAATTGTAATTTTACTCATATATACTTCCAAAAACTCAGTTTGGTTAAATAGATTAATTACTAAATGATATCAGAATTATAAATCATTTTTATATGATGATACTTCTACCTGGAATTCCTTATCTAGTTCTAGTCCAAGGCCTTTTAACCCTAAACTGGGCTATTAAAAAGAGATAACATTGAACCATAAACCATTTGGATACAACCTGTAAGGAGAACGCTGGGTACTTGGACTTGGTTGGTTGGTTTAGCATATATCTTTACTGCTTTTTCTCGTTTTTGATCAGAGCTTTCTGACCATGCGTCCAGTCTGTCTGCATGATTCTCTTCTCTAATTTCCTTTTTTCTCTGCTACTCTCTCCCAGTTCTTGTGTAGGTAACAGGACTTCCATCTGTGTTATTTCTTCTTTGTATTAACCCACCGTAGACATCCTGTCCTTAAAATAATGACCCGAGCCCTACGAGCTTTATGATCAGTAAATATTTGAGAACAGAGGTGGGGCCAGTGTGGTCCAATGCGAGTCTGCTTGGAGCAGAGAAGGCCAGCTGGTGCCTTGATGGGCCGCTGTGGGACTTGTCCTCTACTCAGAGGGTAACAGACTCTAACTGGTGTCCAGATCTGACTAGGTCTTGAGAGACTGAGTGACAATAGCTAAGGTCCAAAGAAGACGTAAATAGACAGCAGAATACCAACTTAGTCATTGTTTTTGTAATATTTATTTATTTGAGAGGCAAAGACACGGAGTATTTCCATTTTCTGGTTCACTCCCATCCTCTGGTTTGCTCTTCTCCAAATGCCTACAACTGCCCTGCGATAGCTGGGCCGCGACTCAGTCAGCTCTCCCGCATGAATGGCAGGAACATAGTCACTTGAGCCATCACTGTTGCTTCCCTGGTTCTGAAATCTAAATAAGGCATGTGGAAAAGTGATAGTGGGGGGCTAGCATGGTGGCATATGGGTAAAGCCATCACCTGTGAGGCCAGCATCCCATGCGGGCGCTGGTTCAGGTCCTGGCTGCTCCATTTCCAGTCTGGCTCCTTGCTAATGGCCTGGGAAAAGCAGTGCAAGATGGCTCAAGTGCTCGGGCCCCTGCCACTTCCTGGTTCTCAGCTTCATTTTGCACAGCGCTGACTGTTGAAGCCATCTGGAGAGTGAACCAGCAGATGAAAGATCTCTCTCTCTCTCTCTTTCCTCCTCCTCCTCCCTCCTTCCGTCTCTCTCTGTAACTCTGACTTTTGAATAAATAAATAAATCTATAAAAAATGATAATGGGGCTGGCATTGTAGCACAACAGGTTAAGCCACTGCCTTCAAGGCTGGCATCCCATATCAGAGGGCTGTTTGAGTCCTGGCTGCTCTGCTTCTGATCCAGCTTCCTGCTAGTGTGCCTGGGGTTGCATTGGAAGATGGTTCCGTGCTTAGGTCCCTGCAGCCCATGAGGGAGACCCTGATGGAGTTTTGGGGCCCTCGCTTTGGCATGCATCAGCCCTGGCTGTTGAGCCAGCAGATAGAGAGTCTGTCTGTCTGTCTCTTCTCTCTGTTGTTCTGCCTTTCAAAATAACTAAGAATAAATCTTTTAAAAAAAAACGAAAGGAAAGGTGATAGTACAGAGCCAGTGTTAATTTGTTGATTTGGGTAATGGTGAGATGGCTACATAAGAAGCATACACTCAGGGGCTGGCATAGTGGGTAAAGCCACTGCCTGCAATGCCAGCCTCCCATTTAGGTGTCAGTTCAAGCCCCTGCTGCTCCACTTCCAGTCCAGCTCCCTGCTAATGCACCTGCGACACCAGTAGAGGATGGCCCAAGTGCTTGGGGCCCTGCGTCCACATTGGAGACCTGGATGAAGCTTCTGTTTCCTGACTTCAGTCTGGCCCTGCTCTGCTCCTTGTGGCCATTGGGGAACCAGTGGATGGAAGACCTCTGTCTCTCTCGTGTGTCTCTGTGTAACTCTACCTTTCAAATAAATAAAATAAATCTTCAAAAAAAGTATATGGTCAAGTATTTAGGGATAAAGGAGCCATTATATATGCAACTTACAATCAACCGTTTCAGGAAAAGAATCAAAGATACACATACAGGGAGAGAAAGAGAGAGGGAATTTACAATTACTGAATATACCAGCATTAACATTTGGGTGAAGAGTATACAGAAATTCTTTATGCTATTCTTGCAACTTTTCTGTTGGTCTGAAGCTGTGTAAAATGTAAATTTTTGGCTGGCACCACGGATCCCTAGGCTAATCCTCCACCTTGCGGCGCCGGCACCCCGGGTTCCAGTCCTGGTCAGGGTGCCAGATTCTGTCCCGGTTGCCCCTCTTCCAGGCCAGCTCTCTGCTGTGGCACGGGAATGCAGTGGAGGATGGCCCAGGTGCTTGGGCCCTGCACCCCATGGGAGACCAGGATAAGTACCTGGCTCCTGGCTCCTGCCATCGGATCAGCGCGGTGTGCCGGCCGTAGTGGCCATTGGGGGGTGAACCAACAGAAAAGGAAGACCTTTTTCTCTCTCACTGTCTACTCTGCCTGTCAAAAAATTAAAAAATCGCAAATTTTTAAAGAGTCACTGGTCTGGAAAGAGCACTCCTGGAGTCCTCCGGGAACCTCTGGAGCCGCACTGTCACAGAGCAGAGGCAGCCAGGAGCTTTCTTTTCTCTTCGTTAGACCTGTAATTTTAAATACCAAGAGGTCCTACTAGAGCTGCGCTATGTGCACGTCTGAGAGCAAGACCTCAGCCTCCGTTTCCCAGTCATTGTTTGGGGCTCATTCTGCAGTTTAAATTTTCGCAGAGGACAGTCCAAATTCCAAGTGCTAGGGTATAACTTGCTAATCCTGACAGCATCTTTACCCTCGGTGGACAACATACAAGGCAGCTCCAGCCCTCATTAAACTGTTTTACTGTTCAAGACCTTGAGTTTTCTGAGGTCTAAAAGTCATTATTTCCAGATTTCTTTGTTCCAGGCCTGGACCTATGCAGGGTTTCCCCTTCAATAGCATGATTTTAGTCATGTTAGTAATTACACATCACCCTAAAAGCACATGCTCCCTGAAAACACACGAATGGGCTCTTCTATGGTAATGAATGTTTCCATTCCCATGAGGCTGGCTTGGTGTGCAGCAGTCCCTGGAATCATCTAAAACGTACCAGACGTCATTCAAACGCAGTGGTGCCTGTGCAAGGCACCCACGGAGCAGTGCTATTTCCACTCCCATTTCTCTTCCATAAAAGGAAAGAACTGCGGGATATGCCACTTTAATAGCAGAGGAAGCAGCAAATTGATTTTTTTTTTTTTTGACAGAATTTACGGAGTGGAGATTGATGAGGAGTGGGTGGAACTGACGAGCAATGGAAGATCATGGCTAAGGATGAGGTGGAATCCTGATAGCGAGGTGTGGGTACGAATTAGAATCACAAAACACTGTGCCTGAAATTGCTAGGAAGGAGAAAAACCCCTGCTTAGATGCATTTTCAACTAGAACAAAATTGCAGACTTTTCTGTGGCTGTCAGTCGCACCCTGTGTTAGGACACTAATGGGAAGAATGCCACTTCTCGGTTAGAGAGCGATAGGAAAGTGGAGGTAGGAAAGAGAAGTAGCAAGCAATGGAAGAGAAGAGCTCTGCTTTTGTTTTAATAAAGATGGGCAGAGCCAGTCAAGGATAATGGCTGACACAGGGAGGTGGGGTGGACAGCCTCGCCTGACTGGGGGGTGGGAGTGGGAGTGGGCGTGTGGGGTAGAGGATGGGCAAAGCTTGGTGATAGCTGGCAGTTTAGAGGAGTGACTTCCAGGTTCAAGATGAGCACCAGACCTCGATGGGAAGTGGAAAGCTCAGACTGGCAATCATTTAAACTTTGAATTCGTCACGTGCAATAGCCAGAGGGGCCCCGAGCAGTGTGGGATCCTCTCTCTCCTTGTGGTGGGGATGAATCTGCCTGTGTTCATGCTCAGAAGAGAGCTACGTTCCTTGTGTCTATTCCTGAAACAGCTGAGCACTGGCCCCGTTAGCAGGGAGGAATGGCAGGATGTCTCCCGCCAGGCTGAGGCAGGGTCGTGGCTGCTTTCGCTCTGAGAAAACGATGCTCTGGGTCCTGCAGGACCCTGCCCGGCAGCTGGAAGCAACTTGAAGAGCCCTGGTCAGTGGCCATGCAGCTTTGCCACAGACAGCTGAGTTCAGCTTCCATTGGCAATGTCTTTAATCTTTCTTCCCATTAGCAAACAGACAAACGTGCTCACAGGTGCACCTGTTTTCTACTTCTCCCCTTTATAGTAAAGGGGCAGCTTCCCTCCTGTTGTGATGGCTGTGTTCTGCACCTTGCACTTTCTCTAGGGATCCACAGTGTCCTCCCACCCCCATGATTCATGACAGGCTGTGCTCCTCCCTGTTGGGTCACCCTACAGGCACACCACGCAGCTCCTGGCACAGCCATGCACTTCCTTCCCCTCCCCACCTCCTTTCACTCCCCGGCATCCTCCAAATGCAATTCTAATTTCCTAAAGAACTTTGTCATGGAGTGTTGTGGGTGGGAGGGAAGTTATGGTGGTGGGGAAAGCTATTGTAATCCATAAGCTGTACTTTGGAAATTTATGTTCATTAAATAAAATAAAATATAAATATATATATAAAAAAAGAACTTTGTCATGTTGCAAAGTGACTTTCCAACATCCCAATTCCGATCCTCGTCAGCATCTACTGTAATTTATCAGCGCCTTTCTCTTGACAAATCCTTCTCTGCTGGTTTCCTCCGACCATGCTGGGAGATGTTGTAGACATCCCCCCTCCCCGCTTCTCAATCCTTACGCCTATGTCAATGGTTGAGGTCCTTAGAGATCTTTCTGGATCCTTCTACCTTCTTTTCCTCTCTCCCCTCACCTCACCAAACTCCGGCTAGGTAATTCCACGCACTCCCATCACTTTAAATGTCATCTTTGTGCCACTAACCCTGATTTATATCTGTAGTCCAGAGTCCTGCACTCACCTCTAGAGTACTCAGTTCTGAATTTAAGATCTCTAACAAAGTTTTCCCGAAGAGAATTCTTGATTCTTCCCAACATGTCTCCTGCCCCAACCCTTATATTTCCTATCTCAGTAATGGATTCACCATCCACTCAGCACTCAAGCCAAAACCCCGGGACTTCTCCCCCTACCTCCCATCCCTTGTAAGTGCCATCCTTTACATGCTGTCCCCAGAATACGTCCCAGATCCTGTACTCTGTCTCTGGCTCCTACGCCTGCCTGCCTGCCTGCTGGTCTCCCTGCTTCCGTGATTGCACACGTCCCTCCCCAGCCCGCAGCTCTGACTCAGCTGCCACGTGGTCTAAGTGTTATCTGTAAATGTGTTCTGTTCTCTTCTGCTTGAGAAGTTCCAGTGACTTCTCAATGAGCTTGGCGTGCAATCCAAGGGCCCTTCATACGCGGGGCAGTCATTATCCTCCCTGCTTCCTCCCTCACCTCCTGTCACTCTTGCTTTCTTCCATTAGGCTCTGGCCAAGTGGATTCCATTTCAGTTCCCTAAGCTCCCGAAGCTTCCTCCTGCTCAGGCCCTCTGTGCGAGGCTGCTCATCAGCCTAGAGGCTTCTCCCCACCCTAACCGAATCCTTCTTATCTCTGGTCTCAGTTGTAATGCGGCTTCCTTAGCAAGTGGCTTTCCCTGACCACTTTGCAGGTTTCCACAATCCCATTACCCCGTCATTCTCTGGCTTAGCACCTAGTTGTTTTTCATATATGGCACACATGATAATTCTCTTTTTTTGTTGACATGATTCTCGTCTGTCTCTCCAGTGCAGATGTGAAGGGTCATCCAGTGTAGTCGGGAGTGCAGAGAGCCTGCAGGTGAGGGCTGACTCACTGATGTGTTCTCCTGGGTGTTACTTAGCGTCTCCAAACCTCAGCTGCCTAATCATGAAATGTGGACAATAATGTAAACCTCCCAGGGTGCGTGTGAGAAGTAAAGGAGAATATCAATACAGAGTTATTAGCAAAGAGCCTGGTGTATCCTGAACATTCCATAATTCTTACCTGTTAATTTTATTATTCACATCTTGTTCCCCAGCAGCTAATAAATATAGTGCCTGGAACACAGTGGGCTCTTATTAAATATTCATTCTGTGATTAAATACATGAATAAATTACAGGCTCGGCTTGCCGCAGAGATGCTTTGAGGACGTGACGTGATGACAGCATGCCCTCCTGGCACACTGTGAGTGCTCGGGGAGCCTCATCCTTACCGCTCACAGAGGCTGCTGATCCGATAAACTCGTGTGAGTGAGCAGGACACGGAGGGCTCTCACCCGAGGTAATCATCCCCTTTAAATGGGCCACTGGGTGCCACGTCTGCCCTGTCATACTAGAGACAGCTCCTGCTGGCTTTATCATCTACTGGGCCCCCATGGAGAGACAAACAATGTGCAGATCTCAGTGCAGAAGTAACTTGGGTTTTATCAGCGCTCTCTTGAATCCTTCTCCGGCCAAGAATCTCCCCATTCTGTCTGCGGTAGAGCTCCGTTCCAAGGAGTTGTCTGTGATCTTTGCCTCCGGTTCTTCTCCGATTCCTCCTTGGGACATCCCAGTTGCACGCTCTCCCCCACCCCTCCACAGAATCTTCCTTTCTCGGGCCATACACAGAGGGGAATCGAACGTTAACTCCCGGGTTCTCAGCGGACTGATAAGCAGCACGGATGGTTGTCTGCTCTGTGTTTGGGAACTTTCTTCTTTGGGCTTCCAAGATTCTGTTTATTCTCCTGGGACTGGTCTACCTTTTCTTAGTCTCCTCTGTTGCTGCTGCTTCATTTTCCGAACTTCTGAATTTTGCCTGCGTCTTAAAACCTTGCCCCTTCCTCTATAGGCAGTCCTTATGTATTCTCTTCTATTGCTTTCAGTATCATTTAAAAGCTGGTGATTCCCGTCTGTTTTCAGTTTACCTCTCTCTCTGCAACTCCACACGCCCAGTCGACTGCTTGGTTTTTGCACCCAGGTTTCTAAACAAGCATCTCAAATACAACAGGTTCAATATTATACTCTGGATCCCAGCCTCCCTGCATGCCCCCAGTTTTGCCTTTCCCATCCCAGGTGTGGTAACTCTGTTCTTTCAATTACTTAAATCAAAAATCTGTGTTTGTCTTTGATTCTTCCATACGCCTCAGACTATAAACAGATCTTGCAGGCCTGTTTGGAAAATATATCACAAATACAACTGGGCCTTTAAAAAAAAAAAAGATTTACTTCTTATTTAGTTGAAAGGCAGAGTTACAGAGAGAGGGAGAGATTTTTAGAGAGATTTTCCATCTGCTGGTTCCCTCCCCAAATGGCTGCAACAGCCAGGCCCTGGCCGAATTCGGGAGCCTGGAGCTTCTTCCAGGTCTCCCATGTGGGTGCAGGGGTCCAAGGACCTGGGCCATCTTCTGCTGTTTCCCAGGCACATTAGCAGGGAGCTGGAATGGAAGTAGATCAGCTGGGAGTCAAACCAGCACTCACACGGGATGCCAGTGCCATAGGTGGAGGCTTAACCCACCATACACGATGCCAGCCCCACAACTGCTTCTTCACCTCAGCTGATCTCTCCGTCCTCCAAGCAGGATCCCTGGCAATGTGGTCATTGCAGGAGGTGTCTGCTCAGTCGCCCTGCTTCTGCCGCCTCCATCTCTTATCCACACAGCTGCCCCAGTGACCCTTTGAAAAATGATAATGTTATCCTCTATTCAAAGTCATCCACAGCTTTCCATTGAGAGGGGAAGCTGTCCTTGGTGAACTTCCTCCTCCACTCCCTCCCCCTGACCCCACTCCAACCCAGCTCTGCAATCCAAGGGGTCTCCTGCACTAGTGACTTGGCACTTGCTCCTTCCCTGCCTGGCTCACTCTTCATCCAGAGACACTGACATGGCTCACTCCTTCCCCTTCTTCAGGTGCCCAAGCTCTTTTCTCAGAGGCCCTCCTTAACCATCCAGTATCAAATCATACTCCACCATCACCATCACCATCACCATCACCATCACCATCACCATCACCATCACCCTTAGTGTGTTTTTCCTTCATTGTACTGATTACCCACTGGTATGTTATCTTTGTTTATTGTCCTTTGCCCCAGTAGTTTGTAAATTCCATGACAGTAGGGATTTTATTTACTTCTCCTTTTTATTCTTTTTTAAAAAATATTTTTTATTTATTGGAAAGACAGAAGTACAGAAAGAGGGAGAAAGAGAGGGAGAGAGGGAGAAAGAGAGGGAGAGAGAGAGGGAGAGAGGGAGGGAGAGAGGGAGAGAGGGAGGGAGGGAGGGAGGGAGGGAGAGAGGGAGAGAGGGAGGGAGGGAGGGAGAGAGGGAAAGAGGGAGGGAGAGATTGATCTTCCATCTACTGGTTCACTCCCCAGATGGCCGCATTGGCCAGAGCTGAGCTGATCCGAAGCCAGGAGCCAGGAATTTCTTCCGGATCTCCCACGTGGGTGCAGGGGCCCAAGGACTCGGGCCATCCTCCACTGCACTCCCTGGCCACAGCAGAGAGCTGGATTGGAAGTGGAACAGTTAGAACTCGAACTGGCACCCATATGTGATGCCGGCACTGCAGATAGGGGCTTTAACCCACTGCGCCATAGCATCGGCCCCTCCTTTGTTATTCTTGAATCTGGACTATAGGCACCAAAAATACTTACCAAATCAGTACCTTCATAAAAATAAATGTTGTAGGGCTCTCATAACTTGTAAGTTTTTGTGTTTGTGCTCAGTGTTTGCTTGTTGACAGTCACCAGATGAAGTGACACAGGCTCAGTTTGCTGGGGTGACTTCCCGGTAGAGGGAATGTGGGGACTATTGGCCTTCTCTCAAGTCCCGCATAGCAGGTGACTGCTCCCCTCCTTCTCTGCATACAGCTAGCTCTGTCTGTTGTGAAAACTGAGCTATTTACTGAGACTTTTATTCAGCTTTAAACATTCTGCTCGCTGCACTGCACTCAGAGTGTGATGGGATGACTCCTTACCAGGCCACACATGCTCCTCCCAGTCACCTGTTAATTGACTTTCAAAACGGGCAGGGGGAGGAAAATCTTGTTTGAAGGCAGGCTTCTCTGTGACTCAGAGACGACGAATGTGCCTGTTGGCTCCGTGTCCTCCCGTGGGCCCAGTGTTGCTTGTGGTTGAATCTCCTACTTGTTCCGTGGCCAACTGCAATCTGGCTTCCATCTGAGGCTCAGCTGTGCTTATGGTGTGATGATGAGGGCATCTGTCTAGGGACTACAGCAGCCTCCTTAGGAGCAGAGCAAAACTATGAAATACAGAAATCCCCGGGTGACTTAATAGTCTCAAGCCAAGTCCATACGTGAAATTTACTTGTATGATTGTGTTTAGAAACCACAACAAGAAAATCCACATTGATCTCAAATATTCCTTTTTTCTTTAGTTCTCCTTTTCGTGAACCAGATATCTGGGGCCAAGGTGCCATGATTGTCTTCGAGTGCCCGTGGAACCTACATATTAGATTAAGCCTAAATCCCCATCACAACCTTTAACAAATAGTTTCAATATTTTGTGATGCATCAATAATAATAACTTAAATGGTCCCTTCTGCAGAAAACTTGAAAGTACGTTTGCTTCTCTTCTGCCAAGAAAACCTTGTAACCGGGAGCCAGGAGACACAGGCTCGACTGCTTTCTAAATTTGGTGGAAATGCGTGGCAGCAACTTAGATGCTGCTTCTGTTAATAATTACAAACCTGGTAATTACAACAGAGGGTTAATACAACTGTGTTCACGCCGTCACACGGTAGTTAATCAGCATGTGAGATCTTTGTGAGTGCCACGTTGCCCTTAAGAATAAACCTGTAAGAGGTGCTTAACTTCTAATAAAACAAAGAGTAGGGTTAATTTTCCTAATTTGTAAGTGATTTCCCTACCATCAGCATTTCTTCCGTCTACAGCATCTAGCTTGGCTACATAAATCTGCATAAGCCACTGTTTTCTCATTAAGAGTTTTTGATTGTTTCACATTTCTGATGCAAGTTCAGTTTCTACCTTGGTCTCTCCCCCTCCCCCCCCGAATATCTATATTTTAAGCAGCAGCGGACTAGGTAGCAAAAAACAACAAAAATGAAAAATACACAGCGCTCTTCTCAAATACTGTTTTACAAGGTTGGGTAAGGGCTGCATTTGAAATCTTCACATTCACCCTTTCAAAATCTGACTCTAATCTTTTCTAACCTTCTCCCCTGTTGAATCTTAAGTAAACACTGCTGACATCTAAATGTCTGTCTACTCTCCCTGAGCAGGGTTTGTGCCTCCTTCTTGATTCCTATCTAGCTGTGATTTTTCTCACCTCTTTTGCCACATCTTTCCTTTAAGATCTACTTAAATCTCACCTTGTGCCCTCATGCCTTGGTCTCCCTACATTTACCCTGCTGTTGGGCATCACACATTGCTTTGCCTGTCACCATTTTATCCATGTGTCTCATCTTGCCAAACAGACTATACCTTCCTAAAACAGAACTGTGTCTTGTTTATTTTTCTGTGCTATACACATAGAAAATGCTCAGTATTTATTTCCTTCTAAGAATTTGTATTTTCACATGTTTATTTCATAAGTGGAACTTTGTAATCTTTCAGTTTCTATGTAGCTGAGCCTTTTTTTTAAAAAAAATTATTTATTTGAAAGGCAAAGTTAGAGAGAGGGAGAGGGAGAAGGAGGGAGAGGGAGAGGGAGAGAGAGAGAGAGAGAGAGAGAGAGAGGTTTTCCATCATCTTGTTCACTCATCAAATGGCCACAATGGCTAGAGCCTGGCTGATCTGAAGCTAGGAGCCAGGCATTTCTTCTGGGTCTCCCACGTTGGTGCAAGGGCACAGGGACTCGGCCTGAATTCTGCTGCTTTCCCAGGCATTAGTTGGAGGCGGGATTAGAGTGGGGCAGCAGGGACTTGAATGGTGCCCATCCGAGATGCCTGTGCTGCAGGGAGCAGCTTTACCCTCTATGCCACAGTGCCAGCCCCCATGAGGTGAGCCTTAAACATAAAGAGTCTCCCTGCTTACTTGTATAGGTATCACTGATATTAGACATTTTACTTATGTGAGCGTGATTGGTGATATTAATAAACATACTAGATGGTGTACTGGCGTGTATTTTTGTCTAAGCCTGTTTTCTATTTCTCTAACAGAGACCCTGACCCCAGCCAATTTATAAAGAGAAGTGGTTGGTTTAGTCTCGCAGTTCTGGAGGCTGGGAAGTTCAAGAGCCTGGTGCTGGCTCCTGTGTGGCTTCTGGCGAGGGTCTCAAGGGGCTTCAACTCACAGCAGAAAGTGAGAGGAGAAGTGGGTACCAAACAGATGGGGAACTTTGCTTTATTTATTTATTTATTTATTGACAGGCAGAGTTAGACAGTGAGAGAGAGAGAGAGAGAGAGAGAGAAAGGTCTTCCTTTTTTTCCATTGGTTCACCCCCCAAGTGGCTGCTACGGCTGGTGCATTGCGCGGATCCGAAGCCAGGAGCCAGGTGCTTCTCCTGGTCTCCCATGGGGTGCAGGGCCCAAGCACTTGGGCCATCCTCCACTGCACTCCCGGGCCACAGCAGAGAGCTGGCCTGGAAGAGGGGCAACCGGGACAGAATCCAGCGCCCCAACTGGGGAATGCAAACTGGTTAAGCCACTGTGAAAGTCAGTCTGGAGATTCCTCAGAAACCTGAAGATAACCCTACCATACAACCCAGCCATCCCACTCCTTGGGATTTACCCAAAGGAAATTAAACTGGCAAACAAAAAAGCTGTCTGCACATTAATGTTTATTGCAGCTCAATTCACAATAGCTAAGACCTGGAACCAACCCAAATGCCCATCAACAGTAGACTGGATACAGAAATTATGGGACATGTACTCTATAGAATACTATACAGCAGTAAAAAACAATGAAATCCGGTCATTTGCAACAAGATGTAGGAATCTGGAAAACATCATGCTGAGTGAATTAAGCCAGTCCCAGAGGGACAAATATCATATGTTCTCCCTGATCGGCGACAACTAAGCACCAAAAGGAAACCTGTTGAAGTGAAATGGACACTATGAGAAACAGTGACTTGATCAGCTCTTGTCCTGACTATTGATGTACAATGTAATACTTTATCCATTTTAATATTTTTTGTTCTAGTTCTATTGGTTGAACTCTGTAATTAACACACAATTATTCTTAGGTGTTTAAATTTAACTGAAAAGTGATCCCTGTTAAATATAAGAGTGTGAATAAGAGAGGGAGGAAATGTTCAGTTCAGCACACGCTCACTCGGACTTGCCCCAAATGGTGGAGTTAGAAATGTGGCAGGGGATCCCAATACAATCCCATCAAGGTGGCATGTACCAATGCCATCTCACTAGTCCAAGTGATCAATTTCTGTTCACAATTGATCACACTGATAGGTTTAAGAGTCAAAGGGATCACACGAACAAGACTAGTGTCTGCTAATACTAACTGATAGAATAAAAAAGAGAGAGAACCATCCAACATGGGAAGCGGGATACACAGCAGACTCCTAGAATGGCAGATGTCCTAAATAGCACTCTGGCCTCAGAATCAGCCCTTAAGGCATTTGGATCTGGCTGAAGAGCCGATGAGAGTATTTTAGGCATGGAAAGCCAAGACACTCTGGTAAAACAAACAAACAAACAAACAAACAAAAAAAAACAAAACAAAAAAAAACCAAACAACCAAACACACCTAAATGAAAGATCTCTGGGAGTGATATCCCAGTGGAAAGAATGGGGCCATCAAAGAAGGAGGTACCTTTCTCTGAAGGGAGGAGAGAACTTCCACTTTGACTATGACCCTGTCGGAATAAGATCGAAGTCGGTGAACTTGAGGCTTCCATAGCTTTGGCAACTCATGACTAGAGCCTAGGGTGATTACTGATGCCATAAACAAGAGTGTCAATTTGTTAAGTCAACAACAGGAGTCACTGTGTACTTACTCCTCATGTAGGATCTGTCGTTAATGTGTTGTCCAATATGAAGTAATGCTATAACTAGTACTGAAACAGTATTTTACACTTTGTGTTTCTGTGTGGGTGCAAACTGATGAAATCTTTATTTAATATATACTAAATCGATCTTCTGTATATAAAGATAATTGAAAATGAATCTTGATGTGAATGGAATGGGAGAGGGGGCGGGAGATGGGAGGGGTGCGAGTGGGAGGGAAGTTATGGGGTGGGAAAGCCATTGTAATCCATAAACTGTTCTTTGGAAATTTATATTTACTAAATAAAAGTTAAAAAAAATGAAATTGTAACAATACATGAAAATAATTGAGAAGTTGATAGATACGAGCAACTGTCATCATTATTAAACTATGGTGATCATGTTATTGATGCTTAATAATCTACCAATTTCTTTCTCTGGCAACAGTGTTTATCACACTAAAATAAACTTTTGGTTTGCTCTTTAATTCAAGAAGAAAAGTTGTTTGAAAATCTTTCAGATGTTCCAATTTGATATAGAAATATTCATTGCTCTTGTTACAACTGGACATGGTGTTATAACCCAAGTCACCCCTGTTTTAGAACAGCTGAGTCTGACCCTCCTCTACACTATGCGTCATTGGCAAATGAAACTAAATAAATAAAATTAATCTTTGAG
This sequence comes from Oryctolagus cuniculus, assembly GCF_964237555.1. Lineage (NCBI taxonomy): Eukaryota > Metazoa > Chordata > Mammalia > Lagomorpha > Leporidae > Oryctolagus > Oryctolagus cuniculus. The sequence goes on along the minus strand of NC_091444.1, from coordinate 9,574,736 downwards.
GAGCTGCAGTCAAAGAAAATATCCCTAAATATAAATAAGGCTAGAACAGAATGTGCTCTCAAAAAAATAATAATAATAACCAAGCTAACCGCAATTGTTCAAAGCCAACTGTAAAATTCCTTTTCTGTTCAGCAAGATTCTTACTGTTGTCTAAGGTGCCTGGATGTAATGAAATGATATCAAAACCAGTGCTGGCAATCGAGAGGCTTTGGCTGTGCCGATGAATCAATGCTAACTGGCCAACACAGAGATCTACCGTTCACCTGTTGTGTCCGCTTTCGGTTAATTTACGAAAAGAGGAATCAGAGATATAAGCAGAAAAAAATCGGAGAGACTTTGTCAAAAATAGCTTTGATATGGGTTGTTTCCACTCCTGTAGCTGACGTGATAAACTAGTTCACGACAGTCTTCATGATGTCTTCACAAATATCTTATTTTCTCAGTTAGCTTGTCAACTCATTGAAAGTTTCCCATAAACTTTATTCCTTTATGAAATTTCCCTTATGCTTAGAAAATAAATCTGTATGCGTTCTGATACTTAATAAATAATGTTTTCTATTCTTGACTGAGGGTGGAGTTGTATGAATAAAAATAGGATGTACAGGCGACTTAGGTTAGCAGTTACAGAGAATACATTCTGTGTCTGCTTTGAACCTATGTTGGTGGATACCTAGGCACCTACTCTGGGTCTAGGGTGATCTCGCCTCGTTCTCTACATGCAGATCTACTGCAAGTCAAAGGCTCTAATTAGCAGTGTCGTAAATAACAGGATTGATTTTCATCGTGTACATAAACCGATGACTAATACACAGGCATTTCTTATGTAGTCAAGCCCTTCACAGTTTAAGACGTGATAAATCACGTAAGCATTAAGTTAGGCAACTGTATAGAAAATAAGTTAGAAAAAAGGCATTAAGGAACTGCTCTATAAAGTGGTGTTTTTTTTTTCTTGTAAAAATACCAGGTGACTCAGAGTTATAATTCAATTATTTCTCTGAAGTGTTCCCTTCCACAGGCTTTTGAAAAGATAATATAATACTAAACAGAGACTAAGGACCATTTTTTTATTTTTTAAATTTTTTAAAGAAAATTATGTTAAAGGCAGTTACAGAGACAGAGTGATACACACACACACACACGGAGAGAGAGAGAACGTGGGCGCTTCTGTCTGCTGGTTCACTCCAGTTGGCTGCAACAGCCAGGACTGAGCCAGGCCAAAGCCAAGAGCGTGGAGCTCCATCCAGGTCTCCCACGTGGGTGACCGTTCCCAGGCACCTGAGCCATCTTCTGCTCCAGTCCTAGGTGCATTAGCAGGGAGCTGGCAGGGAAGTGGAGCAGCTGGGACTCACCAGGCGCTCACAGGGATGCTGGTGGTACAGGTGTGGCTTCACCTGCTGTGCCACAACACCTGCCCCTCAAAAGATTTTTTTTTTTTAAAGTCCAGCTTCAGTTATGAGAAGCAAGACACTCCGAGCTGTGAGTCTTTGAATTGAGTGCCTACACATTTGATAATTCAACACTGATAAATTATCAAGAAAGTAACAGCTTTATTTACAAGGCTCATGAAAGGAATAAGAAATCAGTGAAAATCTTCATCAGTGAATATTGTTTTACTAAGTTACAGAGAATGAAAAATGGCGGTTTCTACATGGCCGTCAGTCCATACTGCCACCAGTCACCGAATGTCTCAAACAGGTGGATTCATACTGACACATGCAGAAGGAATGAAAATATAATGCAGCACATTTGGACTGAGTGAGTACAATAACATTCTTCTTTTTGTTCAATACATTGCTTATGCCCCTCGGCTGACAGTTTATAGCCATCATGTGTTTGTATGTGTAGGTATAAAATTACAAAGTGAAAAAAAAACGTTAGAGGCCTCAAAATCCTCTAGGCAGACTTGTTCCCCACTAAGTCATTTGCAGCAACATGTGTCACATGGCCCCCCAGCTGCTGTTTGTGCATTTTTAAAAATGAGAGTCAGGGAGAGAAACAGACACACAGGCAGAGCTCCCATCTGCCATTTCACTCTCCACGTGCCGCATTGTAACCCTGGTCCCCACGTGGGTGGCAGGAGTTTCATCTCATGAGCCATCACTGCTGTCTCTCAGAGTCTGCTTTAGCAGGAAGCTGGAGTCAGGAGCCCAAGCCAGGACTCGAACCCAAACACTCTGATGAGCAACATGGGCACCCTAACCAGTGTCTTCCCTGCTGGGCCAAATGTGTGGGGAGCAACTCGGACTAGACTAAGTTACTGGAATTAAGACTTATTCTATGCATCTGCTCTCCCACAATATGGCGCTGGGAGAGGAGTAAACAGCTTCTACACAGCTACCTCCAGTTCGACCAATAACCTGCAGGAGCTGATCCTGCTCCTGATTGGAGGAGAGCAGCGTACTCGGCGTGTGGGTAGCAGAGTTGGGATTGGTGGAAGAGGACTATAAAGGAGGAGAGAGACAACATGCACCAGGAACATCTAAGGGGAACATCCAGATAACATCTGAGCAGCCCCCGAGAGAGCCGGCCGGCGGTGTGCCGCTCCCCCGCGGAAGTGGGGAAAGTGGCAGGGGGAACCGCCCTTCCATGGAGGTGGAAGGGTCGGCAGCCAACCTGGGAAGAACCAGCAGCAAACCCGGGGAGGGCCGAGCAAACAAAAGAACAGCACAGGGTTTAGTGTCATTCCTCCGCGAAATGGGGGAGCGACAAAATGGCTGCCCCTTATGTGTACATTTAGAATGTCAAGCTGGCTGGCGCCGCGGCTCACTAGGCTAATCCTCCACCTAGCGGTGAAGGCACATCGGGTTCTAGTCCTGGTCAGGGCGCTGGATTCTGTCCTGGTTGCCCCTCTTCCAGGCCAGCTCTCTGCTGTGGCCAGGGAGTGCAGTGGAGGATGGCCCAAGTCCTTGGGCCCTGCACCCCATGGGAGACCAGAAGCACCTGGCTCCTGCCTTCAGATCAGCGCGGTACAACGGCCGTGGCGGCCATTGGAGGGTGAACCAACGGCAAAGGAAGACCTTTCTCTCTGTCTGTCTCTCTCACTGTCCACTCTGCCTGTCAAAAAAAAAAAAAAAAAAAAAAAAGAGACTTAATTTGAGGGAACATTTCTTCCATTTGGCCATATTCAGGTCAACCCCACAGTTGGTCCTCATTTTGTCCAGTGGAATGTATCTTGCCCTTGAAACCTATCTCCATCCTTACTCTTTTTTCTTCCATTAATTTCCAGTTTCCTAAAACAAAGAAGCAAACAAAATATGTCCTCATGGTTTCTTTAGGCCCTTAGCCAACATCCAAGTTCAACTTCTCTTACAGCTAGACACCTGGAACCGGACCCACTCCTTGGAAATGTGAGGAGGGTGTTCGTCTCCTTCCTGTCTCATTGTGGACATGAACTTTCTGGTGAGGGCCACAGGACATTCGTTTGGAGAACTATTTAACACTAACATGAATCTTGTGGTTAATTAACAGTCATACAGCTATTTCTTAAGGTATATTAATTTAATGCTTATGCACCTTGAACTTAGAAGTATATATTTTGAAACTTCAATGTGTGGCTTTATGAATAGGTTTCACTGAAGTTCAAGTTGCTGGTTCTTTCCTTAATGTCCTAGATCTAACCTTAGCATCTCTTCTCTAGTGCATCCTTTTGGACTGCTGCCAGAGGTAAAATTTCTGTTGTTTATTTAAATCCTCTGCCTCCCAATCAAATTAAGTCAGACATCTCAGCCTGGTATTTAGAGCTCCCAAGTGCTTCTGGAAGGAGTGTTGGCTGCTCAACGTGTCTCGTTTCTAGTCTCTACGATCCTGTTGTTTGGTGGTTTAGGAAATCATGCAGTCTCAATTTCTTTGTATTAAAATGGGGGAAAATCGCCCATGGTTCTTCTCTAAAGGTTTTGGGGACTTAACAAAAAATGACATATGTATGAAGCCCTCCACAAATGTGTAGGACAGAGATGTCAAGCCATCTATCCCTAATTGATTTTATTTTCTGCTTCTTGCTGCTGACTCCTTTCCCAAACATCTAAACACACTTTATTTCTCACCAGTACCTAAGTATTTCATAGATTTATGTGTCTACATATTTTCTAAAACAGTGTGGGGTATTTCCCCCAAATTCATTCTCTCTTTGTGTCTCCCACTTCCATCTATAGAATCCCTTCCTGTAATTCAAGGCCAAACTCCTTGGTCAAAATTAATCTCTTTCGTGTTTCTTGTAGAAGTACACCTGCATCCTCAATATCTCACCGTTATGGTCAGTTCTGTCTTCTAGGTATTCTTATTCCTATTTGGATGTTTAACATAGGGACAGGTACCATGTCTTACATATTTTATGTTCCCACAGCACTCAGAATGGTGCTTTATCATGATTTCCTTTTTAAAAACTTTTATTTGATCATTTTCATATTTATGTGAAAGGCAGAGAGACAGAGACATCTTCCATTTGCAGGTTCACTTCTCAGAGGGCTGCAAGAGCTAGGCTTCTGAAGCCTGGAGCCAGGAACTCAATTCAGGTCTCCCACGTGGGTGGCAGGTACTTGAGCCATCATCTGCTGCCTCCAGGGAACTAACAGGATATTGAATTGGAAGCAGCAAGAATTGGGACTTGAACTATACACTTTGACGTGGGATGTGGGTGTCTTAGCAGCTAGCTACTATGCCAGCATCCACCCCTCTGTTTTCGTAGGTAACTCAGCCAAGGCAGAGAGATCAAACCGTTTGCTAAGCTCATGTTATCTTTTAAGTGTCTTAATTGAGCTTCCTCCAAGCAGACCACAAGACAAAAATTCAAATGTAAATAGGGCTTTTGGTAAGCAAAGGAAATGCCAGTAAGAAAATGTCAAGGAAGATGGAAAAGGGGAGGTGGACATGGCAAGAGCTCAATCCCCATGGGGGCCGGTGCTGCGGCCCAGTAGGCTAAGTCTCCATCTGCACAGCTGGCATCCCATATGGGCGCCAGCTCACATCCTGGCTGCTCCTCTTCCGACCAAGCTCTCTGCTTATGGCCTGGGAAAGCAGTGGAAGATGGCCCAAGTGCTTGGGCCCTGGCACCTGCATGAGAGACTCAGAAGCTCCTGGCTCCTGGCTTTGGATGGGCTTAGTTCTGGCCATTGTAGCCATTTGGGGAGTGACTAGCAGATGGAAGACCTTTCTCTCTGTCTGTCTTCCTCTCTCTGTCTGTAACTCTGCTTCTCAAGTAAATAAATAAATGAGAACTTAATCCCCTTGGGCGAATCCTGGGGCTAGCATAAAACACATGCCCCAGAGTTGTTTTCTATCAAGGGGCAGGGAGTTGGAGTATTTACAACTCAGCTCTCACTAGTCATTGGTTGCGGTTGCATCTGCACACATTCATTTGGATTCAGTCTTGCTCCAGAGACAACATGGGTCCTTGGGCAGAGAAATATAGATCCTGGCGGGTGAAAAGCAGGCCGAGGGCCCTGAAGTGCCAATGACTGGGACACGGATGGGCTATCCACAGCCTCTGCTACGGGGTGTTTAAGCCAGACCAAGGGGCTCCACGAAAGCATCCCTAACGAGATGATTCTTGAGTCTGCTCTTGAGAACACCGCACTGGGTGGAATCAGTGGCTTCATGTCCATCTTTTTCAGGAAGAGAGACGTGAGCATGGGCAAAGGACAACAAACACTGAGAAGCTAAAAATGTAATGCTGCTCAAGTTTAAGGCTGGCACCAAGACTGGAGCGGGACCCGTAGCTTGGGCTCCGTGTGTAGTGCCATGTTCAGCTTCCTGATGGGAATAGGGAAATTCAGAAGATTTTTGAGTAAAGATTTTTTTTCATGTTTTCAAAAGGAGCACTTTGGCTGGAGTAGTGGGTGGGGATTGATTAACGGAGGTGGAATGAAGGGGGTGAGATTTGACAAGATGAGGGCAGCAGTGAGAAAGGACAGTTGTTACAGGAAAATGATAGGACTTTGTAGCCCACTGCTAAAGGAAGTGAGGCCGGAGTGGAGGCGATCAGGGAGGGACTCAGGATGACTCCAAGGCTCTGGGTGGGTGGCTGTGGGTGGTGGTGACATTAACCACAATAACAGAGGGGTCAAAGGAGAGGGGGGGAAACAGGGGACCTGCGAGTGTGCACAGCAAGCATAGGAGGGGCTGAGGGCGATCTTAGTGGGTAGTTCAGGAGAACAAGTATTACAGGCAAAGGGACAAATCTACCATCTGATATTTGAAAGTGTCACTGAATGGTTTTTGTATATCCTCTCTTCTCACCAGGAACTAATTCATCATTCCTAGATTTCACAACTGGGCCAACTCCTGAAACGAGGAGAAGAGACGGAACCAAGAGAGGCATTCACTCATCTTATTTCACATCCTAGGAACCCAGATCTCTAATAGCTGATGCTTCGGGAGCCGAGGCAACTTGGCAACATTATTTCAAGTCACTTTACTTGTATTCTTGATCCTTCTTGTAAAGAACTAGGACTTAGCCAGTGTTACTCAAAAGGACTTGCCTAAAAGATGATTTTTATAAAACAAAGTCCCCTCTATATGTCTCATTCATTCTAACAGTTGAGGCATCATCTAGGCTGAAAAATTAGAGCTACAAATTATTTATCCTTCCTTTTATTTATTGTATAAAAATGTGCTAAGACATTAATTCCTGTAGCCCTTGCCTGGGATTGTCGGAGTCACACTTTTCCAGTTACCGTAGACCTGGAGTTGTCTTCTGGAGCGTGACCAATGGTAGAGACCAAATAATATAATTTTTTAGGTATGCCATGATGTGAAAAATGCTGGGAAGTATTTTTGTAAGATATGCTTGAAGTCAACATCTGTTCATTAATACATATATATGGATGCCCTACTGTGTTCCAAATAGAGGGTATTGGGTTCCTTTTTGTAGTTTCCTCACAAAAGAAAACCTTGAATTAACACTAGTCAGCTAAGTATTTTGAGTGGAATAAGAAAAGAATTATTAAGGGATCATGTTATTTTTTATTTAAACAGATTTGCACATCTTTTCATTTAAGCACAAGTCATGAAGGGAGAAACGAGGTCTTTAATATTTGACTTTTCTGAAATTCTCAAATAGTTCTCTAAAGCATTTACTCAGCTATCCAGTGAAGGACGGGAGATGATACCCGCAGGCTTACGTAGTCATCAATCCAGGCACTGGATAAGCAGCACTGACTCTTACCTCGGAGTCAACTGCTAGTGCAGTTGTTGGGTAAATGACTGAGAAAACACATGCCGGCTCTGAAACAACGCAGCAGTGTCAGATAAAAGTAAGTCAATAAAAGAATGCAGTAATCTCAGGAAACACATGGCCATGGCCATAACCAGGGTAATGTGATGAGGTGTGCTAACAGATCCTGGTACAAAGTGTTTCTGGAACACAGAAGATGCCCAGAAGGGCTCCAGCCAATCACCCGGAAGAAGAGACTTTCCCTTGCTCCTTTCCCACTTAGATGGCTTGCTTCTTGTTCTATCAATTTTAATTTTACTTTAAAAAATAAAATTTATGTATTTATTTATTTGAAAGAGTGACAGAGGGAGGGTGAAAGAGAAACAGAGAGAAAGGAGCATGCGAGGGTGAGAGAGAGAGAGAGACAGAGAGACAGAGAAATCTACCATCCTCTTCCTCTGGTTCATTCCCCAAAAGGCCAAAACAGCCAGGGCTGGGCAAGGCTGAAGCCAGAACCTGGAACTCCATCTGGGACTCTCATGAGGGTGGCAGTAACTCAGGGTCTTGAGCTATCTTCTGTTGACTCCAAGATGGATGAGCAGGAAGCTGAATCAGAAGCTGAGTAGGTGGGATTCAGACTTGCACTCCAATATGGGATGTGGACCCCAGGTTGGGCCTTCACTCACTTTGCCACAACACTCACCCCACATTTTCAATTTTAGAACAAAGCTAATACTGTCATGGTTCCATGTGGTCAATGCCATGCAAAATCCATTGCAGGGGTGCACACGGGACTTGCTGTGTGTTCTTCCTGTGCACATGGGACTTGCTGCGTGTTCTTCCCGCCGTCTGCTCCCTGGGAAGTACCCCTGGACGCATTCACAGAGTCACACCAGATGACCTGGAGGCACCCTGTAGAGCGTAGCACCTGCTCACTTGATTGAAGCTCAGTGAGGAGCTGTCCGCTAGAATCAGGAGCCTCAGAGGGTGCCTTTCATTTTCTCTGGGAACTGGGTCTTTTGTCTAAACAGGAACTGTGGAGGTCTCACAGTGCCAAGTGGGTGTCAGGACAAAAATGGTGGGGAAATTCCAGTGACTTTGCTCCCCTGGCTGCAGCCCTTCCAGAGCTCTGGGGCATTCGTGTCTTCAAGCCCAAGGAGTTTTTTTTTTTTTAGAACCTTCAGATAAATTTGTATTTTCCGCTTAGGCTGGCCACGATGGGTGTCTGCGATTTAAAGCAGCCCTGAGTGAGTGTCGTGGGTACCTGTGGTTTGCCCCCTTGAACTCCTCCTTACTCCGCATCTCCTTGTCTGCCTCTTTTCTACTGACATTTAGTTTATCTCTTTGGGGGAAACTTGAAAAAAATTTTTTATTTGAAAGGCAGAGGGACAGAGAAAGAGGAAGAGAGAGAGAGAGAGAGAGAGAGAGAGAAAGATTTTCCATCCACTGGTTCACTTCTCAGATGGCCACAATGGCCAGATGTGGGCCAGGCCCAAGTCCGGAGCCTGGAATGGCATCCAAGTCTCCGCGCTGGTGGCTTCAAGCACAGCAGCGGAAGCTGGGTCACAGAGTAGCCTGGACGCAAGTGGCCACCCTGGTGTGGGATGCTGGCGCCACAGGTGGTGTCTCAACGCACTGCACAACACCAGCCCATGAGCGAAACTTCTTCTTTAAGATTGACTTATTTATTTGAAAGGTAGAGTTACAGAGAGAGAGGGAGAGACATAGAAGAGATTCTCCATCCACTGGTTCACTCCCCCAAGTGGCTGCAATGGCCAGGGCTGAGCCAGTCCAAAGGCAGGAGCCCAAATACTTGGGCCAGCTTCCGCTTTCCCAGGCGCATAAGCAGGGAGTTGGATCAGAAGTGGAGCAGCCAGGACTCGAAGTGGTGCTGATATGGTGCTGGTGTTGCAGGCGGCAGCTTTATCTGCTATCCACACGCTGGTCCTGGGAGAAACTTCTTTAACATCCTTAACCACTTTGTGAGTGAAATGGGTGGGAGGGACTTTGCCCTTAGGTCCCAGAAAGGGCCCTCACTGCCAATCAGCAAAGCTCTTACTCTGCCTCCAGGGACTCGTTTAAGGTTGTGACACCTGCTTCCCACTTAAGTGGACAAGGTGAGGAGACGCCAAGGGAGAGGTTCTGACTCGCAGCCCCACTCTGTTTTGAAAGAGCAACTGGGAGAGATGTTCCTGTTCCTCCCAGATACCAGGGTCTGGGAGTACGGCTCCGGCATGGCTGCAGGTCTCCCCACTGTGAGGGGAGCCTGGTGGAGGACAAAGCTGGCCCCGGGAATGGGCAGAGCTCAGAGAAACAGAGCCGGTGGCTTTGGATCAGATCTTAACCAAAGTTAGCCCTGATTCCGGACATGTATTTTTTTTCCCTTAGTTTTTTGCTTATTTGGTTTTGGTTTGAGCCCTTGAATCGCATTTGCTGTCATTCCTACACGAGAGCGTTCTTGTCAGCAGTAATGCATCCAGAGTATTTCTCCAGGCCTTTGGTTCCCGCGAACATCTCAGGACCTGAAAAACCTTCGGGGTTACCGGCTGGCGTTATAAATCCTGTTATCTCTTGGCTGTGCTTTGTGAAATGTCGGTCTTCTTGCTTGCATGGGACAGCTACACCCCCTTTGGTGTGGCCACAGTAACAGATGAGGAACAGAATGTTAGAGCTGAGACGAGAAGGAGACGAGGGAACCGGACGGCTCTGTTGATGGGGCGCCTGGCTGCAGGGCTGTGCACTGCGAAGTCCGAGTAACTTCTCAGCTTCGGTTTCTCGGATGCTCTTGTGTGTCAATACTTTCAGTTCGTGTTTTCAGGTCCTTAGGCTTTGATTAATGGTTGGATAACTTCCCAGCAAGGCGTGTTGTAGGGAAAATTGCATCTTGCAAAGGAGGCCTTCTATTTCACCTCAGAGAGCCATTGGTCATGGCAACGGGCGATGAACACTTCCGGTAACTTCGGACCAAACTCCCTCTAGAAGGTGGTGAGGTATTTTCTAACGGCACTCAGCCTCCTATCCCGTGGGCTGGACTGAGGGTTGGGAGACATAACACACCTTTGCCAGCACCCCGCACTGGATGCTGGCTCCTTTGCTTCCTGCAACTTCAGACACCATTTCTTTCTCCTCCCCCTCTGTCTCTTCCTCCCCTTCTCATTCTAACACACCCAGATAATATTTTTACATTGATCTATCTTTAAACTTTTCAAGAAAAGGAACCAATGAATCAGCCGCAGCCCCATCCAACCGCATTTTTATTCATGCTTAGCCTGGATTACCAGATAACGATGGACACGACAACAGAGCTAATTTATCTACCTCCCATCTTCTTTATTTAATGTTTCGCAGATCTGGCCTTTTATGAAAAAACTAATTTTAGATTTCCAGGCCGCATGATCACAAGCGTTAGCTGCTTTATCTCTCAGCAGATGAGTACATTTAGACAAAGATGTGTTACGTGTATTCTAGGCTGTTCTCTTGTCTGAGCATCCTCTGGTGTATCGGAGCCCCAGCTACGTGCCAAGGCCTGCTCTCATATCACTAGATAAAAGAGCAAGGTTGAGAAACACTTTCTCATGTAGTGACATTTAGAAGTCACATTCTAGAAAATAACTCTTCGAGTGCTGTGACCTACAAAGCTTGAGACACTGAAGTTAAGTTTAGAAAGGAATGCTGAGTTTAGAAAGGAATGCAAGAAGCCAGAGCTAACTGCAGCTCTCAAAGTCATGGAAACAGGGTTATTGCACAGAGAGGTGCAAGGGCTTACCCAAGGTCACACAGCTAATAAGTGGTAGGTCAGGAATTCAGGATCCATTCCTACTGATCCCAACTATCTAGTCCTTTAACCACAAGGCTAATAACAGCCAAGGTTCACTGAGCACCTCCTGAGCCAGGTGTGGCTCCACGTGCAGTGATGTCCTGAACTTCACAGTGAGATGCCGCAGAGTGGGAACTGTCTCTTTGATTTCCCTATGTCTGTGTCTACACAGTGTGGAGACCCTGGGTGGACCTAAGAGACAGGGTGAGATTTTGACAGAAGTAGGATTGGGAGTTGAGGCCTGGGTGGCAGGGGAGGACCTGTACGGTGGAGATGTGTAGTGAGATGCTGACTCCTCCGCGTCACGGGGCTCATCCACTGCAGGGGCCTCTCCCTCGTCCATAACAGGTCCCATGACTTTCACCTGGACACGCCTGCAGTCATGGTATGTGTAACTTCCAGGAAATATTCTTTAAAAAAAAAAAACCTGCAACTTTATTTATTTAAATTTGAGAGGCGGAGTGAGGGAGGCAGGTAGCCTTGGAGAAAGCTCTCATCTGCTGGTTCACTCTTCAAATGCCTACAAGGGCTGGGGCTGGGTGGGGCCTAAGCCAGGAGCCAGAAACCCAATCCAGGTTTCCCATACTAGGTGGCAGGGACCCAATTACTTGAGTTATCACTGCTGCCTCCTGGGGTGGATATTAGTAGGAAGCTAGAATTGAGGGCTGGAGCCCAGAGTCAAAGCTAAGCACTCTGCTATGGGAAAAGTGCATCTTAACTGCGGCCAAGTGCTGGCCCCAAGGAAATGTTCCTAAAGAATAGCATGCTCTTCTTATCTGCTGTTGTCCTCTGGGATGGGATGGAATGGGATGGGATGGAGACTGAGTGGCTGGAGCTACAGGAACCATTGTGTGCTATGAGGGAATCCTGGGGATGAGATGACAAGGCAGGAGGGACCTGGGTCTGCCGCTATGAAGGACCATGCCTGTACGGGAAGGAATATCTTTGGATCCTTAAATATGAGCATGAAAGAAGTGTTAAACTTGCACATTTGGGGCCAGTGCTGTGGCATAGTGGGTAAAGCCGCTGCCTGATACCATATGGGCACTGCTTCAGTTCTCAGCTGCTCCACTTCCCATCCAGCTCTCTGCTATGATGGCCTGAGAAAGCAGAGGAAGATGGAACAAGTACTTGGGCCCCCAAACCCATGTGGGAGACCTGGAGGAAGCTCCTGGCTTCTGGCTTCGGATCGGCGTGGCTCCGACAGTTGTAGCCATCTAGGGAATGAAGCAGTGGATGGAAGACCTCTTTCTCTCTCTGCCTCGCCTTCTCTCTCTGTGTAACTTTGACTTTCAAATTAAATAAATAAATAAATACTGCATGTGCTGTAGATAATCTCCACAGGCAGGTGAAGGCAACGAGGCCACAGCTGAGTGGTGCAGCTGAGGTTCCCACAGCCCTTCCTAGGCATTGTACAATATTCATCAAATGCAAGATGAATCAGCCAGGAGAAATCCCAGTGGTCTTGTGTCTTTAGTTTGGATAACTTGTAGTCAGACAAAATGATGAGTCCAACTCTTCAGCGGCCCATTTAGTGGCCGTGAGTCACTTGGTTCAAAGCCCTCGTCACAAACACCTTGGAGAGAATATGAGGTGTTTTGTTAGGATGGTTTTGACTTCAAGTTGCTAAAAGCCCAATTCAAACAGTGAGACTCAGACACAGGGTGGTGCTGGGTCGATGGATTTGGTGGCTGAGTGATGTCCCCTCGTGAACATGGGGCTCTTGTCACCTCTGCTCTGTGACCCCCGGCACCAGCTTTATCCAGAAGTCTGTTTGCCTCCTGGCAACAGGAAGGCTGCTTAGAGAAGTTGGGATTATCCCCTCTCTTAGCACCCCCTAGCAGAAAGAAAAAAGGATTTCCTTGTCTTTTAACACTGAGGTAGGAAATAGGTGTTTGGCACAGTGGTTAAGATGTCTCTTCGGACATTCACATCCCAAGTCAGAGTACCTGGGTTCAAGTCCTAGCTCCACTTCCAATTTCAGCTTCCTGCTAATGTGCAACCTGCGACTTAGCAGGTGATGACTCAGAGATGGGTACCTGTCACCCATGTGGGCGACTTGATCTCTGTGGGAGTTCTCTGCTCCCAGCCTCAGCCTGGCCCAGCCCTAGTTATAGGCATTTGGGGGGGTGAAACAGTGGATAGAAGGTTTCTCAAATAAATAGATGAATGAATTAATAAAATCAAGGTAGAGGGGTGCTGTGATGCAGTGGGGTAAGGTGCTGCTTGGTGCAGCCAATATTATAGGGCCTGAGATCAAGTCTCACGTCTGCTTCCAGTTGAGCTTCCAGCCAACGTGCCTGGGAGGCAGTAGATGAGGCCCTAAGTAGGTGTCTCTCTCTATCACTCTGCCTTGCAGATAAACTAAAAAGTGGGTAGAATTTTGTCTCCAATCTTCTCCTGTCCGATAGCAATGGCTGGAGCTGTAATCTGAAGCAAGACATCCATAGACAAAGGACCATCAGGGCCAGGGGACTGGATGCAGCAGACAGGACTCTGACGCTTTAACAGGGATGCTCCCTCTGGGCCACTCATGTCTTCCCGGTATCCCTTCCTCCCTGCCCCTGCAGTAGCCTAAAGTGGTGAGTGAAAGCCCCCGCACCAGGGCGCGGGTTCAGGCCCCTGTGTAGCCACTGAGAAGACCTGGCCTGGGGAGTAGCCCTCACTGAGGGGCTGGGAACCCCAGGCTCCCTTTGTCCTGGCTTGCAGTCCTGCTCCTGCTGTGACAAGTCTGCAGCAGGCCAGACCTCAGCCTGCTCCACCTCTGCTGACCTTGCCCATGACGACATCACACTCGGGGGTCCAGCTTGAATTCCCAGGGGTTTCCCATGAAGGCGGCTCCTCCATCCCCAGGCAACAAGGCTGGGAAGAAGTGCTTGTCAGCTAGAAAAAGGGACCAGGGCTTCCCACCTGACCTGTGTTTGCTGGTGGAGTGTGGCCTGTTCCTGTCTCTCCCATCAGTGGGTGGGACGTCCTTTCCCCAGCTGCATCTAGGGCGACTGCTGTGTTTAGCTCCCAGCTCAATCAATTTGCACTGTCTGGAAGCATTCACCAATGAAGCCGAGAGGGAGAGAGAGGGAGACAGGGAGAGAGGGAGGGAGGGAGCCAGGGAGACAGGGACAGAGGGAGAGAGGGAGGGAGGGGGAAGATGGAGAGGGGAGAGGGAGGGAGAGAGGGAGAGAGGGAGAGAGGGAGAGAGGGAGAGAGGGAGAGGGAGAGAGGGAGAGAGGGAGACAGGGAGACAGGGAGAGAGGGAGAGAGGGAGGGAGGGGGAAGATGGAGAGGGGAGAGGGAGACAGGGAGACAGGGAGGGAGGGAGGGAGGGAGAGAGGGAGACAGGGAAACAGGGAGAGAGGGAGGGAGGGAGAGGGAGAGGGAGAGAGAGGGAGAGAGGGAGGGAGGGAGACAGGGAGACAGGGAGACAGGGAAACAGGGAGAGAGGGAGGGAGGGAGAGGGAGAGAGGGAGAATGAGAGGGAGGGAGGGGGAAGATGGAGAAGGGAGAGGGAGGGGGAGAGGGGGAGAGGGAGAGGGAGGGGGAGAGGGAGGGAGAGAGGGAGAGTGGGAGGGAGGGAGGGAGGGAGGGAGAGAGGGGGAGGGAGAGAGGGAGACAGGAAGACAGAGAGAGAGAGACAGGGAGACAGGGAGACAGGGAGAGAGGGAGAGATGGAGAGGGAGAGAGGGAGAGAGGGAGAGAGGGAGAGGGAGAGAGGGAGAAAGGGAGGGAAGGAGAGAGGGAGAGAGGGAGGGAGAGGGAGAGAGGGAGAGTGAGAGGGAGGGAGGGGGAAGATGGAGAGGGAGGGGGGAGAGGGAGAGAGGGAGAGGGGGAGGGAGAGAGGGAGGGAGGGAGAGAGGGAGAGTGGGAGGGAGGGAGGGAGGGAGAGAGGGAGACAGGAAGACAGAGAGACAGAGAGACAGAGAGACAGGGAGACAGGGAGAGAGGGAGAGAGGGAGAGAGGGAGACAGGGAGAGAGGGAGGGAGAGAGGGAGAGTGAGAGGGAGGGAGGGAGGGAGGAAGAGAGGGGGGAGGGAGCGAGAGAGAGAGAGAGAGGGAGGGGGAAAGAGGAGGGGGAAGGGAGGGGGGGAGGAAGAGGGAGGGAGGTGGTGGCGGTGCTGGTGAGGGGGTTGCCTGTCCTCACTGAAATGTAGTAGTAGGGAATCTGTCCCCAGGCACCAGTGCGAAGGCTCTGCCCCCATGCCGCCCTCTTCTCCAGGGACGCAGCCTCCCAGAATGCACTGCTTCTCCGACTGTCATGAGGGGGGAGGGTGTGGGCTGCAGGCTCTGCAGGTGTGCAGAGGGCAGGTGACTGTGGAGGTTCTATACCCTAGAACCCCGGGGTTCTGCGCCCGCCCGTTCTCGCTCTCTGCTTCCTCTCAGCCAGTTTTCTTATCTTCCAGGCTGTGGACCACGTGTTTGACATCTGGCGACTGTGAATCCTGCACTGCCTGGGGCTCCCAGGTCAGGAGTTCTGCATTCTGCTGAGGTCCCGCACTGCCCCAGGGAGTGCTGGCGATGGGCCTCACTATTTACATAAATATATCTCTAGAGCCGTTTAAAATAATTTCTGTGTTTAGAAATGAAAAGAGGCCGTCCTGACTGGTTTGACTAGATGCCTATTTAAATGACTGACTCGCCTTGACTTAATTACCCATCTCCCTGTGGAAGTCAGTACATAATTTTAAAACCAACACTTTCTCTTCAGCTCTAATGCATGGCTGCTGTGCTTCTGTGTAAAAGTCCCTTCAGGGACCTGCCCAGGTCCCTCCTTCTTTACCAGCCTCCCTGGTACCAGCACTGCTTGCACCTGGATTAGCATTTCTGCTTCAACTATGTATGTGGCTTGCAGCAGGTCTTTTAATGCATGAGAAGTGATTTGGAGAGGCCCGGCAGTGCGTCACAGCAGGTTAAGCTACTGCCTGTGATGCTGGCGAATCAGAGACCCCATCTCAGTTTGCCAGTTGGAGTCCTGGCTGCCTTGCTTCCAGGGCAACTTCCTGCTAATGCACTAGGGAAGGAAGAAGATTCAAGTGCTGGGCCCTGTCCCACCTGTGTGAGAAACCTGGCTGGAGTTCTGGTTCCTGGCTTTGATCTGGCCCAGACTTGGCTTTTTGGGCTATTTGGGGAGTGAACCAGTGGATGAAAGACCTGTCTCTCCCTCTCTCTAACTCTGCCTTTTGAGTAAATAAATAAATATTTTCTTAAAAAAGAATTTATTTTGGAATCCATGCATCATTTTTGCATAGTATGCATTGTACATGAACTTTGTGAAGACCCTTCACACATATGGTTTTCAAAATTCATTGCACCAAAATAAATTTATCTTTTAATTGCATTTCTACAAAATTTTTAAAACCCCCTCATATTTGCTTTTATTTCTGTTTTTGTATAGACAACAAATATATTTGCTTTTAGTTCTTTCAAATCATTGATTGCATTGCCTTCCTCATTTTGTCCCTACTGATATCACTCGAGTTTTAATTTCATTTCTTCTTATCTGCACAATTGTGGTCTTTCTTGCAATTTCCGCTCATCTGAGTCTATCCTATGTGATGTGATCAGATCAAACTTCCTGAAGAACAGTGTTCATCTTGTTACTCTCTTGCACAAAAACGGTTAGAAAAAAGACATCCCCACATTTCATTGAGAACAAAGTACAAAATCTTTAGCCAGATGTCTTTGGATACCATAGGTCCAATGGTCTATTTACTTTTAGTGACAGAAGGAGGGAGAGATAGATAGAGAGAGAGGTAGAGAGAGAGGTAGAGGTAGAGAGAGAGGTAGAGGGAGAGGTAGAGGGAGAGGGAGAGGGAGAGGTAGAGAGAGAGGTAGAGGGAGAGGTAGAGAGAGAGGTAGAGGGAGAGAGAGAGGTAGAGAGAGAGGTAGAGGTAGAGAGAGGTAGAGGTAGAGAGAGAGGTAGAGAGAGAGGTAGAGGGAGAGGGAGAGAGAGGGGTAGAGAGAGAGGTAGAGGGAGAGGGAGAGGGAGAGGGAGAGAGAGGGGTAGAGAGAGAGGTAGAGGGAGAGGTAGAGGGAGAGGTAGAGAGAGAGGTAGAGAGAGAGGTAGAGGGAGAGGTAGAGGGAGAGGTAGAGAGAGGACTCTTCCATTTGCTGGTTCACTCACCAAATGCCCACAGCAGCTTGGGTTGTTGAGCCAGGCTGAAGTCAGGAGCCAAGAATTCCATCCAGGTCTCCCTCATGGGTGTCAGAAACCCAAGTGCTTGGGACATCATCTGCTGCTTCCCAGGCACATTAACAGGAAGTTGGATCAGAAGCAGAAGTAGGATTCCATTCCAGGCGTTGTAGGCATCCCAAGTGGTGGCTTAGCTCTCTGTACCACAGTGCCTATCCCTGGCCTCTGACCTTTTGTTTGATATTTCGTTGGCATTTTGCACTATTTTACCTACATTTATTTTCTGAGCCAGCATTGTGATGCAGCAGGTTAATCTGCCACCGCAACACCAGCATCCCATATGGGCCCTGGTGCCAGTCGCAGCTGCTTCGCTTCCCACCCTGCTAATGTGTCTGAGAAAGCAGCAGGAGATGGCCCAAGTGCTCGGGTCCCTTCCATCCACGCGGAAATCCTTGATGGAGTCCCAGGGTTTGGCCTCGTCCAGCCCTGGCAATTGCTGCCATTTGCGGAGTGAACCAGCAAGTGGGAGATCTCTTCTTTCTCTCCTGCCTCTCCCTCTGTAACTCGCCTTTCAAAAAAATAAATAGATCTTTAAAAAATAAACTTGCTTTCCAACATTCTTTGTTCTCTGTTAGCTTCTGGAATGGCATTCTCCCTTGGTGCTGCTGCTATCTGTTGGCTTGTCCTTTGCACAACACGCCTCCCCTCTAAGATACTTGGCCTCTTCTGTTCTCTCTACAACATAGACTCTTCTTGGGTAACCTAACTATCATGCGTAAACTTGCAGATACACACCTGAGGATTCCAAAGTCTTAGGTTTCAGGTCTGACTTAACTTGCAAATTCAAATGACTGATGAAAAAACATGTCAGAGAGTCAGCATTTAGCTTAGTGCTTAACACACCTATGTCCCACATTGTCCCACATTGGAGTTTCTGGGTTTGATTCCCAGCTCCGGCTCCTGGCTCCAGCTTCTTGATACTGTAGATGCTATCAGGCAGCAGGTGATGCCTTAAATGTTTGGATTCCCTGCTCCTGACTCCAACCCTGGCCAGTGTAAACATGTAGGCAATGAACCAGAGGGTTCTGTCTCTACCTCCCTGTCTCTTTGCCTCTCAGAATAAAAAACAAAACAAAAAACATATGTCTATGTCCTATCACATGACTTCCTTAATGGAAAAAAGTAGTTTTATTGTTAAATTTGGCAAAAAAAATTATTCTTGTATGTAAATGTTATTTGAATAATGCATATCTATATCAAATTTAAATAATGGATAAGGAAGAGAGAAAGATGGAGGCAATAATTTTTACTTTTGGCTTTGGTACTTTTTTGTCACGTAACATTGAAAAACTTCATTTAAACTCATAGAGCCTCAACTTGGTGTCCTTAAAATTATGGGTTCATTGGGGCCAGGTTTGTGGCATAGTGGATAAAGCTGCTGCCTGCAGTGCAGGCAGCCCCTATGGCTGCTGGTTCGAGTCCCGGCTGGTCTACTTCCAATCCAGCTCTCTGCTATTGCTTGGGAAAGCAGTAGAAGATGGCCCAAGTCCTTGGGCCCCTGCACCCACATTGGAGACCTAGAAGAAGCTCCTGGCTCCTGTCTTCAGGCCAGTGCAGCTCTGGCCATTGCGGCCAATTGGGCAGTGAACCAGCAGATTGAAGACCTCTCTCTCTGCCTCTCCTTCTCTCTGTGTGTAACTCTGACTTTCAAGTAAAATATATAAAATCTTTTTTAAAAAAATTATGGGTTCATCTAGTTGAGGCAGGTGGTATAGAGGGAAATGAATCTGACAGCTCATCTTGGTTCTCTCGGAAAAGAGCTAAGTGACACTGGCAAGTCGTTTTGCCTCTCTAGTTCTTCCTCCCTTGTGAAATAAGAAGATTGTCTTTCCATTTAACAGATTCATTCTACACAGTCTTGTCTCACGGTTAAGGTTTACATGAACGAGGAGCACTCCGTGAAATGTCAGGTCTTCTGCAATTCTGCATTACAAGCAGTCCAGTAAACAAGCTGGCACTGAAGAGGGAGTGCTAGGGCTTGGGGTTCTGCTAGAATCTACAAAGATAGAATCATTGAGTTCATGAATGTTTTAAAAATTTGGAAGTAGAATTACTGAATCAGTTTAGTTACTAACATTTTTATTTGTAGTAATTGGGTATTGGTAGTGTAATTACTGATAGGATACTCCTAGTATTGTATATTGTAGTTTACACAACTTATAGACCAACTAAAAGTACAGGTAGCAATATTTATTGCTTCTCTTACTTTTACTGGATTGACTCATAGCATATGGCAATAAATCTTTTTGTCTTAACTTAATGACTAAAGAGATTATCCATGTTAATTTCCTTTCCTGGCTTACAACTCAATAAGCCAACTCTCTACAGTTGTGGTCATTTGGAAAATGAACCAGAAGATGGAAGATCTTTTTTCCTCTGTCTCTTCCTCTCTCTCTGTAACTCTGCTTTTCAAATAAATAAATAAATCTTTAACAATATGTATATATATGGGGCCGGCGCTGTGGTGCAGTGGGTTAAAGCCCTAGCCTGAAGCGCTGGCAACCCATATGGGCGCCAGTTCTAGTTCCATCTGCTCCTCTTACGATCCAGCTCTCTGCTATGGCCTGGGAAAGCAGTAGAAGATGGCCCAAGTCCTTGGGCTCCTGCACCCGTGTGGGAGACCCAGAGGAAGCACCTGACTCCTGGCTTCAGAGCAGCACAGCTCCAGCCATCATGGACGACTGGGGAGTGAACCAATGGAAGGAAGACCTGCCTCTCTCTGTAACTCTGTTTTTCAAATAAAAATAAAATAAATCTTTTAAAAAAACAATATGTATATAAAGAGATTCCTGCAAATTGAACATAATCAGAAAGAAAAATTCAACTGGGAAAGTATAAAAATGTGATAAAAGATGAAGGTACTTGTTACACAGTAAAGAGTTAGTTATTTTATGACTCAAGAATTCTCCAAAATTGTATGGGGAAAAAGTAGTACTGGTCACCAACTCTTACCCTTCGAGATACGCTTGATTTCTCCATCTGTATTTTCTGTGTACTTTAGGCACCAATGTAATGGTAAACCAAACTTTGCATCTTTGGTTATCGCAGAAAGGATTTGAGCAATCACCTTGCCACCCACCTCCAGTCTGACCAAGATAAACACAGACACACACACACACACACACACACACACACAATCAGCCTGTTCAGGAATGTAATCAACCCATTGGGAAGTTTAATCTCTCTGGGCAACTTTTGTGCAGCTGCCATGATTTTTTGCAGTTTTGCTAATGCTACCACAAAACGAGACAGTTGTAAAACATTATCAATTACAAAATAAACATCCATGTTTTGTATGCATTGTGCTTATAATACGTCTAAATCTGTGTTTTATGTTATCAACAGTGTGTATTTAGTTCAGGTTTCTGTTTTATTTTAATTGAGTTCACAAATATTTTCATTCAGGCATCAGAATCAATCTATCTGCCTTTAAAAATCCTCTCTTTCCTTATCTGTCTGGGCTGTGCGGATGGTGTCCCCTCAGAGACCTCGGTCTATTAATTCCTCCATGGTTCCTGCCTCTTTGATGAAGCATTCCAAACAGGTCATGCATCCGTCGTTGTCGTCAGCAGCCGCACTCGCAGTGTTAGCTGTCAGAGTCACTCAAGCTTCCTTTGCAGTAGGCGGGAGGAAGACGAGCCCAGGTTTCTCTTTTATGGCTGTTCATAGGCTGCGCAGAGAGGAGGCGTGGAATGTCTTCCTTACAAGCCGGCGTACCTGATGCTGTGAACTGTTTCCCAACTCTGACTGAGTCATTTCCTTTCAACCCTGGGTAATGCTCGTTCCATTTCTTGAAATTTGTTGAGCAACTAATTAACTCAGAGGAGTTAATTTTTGTTTTTAAATATTGTTGCTTGTTTTCAACAAGAGTTTGCTGTTGAGGAGGGCTACATGTGCTGAAGATGTAGGCAACAGTGCGCAGGATTTCTGTCTTTTTCTATTTCTAGACTCTAGTGAGCTGAAGAGGGCACCATCAGCATTGCAGGATCACTCGAGTTCATCTGAATCAATCTTGTTTCTCGGGTGCTACTCTCCAGGCTGCCCCAGGATGGGTTCACCTTGACCCCAGGGCTGGGGCTGGGAGGTGGAGGAACAGTAGCATTGCTGTCATTGGACCTGGAAACCTTGTCCCATTCATTACCACGTTAGTGAGGGAACAGCATGCGTGGCATCCTGGCCAGCGGATGTGTGAAGTGGGGACAGTATACACATACTTTGGTGCCCGAGTTTGGGTTAGTAGTAGTTGATAGCTAAGAAGAATTTAAGAATGAAAGCCCCAAAATTATTAATATATTTTAATAATCCAAGAATATTTTTCTAATTAAAATAGCAATATATAAACACATGCTCTTTGGTAAATCCTAATAAATGCTACTTCTCCATGGGATAGACTTACTGTTTGTTCATTTACAACAGTCTATTGGGCTTCAACCTTGCGCCTCACACTGTGCTGAACACTGGGAATGAGAAGACCACAAGACCTAGTATGTGCGTTGAGGAATCTGCAGCCTGGTGGAAGCATAGATATAACTGCCATGCAATGTGGCCGTGGGGTGCTTCCCCTCCTGCCTCGCCACTTGCCATCAGCGTGAGAAAGATGGCCGTGCCCTGGTAGAGTGCAAGGCTTGCCTGTGAGTCCTGGGCCACTGCAAAGAGGATTTCTGGCGGAGCACATCGAAGGAGAGACTCTCCTGGGCAATGGCAAGCCCACAGCTCAAGTGCCTTCTGGAGTCTGGGGAGGGCTGAAGAGCCGGTACCCCGGGCAACAGCCTTGCATGGTGTGGACGGCTCAGCCTTGCGTGGTGTGGGCAGCTCCCTGGCCTTTTCCAGCCGGTGTCCTGGCTCTGGTTGTGGTTTCCTGTCTCCAAGTGAGCCTGCTAGAGCTGGAGAGAGTGGCAATTGCGTCTTTTGCAAACATGGGTAGTTGAATTTATAACGCAATTGCCTATGTGAAACAAAATAAAACAATTCAAGAATCTACAAAAATAAAATCCTGAAACTAGTAAGTCCAATAACATCCTAGAATACAAAAAAATGCAAAACTTGATTGTATTTCTATAAAATGAAAAATCTAATAGCAAGTATAACCACTGCCGTAGCACAGTAAGTTAATCCTCCACCTGCAGCGCCCGCATCCCACATGGGCGCCGGTTCTGGTCCCAGCTGCTCCTCTTCCAGTCCAGCTCTCTGCTGTGGCCTGGGAAAGCAGCAGAAGATGGCCCAAGTCCTTAGGCCCCTGCACCCTCGTGGGAGACCTGGAAGAAGCTCCTGGCTCCTGGCTCCTGGCTTCAGATAGGCACAGCTCCTGCCCTTGTGGCCATTTGGGGAGTGAACCAATGGAAGGAAGACCTTTCTCTCTGTCTCTCCCTCTCACTGTCTGTAGCTCTACCTCTCAAATAAATAAATAAAAACCTTTTAAAAAAGGAAAAAAAATACAGACTATTTTAAGTGTTAAAAAATAGCAAACAAACAAATTGGACATCGACCAAGATACAGGATCTTTTTCTTCCTCTGGAAGAATTTTGTTGATGGGAAATGTTGCGAAAAGTAAGTACAGAAAGCATATTTTGAGATAAAAGTTATCTCAATAAAAATGCTATAGTGAAGGGATGAACAAAATAATGCAGGAGATAGAAAGAAAGTATTTATTTTGCCTGGAGTTCATCTGTGAAATTTCGAAGAAGTCAGATTTTATCAGAGATCTGAATAATGTTAAGATCATCATAATGTTAAGTGGAGAAAAATCAGAGGATAAAATGCCATTTCAGGCACAAAAACAATTTGTGCAAAGGGCTAATGGTGTGGAGCCTAACCAAGAACGTGACACTGTCAAAAAGATCAGACCAGTGCTGTGGCGCAGCGGGTAAAGCTGCAGCCTGCAGTGCCGGCATCCCCAGTGGGTGCCAGTTCGATTCCTGGCTGCTCCACTTCTGATCCAGCTCTCTGCTGTGACCTGGGAAAACAGTAGAGGATGGCCCAGGTCCTTGGGTCCCTGCACCTGTGTGGAAGACCCGAGGAAGCTCCTGGCTCCTGGCCAATGAGGCCATCTGGGGCTGAATCAGCAAATGGAAGACCTCGCTCTCTGCCTCTGCCTCTCTGTAACTCTGCCTTTCAAGTAAAAATAAATGAATCTTAAAAAAAAAATCATGAGATCTCCACCTTAGTGGCAGAGCATGTGCTCTAGGGGAGAGCAGAGAGAACAGTTCTTACCAATGTGCACCCTGGGAGGCAGCAGGTGATGGCTCAAGGAGTTGGGTCCCCACCACCTATGTGGGAGATCCACACTGAGTTCCCAGCTCCTGGCTTTGGCCTGGCCCAGCCCAGGCCCTTGTGGGTAACTGGGGAGTGAAAGCGTGGATGAGAGGAGTTCTTTCTATTTGCATCCCTTTCTCTCTCTCTCTGCCTTTCAAATAAATAAAATAAACAAATGCAAATTAAAAAATAATCATGATGACAAAGGTTATCTTGATTGTTAGCCTGGTGTATCATAATAACATTAACAAAATATTTGGATATCACTGGTATCCCTAGTGATTTGAGAATCGCTGGTATCCCTAGTAATTTGAGAAATACCAAATTTTTATTTTTTAGGCCATTAAAAATACTGAGTATAATATTTTGGTTAAAAGATTATTCTTTTTATAGATTAAAAATTATTTTGGAGTTAGGAGGAGGTTGTGGCTTACCCTGTTCAAATAGGATTTGTTATTACAAGGCAGAACCGGGCTGTGGTTCAGCTGGTCAGTCAGCACCAGTGCATCGAGCATCTAGAAGGTGCCTTCCTAGACTATCACGTCTCCCCTGTGTCATCACTTAGTTTCTCTCCCTCACACGCGTTTGTCATAATCTAGAACGATCTGAGGCCCTAAGAGGTGGTGGTCCCTGGGTTAACCAGAAAGTTAGTGCTGTCATGACCAGAATCTCATTTTGTTGACTTTGGGAACAAGGAAAGCAATGAAACTATTTGAACGAGAGACTATCTGTGGTAAAGTTGGTGTTTATGAAACAAACCATCATCTGGCTCCGCATGTAAGGTGAATTGGAAAGAAAACTCTAATTCTGAGAGAACAAGCAAGGGACTACAGAGTAACACTGGCATGACACAAACGAAGCCCGGTGACCCTAGTGAATGGATCAAGGAGCAAAAAAAAAAAAAAAAAAAGAGACTCACTGGAGGACAAACGAGCAGAACTGACTCAAGTTGTGCTGCTTCCACAATGAACCTACCTTTGAGAAAATATTTGACTCTTGCCCCAAGAATGATTTTGTTCAGCCCCACCTAGAATATCGATATGCTTGGTTTCCGTCACATTTTTAGAATACATTTTGAGAAAAATATGGTTCTTTTAACGATTTGTCTTTGCATAAATGCAGAAGAAATGTCTATTGTTGTCGAAGTCGATGGAATACAAAAATCTTATATGAGCATGAAGTCTACATCAACCATAACTGAGAACTCATCGAACTGGAGATGTAGGCTTGGGAACTGGCTTGCAGAAAGCGTGCTGTTTAGCATTTTAAGCTTTGCATTTTGCTGTTACAACACGCTTTCTATTTGCATTTGTATAGCTCTTTAAGGCCTTTGAATTTCCTTCACAGCAATTGCGTCTCTTGATTCTCACAATAACTTAAGATGAAGAGACAGTTGAACTAGAAAGCTGTGCTGTTGGAAGTGACATTTCTACACACCAAAGAGTAAGAACTGGAGCTGGGGGTCACGCTACTGAATCCATTCCTTGTCTTATGCTTATTTATTCACACTTTCAGCTTGCACTGACCAAGACAAAAATCCATGCAATCAGCATGAAAATCATGCATATTCTCGATTTCATTTTGTAATGACCCATTTTGGATACTCTCAGTAAGTACTTATTGAGTCATGAACCACCTTTCCGGTGACTGTAGAATAAGAACACAAATACAAATATCTTTCTAGCATTGTGTGAATGACATTGTTAATTGCTCACGAAGTGTTGGGGCCTCCTTACTAACAAAACCTACAGACATCCACCTCTCCCCACTCCTGGACTGAGGAGTAGCATTGCATCCTGGTGATTCCATTGCTTCTGGCAATGGTCATTCAGAAACCATGGCATAAGCCAGTCAGGCGTAATTTCTCCTGGGCTGCTACAAGTTGATAGAATAAGACTAATGAGAGAAGTTTTAGTCACATAGTTGGAGGAACAATTTTTTTTCCCCTCTTCTACTGCTTCCCTTGCTAGTGGCAAGCATTCTGTTACCCTGATGGAAGCCAGTCTGTTTACAAAGATGCACACAGGAAAACCAAGCAAACGGAAATGTTGAGACACGGAGGGAACTCTGATTGCACAATGGCTGACTTTGACCTTGTCTTTCATGTTTCCCTATTTTTCAAGCCAGCTTGATTGGAGTTTTCTAATGCTTGCAGACAAAAGCATCCTAAAGATAGATATAAGCAAGGAAAATATAGAGAGGGGAATTCATTGCAACAGAAACTCCATGATGGCAGAGACCAAGGTCTTCTTTACTTAGCTGGGTACCTGTATGAATATGTTCCAAGGTCCTCTTCATTAATTAGCTGGGTCCCTGCATGAATGTGAATCCAAGGTCCTCTTCAATCCTTAGCTGGATACTTGTATGAATGTGGTCCAAGATCTTCCTCCACACTTAGCTGGCGACCTGGATGAATGCTGTTGCATGCATGAAGCCAATACTCATTCTAATTCTAATTCTAATATAGGATTGGAAACTCCTTTTCCCAAAAGTTGCTATTCAGCATTTTATGGTTTTGAATTTTGCTGTAATAATTCTAATTCTAGTGGCCAGTGCTGTGGTGTAGTAGGCTAAGCCTCTGGATGTTGGTTCATGTCCCAGCTGCTCCTCTTTTGATCTAGCTCGCTGCTTATGGCCTACGAAAGCAGTAGAAGATAGCCTGAGTGCTTGGGCCCCTGCACCTACGTGGGAGACCTGGAAGAAGCTCCTGGCTCCTGGCCTGATTGGCTCAGCTCTGGCTGTTGCAGCCATCTGGGGAGTGAACCAACAGATTGAAGATCTTTCTCTCTGTCTCTCCTTCTCTCTGTCTATAACTCTACCTCTCAAATAAATAAATAATCTCTTAAAAATAATTCTAATTCTAACACTAAGGAACAAGATAGTTCTCATGAGAAACTGGGTCTTCTAAGTCAGAATTTTCATACTAACTGAGAATTAGGGATCTTCCAATCAACAGTATTTACTGATCTCCATCATGTCTAGAAAATTAGCAGTTAATCAAATTAGTGCTAATAACCAACACTTAAATGAATATCATTATTAGTAAACATTGTTGGCTAACAGCTATCATAAGAACTTTACATGTATCAAGTCATTAATTAAGAAAATCAAAAAGAACAAAAAAACTGCAAAGAAGTTTGCTCTAACTCCATTTTTTAGATAAGAAAAGTGAGAGGGGCTGGCATTGTGGTGTAGTGGGAAGCCTCCTGTGATGCGGGGGCATCTTGTATGGGTGCCAATTCCTGTCTTGGCTGCTCCACTTCTGACCCAGCTCCCTGCTAATGCACCTGGGAAAGCAGTGGAAGATGGCCCAAGTGTTTGGACCCCTGCTATCCACGTTGAAGACCTGGAAGAAGCTCCTGGCTCCTGGCTTCAGCTTGGCCCAGCCTGGCCATTGTGACAATATGGGGAGTGAACCAGTGGATGGAAGTCTCTCTCTTTCTCTCTCTCTCTTTCTCTCTGTCTCTCCCTGTATCTCTGTACCTCTACCTTTCAAATAAATAAATCAATTTTTAAAAACAAAAACATAAGTCTCAGGTAACCTGTAGGATCTCCAGCACGCCATTTTTTAAAAAGAAAAAAAAAGTGAGGGACAGAAGTTAAAAGCTCATGATGTGCCCCCAGCTGGCCACACACCTAGCAGGTGATGGTGGGATTTTACCTCAGGCAATCGGCCTCACTGCCTCTCCACAGCAACCAGAAGACAATCTGGGAAGTGACCAGAATACAGAGGATCCTGCAAGTGCAAGATGCACACAGGAGTTTGAGGACCTAAGAAAAAGAGAATTTAAAATATCTCTTTCTTATTATATTGATTACATCTTAAAATGATAATATGCGGCCGGCGCCGCGGCTCACTAGGCTAATCCTCTGCCTAGCGGCGCCGGCACACCAGGTTCTAGTCCCGGTTGGGGCACCGGATTCTGTCCCGGTTGCCCCTCTTCCAGGCCAGCTCTCTGCTGTGGCCCGGGAGTGCAGTGGAGGATGGCCCAGGTGCTTGGGCCCTGCACCCCATGGGAGACCAGGAAAAGCACCTGGCTCCTGGCTTCGGATCAGTGCGGTGCGCCGGCCGCAGCGCGCCGGCCGTGGCGGCCATTGGAGGGTGAACCAACGGGAAAGGAAGACCTTTCTCTCTGTCTCTCTCTCTCACTGTCCACTCTGCCTGTCAAAAAAAAAAAAAAAATAATATGCGAAATATACTGGGTCACATAAAATAATATTAAAATTCATTTCACCTGTTTAAGTTGTGTTAATTTGGCTATACAGTTTAAAATTACACACATGGCTTGTATTGCATTATTATATTTTTATTGGACAGCACTATACTGGTTGTGCTGTTTCTGAGTTTTTTTTAAAATATTCTCTGGATAACAAGTTGTCAAAGTTCAGAGATACTTTATTAATGTTAATATTTTCAACAGTGAATGCATTATCGACAAAATTGTCTCTGACATAACTGCATTATTAGTCACCCTTAAAACATTGATCATCTGAGGCCAGTGTTGTGGTGCAGAGAGCTGTTGACCGCAATGGCAGCACCCCATATTTGAACACCAATTTGAATCCCAGGTGTTCCACTTCCAATTCAGCTTCTTACTAAAGTACCTGGGAAAGCAGCAGAGGACGATCCAAGTGCCTGGGTCCCTGCCACCCATGTAGGAGACCCTGATGACGTAAGACTCCTGGCTTCATCCTGGATGACCCTGGCCATTATGGCCATTTGGGGAGTGAACCAGGAGAGGGAAACTCTCTTTCTCTCTCTTATCCTCCCTCTCCCTTTCTCCCTCTCTCCCTCTCTCATTCTTACTTTCAAATAAAGAAACAAATCTTTTGTTTAAAATGTTGCTGGCACTTTTATGAGGTGTTGTAGTATTTGCAAAGTTCTGGAAGCTTAGACAGAGGTAAAAGAAATGAGAAAGAAGTAGAACTTTAGGTCCTGACATTCAGGCTGCATTGCTCAAAGACTACATCTGTGAAAGATCAGCCTACTTGAAGCTGTGCTGGTTTGTGCCAAGTGGAGGATTAGTATTGTAAACCTCTCTGCAGGCAGGGCATGGGTCCACCAAGCACCAACCCCTTCACAAGCCAACGCTTTGTATCAGGTTCTTCTCGGGTGCACCACAGCCCATGCAAGCTGTTCTCTCTACAGAGTGGATTCCAAATGCTCTCCTTGTAGGTGACCTATGGTTGCACTCTGAAACTAAGACTGAGAGAGTAATTTAGGAACAGGCCTATGAGATTGGGATTCGCAAATGCATTTTCTGAAACAAATTTAGGTCTTTCCTTATCCCAAAGCGGACAACAGGAACA
Source organism: Oryctolagus cuniculus (assembly GCF_964237555.1). Taxonomy (NCBI): domain Eukaryota; kingdom Metazoa; phylum Chordata; class Mammalia; order Lagomorpha; family Leporidae; genus Oryctolagus; species Oryctolagus cuniculus. Next base: position 9,546,020 of record NC_091444.1, on the reverse strand, counting down.
GTTTCTTCTCCCGCTCCCTTTGGCCCATTTCTCCTTTTCTTTATTTTGATTTTGGTGTGACGTCTGTACAAGTCTAAGATATACACCAGCTAAATAAACACACAGCCTCACTCTTAGGGGAAGTTTCCATATAGGTCAGTGCACTTTTTAAACCATGTAAATATAAGGTAAATTTGCAATTCAAGAAGACCTAACATTAGGACCTTATCCAAGATCCACAGAGTAGTTACATGTAGAGTGGAAACGAAAAACTATGTAGACTCCTGAAAACATTTTTTTGCAAATGAGTTTAACATATTTAAATGAAGTCATTTATATCATTGCATACATTTTTACTTCAGAGTTTGTGAATCAATCACTCAACCAATCAGTGAGTTACTTAGATCTTCAGTGAGCAATAGGCCTTCCACGTCTGGAACTTTACTAATGACTTTGAAAATTAAGTAGAATATGTCAGAATGATCCGGTTATTGACCATTTAGTTGAGAGATAAGACTTATACACCTTTGGAAATAGTTCCTGGAGGTGAAACTTGATCTGAGCCTTGAAAAATGAGTAAAACTCAAGAGAAGAGAGAATAGTTCTTTTTTAAAACAAACTTTTGAAAAAAATACTTATTTTATTTATTTGAAAGGGAGCCCCTTAACGAACTTTTTCAAAAATAGACTTATTGAGGCCGGTGTTGTGGCATAGCAGGTTAAGCCTCTGTCTGTGGTGCTGGCATCCCATATGGGCGCCGGTTCATGTCCTGGCTGCTCTGCTTTTGATCCAGCTCTCTGCTTATGGCCTATGAAAGTGGTAGAAGATGGCTCAAGTGCTTGGGCCCCTGCACCCACATGAGCGACCAAGGAGAAGCTCCTGGCTCCTGGCTTCCGACTGGCCCAGCTTCAGCCATTGTGGCCATTTGGGGAAAGAACCAGTGGATGGAAGATCTCTCTCTTTCTTTCTCTCTCCCTCTCCTTCTCCCTCTCTCATGCCTCCTCTCTACCGTTAAATGAAACCTACTGTATAACTGTTCAGAACAGTACTCACACACACACACACACACACACACACAGACTTATTTATTTGTTTGAAAGGAAGAATGACAGAGAGGGAGACACAGAAAGACAGAGAGATCCTCCACCTGCTGGTCCATTCCCCAAATGACTGCAATGGCTGGGGCTGGGCCCGGCTGAAGCAAGGAGCTTGGAACGCCCTCTGGGTCTCTCACATGGGTGGCAGCACCTCAGGTACATGGGCCATCTTCTGCTGCTTTCCCAGGAGCAGCTGAACCTAAAACCAGGGCTTGGATATAGAATACCGGCATGGCAAGAGGCAGCTTAGCCTACCAAGGCCTTGAGAATAGTTCTAAGCAAGAGGAGAAATTAGATCCAATAATAGAGGATAGTTTATCACAGGAACCATAAAAAAATCCCAGTATCAAATGTTTCTGGTCAGTAGTTGGGAAACAAGGTCGCATGGGCAGAAGACAAACTAAGCTGTTATAGTTTCTAGCTTTAAGCAGGAGAGGTTTCCATGAGTTGAGAGACACCAAGGAGTTCAAATACTTTTCTGAGCATAAAATAACATGCAAGAAGCGATGTTCAAATGGGTTGTAGGGAACAGGTGCGAGGCAGGACTCGGGCTCTGAGGCCTGCTGCGATCCAGGTGAAGGATGAGGAAGCATGTGGCTGCAGCACAGGACGGAGTGCCTGGGGCATCCTGAAGGCAGATCTGGTAAGGCCTGGTGAGCTGTAGATGATGACCTTATCCTTGAGGGTCTTATGGAAATCTGTTTCCAATAGGGCGCAGCTGTGCCTGTGTTTCCAGTCTACTGGTTTTTCTCTCCTTTTCCTTCTCAATAGACAACTGTGTTTTCTTTCTTTCTTTCTTTCTTTCTTTCTTTCTTTCTTTCTTTCTTTCTTTCTTTCTTTCTTTCTTTCTTTCTTTCTTTTAAGATTTACTTATTTATTTTAAAGTCAGAGTTACATAGAGAGAGGCAGAGAGAGAGAGAGAGAGAGAGAGAGAGAGAGGTCTTTCATCCGCTGGTTCACTCCCCAATTGGCTGCAATGGCCGGAGCTGCGCCAATCCGAAGCCAGGAGCCAGGAGTTTCCTTCGGGTCTCTCACGTGAGTGCAGGGGCCCAAGGACTTGAGCCATCTTCTACTGCTTTCCCAGGCCATAGCAGAGAGTTGGACTGGAAGTAGAGCAGCCAGGTCTCAAACCAGCACCCACATGGGATGCCAGCACTTCAGGCCAGGGCGTTAACCTGCTGTACCACAGCGCCGGCCCCAACAAAGGTGTTTTCTATGCTCTTTCACCCTCCTAGCCCAGATAAGCCCTTCACAAGTATTTGCCAAAAAAAAAAAAAAATAGTTTGGTGGAATAGGTTTCAAAGAGACATTATATCAAAAATGTCTGGCCATAAGAGCAGCACAGCACAATGCAAGGCACTGGTACCGGAATTTGACCCCTTAAAAATATGAATCAAAAGGTGGCCCCTTAAAGTTCCCCAAAAGTCCCTGAAAGTCAAAACTCTTGTTTCTGTTACATCTGACTCCTCCACGCATTAAGGGTCAAACGTCATAGAGAGGGGCTGGCGCTGTGTCGTGGTGGGGTAAGCTGCCATCTGCAGTGCTGGCATCCCATATGAGCGCCAGTTCGAGACCTGGCTGCTCCACTTCCGATCCAGGTCCCTGCTATGGCCTGGAAAAGCAGCGGAGGATGGCCCACGTCCTTGGGCCCCTGCACCCACCTGGAAGAAGCTCCTGGTTTCAGACTGGTCCAGCTCCAACCACTGCAGCCATTTAGGGAGTGAACAAGCTGATGGAAGATCTTTCTCTCCCCGCTCCGCCCCCTCCCATCTCTCCCTCTAACTCTTTCGAATAAATAAAAATAAACCTTTTTAACAAATTCACAGAGAGCCTGCCTTGTAAGAGGTGTTTATGTTTTTGCCAAGGGAATCTGTGGGGGCTCTCACAACCTTGTCCTGTTTCCCTGTGCATTGGGAGATACTTCTGGCTTCACCAGAGTCTGTCCAAAGATCTTTACCACTCATTTATTCATTCAGCAATGATTTATGCTGCTGTCATTGCAGCGGGCACTGTGACACAGAAGAGGGCAGAAAAAGGCCCAGGGTTCTCAGTCCTGGCAGGACAGACAGAGTTATCAAGCAATCATGCAAATGAATGATAGCTTGTCACTATCCTTAGGGAGCCTGGGCTGTGAGAACATCTGAAAGGGCATCTGACCTCATTTAGATCCAGGACGGCTTCCCTGAGGAAGGGGCCACTTCACTGGTCCGGGAGTGAGGAGGAGAAGCTAACGCTGCGTGCTATGCAGAGGGCTCTGGGAGGCAGTGGGCATGGTGTGACTCCCGGAGGGCTGGGGAGAAAGGCCGGGAAGGGCAGGAGGCGGCAAGCCTTGCAGGTGTTAGTCTGATTGTTTGGGGAACCTGTCAAGAGTTTATAAGCAGCAGGAGACAAGATCTGATTTGTGTCTTTGAAAGGATCCCCGGAGGTAAACAGCAGGGATCACAGGGAGTGGGGGAGGGGCGTGAGCAGAGGGAGGTCAGTTGAGACTATTGTGGTTGTGTGGGGAGGGGAGAGGGTGGGAAGGGAGGGGGAGATTTGAGGTCAGATAAACGGGGCTCATCCAATAGCGCAGACTGGATACAGGCAGGACTCCTGGGCTCCTGTATTGGCTAAAACCTTTGCAACTGAAGGATTCTGACATATTTATTCTCTAATGAATTGTTCCAGTGACCTTTCAGAATCCATCTATTCAACTGATACTCACGGAGTACCTGTTATGGGCTATTCCGCTGCTGACACAGGAGTAGCCTCTCATGGATTTTGTGCCTTTTGGTGCCAGGAAGTCTGGGTAAGGTGAGCTCACAGTGGAGACAGGATTTACACTACCCAGGGTCAAGAATAAATGCACTCCTCGGTGCTTTACAACTTCTAAAATTCTTGTCTCACAGAAACCAAGGTGTAAAATGAGGAACCAGGGAAGATACTGGAGGCTCAAGGCCACAGAGCCACAAGGAGTCTGGGCTCTCCTTTTGAAGACCCCAAACCAGCGGTGAGGAAGCTGGTAAGACAGCCCACTGGAGGAAGACTTTCCTGTTTCCATGGGCCAGTCTGAAAAGCAAGATTCAAGCCTGTCTGTCTTCGCTAGGAAAACACAATTCTGCAGGAGGTCCAAGAACAAAAGTGCAGTCTCTTGCCTCCCTCGTTACCTAAAATATCATCATCAGATCCTGTTAGGCAAGTGAAAGCAGATCGCACTGATCGATCCTGGAAGCCCATGCCAGTGCCCTAGGGGAGCTTGGAACAGCGCTAAGATGGAAAAGGCAGGCCCACGGTCCCCTTGGCTTCTTCCCCAGCGGGTTAGCCCTTGTACCATCAGTGCTTGTCCCCATCACATCCTACTCCTGGTTCCTAATCCTCATGAAGGGCTTTAGGTCATCGTCCCTTTGTTCTCAAAACACGACCTTGACCTTTCAAAGATTCTGTTAGGAAACTGAACCCCAGGTGGTTCCAAGGATGTGCTGACTTGGGTTTAGAAGAGAGTGCTCGCCCTGCTGCCCTCACCCCGGGGGCTGTCAGTTCTCAGGGGACCGGCACAGTAGCAGACACTTCTGCTTTACCACAGAGAGGTTTCCCTTATGTTTGCCAGATTTCCAGTTAGCCAAAATCAAACCGACTCAGGACTCCAAGTATTCCATGACATTATTTATCAAAATAAATTTATTAAAATATTCAAAGACCACTTCAGAGTTTAGCTGCCTTCCAGACAGTTTTTTGGCACTCATAACAGACACTGTGGTTTTTTTCTACACACGAGCACACACTCTATTTCACACACCACTTAACAACTCAAACAGACCATTTCAGGGTCAGCGATACACGAGAATAGTACGGATGACCGAGTCATGAGAACTTCAAGACCCTTGCACATACACAGTAAACATGTTCATGTTAGGACTCAAAACTTAAAACTAACTCCTCTAGGTGGTACCAGGGACTGATTCGGGGAAAGATGTACAGCCAGCTAGCTAAGGCCACATGATCCCAGACCTATTGATTTTACGTGTTTGGATCAACAGTATCACATCGGTCTCTTTCGTCTCACACTCCTGCTCTTCCGGTGAGACGCGCCACATCCAGACGGCGCATTCCCTCCCTGTGTCTGCACAGTGGCGGAAGCTGTTCTGGTACAGGCTTCTCCTGCACAGTCGGCGGCTTCCTGACTCACTACTCAACTTGGAATCAATAGTTCTGAGGGGTGTTTCCTGAACACCCGGGCCGAGTTCAAGGTCCGTCTCTTTGGAAGGTCACAGCCTTCCCCCTAAGGAAACACAAAGAAATGTCCTCCGCTCTGGGGTTCCCTTTTTCAACTCAGGTAGCACGGGGTTCCGTGGTGATTTCTGGTTTTTTACACAAGTCCTGGTAGAATTCTGACTCCAAGAAACGGGGATAAGAGTTATTCTCCATCAAGCTGTACACCCTTCTCTGGGCAGTTGTAAAGCAGCCTGTCGTAGCTTCTTGTATATTCTGGGCTATAAGCGTTTTGGTCTGAAAGTCTATGTTTATCTGAAATAAAGCAAAAACAGAACCAGATCAGTCAGTATTCACTGTTAGAGAATGGAGCGCTACTATTTGAGAATGAACACCTTGTCACGACTCCCCAGCCTCCCCAGCCCCTGACGTCTTTAATTCCTTTGCTCCCTTTTGACGCCAAGGATGTCCACACTGTGCTGAAAGGAGCAATCTCGTCTCACCTCTTTGGGCGCTTCCTTTTCTATGAAGTCTGTGTATATCTTCCTTGCTTTTGAGGACAGCTTCTGGGGGGATTTGGTTTTTTTGAAGTCTTCACAAGCCAGCCAGAATTCTATATTTTCTTCACAGAATTCAGATTTTAAAAAAGCCCTGAATGCAGCCAGACCATCTGTAGGGAGGGACGAGAAGAAAAAAAAAAAAAGCATTCAGAATGTGAAGAACTGCATGACCAAAATAATCCCTGATGCTTTCCTAGTACTGCAATTTAGCTATTTCCCAGATTTTATTCAGATCTGTAACCCTCAGAATTCAGCTCCTGGAAGACCAAGATGCTAGTAGGCAAAATGCTTAAGTGAGTTGGTGCCCTGCTGCAAAACCAATGTCCCCTTTGCTGTTGATGCAAAGATGCATATGCATAAGCTGCAAATCCTCCGGGAGCTAAGCCTCTTGCAAACACGCATGCAATGGAAAAGCTGACTCAACCTCAACCCAGGGCACCGCCACTGCGCTGTTTCAGGCCAACCCGTCTTCCCCACCCGGAGCGAATATTCTGAGAAGCAAGGCTGGAGTGAACAGGCCATCTGGGCTGTGCGACTGTGACGTCTAAGTCTTCTCGGGCGAGCTGCTCATTGCTGGTGGGGACCCTTGCCACCCGACGGAACCAACGCGAGGCTAACTCACATTTGCTGGCCAGCAGCTCGTCGAAGGCTTCGGACCACAGCAGCGCCTCCTCCGGGGAAGGCCTGCAAGAGAAGTCCTGCAGTGAGTCGCGCACAGAGCCAGTGCCCCTTTCCTAGCCCCGCAGAGCGGCTGGCATCTGCAAGCCCCGGGATGCTCCACTAACCTGATGAAAGCTTGCTGTTTGCTTTTCTTGCCAGTTTTGGGCTTCCCAGGAGTGGAAGAATTTTGCAAGAAATAGCTCAATCGTGTTTTCCAATCCTTTAACCTTAAAGAAAAAAAAAAAGACATTCATTAAGTGGCCATGCTTTATTAACGCTACTGCAGCGGAAAGCGTTGTTTTTTTTTTTTTGTTTTTTTTTTTTTTTTTTAAGCAAATTAAGTCGCCCAAATGAGACAAAGCAAAACCCCAAGCGGCCGTCTCCCCCATCCTAACTAACATTTAAACCCAGCACCGGCTGCACCCGAGGCTCCGCCGTGGCCGCCGGGGTCGGGACTAAAGGTGGGGCCGCCTGCACTCATCAGCGTGTGTTAACGCGTTTAGCAGCCCGCGTCCCAGAGCAGGGGGCCATTTCTGGCGCCCCGCGGGGACACCGTGCCCTGGCCGCAGACCGCAGCGAACCGGTGCGGGCCGGCGCTGCGGCTTCCCTCGCCATCTCCGTCCCCGCACGCGCCGGGGGCCGCGCCGCAGCGCGGGGGTGCCCCCGCCTGGAGCGGGCTCCCCCGCCGCGACTGCGGGCGGCCGCCGCGCCCCGGGGTCCCCGTGGGCCTCCCGCCTCCGCCCCGCTCCCCTCCCACGCTTGCCCCGCAGTCGGCTCCCTGAGCTCGGGTCTCACTCACAGGGTGCGCTTCATCTTCTCCCGCTTCTCCTCGCTCTTCGGGCCGCTGCCAGCGCTCTTGTCCATAGCTCCGCAGTCGTGCTGCACCGCCAAGAACATGGCACTTTGCATTCTCGTCTCCCACGCGCCCACCGAAACTGCTGGCGGCCGGCCGCGCGGAGCCACCTTTATAGGCGGGCCCGGCCTAGGGGCGGGACCTCGCGGCGCCTGCCCCGCCCCCTGACAGCGACGATTGGCCGGCGGCCCCCGGCAGGGGCGGGGCTTGAGGCGGCCCGCGGCAGTCACGGCGGCCGACTGCGGATCTGGAAGCCGGGGCGCTGCTGACGTCTGCGGCCCCGGCTTCGTGCGCACTCCGCGTGCTGGGGAGCTGGGGGCGGCGGTGTTTCCCTTGCGGCCGTCCCGCAATCGGGGCTGGCCCTGGGCCCCCGTTCCCGCAGCCGGCCAGCGGAGCGGGATTCCAGGCGGGGGCGGGCGCCGCAGTCTTCGGGGAGGCGGCGGGACGAAGTGGCTTTGTCCGAAGGGCCTGCGTTTTGCCTGCTGCGGGGCTGCTCACGGCCTCTCGGCGGGCGGCGCGGCGACCTGGGTGACCTTGGAGGCGAGGGGGGGGGAGCGAGGCGCAGGGCCGGTCGCTCAGATGCACCTGGGTCTTGGGGTCCAGCAGTGCAAGCGTCAGGCTCCCCCCCCCACCCCCCCCCCCGGCAGTCGCCTTAAAATCCACCAGAACCGTTAATTAGGAAAAAATAAAGAAATGGGAGTACGCCCGTGGGAGCTAGAGTTTGCCTGAATTGTTCAAAGCCACCCCTGTCTACCCCTGCAGGCTTGGTAAGCACAGAGGCCCTGGGCTGCATGTTGGATGCCATGTCCAGAACGCCACACCCTATCCGAGTGGTCTCCCTCAGGCCCCTAAGTGGACACTGAGATTAACAGCAGGGTATTGATTGCTGGGGACGCTGTTCCTACTTTGCATTGCACCGAAGAGCCGTTCTTGAAAATTGGAATCAGCCGACATGTGCTTGGGGGGAGCTGCCAGTAGCTGGAGCTGCAGGTTTGGCGAGGAGAGCAGACTGTTCTGTTACTCAGCGGGGCAGTTCTGTATTTTATGGTGAAAAGGAAAATCGTCTCGGTATCAGTAAGGCATTTTGAAAAGTTTTGTGCATTTATTTGATTTGAAGAGCACAGAGAGCTCTCCCAATCAGTGGTTCACCCTCTAAGTGCTTGCAACAGCCAGGGCTGGGTCAGGGCAAAGCCAAGAACTCAGTCCGGGTCTCTCGTGTAGGCAACAGAGACTCAAGGACTTGAGCCATCACCTGCTGCCTTCTGGGTTCACAAATAAGCAGGAGCTGGACTCAGAAGCAGGGCAGGTCGTGAACCCAGGCATTCTGAATGGGATGTGAACGGCTTAACCCCTATGCCAAACACCTGCTCCGGTAAGACAACTTAAAACACGTTTGCAAACTATAAGGGTGTTATTTTTCTCAAACATGTGCTCTTCATCTTAAAAAAAAACTTTGTTTATTCTTATATCCAATTTCACTTTCATGTGATTCAACTTATTTATTAAGCATGGGTAACAAAGATACACGCTTTTTCTCACCAATACAAACCTCAATATATTTTTAACTTGGAACCTTGGATATTAGCCAGAAATTCTAACAGACAGCAAGGAGAGAGACCTGGATTTGTGTCTGCCAGGAGACCTGAGCAGCAGATGCGAAGACTGTTGGGACCGTCGCTTCGCACCTCTTTCTCACCTGTAATGAGAAGACCGTGTCCTTGCCAGCCTGACAGGATGTTATGTAGATGTTACAAGTCCTCTTGTGCTTTTGCGCTTGTGTGAGAAAGGCAGTTTCCAAGGCATAGCTGCTCGAGAGAGAGAGGTTGGGAGGATCAGCTCAGGGTGTCGGTGTGTAAGTACCGTGGAATACCAAGACAATGTCACAGATCAGTAGAGCATGAAGGTCATGACAGATTTAATAAGTGCACTCTGGATAATAAGCAAAGAAGGAAAATAAGCAAACCTTTAACATTTACGCTCTCCTGAGAGCTCCATGCCATGAGAACGCAGTCATCTCTGTATGTTAGCAAGTCTGCTCATCTACCCGTGCAAGCAGCTGGCTGAAGTGTGGGCTCTTCTAGAGGGTTTTTGTTTAATGTAGTTATTTGCTTTTTTTTCCCCCATGAATCTTACTGGTAATTGATGCTAAGTGGCACATTTTTTCCCTGATACTTATGTGATTGATGGAGAAATCTAAAAGTGAATCAGTTCATAATTTTTGTGTCTAATATTTTTAAAAGTTAATAAAATGCCTGCTATAATCAATCCCTTTCCTCAAAAAGTTGCCACGTTGATGTCTCCTTAAAGACAAGTGGGCAATTTAAAGTGAGAGCTTCGGTGTGATAACTTCCCTTTGGGCTTTTTGCTGCCACTGGATTTTGGCTAAATAGGATTGCTTCATACTAAGGTGACACATATTTTCCACTCTGTGGAGGAAGAAGAAACTAGGCAGTGGGTTGTCAAAGTTGCACAGGGAAACCGCAGTCTGCGTGGGGCAGATAAACGCGCCTTAGATTTTCCATGTTGCATCTACCTCGCCCTCTACTGGACACATGTCTGGTTGCACTTGGAGATTCTCTGGGTAGCTCTCAAAACTTTTTTGGGTAATTTTTTAAATGTTAAATTACAAAATAAGGCAGACAAAAAATTACAAGTTTCTAATAATACCAACGAGAGATTATGAAGAATAAGAAGTCTCTCCTGCCATACTTCTCTCTTTTCCTCTATTAACTACTAGGAACTAAAAATATGTAATAACTCATGTTTATGCTTTAGAAATTTAGGAACCATGATGTACGCTTTTAAAAACCCTCACAAAGTATCATTCTGTATACGGCTGTGTGCTTTGTTTTTTTTTTCAGTCAGTAAGATATTTTGGTTCCTAAATTTAGAAATGCTATAAGCTTCTTGCTTACCTTAAGGAATTTTAAGTGGTTAGTTCTTAAAAAGGAAAAAAGTAAGACCTACAAAATGTAATGCCATGTGGCAAAGGGTGTGATGAGTAATTGGAAAAAATGAAAACTTTTAGTACTTAATTGTTGGTCATATGGAAGAAATATGACATTTGTCTTTATTATCTTAGTCTATGTTTTTGGAAAATTCTTTACTTAATTGGCAGGGAGGGAGGGAGAGACTTAAGGGGAGGGGGTTGAGAATGCACTCCCATCTGCTGGTTCACTCCCCAGATGTTGCAATAGGCTGAAGCCAGAAGTGGAAACTCAGTCCAAGTCTCCCATCCAGGTGGGCAGGAACCCAACTACTTGAGCCTTGACGGCTGCCTTCCAGGGTCTGCATTAGCAGGAAGCTGGGGTCAGGAATCAGAGCTGGGCATTGAACCCAAGTAGACTGATACAGGACTTGGGTATCTTAACTGCTAGGCTAAATGCCTGCCCATAATTTAACTTGAATTGTTAAAATGTTCTTTTAATAGAATGACCTTCTGACCTGACAAAATTCTGTACCTACTCCTAATAGGCTCTGAGGTGTAAAACTCATGATTAATTTCTTAAAATGTAAATTGCGTACTCAGAAGCTAAGAGGAAAAAATTAGCTTTTTTTTTTTTTTTTGGTCAGGAATGAATCAGAGTCTAAAACTAGTACTTGACTTGCATTACGGAGGACTTACAGATTTTACCAGTCCTTGTTTTGGAATTTCCATGGTTATACCTGAGGTTCATCTGTGGGATGGAGCATGTTGTACTCCGAAGCCAAGAGGGCTTCCCCAGCTTGAATAGTTCCCTCTTCACTGAGGGAGCCGGGGCGGGAGTGTGGCCCACTGGAACAGGTGCTGCTGCAGTGCCCTCGTCCCAGTTCCGAGTCCCGGGTTGAGCACTGGCTGTGCTTCTGAGTCCAGTGTTTGCGGCGTGCTCTAGCGGCACAGGTGCTAGCTCGGCTAGGTGGGTGCCTGCTACCCATATAAGAGACTCAAACTGCATTCCCTGCTGCTGGCTTCAACCTGGCCCAGCCCTGGCTCTTGGAGGCATTTGGGGAGTAAATCAGCAGGTGGGAGATCTCTGTCTATGACTTTCTTTGTCCCTCTACCTTTCAAACAAAAATTTTTTAAAAATCTGGATTTTTTTTTGGAAACCAAAAATGGAGACTCATAAAGTTTTGTTTCTTTTGCTGAATAAAAAACACTAACACAGTGAGATATCTGCAATAAGTTTTTGTAGTTACATTTGGAAGTTAAAGGGCCATAAATGAGTATGGGGTATAAATCAGTAGTTGTTTTCTAATCTGTTCCTGTTGCTTCTCTTTTCTTGTGCATGGAATACCAGGGAGAGGAGGTGACTATGGATACTTCTTTATAAAACAAGTTACACAGGTGGTATGTTGTCTAAAAGTACAGAGGTGAATCTAGGAATTTCTGTTCAAACCATTGGAATGTCAGGTGTCCTATTGACCAGTTTTTTGAAGTTTGAGGATATTAGGCTAACATCAAGATTTCAAGGGTCTATATATGATATCAGTCACCAAATGACCCCTCCCCCCCTTTAAAATAGGGATTTTAAAAATTTAGTGAATAAGGGATCTGTTTGCATTTTCCCCCCTGCCCGTAGAACACTGTCTATTCCTCTATAAAGAGCGTTAATCCATTTTAGAAATTGGCTTTCATGGGCCTTTGATTCATGGACTACATCACAATGACCTAAGATCTTGTGGCTTTTCTCTTTCAAAAATATTTCTGGAAACCAAAGTTTCAAAATCTCAAAGGAATTAATTGGAAAAAGGTTACATTTAAGCAGATATCAGTAAGCTCTGGCACAGTTGTGTGTTATAAATATTCAAGTCTTCAATGCTGAGCTAATGGCAATGGTCCTCTGAAAGTTTCCAGCTTTGAAAGACAAGGTAATTTTTCTCTTTTTCATAAGATACCTTAGGAGCGCAGAATGGCTGGAGGGATTGTCCACAGTGGGGACAACTTTCCTTTTGTTCCTGGTTCCGGGCTTACTTTAGTTATGACCCTGGGCAATTTGCTCAGCTTTCTTGTGCCTGAGTTTCTTACCCTCGAGGTAAGAAATAATGATAGCGTCCCTCCTTTGCAGAGCAGGTAGAACGGTGCTGCAAACACCCTGAGCAGTTTGGCTGGTCTTATTATATTCAGTGAAACTTTGTTGTAGGACTTGTCTCTTCCTGGTGACATTTGCCTTCTGCCTGTATGTATGTAAGTATGTATGTATGTGTGTAGTTACTATTTGCTGTTTTCCTGGAACCTATTCTAAGATGCCACCCCTAGCATGGTATGTTACCTCTTCTAGGTGGAAAAGTTGAATCAAAACAAAGTTATGGGGCTGGCACTGTGGCTCAATAGGCTAATCCTCCGCCTGTGGCTCCGGCACACCGGGTTCTAGTCCCGGTCGGGGTGCCGGATTCTGTCCCGGTTGCTCCTCTTCCTGTCCAGCTCTCTGCTGTGGCCCCGGAATACAGTGGAGGATGGCCCAAGTGCTTGGGCCCTGCACCCCATGGGAGACCAGGAAAAGCACCTAGCTCCTGGCTTCGGATCAGCGCGGTGTGCTGGCCATAGCCCGGTCATTGGAGGGTGAACCAATGGGGGGGGGGGGGAAGCAAGACCTTTCTCTCTCTGTCTCTCTCTCTCACTGTCCACTATGCCTGTCAAAAAAAAAAAAAAAAAAAAGTTATGGGTACCTATTAGTTCCAGGGGCACACAGACAGCTTCTGCCTTGCTGCTGTGTTAGGGATGGAGGTGGGCCAATGCGGCAGATCTTGGGGTTCTGTTCACCTGCTGGGTTTCCTGGTAGTCCTCTTGTGTTCTTCCTAAACCTGGGTAATCAATGATATGAGGTTACTTTTTTTTTTTAAGACTTTATTTTCTTTAGAGAAGATTTAGTTTCACAACAAAATTAAGAGGAAGATACAGAAATACCTCAGATGTTCCCTACGTTGACACACACATGGCCTCACCCATTAACAACATCCCCTATCAGAGTGGTCATTGATACCTCATTGTTCTTCATGGTCCATGGTTGACATCAGGGTCCACTTTGGGTGTTGTACACTCTGTAGGCTTAGATGCTGTACAGTGGCAGGTCTCCACCATTGTAGGATCATGCAGTGGATTCTTACTGCCCTAAACATCCTTAATGTTCTGCCTGTTCAGCCTTCTTTTTCTCACAGCTGTTGGCAACTACTGATCTTTTTCTGCCTCTGTAGTTAAGCCTTCTCCTGAGTGTCATACCATGGATGGAGTTGTACGGTGTGGATCGCTTCTCGGCCTTTTGGCTAAGATCAAGTGTGGAATTGTACAGTTCGTAGTCTTTTTAGATTGACTTCTTTAATTTGGTAATATGTAGTTTCTTCCATGTTTTTGTGACTTGAGAGCTTATTTCTTTTTAGCTCAGAATAGTAGTGAGGGACATCTTAAATGCCTCCAAGTTTTGGCCATTATAATTCAAGCTGCTATACACATCCATGTGCAGGTTTTGGTGTAGACCTAAGTATTTAGCCCCTTTGAGTAACTACCAAGGAGGCACAATTGCTTAGATGTAAGATAAGAATGTGTTGTTTTGTAAGAAACAGGCAAGGGCTGGTATAGTGGCATAGCAGGATAAGCTGCCACCTGTGATGTGGGCATCCCTCATGGGTGCTTGTTTGAGCCTCTGGCTGCTCCACATCTGATCCAGCTTCCTGCTAATGTGCCTGGGAAAGTAGTGGAAGCTGGCCTAAGTGCTTGGGCCCCTGCTACCCATGTGGGAGATCTGGAAGAAGCTCTGGGCTCCTGGCTTTGGATTGGCCTAGTTCTGGCCTTTATGGCCATCTGGGGACCTTTCTCTTTCTCTCTCTCCTTCTCTCTTTCTATAAGCTCTGCCTTTCAAATAAATAAATAAATAAATAAGGCCGGCGCCGCGGCTTACTAGGCTAATCCTCCGCCTTGCGGCGCCAGCACACCGGGTTCTAGTCCCGGTCGGGGCACCGGATTCTGTCCTGGTTGCCCCTCTTCCAGGCCAGCTCTCTGCTGTGGCCAGGGAGTGCAGTGGAGGATGGCCCAAGTGCTTGGGCCCTGCACCCCATGGGAGACCAGGAGAAGCACCTGGCTCCTGCCATCGGATCAGCGTGGTGCGCCGGCCGCAGCGCGCTGGCCGCGGCGGCCATTGGAGAGTGAACCAACAGCAAAGGAAGACCTTTCTCTCTGTCTCTCTCTCTCTCACTGTCTACTCTGCCTGTCAAAAATAAATAAATAAAAAAATAATCATTTAAAAAAAAAAAAGAAACTGTCTTCCAACATGGCTGAACCATTTTGTGCTCCCACCAGTAATAAATGAGCATTCTCATGGCTCCGCCTCCTATCTAGGACTTGGTGTTGTCAGTGTTCCAGAATCTGGCCATTCTAATAGATGTGTAGTGGTAGCTTGGTTGTTTTAAGGTTCATTTCAATGATGATGCGACATGGACATCTTTTTATAAGCTTATTTGCCATCTGTACATCTTATTTGGTCAGGTGTCTGTTAAGGTCCATGGCTTCTTAAGTTGGATTTTTTTATTTTCTTATTTGAGTTTAAAAGTTCTTGGTATGTTTTGGAAATCACTTCTTTGTTAGATTTGTCATTGCAAGTATTTTCTCCCAATCCACAGCTAATTTTTTTCATTCTCTCGATATTGTCTTTTTTTTTTTTTTTTGGTAAAGATTTATCTATTTATTTCAAAGGCAGAGTTACAGGGAGGCAGAGGCAGAGAGAGAGAGAGAGAGAGAGAGAGAGAGTGCTCTTCCATCCACTGGTTCACTCCCCGAATGGCTGCAACAGCTGCAGCTGGGCTGAACCGAATCCAGGAGCCAGCTGCTTCTTCCGGGTCTTCCATGAGGGTGCTGTGTAGGGGCCCAAGGACTGGACCATCTTCAGCCGATTTCCCAGGTGTATTTTCAGGGAGCTGGATCAGGAGTGGAGTAGCCAGGACTCGAACTGGTACCCACATGGGATGCTGGCACTGGAGGCGGCAGCTTCACTAAATACGCCGCAGTGCTGGCCCCTTGATGTCGTCTTTAGCAGGATGGAAAGTTTTTTTTTTTTTAAAGGTTTATTTATTTATTTGAAAGTCAGAGTTACACAGAGAGAGGAGAGGCGAGAGAGAGAGAGAGAGAGAGGTCTTCCATCTGATGGTTCGCTCCCCAATTGGCCACAATAGCCGGTGCTGCGCTGATCTGATGCCAGGAGCCAGGAGCCTCTTCTGGTCTCCCACAGGGGTGCAGGGGCCCAAGGACTTGGGCCATCTTCCACTGCTTTCCCAGGCCATAGCAGGGAGCTGGATGGGAAGTGGAGCAGCAAGGACTTGAACCAGTGCCCATATGGGATGCCAGTGCTTCAGGCCAGGGCATTAACCCACTGTACCACAGCGCCGGCCCCAGGACAGAAATTTTTAAGAAAGCCCAGCTTATCAATTCTTTCTTTCATGGATTGTGCCTTTGATGTTGTACGTAAAGACCCAAGGTCATCCTTGTTCTCCTGTTATTTTCCAGGAGTTTTATAGTTTTGTATTTTACAGTTAAGTCTGTCATCTCTTATTTGTTTTTTGGTTTTTTTTTTTTTTTTTTTTTTTTTTTTTTTGCAGTTGCTGAATATCAGACGTTTATTCTTTAACTTCCTACCGTTGCTAAAATCTACTCCGTAAGTGGCTCCTCTGACAAATGAGTTATTTGTATAAAGTTATTTTTTAAAAATATTTAAGTTCCTTCTCAATAATATTGGAACGTGTTCAGCTTTACTTGCTATTCATCTGTTTTCAAAGTCTTCTCTGCCATCCTCACACAGCGAATTCTCTCCATTGGACGTTTCTTTTTCTTGATGCAGTTCAGGAGGGTTTAAAGTTGCCTTGGGAGCTACTGCTGCTCCCTCCTTCTCTAACTGCATTTTGTTCCTTCCTGATTATAGGGAACTTTTCTCATTGGAGTCTCACGGTTTTTGGTGCATCAACAGTTTTATCTTCTTCAGTGCATTTTAAGTGGGAACTTGTTTCCCTTTCTTCAAGAGTTTAAAATAAGCCCAGCTGAAGCCAACACAGCTGCTGGCCTGCGCAGCCTCTGTGAGCTGTGTTTGACTCAGCAACGTCCGTTTCTTCAGAACACTTTTGGAGTCATTTTTTCTCTTTAAGGATTTATTTGTTTGAAAGGCAGAGTCAGAGAGGGAGAGATAGAAAAGAGAGAGAAAGATATTTTCCATCCACTGATTCACTTCCCAAATGGCCACAACAAACTAGGGCTGGGCCAGGTGGAAGCCTGGAGCCGGTATCTCTGTTCCGGTTTCCTGTGTGGGTGGCAGGGGCCCAGGTACTTGGGCCATTGTCCATCGCTCTGCCAGGTGCATCTGCAGGGAGCTAGACGGGAAGTGGAGCAGCCAGTACTCAGAGTACTCAGCATCCTATGGGATGTTGGTGTTGTAGGTAGTGGCTTAACCTGCTTTGCCACAATGCAGCCCCTGGATTCAGATTTTGGGAATCACTCATTTTCTGAAGTGTTACTGAGCTTCCACCATCCGTGTTGTCTCCGTCATGAAGGGCCTCCTGATGTCGTCCTCAGCAAGTGGTCACCTAGGCTGACCTGACTTTCCTTACCATTTAGAACCTGCTCTGAAAGCACTGCAGTTTCTTACTACTAAGCTCTCTCCCTCTTGAGGAGTGAGTTCGCTGGCTCTTCTCATCCTTCACCAGCGTCTTGTGAAAGCAGCTTTATGCTCCTCTGAAGATGGGACGGCTCGTCAGAAGCGTCTCGTCGGTGACGCCTGCACTTTTCCTCATTCTTGTGAGATTTTGAAGTCTGTTTTCCTGTGGCTGCTTGGAATTGGGTGTGTTTTCATGCATCTTCTGAGGATGTTTAAAGCAGGAGATTTCCTCTGCCCACGCCTTCTCTGAAAGTGTGGGCTCTAACCCCGCTCCGAGAGCTGGCGATTTCCAGCTCCTCGTGAGCGGCCTCCAGTGTTTCTACTTCTCACCATCTGCTCTGGAGCTCCCAGTGAAGTTGGCTCCTGGCCTTCAAATCTGTTTTCAGCGAGGTTAAACGTGTCACACGTGTGTTTCCTCTGGAAGGGCGTGTTGGGAAAAGAGTCGCAGAATAGAGGAGAGGCAGTGCACGAGTTTACAGCCAGACCGAGTTTATTCGGAGAAAATAAACCCGCCGAGGTGGGTGACCCACTGCCTGCGTGTACAAGATGCAGCATGTGGCAGAAGGCCCCGACCCCCAGGGGCCGGGCCTTTCTAAGGAGGGCTAGGGCGGGGGTGGGGGTAGGGGGCAGCAGGGAGGGGAATTCCAGGAACTGGGGGGAGGGGGGCTTGGGAACCTGGGAAATAATGCGGGGTGGGGTATGCAGGCAATAGGGTGTGAGACTCAACTGTTTCAAGGGCAAGGAATACATTCCAGAGTGCATCTTCTTTGGCAACGAGGGAGAATGGCTGAGGCTTATGTCCTTGTTCCATCAGGGCAGAAACATCAGTGGCTCATCCTTTGTCTTCACTTCCGTAGGGTGGCTTCTAATCGTTGAGAATCCCACCATGACTATAAACACCCCCACCTCCCACAGCAATTCTTGGGGTCTGGGGCTGGTTGAAGGCCCTCCGGCAGGGCTGCCACTGGCTGTACAGGGTGCTGGGAACCTGTGCCTCACAGAGCACTGCAGCCATGAGCAGGCCCTCCCTCATCCCCCAGCTGCCGTGAGTCTCTGCAGGGAGTCAGGACTGCAAGGACCACACAGACCAGGAGAGAGCAATCTGCTTGCTGGAGCCAGACCAGCACGAGAAACAGGCAATTAGTGGCAAATATGTCTTCTCCATTTAAACTCTTCATTCTGTAGCTCCGAGTCTTTTATGGCTACAAAAGTCATAGAAAATTTTCTTCCTTGTTTACAAAATATTTTATTTATTTGAAAAGCAGAGAGAGAAACAGGGAGGGAGGGAGAGGGAGGTGGGGAGAGAGAGAGAGAGATCTTCCATCTGCTGTTTCACTATACAAACGCCCACCATAGCCAAGGCTGAGCCAGACCAAAGCTGGGAACCCAGAGCTCAATCTGGATCTCTCATGTGGGTGGCAGAGACCCAGTGATCCATTTCCTGCTGCCTCCCAAAGTGCACAGGAGCTGCCTGCAGATGGTGGCTGGAGTACTTGGCTTCAGCCTGGCCCAGCCCCGGCTGTTGCAGCCATCTGGGGAGTGAATCAATGGATGGAAGATCTCTCTCTCTGTCTTTCCACCTCTCTGTAACTCTGCTTTTCAGATAAATGAAATTAAATTTTTTTTTAAAAAAGATAAGTTTTTTTTCATGCAAAGAATTTTTGAAATTCAGTTGCCATTTTTCACAACATATATTTGTCATGGAAGTTCTAGAGACATTGTGTAGGCGACCCAGATCCACTTCCTGAAAATAGTGTGACGACTTCCACTTTGGCAGGACTGAGCTACTCTTTTCTGAGAAATTCTGACCAGTTGTAGAGTTTTCTTGAAAGTATAAATCACCATCGCTGTTAAGTTAGTCATCCCTCCCACCACTTTGCCAAGGGTGGTCAACCTTGAACACTTTCCCTAAAACACCTGCGATGCCTCAGAGCTCTGAAGTTTCAGTCTACTTGACGTGCTGCTCTTTATCTTCCCGTCTCCATCTCAGGGTGGACACAGCGTGGCTGTCCTGCCTCTTGCGGAACACAGTGATCCCTCCCTGGACTGGTGGGTGACATGAGGGAGCTGGGAGGGTCTGACAAAGCTCTCTGTTTTGTGAAGCTGTGAACAAGGTGAAAGACCTCCTTCCTTCTAAATATTAACTGTCTATGGCTTATCTTTGCCGAATGGTGTGTAAACAGACCTCCTTTGCAGAGTGCTTTTTGATTTGAAAGCAAGCAGAGCTTAGGAACACTGCCCGTGAAGAAGAGACTGTGTGTGTGTGTGTGTGTGTGTGTGTGTCGCTGTGTGTTGGACAGGTGAATGACCGTAGCTTTGCGAAACCTGCCAGAGCTGAGTCCAGGGTGGTCAGGAGAATTTCTGTGTACGTCTCTCAAATTTAGGCCAGCGAGTCTTTGTAGCAATGTCAAATTTGCTTTATGTCAGGGAAGGATTTCTCCTCTCAACCTCCTCTGTAGCATCTGTTCATTTGTCCTGTAAACGCTGAAGCCCCCTCAGTTGTTTTCAGTTTGCCCCGCGCATTCACTCCCACCCATTCTGTTGTGATCTGCGTTGATCCCTCTGCTGCAGCTGGTTGTCCAAGCTTGGTTTATTTAGATGACTCAGCAGCAGTTCAGACGAACTTGTAAGCACAACATTTCCTATCCTTGACCCTGAAACTTTTTTTTTTTATTTGACAGGTAGAGTTATAGAGAGTGAGAGAGAGAGAGAGAGAGAGAGAGGAAGGTCTTCCGTCTGTTGATTCACTTCTCAAATGGCTGCCATGGCCAGCGCTGCGCCAATCCAAAGCCAGGAGCCAGGTGCTTCCTCCTGGTCTCCCATGCGGGCGCAGGGGCCCAAGCACTTGGGCCATCCTCCACTGCCTTCCTGGGTTACAGCAGAGAGCTGGACTGGAAGAGGAGCAACCGGGACTAGAACCATGCGCCCATATGGGACGCCAACACCATAGGTGGAGGATTAACCAAGTGAGAAGGCCCCAACCCTGAAACTTTGTCTTTTTTTTTTTTTTTAAGATTTATTATTTATTTATTTATTTGAAAGCCAGAGTTACGCAGAGAGAGAGAGAGAGAGAGAGAGAGGTCTTCCATCCGATGGCTCACTCCCCAGTTGGCTGCAACAGCTGGAGCTGCACGGATCCGAAACCAGGAGCCAGGAGCTTGTCTTTGCTTTTGTTCTGTAGCTGCACGCATGGGACCGCCTTCATTCAGTTACCTGAGATAATGCATGGGAAGGAGGGTGCAGGCACCTTTGAGCTCTACCCTCTCCCAATCACATTGTACATCTATTGAAATATTAATTTTACTTCTTAACAATGAGCCTCTCTTCTCTCCACGACCATTTTCCACCTTCCTAATTCTCTATTTCTAGCAATAACTCTAAAGTTTCATCTTTTTTTATTAAAAATATTTATTTATTTGAAAGGCAGAGAAAGAGAGAAGGGGGTGGGTGGAGAGAGATCTTCCATCTGCTAGTTCACCCCCCAGATGGCCACACAACTGGGGCTTGTCCAGGTCCAGACCAAAGTAAAGAGCCTGGAGTCCATCTGGGTCTCCATGTTGTCCATCTTCCATGGCCTTCCCAGATACATCAGCAGTTAACAGGGAGCTGGATCAGAAATGGAACAGCTGGGACAGAAATTGGCACACTGAAATGGGATGCTAGGGTCACAAGCAGGGGCTTAACCCACTGTACCATAACGCTGGCTTAATCTTTCATCTTTTAATCTATTTCTCTAGTGAATTATCTGTTTTTCAGCCAGAATGATTTTACAAAATCTCCTATCCAATAATTGTTACTTTCCTTGTCCTTCCTAACCATGAATGGCCTTCCCTTCCCTTTAGTTGGGTTCCATGTCCCTTAGTCTGGCTTACACGATCCTCTCGAGCTGGCCCCAGACACCTGTCCAGCCTCGTCCTCTGTTCCCACCTTGCCCTCCAAGTGGTTATCCGTTGAGCTCTTTCCATTCCTCCTCTGCACCTAGTTTCTTCTTCCCATTGGCCCTGTGCTCATGCTGTTCCCTGACGTGGACTCGTCCTGTTCTTCCCATTCTTCCTGGACACTCTTCAGTGTTGCTCATCTTCCTTCTCTC
This sequence comes from Oryctolagus cuniculus, assembly GCF_964237555.1. NCBI lineage: Eukaryota > Metazoa > Chordata > Mammalia > Lagomorpha > Leporidae > Oryctolagus > Oryctolagus cuniculus. The sequence goes on along the minus strand of NC_091444.1, from coordinate 9,524,985 downwards.
TCCTAACACCATTGCATTACATACTTTTCCTTCCTCTATAAATCTGGGTGAGATGCCCCTCCCAAGGCCTCTTGTAACACCTGTCAGTCCTCAGCAGCCTACACAGTGAATGGTAATGGAATACTTTTTTGGTAATATCCTTGCCTGGACTGTTTGTTACTTTGTTTAGTATTATATCTTAACACATGAAGAATACTAAGTGAGTATTTTTTTGAGGAAATGAACGGATAAAAATATGAGCAGGATGGCAGGTGTTTGGTGCAGCAATTAAGCCTTTGCTTAGGACACTCACGAGATACATTGGAGAGCTTGGGATCAAGGCCCACCTCTGCTTCTCACTCAGCTTCCTGCAAATGCACACCCCGGGAGGCAGAAGGTGATGGCTCAAGTACTTGGGTCCTTGCTACCTATGTGGCAGACCTGGATGGAGTTGCTGGCTCTTGGCTTCAGCCTGGCTCAGCCTTGGCTATTGCAGGCAATTAGAGGAGTGGACAGAATATTTTTTTTTCTGTTCTTTCTCTGTTCGTCTGCCTTTCAAAAAAAAAAAAAAAAAAGAGAGAGAGAGAGAGAAAGAAATACAGATGAATGAATGAGTAACTGCACTTCCAGGGAGTCTGCCATTTGCATCAGTGTGATTGGAATTAAAGATTCATGTGTTCATGATCTATAATTAAATTTCAATCATTTCTATATAACATTGATTTCTATATTAACATTGAGTTTCTATATTAACATTACATTTAAAAAAGAAGATTTATTTGTCTGAAAGGGAGGGTTACAGAGAGAGATCTTCCATCCACTGGTTCACTCACCAAATGACTGCAATAACCAGGCTGGGCCAGGCCGAAGCCAGTAGGCTGGAGCTTCCTCCAGGACTCCCACGTGTGCAAGGGCCCTAGCAGTTAGTCATCTCCCACTGCTTTCCCAGGCCATGGCAGGGAGCTGGACTGGAAGGGGGGCATCCGTATGGGACGCTGGCATTGCAGGTGCTAACTTAACCCATTGTACCACAACACCACTACATCCTGAATTTTTGCATTGCTTTTGAATTAGTCTTCTTTTTTTTTTTAAAGCTTTATTTATTTATTTATTTGAAAGTCAGAGTTACAGAAAGAGAAGTAGAGACACAGAGAGATATCTTTCATCTGCTGGGTCACTCCCCAAGTGGCCACAACAGCTGGAGGTAGGCCAAACTGAAACCAGGAGCCAGGAGCTTCCTCCGGATCTCCCATGTGGATGCAGGGGCCCAAGTATTTGTGCCGTCTTCTGCTGTTTTCCCAGGTGCATTAGCAGGGAGCTGGGTGGGAAGTGGAGTAGCAGGGACTCAAACCAGCAACCATACAGTGGCAGCGTCTTAACCCATTATGCCACTATGCCATTTCTGTGACTTTTAAGGAATATCCATTTGGGACCATTATATCACATATGATCTCTTTGTTGTTTTGGTTGGGCAAATGGTCCAGGGCCCAATACATTACAGATTTTAGAAGACGGAACATCCCCTAATGATTTTCAGTCTTTTATAATTATAGAAAATAATTTTCTTCAAACTTTTCCTACTTTCAGCTTTGGATTGCTATTCTATCTTAAGTACTGTTGCACTATTTGGGTTAAAACATTCAAACTTATAATGATTATAATAATAGAATTATCAGTTTAGATAATACTCTGGGCTCGAGAAAAGCAAAACAAATTGTAAAAGATTACTAAGAGTATAGTCATTGGTTAGCACTTGAAAGAGTTAAAAAATGGAATGGAAAAAAAATGGAAAAAAATGCTTTTAAGATCTTTTTTTATGGCACTTTTTTTTTTTTTAAAGATTTGTATTTATTTACTTGAGAGGTAGAGTTACAGACAGTGAGAGGGAGAGGCAGAGAGAAAGGTCTTCTGTCCGTTGGTTCACTCCCCAAATGGCCACAACGGCCGGAGCTGCGCTGATCTAAAGCCAGGAGCCAGGAGCTTCCTCTGGGTCTCCCATGCAAGTGCAGGGACCCAAGGACTTGGGCCATCTTCCACTACTTTCCCAGGCCACAGCAGAGAGCTGGATTGGAAGAGGAGCAGCCGGGACTAGAACCGGTGCCCATATGGGATGCCGGCGCTGCAGGCGGAGGATTAGCCAGGTGCGCCATGGCGCCGGCCCCAGGGAACAGTTACTAGAGATAAGCGACGTTGGGGTTCCATGGGTCTTTTAGATGAGATCTGTAAAGTCATTAAGGGGTCAGATGATTCTTTATTGCTCCAAAGCACAGTGACAGGAATTTCTCCAATCACTTGGGGGGATGGTCCCCGAATCTGATGAAGAAAGCACTGAAAACTAAAGATGATTTTCAATCATAACCACACAGATTCCTTAAATAAAATATTCACATAGATTTACTAGTAAGCATTTTAACAGAAACAGTTCACAGTAAAATATGAAATTCTTGGCACCTGCAAGTGAGAGAAGAGACTGGCTAATTTGCGTCAAGCAGAAACTGTTATAATTTACAGCTGAGAAGACGCGTGATCCCCACCTGACTTGGCCTGTGCGGGCGCGGATAGGCACGTGGCAGTCCACGTCTGCTGCAGCGCTCTGAGCTGCTCTTGGCATGTGAGGCGTCAGCTGTGGCGCAGGGAAGTCTGACCAAGAAGTGAAAGCTGAAGTGGTGCTGGTAGCAGGGGCCTCTGCTGCTTCCTGTTTTGAGTGCTTATCTGTACACCTGCCTTCTTTCCTTTTGCTTTCACAGATAAGATTCTAATCGCTCACCTTGGTCTCCACCGGCCACAGGCTCTTCCATAAGGCAGGTGCTTGAAGCATACTTGTTACTTGAAGCTAATCAAAGAAGCTGGGGTTTGGGAGACCTTGGAAGACAGGGCAGGTGCTAATGATGAACTGCCTTTGCCAAGTCCCTTCTTCTCTGGGGAGGGGGGGCTCAGCGGGGGCTTCCCCTCTGGGAGCACCGGAGGCCGAGTCCTTTTACTTCCCTTTCCCACACTGAGCTCCCCCTGTGTCCCCTCTGTGAGGCAGGGTTGTCTCCGAGTCTGTCCTCTTCTGTCTCTGCGAAGACCAGCTCTGGTCTGGCACACGGTGTTAGAAAAGTCAGTGACTTCAATGAATGCCTCACTTTCTCTGAGCCTTTTTTTCCCTCTCTGATAAATGGGATTGTTAATAACAGCATGGTAGGCCGGTGCTGCGGCTCACTTGGCTAATCCTCCGCCTATGGTGTCGGCACCCTGGGTTCTAGTCCTGGTTGGGGCGCCGGGTACTAGTCCCGGTTGCCTCCTCTTCCAGTCCAGCTCTCTGTTGTGGCCTGGGAGGGCAGTGGAGGAAGGCCCAAGTGCGTGGGTCCCTGTACCCACAGGGGAGACCAGGAGAAGCACCTGGCTCCTGGCTTCGGATCGGTGCAGCGTTGGCCGTAGCAGCCATTAGGGGCGTGAACCAATGGAAGGAAGACCTTTCTCTCTGTCTCTCTGTCTCTCTCTCACTAACTCTGCCTGGCCAAAATAAATAGATAAATAACAGCATGGTATTGGTTCTTCTGAGAACCTACCTCAGAAAGAACACTGGCCCTCCCACCTTTAATACAGGAGCAATAGGTTTTGTTATGGAGCACTCACCTGTGTTGAATGCTGAGCAGGCCCTTTGCATATGTTATTGTCTTCTAGCCTTACACCCTGAAGGGTCCACGCTTTTATCCCATTCCATTGATGCTTGAAGCAAGCAAACTATCCCACATCCACAGCCACCCAGCCAGGCCCCAGATCCACCTCCGTAACCTGCCAGCTGTTGGATTTAGCCGCCATGTATTTAATGTTTCTGTTGCAAGTTAAGTTTGAGTTGGCAGCACCAGGCCTCCTGGGGATACCCTGGCTCTTGCTAATGGTCTAAAAGGTTGCAATTATGGTCTCTGAATGTCTGACCTTGAAAGTTAAGCTGGCGGGATCCTGACTATCATACCTCGGTTGGCACATGGTAAGTGTGTCCTCATGATGTGGCTGTTGGACAAAAAAATGAATTGGTTCATGAAAAGCCTATGGATGGTGTGAGTGGCTCATGGAATAAACCGAGAGACTCTATACATGTCTGATTGCAGAGATTTTTAAACACCCATGAGCTCAGCTCAAACGATCTGCATCTGATGCTCATTTAGGAAGCGAAAAAACGTGAGCTAAAGGGATTGATTAGTCATCCAGGGACCTCATTAAAAATGAAAATTCCTACATTCCATTCCCGGAGTTTGTTATTTTTAAACCCTCCCGTTGTGAATGTGACTGCAAATGCTTTGTGCGTGCTAATAATATTCAAGAATTGAGTTCTCTTATGTGAAACTGGGAGAAAGTATCCTTTGGGATTGACTGAAATTCATGGAAGGGAACAGCTCAGAGGCCCAGGACAATCTGAAAAGAAAGGACTCTTTCATGGGGTGAAAGGAATGTTTCTTTTGTCGCTATCTCCTTGGAAACAAATCTGGTTGACTATAATTTAACAAGGGGATCCAGCCGGAGTGCTGTTCAGGGCTGAGTTACCCCAGGTGCCGGCTGCGCCTGGTCACGGTCTGAAAGGATGAGCCAGGAAACCGAGCGAGGGCGGAGGAGCCGCTGCTGGGGGGGTGGGGTGGGGGGCTGGGGGTGACTCAGTGGCGGCTGTGCTTCCCGGCGCACGTCTTCCCGTTCTGGCTTTTGCTTTTTGGCTTTCAAAATACAAACAAGCAGTAATTACTGAGGCTGACCCGGTGCTGAGCAGAATCTCTCTCTTTTTTATGATAGGCAGAGTGGACAGTGAGAGAGAGAGAGAGAGAAAGAAAGGTCTTCCTTCCATTGTTTCTCCCCCCAAATGGCTGCTATGGCCGGCACACCGGGCTGATCTGAAGCCAGGAGCCTGGTGCTTCCTCCTGGCCTCCCCTGCGGGTGTAGGGCCCAAGGACTTGGGCCATCCTCCACTGCCCTCCCGGGCCAAAGCAGAGAGCTGGACTGGAAGAGGAACAACCGGGACAGAATCTGGCGCCCCGACCGGGACTAGAACCCGGTGTGCTGGCGCCGCAGGTGGAAGATTAGCCTAGAGAGCTGCGGTGCCAGCCATGAGCAGAATCTCATTTCTATCCACACAAAACCTCTTGCGGTGGCTGGAGGTATAGGTATAGGATCTGATCTTCCTTATTCCAGCCTCCACTATGAGAGCAGAGGGACGCAAAACCACCATAGTAGGAAAATATTCACGAATACACGGAAAATCAATCATTTCCTACCCAAAACCTCCTTCCCGCTTGATACATAGTCGTCTTGCTGGTTAACAGTCACTCACATGCACTGTGAATGAGGCGGACCTCAGTAGAAGGCACTGATAATGGAATCTGGGAGTATGGCCAGGTAACAATTAGAGGACAAAATCAACAGGGAGAATAGCATAACGGCCATGCAGAAAGTGGAGGATGTGGAGAGCAGTCTTGGGGAAGATATGACAATCTTGGAAGTTATTTTAAAAGATGTAGAATGCAAAATGAACCATGGGATGTATTTTGTTTTGTCTTTCCTAACTTTGTGATGAGATGCTTTGTTCATTCGGATACTTGGCATGTGCTTAAAATCATAATCTAAATATTGGTGACATTTTAAAGATATTTTTATTTTTGGAATCTTGATTTTATTTTTAAGACAAAGTCATAATCAAATGTTCTCACCATTTGTTCAGAAATTTTGGATTCTGTTTTAATGAATTCCTTTTAGGTAGCCTCTTTGTTGTCAGTTACCCTTCTTTATGACAGTGTCCTAGGCTGCTGTCCTGGATTTACAGATGAGGGAAATAAAGGTTTGCTTTAAGGTTTTGCAGTTAGTGAGACAGAGGACCAGGATTAGAATGTAGGCACTAAGACTTCCCGGGCCACGTTCGTAAATTCTAAGTTAGACTGTAGGCCCTTTAATTCCCTTCTTATGCCACAAATTTGAATTCAGAAAAGATTCTTTTTGCCAGCCCGAGCCCATCTGGTTTAAAGTATCCTTGTTGGGCAGCGCCCTGGTTCCAGAACATTCCTCAGTGCCGTCAGTATCCAGGTGGCTAGCCAGTCCAGTGAGGCATGGGCTCCGTTTTACTCAGTTACCGTTTAGCTTAAGCTCAGTGATGGCTGCTTACTCTCAAGGAATTGTCGCTAATTTTTTGGAAGGATACTTCAGTGTAGCATTCATTCATATAGTCTCAAAAAGGGAGCAACTAACATATGGCCTAATTTTTACTTATTTAAATACACCATCTAAACTGAAAAATTGGCTGTACCTTCTTTACAAAGGAATGAGTGTAGGCGCATAGTCTGTCTCTTACTTTGCTACTGAACACTGGTCTTGCTGTTCAGAAATGCAGCTTGGAAACCTTTGGGATGTGCGATGTGATTGAGCATAGGAACCCACACAGGTCAGGTTTTCAATCTTTCTGAGTCTCCAAGGTTTTCGTGGAACCGGATGAGGGATCCTCGCACGTAATGGCAGTGATTTTCCAGGAATATGTGCTCACAGGATCAGGGAAACGTGAACAGCTACTTGAAGTTCTTACAGACTCAGGGTCATCTAAGATTTGCATGTGATGGAGGCTATGACTGATTATTAATAGGTACAAAGAGTCTCTTCTCTTTAGCTCTCTCATTTGAAGTCTTGGTAATGATACCTTTTTATACAGGTTCCTTCAATTTGAGAATTTTCCTTCTACATTCATTATCTCATTTCATGGTCACAAAACTATATGAAGGAGAAAAGGAAAATAGCATTCCTCTGTGTTTTAAAGACACAGCTGCTGCGGCTGGTCTGATGGCCAATCATCAGAGTCCCTCTAGCCTGAGAGTAACCGTCCTGACTCCTGGCTCAGTACTGTCCCTTCCCTACCCACCGTGTGAAAGAGGGACAATGAGGCAGGAAGACAGAAAAGAAGGAAGACATTAAACAGTTGTTAAATGTTAACTGTGTGCTTACTCTTTTAAGATAATTAATTTTCAAGTAGTTTGCGTATTTGCAGAGTCAGCATTTCAGCTTCATCGTTTCTCCACACCAGGAGCATCAATGTCATGTCTGCTTTACAAATGAAGAAAATATAGAAACTCAAACAATACAGGGGAAATCGGTTGGCAAATTAAACAGAATAGACGTCTGTCCATACCAGGAGACTATTGAGATAATTAACAAAAGGGGACTTACCCAAAGTATTTACTTTCCCTTTTATCAAAGGCAGATTTTAAAATCTTATTTGATTTTCTCATTTTTTAAGCAATATTTTTTTCCTCATCTAAAATTGGTTTCTTAACTATAATAAATCACATAGATCAGTGTAATTTTATACACTTTTTAGGAAAATAATGCTCAGTCTTAAACATTTAAAATGAAAAATGTAAGTTACATGCAAAACAAAACAAAAAAGACTTAGCTTTGGTAGCAATTGAACACTGATCCTGCATTTTTTAAAAAAGATTTTTTTTTTATTTGAGAGGTAGATTTACAGACAGTGAGAGGGAGAGACAGAGAAAGGTCTTCCATCCACTGGTTCACTCCCCAAATGGCCACAACAGCCAGAGCTGCACCGATCTGAAGCCAGGAGCCAGAAGCTTCTTCCGGGTCTCCCATGCAGGTGCAGGGGCCCAAGTGCTAGGTAGGGCCATCTTCTACTGTTTTCCCAGGCCATAGCAGAGAGCTGGATCTGAAGTCGAGCAGCTGGGACTCGAACCCGCATCCATGTGGGATGCTGGTGCTGCAGGTGGAGGATTAACTTACTGTGCCACAGCCCCAGCCCCACATTGTTTCTAGAGCTCAAAATCAATGATGTGTGTTTCCTGCAATCATAATTTAGGCTCAAGGGTATTTTGGGGGATGGGTGGGTGCTAGGAAGGACCAAACGGGACTCTGAGGCTTCCCTGCTCTGATGGGACCCTTGGTTATTCTTTCCATCTTCCATCCAGCAAACAGTGGTTTGTGCAGAGACTGATTACTGGTGATAACTGTAACCTGCAGATTTGCTGTAGGCAGTTATTTGGAGTGGAAAAGTCCTGACCTTTGGACGGATTTTATCCTTTTACCCATTTTATATTTAAGTTAAATTTGTTGACTGAAGAATTTAGCTTATGAGGCTCTTTTAGCAAGCTCCTGAAATAAGTCAAAGCTTTTTTTAGACGCATGTCCTTGCTGCGAGTGGTTATCAGAATGGCATTTTTGTGACTCTTGGCACATTGAACTTTCTGATTTTCCTGACTGGTCATTTGAGGACAAATTAAGAAAAAATTCAGTATGAAGAACAACCTGTCTCTGAAGGCAGTTGTTAGGAAAAGAGTTGCAGACTGGTGCCTCCTCACATGGGCACCAAAATATTAGGAAAAGAGTCGCAGAATGGAGGAGAGGCAGTTCACGAATTTACAGCCAGACCGAGTTTATTCAGAGAAAATAAATCTGCGGAGGTGGGTGACCCACTGCCTGCATGTACAAGATGCAGCATGTGGCAGAAGGCCCCGACCCCCAGGGGCCGGGCCTTTCTAAGGAGGGCTAGGGCTGGGGTGCGGGTAGGGGGTTGCAGGGAGGGGAATTCCAGGAATTGGGGGGGGGGCTTGGGAACCTGGGAAATAATGCGGGGTGGGGGTATGGAGGCATTAGGGTGTGAGACCCAATTGTGTTTCAAGGGTCAGTAATACATTCCAAAGCTTATCTCCTTTGGGCGGTGCCATGAAGTAGCACCTTGACAGCAGGGACTCCATTTTGGAGAACCTGAGACTCCACTCTGGGAAGGTCCCCCCCGCCCCACACACACACCGTGAGACTCCGGTCTGAAACCAGGATCTAAAAATGTCAGACAATAGCAGTCCTCTACATCCCACTTGGCAGAGCATAGAAACCCCCTAGCATGATTGTTCAAGCTTGGAAGTGGACAGGCTGCGCATGGGTTAAGGGTAAAAATGTAATTTGTCTATGTTCTACATATGATTTAAGCCAATACCTGGATTAATGTCAAGGTTCTAATTGGAATTGTTAAGATAGTAACTGGTATTGTCAAGATTATAACTGATTCCTGTTTCCCATCAGTTTCAGGTCAGCTTGACCCCAGTAACCCTGTATTCCCCCCGATCCTAGCAACCATGGATTCCCTTCCCGATTTTGCGGTTTTTGCCTTTATAAACCCTGTTACTTTGGGCTTCAGGGTCGAGCGTTTTTTAGGGCATGAGCCCACTCTCCACCGCCGGCAGTAAAGGACCATCAGATTTTATCGATGTGTGGTGCTCCTTGTTTACACTATTCAGGTATGACAGAGGGAGAATGGCCAAGGCTTGTGTCCTTGTTCCTTCAGCAGTTGTATTTGATTCTGAGATATAATAAAAAGCGTGGAAATATCAGGTGTGACTATTTTTAATGTCACACTTAAAATTATTGGTTTAAAAGGCAGAGGAAGGCGGGGGTGCAGGAGAGAGAGAGAGAGAGAGAGATCTTCCATTTGTGGGGTCACCCCTCAAATGGCCATAACAGCCAGCTCTGGTCCTGGCAGAAGCCAGGAGCCAGGAACTCCATCCTGGTCTCCAGTACAGGTGGCAGGCGCCCAATCACTTAGACCATCTTCCACTGCTTTCCTAGGCGCATTAGCAGGAAGCTGGAGAGAAGCCAGAGCAGTCAAGACTTGAATGGGATGCCAGTGATGAAAGTGGTGGCTTAATCTGCTCCATCACAATGCTGGCCCCGTGCCTAACTTTTAAACAGAAAAATACCTGTGACTTTCTGAGACAGAAAGTCTGATGACAGGCCAACAGGGAGAGTTTTCTTGGAATTGAAGTTCCCATTTTGTCAAGAAAAATGTATGCAGTAGAATATTTCATTTCATTAAATCAGAGTAAACGTGGCCCAAGTATGTTAACATTTCAAACTCGTAAATCTTACACATACCATCTTATTCATCATTTTATAAAAATATTTATTAAGTTTTGTTGTATTTGATTTACCTAACTTATGTAGCCAGATCACTCTAGATTAAGTAGAGTTTCTGGCTAAATTTTCAATTTTTCTCACTCTTTCAAATTATCCACTGCTTTCTTAGGCCATAGCAGAGAGCTGGATCAGAAGTGGAACAGCTAGGACTTAAACCAGTGCCCATATGGGATGTTGGCACTGCAGGTGGCAGCTTTACCTGCTAAGCCACAGCGCCGGCACCAGTAATTGAAATATTTATGACATCAAAGAAAATAATATTGCAGTATGGCTAAGTAGGAGATGCTATAAGATTGAGGGAAAAGTGAGAAGTTTTCATCCTTATTCTATTTCCTGGCTTTGAGATTTGGGTAATAATTTAAATAATGTGGACCCATGACCCCTCAACTGCAAAACAACCTTTACTTCAACTGGTATTCAGTAAGGCATTACTGAATATAGAAATATTAATTTGTTTTCTCATGTATTTACTATGTGCCATATTCTTTCATACTCATAAAATACGGTTTTATAAATGAGTAGGCTTTTGAAATTCTAAAGTCATTGTTTATATTTGTTTTAGAAAGTTATTTTGTGTTTGGGATCAATGAGTCAAGATTCTGATCTTTTCCAAATTCCTTGATGTTTTTTCACCATTGCCAGTTACCTTTGCATTCTGTACTTGTAGACCTAGGTCCTGGACGAGCAGTGCCTAGCAGCCAGGTGTCCTGACAAAGGCCATTTGTGGAGTGGCAGGCTTCCCACACACCGGGTACAGGGGAGGAACATGCTGCACCAGCTGGCCACGTCTGCAAGGCGAGACTGGCTGGAAGTGACAGCTCCTGCATTTAGTGAAGTTGTGACCATGAAGGAGATGTGAGGTCAGATACAAGTCTCTAAAAATACTTCAGCTGTTTGAGAGTAGCTAGTGGTCAGGGACTTAGACAGAAGGACCAATTCCATGAGAAGCATGCAGTGCATTTCCTGTTAACATTTACTTTTGCAAAGCATGATCAAGCTTTGGTTCATGGTTTTGATATAGGTCATTGCAGTAAGAATGAAGGAAAAGAGGATTGGCTTGGGGTAGGAGATGGGGACAGTAAGAGGGGGAGGGTTGGGAGGAAAGAACAGATAAGTAATAGGAGCAAATGGCTTTTAAGGATAACCCATTCTTCATTTCAATTTTTTAAGATTTAGTTATTTTTATTTGAAAGGCAGAATTACAGAGAGGGAGGAAGAGACAGAGAAATCTTCCATCTGCTGGTTCATTCTGCAAAGGGCTGGAATGACCAGGGCTCCACCAGGTGGAAAAGCCAGTAGCCAAGAGCTTCCTCTGCGTCTCCCATGTGTGGATAAGGGCCCAAGCACTGGGGCCATCCTCTGCTGTGTTCCCAGGTGCTTTACCAGGGAGCTGGATAGGAAGTGGAGGAGCCATGTCTCAAACTGTCACCCATATGGGATGCTGGCATCCTACAGGTGGTGGCTTTACCTACTATGCCTCAACGCCAGCTCCCAATCTTTCTTTTAAATTGTATTTGTTTGGGGGAGGGGAGGGAGAGAAGGAGAGAGGGAGAGAGGGAGAGAGGGAGAGAGGGAGAGAGGGAGAGAGAGAGAGAGAGAGAGAGAGAGAGAGAGAGAAACAAGAGCACTCTAATTGCTGGTTTACTTCCCAAATACCCATGATGGCTGGCACTGGGCAGGGCTGAAGCTGGGAGCCAGGAACTCAGTCTTGTTCTCCCGTGATGGCAGCTACCTGAGCCATCATCATTGCCTCCCAGGGTCTGCATCAGCCAGAAGCTGGAATCAGCACCTGAAGCTGGGAGTTGAACCCAGGTACTCTGATGTGGGATGCGGGTGTTCTCACCAGCATCTTACCTGCCAGGGCATATGCTCTCCTCCAATCTTTGCTAAGAACGAATGCTCGTTGTGGTAGGACTTCTTCATGCTTCTTTTTGAAATTTGATTCCTGTTACCTTTCCCTTTCTGCCAGTTATACCCTGCATCACAGCTGACAAGGGTGCTGATAAGACACAACTCACCAAATAACTGCAAGGCTTCATTGTACTGCCAATTGCTGTTATTTGGGTGGGGGCTGGGTAGAAGTGAGGGGCTTACTTTCTTTCCTCTTTCCCTGAGGTCTCTATGGTAGCTCTGCATCTAGGTAGTGGTCTGGTGATACAGGTAACACCTGGGGGTTGAGGTAGGCTTGGGAGAGAGTGATGACTAAGAACTCACAGTGACTGTTACCTTCTAAAATTAGTACTGAATAGGTCAGAGCAGAGATAATAACTGGAAAGAACTGATTTCGCCCTTCAGGGATGTTTGGCACTGCCTGGAGCTATTTGACTGGCTTACCTGTTCCTGCCTGTCCCTCCTTCCTCCCCCACCCACCCAATCCCAAGCCAGTTGTCTTCTCATTTGGTCCTCTCGCAGTGACCTGTGTCAAACCAGGAAACAAATGTGATCATGCTCAGCAAAGGCAAATGTCAACAGGAAGTGCAGCAGGCAAGGAGGCAGGCGGCTGGCATCGGGAGGCAGAGGCGATGACGCTGCTAAGTCATCATGCAGTGCAGGCAACCCCATCGTGATCATCTGTACCAAATGTAAGCAGTGCCGAGGTGGAGAAACCCTGCTGTAGAAGAACAACTGGCACTCAAGTAGTGAGTCTTGCCTATAAAGGATCAGCAGTTTTAATACATCACTTTAAACTGCTTTTGTTATGGGCCTAGATGTCTTGATCTTTATTCCAGGTTCTTGTCCCACACAGATAAGAACTCAAAGCAGAAGCATAAATACAATATACAAGTGAGGACAGGATTTCTTTTTTTTTTTTTTTTTTATTTAATGAGCATAAATTTCCAAAGTACAGCTTATGGATTACAATAGCTTCCTCCCCCCTGTAACTTCCCTCCCACCCACAACGCTCCCCTCTCCCACTCCCTCTCCCCTTCCCTTCACATAAAGATTAATTTTCAATTATCTTTATATACAGAAGATCAATTTAGCGTATATTAAGTGAAGATTTCCACATTTTGCTCCCACACAGAAACACAAAGTGTAAAATACTATTTGAGTACTAGTTATAGTATTAATTAAACACCTAAGAATAATTGTGTCTTAATTACAGAGTTCAACCAATAGTTTTAAGTAGAATATAAAATGCAACTTTTGTATTGTTGTGGCTCCCCCCTTCAACCTCCCTCCCTCCCGCGGCCCTCCCCTCTCCCTCTCCCTCTCCCATCCCGCCCTTTATCACGTTTCATTTTCAATTACCTTCATATACTGAAGATCAACTTAGTATATACTAAGCAGGGATTTCAACAGGCTGCACTCACACAACCGAACCAGGTATAGGGTATTGTTCGACTAGTAGTGTTGTTTTTAAGTTTCACAGTAGAACACATTAAGGACAGAGATCCTATGTGGGGAGCCTGTACCCAATGACTCCCGCTGTTGATTTAACAACTGGCACTCTTATTTATGACGTCAGCAATCACCTGAGACTCTTGCTATGAGCTGTCTAGGCTATGGAAGCCCCTTGAGGTCACCGACTCTGAATTTGTTTAGTCAAGGCCGTATCACAGTGGAGGTTCCTTCCTCCCTTCAGAGAAAGGCGCCTCCCTCCTTGATGGCCTGATCCTTCTGCTGGGGTCTTGAGAACAGGATTTCTTTAAAAGAGAGTGAACATACACATGCATGAGGATGGGCCAGCCCATATGGAGAGATACTCATTATGAGTGGGACTAGGTTGCCTATGAGGAGAGAGGGTGGGGGAGGCCCAAGAAGGCTCTCCGAGCGTGGTCAAGAGCTCAAAAGTGGACCCTTCCACTTATCAGCCTATGTTATGAGGAAGGGGGTGATGCCTTAATTGGGTATACACACAGGGTGAAATTTACCATAGGTACCTCTACATGGAGTTGAACTTCCATGTGGCCAACTTGGTGTTACCTCCTTCCTGGTCTTGGATGAGACACAGGAGCATCATGGGAAGGTGGTTTTATCAAACTGACAGGTGAGGGGATAAAGTCACAATGCAGGGCTATTAGATATTCCCCCTCATCTGCCCCTATCTAACTCCCTGCCTTGGTCTCTGGTATTGTTTGGTTAGTATAATGGAATTTAGAAAACTTTTTTTTTTTTTTAGAAAACTTTTTAAATACAAACTTATCTAAGCACTATTGAGGGGAACCCTAATACCCTAATTCAATAAGCATTTATTGAATGCCTACTGTAACCAGATGGTGTTCAAATGTTTGCCATGGAGGCCAGCGCTGTGGCACAGCAGGTTAACGCCCTGGCCTGAAGCACCAGCGTCCCATATGGGCACCAGTTCTAGTCCTGGCTGTTCCTCTTCCAATCCAGCTCTCTGCTATGGTCTGGGAAAACAATAGAGGATGGCCCAAGTCCTTGGGCCCCTGCACCCACGTGGGAGACCCAGAAGAAGCTCCTGGCTCCTGACTTTGGATTGGTGCAGCTCTGGCTGTTGCGGCCAACTGGGGAGTGAACCATCGGATGAAGACCTCTCTCTCTCTGCCTCTCCTTCTCTCTCTGTATAACTCTGACTTTCAAATAAATAAATAAATCTTAAAAAAAGAATGCTCGCCATGAGTTAGGGGCTCTGTGGTGCCTCTTGCCTTAATGAGGGACTTGGACTCAAACACTCCAGTGCTAACATTAACTGCTCCTGTTCCCCACCATGAACCTCTGCTCACCAAACTCCTGAAAGGTTAATTTCCATGAAACGAGTGTCCCAAGGAGTGTGGACTGTTTAGGCCAATGCCTTGTTCAACTGGCAATCGCATTTCTCTGTGTGAAGTCATACATTAGAGTTAGTTTCTTAATGGCTTATTTTGTATGAATTGGCATTTCTGAGTTTTATCACTCTGGGACATTGGTGAGATTGAGTTTCTAGTCATAGAGACCATGGATAGTGATCACAACTGGGGTACATGTGGCATTGAGGGCCCTGAGTGGGTGTTCTTTTTATTTTTTCTAAGCTCTTACTCTATCTGGGTATGTGCTTTAATTGAATTTCTTTATTTTTAAAAGAAAAAAGAGATTAAAATATTAAACTTCAGTGCTTCCAATTTTCACTTTAAACATTTTGCTAACTTGTTTTTGTATAGCCAGTTGAAACCATAAGCTCATATGATTTTTATATCAAAACATTATTCAGGCCTGGCACTGTGGCTTAGTGGGTAAAACTGCTGCCTGCAGTGCCAGCATCCCATATGGTTCAAGAGCTGGCTGCTCCTCTTTGGATCCAGCTCTCTGCTATGGCCTGGGAAAGCAGAAGATGCCCAAGTCCTTGGGCCCCTGCACCCATGTGGGCGACATGGAAGAAGCTCCTGTCTCCTGGCTTTGGATCGGTGCAGCTCTGGCCATTACGGCCATCTGGGGAATGAACCAGTGGATGGAAGAACCAGTGGATGGCGTAGTAAGCCAAGCCTCTGCTTGTGGTGCCAGCATCCCACATGGGCACCAGTTCTAGTCCCAGCTACTCCTCTTCCCACCCAGCTCTCTGCTATGGCCTGGAAAAGCAATAGAAGATGGCCCAAGTGCTGGGACCCCTGCATCTACATGGGAGACCTGGAAGAAGCTCCTGGCTCCTGGCTTTGGATCAGCCCAGCTCTGGACGTTGCGGCCATATGAGGAGTGAACCAGTGGATGGAAGACCTTTATCTCTCTCTCCCTCTCTCTATAACTCTACCTTTCAAATAAACAAACAAACAAATAAATAAATCTTTAAAAGAGAGAGAGAGAGAGAGAGAGAGAGAGAGATCTTCCATCCACTGGTTCACTCCGCAAATGGCTGCAACGGCCCCAGCTGAGCCAGGCTGTAGCCAGGAGCCAGGAGCTTCATCCAGATCTTCCACGTGGATGCAGGAGTTCAGACACTTGGGTCATCTGCTGCTGCTTTCCCCAGGAGCATTAGCAGGGAGCTGGATGTGAAGTGGAGCAGCCGGGACATGAATGGGTATCCATATGGGATGCCAGCATTGTAAGTGGTGGCTTTACCTGCTATGCCACTATGCCACCCACAATCCTTGATTTTAAGGCAAAGAGTAAGTTTGGAAGAAACACAAAAAAGAGAACACAAACCTGGACTACTCAGGCACACTGGGACATGAAGTCATTCTAAAGAGAGTAGCCTTGCTCAGATCTAGGGGAGAAGAAGGTCAATATTGAGAAATGTATTGAACAACGGGTAGAGTAACATGGACTGAGATCTCAGAGGTGGAGCTGAGCCAGACAGAGCAGGGCTCCAGGCCATGGTGATGGTTTTGGATTTTATTCTGTTTGTAATGCAAGGTCATTGGAGGGTGTTCCCCAGGGGAGCAATACGACCTGGTTTGCATTTTTAGGAGATCATTCTTGTCTTGTTGGTGTATAGAATTTTTGGTGGAAGAATAATAGATAGTGGGCTGGCATTGTGGCACAGTGGGCTAAGCTGCTGTGTGCAATGCCACCATCCTATATGGGCACTGGTTTGAGTCCTGATTACTCCACTTCCTATCTAGTTCTTTGCTAATGTGCCTAAGAAAACAGTGGAAGATGACCCAAGTTTTTGAGCCCCTGTATCCATCTGGGAGACCTGAAGGAGCTCTTGGCTTTGGCCTGGCCTAGCCCTGACCATTTGGGGAATGAACTGGTGGATGGAAGATTCTCTCTCTCTCTCTCTTTCTCTAACTCTGCTTTCAAGTAAATAAATACATGTTTAAAAAATTAATAGAAGATGCGATCCAGAGCACAGGTGAGAAAGAACAGGAAGAAAGGTAGAATTTATAGGTGGGGTTGCTGTATTTGATGGTACAAAAACGAGAGAGTTCCCATCTCATTTCTTCTACTTCTCAATGAAGCCTGAGCCAGGTCATCAGTAGGTGGTGGAAGGGTTGGTCACAGGGCTACAGATTTGAGGAGGAGGAAAAAGATGTGAAAAAGTAACATGGCTAGTGGGAAAACCAGTATTCTGGGGAAGTGTAGTGTAATGTCCAGCAATGTTGAATGCCCATTTGAGGTCTGAGATTATGATTAAAAATGGGATTGTAAGCTTGGTTGTCTTCAGCCACATCCAACTGCTTCTGTGTTAGGCGCAGGTACACAGAATGCTGTATTTTAACAGTGTCAGGGTTTCGCTGAATACTGCAGAGGGAGGAAGGGATCAGAGCCGTGACCTACCCAAAGGGTGGGAGTGGGAAGGGTCAGCAGAGCAGCAGTGCTTTGGCGATCACACTGGTTAGCATCGCCAGCACATGGTGAGAATAAATAGTAGGTGGACTTTTTAAGAAAAGTGTTTATTTTATTTGAAAAGGAGAGAGAGAGAGAGAGAGATTGAGGAAGAGAGAGATTTTTCCATCATCTGATTCACTCCCCAAATGTTCACAACGCATAGGGCTGGGCCAGGCTGAAGCCGGGAGCCAGAAGCCAGAAACTCCTTCCCGTCTCCCAGTGGGACCCAAGTACTTGCGCCATCATTCACTGCCTCCCAGAATGTGCAGTAGCTGGAAGCTGGACCAGAAGCAGAGAAGCAGGGACTCAGACTCAGGCACTCTAGTATGGGATGTGGGCATCCCGAGAGGCTGCTTAACCTGCTGTGCCACAACACCTGCCCCCAGGTGGACTTTCCGATGGCTCTGTTTTTTCAGTTATCTTTAGGCAATGTGCCTCTTCTTGCCTGCACCTGGGATGGACAATGCCCACTGTGACCCCTGCTGGGTGGCTGCCAAGGAGTTGGGGAAACTTACAAGGGAAGAAGAGGAAGATTACAGTAACAAATGGACTCCACAGAGGTGAACAAATCTCCTACCCCCAAAAGCCATTCTGAACTTAAAAAATTTTGATTTCTTTTTTCACTAGGTAATGCCTATGCTTAACCTGTTGAAGAAATATTATTATACCCATTTCATAAATAAGGAATGGAGGAGGCTCATAGGAGTGCAAATGGCCCAGGCCCAGCTGGTAAGTGGCAGGCACAACTGAGAGGCAAAACTAAACTTCTCATCCAGTGCTGAGCTACTTTTTATCTCTAAAATCCTTTTTTTTTTTTTTTTTCTAACTCCAAAAAGCCAAAGGCTAAACAGAAGAATTCATGGTGACTGTTAGGATTGTTGTTTAAACATCATAATGTGTGATTGGTAAATACAGTTTGTTTCTATAAATACACGATAGGAGATTTTATCGCTTTAATATGTGATCCAGAAAAGAGAATTGCGAAAAGCTGGTGATGAAAATTTTACATTTACTGTAGGTTACAGGATAATGACTCCATTCCACATGGTCCTTTTTCCTTTTTCCTACAGTTGGTAAATTCGTTATTCGCTCTCGTCCTGTTGGGTTGTGATTTACTGTGGATAATTCAGTGTGGAAACATTTATAAAGAACAGTAAGGACATGCAAGCCACTATCACTCGTGGAATAAAATCTTACACATGGGGCCGCTGCTCTGCAGGTCCCCCGACCCCATCCCACCTCCTTCCCGAAGAAGCAACCGTTCCCGATTCATCCCATTCAGCAGATGTGCGTCTCATGGAGCATCGGCGAAACCTCGACTCCACACTGGGAACAAATCGATGAGTCTGGAAAAGCAGCTGATATGAAACTTGTTTGATTGTGTAGCCCTCACGGAAGGAGTGTCTCATGGAGTCTCCTGAGTTGGCCAGGCCACATGTATGTCCCAGAGACTCTGCTCTGGAATCCACATGTAGGAGTGGCGTTTTGTGGTTGTCTGGTAAGTACTGCTTCCGCACACTTCCAAACTGTTCCAAAAGGCTTGCACTAATTTTAACTCCCATCAGTTCCCTATGTTTTCACAGATACTGGTCAATTTCAATCTTCTAAATTTATTTTTTTTTAATTTATTTATTCATTTGAAAGTGTTATATATAGAGAAAAACACACACATAATGGCAAGTGCAGTGGCTCAATAGGCTAATCCTCCGCCTGCGGTGCCAGCACCCCTGGTTCTAGTCCCGGTTGAGGCACCGGATTCTGTCCCGTTTGCTCCTCTTCCAGTCCAGCTCTCTGCTGTGGACTGGGAAGGCGGTGGAGGATGGCCCAAGTGTTTGGGCCCTGCACCCCATGGGAGACCAGGAGAAGCACCTGGCTCCTGGCTTTGGATCAGCGCGGTGCATCGGCCACAGCGGCCACTTGGGGGGTGAACCAACGGAAAAAGGAAGACCTTTCTCTCTCTCTCTCTCACTGTCCACTCTGCCTGTCAATCAAACAAACAAACAAACAACCAAAAAACAAAAACAAAAACAAAAAAGCCACACACACACACACACACACACACAGAGAGAGAGAGAGAGAGAGAGAGAGAGAGATCTGGTGGTTCACTCCCCCAGAGGGCTGCAATGGCCGGGGCTGGGCCAGGCTGAAGCCAGGAGCTTCTTCTGGGTCTCCCATGTGGATATCAGGGGCCCAAGCACTTGGACCGTCTTCCGCTCTTTTCCCAGGCTATTAACAGGGAGCTGGTTGGGAAGCAGATCTTCCCAGGACTTTGGTGCCCATAGGTATGCCGGTGTTGCAGGCAGTAGCTTTACCTGCTACGGCCCAGATCTTTTAAACTTTCCTCTCAACATTGTGGATTTTAAAGGGTAAGTCACTGTGGTTTTCATTTTCATTTCCATGATTACTAGCAAAGTTGAATATTTTTTCATACATTTATTATCAGTTTAGCTTCATCTTTCCTTCTGTCTTCTTTTATAGCTTTACTAAGGCAGAATTCACAAATAAAAATCCTATATACTTAAGGTGTATAACTCCACGACTTAAGTATACATCATGAAATCACAACAGTCAAGTTAATGCACCCATCACTTCACATACTCTGTGTGTGTGTGTATGAGTGTGTATACAGGGAAAATATATGTCTTAGATTTCTTTCCTTTTTATTAAAGATTATTTATTTATTTGAAAGGCAGAGTGACAGAAAGAGAGGGAGAGACAGAAAGAGAGATCTTCTATCTGCTGGTTCACTCCTCAAATGCCCACAAGCCCCAGGGCTGGGCCAGGCCAAAGCTAGGACCAGGAACTCCCTCCAGGTCTCCGTCATGGGTATCAGGAGCCCAAACACTTGGGCCACCTTCAGCTGCTTTCCTAGGTGCAATAGCAGGCAGCTGGATCAAAAGTGGAGCGGCTGGGACTCAAGCTGGCACTCACAGGATGCAGTGTCCAGGCGGCAGCCTCACTTGCTGTATTTCAAGTATACCGATTTGGTAACTGTAGTCACCATGCCATACATTAGGTTTCCAGAACTTACTCATCTTGCATGATTAAAACTTTTGTGTTTATGTTTTCAGATTGGTTTTGTAGGTGTTTTATTTTTAAAGGCATTGTTTGGTTTCTTTATTGAAAAGTAGCTCAATAACAATTGGCATAATGCCAAGAAACAGGAAGAAGAGATAGTGTCATGGTACTTCTTCAAAACTATGTGATGTAGAATTTTCCAGAAAGAATTCAAGAAAAGCACAATGCACACCCATGAATCTTCCACTAAGTTCAACACTGGCTACACTTTTGTGGTTTTTGATTCATCTATTTATGTAGGCATTTTATCTGAACCACTTCAAAACTGCCGACATCATGATAGTTCATACTCAGCCTGCATGCTCCAGAAATAGAAACCAATATTTATAGCCTCAAGGATGACATTTAAGAAAACTGACTGTAATCCTCCAATATCATCTAATGCCTGTTCCATATTCAAATTGGAGACATTCTGTATATATTGTGAAAACTCAGTCTTTGTCAATGATTTGAGCTATAAATTACTTCTTTTGCCATGACCCTATACATTTCACTCTTTTAGTAGTTTAAGTAGCTAAATTTACAAAAAAGTTTTCATAGTTCTAGATTTTAGGGTTTTAAAAAGTATTTCCTACCTGAAGTTTATAATTTTTCAAAAGTTTTTGTTTTTTATATTTCGGTTCTTTAATCTGTCTGGAACTTACTTTTGTTTATGGTGTACAATAGGGATCTTTTGTGTGTGTGTGGTGTTTCTTTGATCTGAAATGTCATCTGTGTTAAAACAAATAAACCATGAAGTACATATATGTGTGTGGGGAACATTTGTGTATTCTGTGTTTTAAGATTAAGTTCCATTGATCTATTTCTTGATTCTTACAGCAATAGTAAATTCTTTTAATTACTCTATACCATACACACACACACATACACACACACAAACATACTTATTTCAGTTAAGAAAATCTTGTATCTTCCTGTTCTTCTATTTTCCAGAATTGTCTTGACTATGAAAAATCTTTATGCTATTGACTGGAATAACCGTGGATTTATAGACTAACTTGGAAAAATTGGCATGTTTTTAAACATGATATGGTTATCCCAAGTCTTTCTGTTTACATTAATTATTTATTTATATTTGACAGGAAGAGAGGGAGAAAGAAAGAGAGAGAAGGAGGGAGAGAAAGATATTGAGAGAGAGAGAATCTTTCAATCTTCCATCCACTGGTTCTTGGCCAAAGCCAGGAGCTAGGAACTCAATCAGGGATCACCCATGTGGGTGACAGGGACCCAAGCATTTGAGTGATCACCCGCTGCCACCAAGGGTGCACATGAGCAGGGAGTGGGAATCAGAAGGAGAGCTGATATGCAGACTCTGACACAGGAGACGGGCATCCCAAGCGGCATCTTAACTGCTATGCCCAACGTCCGCCCCCAGCCCCCCAAGTCTTTCCTCATGTCCTTTGTAAAGGACATAAAAGTCTCTGTGAATGATCTGGAAGTTCTCCGTTGTAGTGCATTTTATTAGAATAGATTTCCATCAAATCTTTGCATAGTTGCCTTCTGTATTATTTTCTAGGATTTCTGAGACAAAATTACTATGGACTGTATGAGTTAAAACGATAGAGATGTAGTTTCTTGTATCTGTGGAGGCCAGAAGTCTGAGAGCAACACGTTAGCAGGACCACACTGCCTCTGAGCTCCAGGAGAGTCTGTTCTTGGCATCTGCGGCTTCTATTGGCTGTTAGCATTCCTTACCTGATGGCGACTGCGGACTCTGCCTCCATCTTTACATCAACTACTTCTCTGTGCACTGTGTCTTGTCTTCCTTCTGTCTCAAATATTTCTGTCTTCCTCTTTTAAGGAATTTGTTATTGAATTTAGGAGACCACTGGATTGTTCATAGTATAGATGTTTTGCTGGTAAAATAGTCATATTTCATGTTATTCTTGGATGGGCCTTTTGTACTCTAAGATGATAAAATGTTCGTATTTTTTTGATAATCTTTTTTTAAAAAATTGCTTTATTTGAAAGAGAGCGTTACAGAGAGGTAGAGCCAGAGAGAGAGAGAGAGAGAGAGAGAGAGGTCTTCCATCTCTTGGTTCACCCCCTAAATGACCACAATGGCCAGAGCTGAGCTGATCTGAAGCCAGGAGCCAGGAGCTTCTTCCCGGTCTCCCATGTGGATGCAGGGGCCCAAGGACTTGGGCCATCCTCCACTGCTTTCCCAGGCCATAGCAGAGAGCTGGATCAGGAGTGGAGCAGCCAGGACTTGAACTGGCGCCCATATGGGATGCTGGTGCTGCAGGCTGGAGCTTTAACCCGCTGCGCCATAACATCAGCCTCTCTGATAATCTTATTAAAAATTGAAAATATTTCATTTAGAATCCATTTTAAAGTAAGAAACAAGATGGAGTTACATCTTTCTCTTGCCAAATTACTTGCCAATTACCTCTGTTTCTTTTTTTTTAAAGCAGTAAGTATGCTGGTCAAGTTTAATGAAAAGAAGTAATAAAGAGACTATGCCTGACAGAGCCCCTTTATCCTTTATTGAAGGCTCTGATTTTAGGCATCCCGAGATTTAGAAATACAAATGCTAAAGCCCAGAATATACTTTTAAATCAACTCATTATACAGCATGTTGGTGTTGCAACACCGACCACAGAGGAAAGAGTCACTTCCCTGGGAAATCCTGGGGACCTTTTGTGACGGTTAAACTGTGTCTATAAGCTCATGGCTGTCCCCCCTCACAGAAGGTGGAGCTCGTTGGAGTGTGAGCGGCACTTGTCATTCCCTTCTGATGAACTGGATAGAGGATGTCTCTCACATTGCATTTCCGTCTTCTCTGTCGGTCACTCACTGTGGATCAGCTGCCGTGTCATTAGGATACTTCAGGGGCACTGAGTTCCCCGTTGTGAGGAGTAAGGACCTGGTGCCGAACGTCCCTGTGAGTTGCTGTCCTGGAGGGGGATCCTCCAGCCCAGTCAAGCCTTCAGAAAACTGCAGCCCCAGCCCACATTGTGACTTCATGAGATTCCCTCTGCCACAGTAACCAGGCAGTGCTGCCAATATGGCTGATCACTAGATAACCAAAACCCTCGGAAGATAAAGAATAATAATTTGATTTTGTTCTTAAAGTACCAATAGGAAATTTTTTTTTAAGTAAAAAAGTGGGGAAAAGCATTCTAAGCATAGTAGATGGTGCATCTAAGGGCACAGGTGAGTCCTGGTGTATCCAGCAATAATTTTCAAAAATCTAATGAGTTTCATGAGACCAGAGAATTCTGTACACATGGGGAAGCTGCATTAATTGAGATTATAGCCTATTTTCACAAAACTCTTGGCAAAGCTAAGGAGTTTAGAGTGTCCTGAAGGCTGTGCAGACACAACAGTAGGTTCTAAGTGGGGTACAGCACGGTGAGATTTGCTTGGGAGAACAAGCGCCGGAATGTGTGGGTGGTACAGCGGCTGAGAGGATGCTCTCCTGTGAGCCGTGATGAGTGGTACCCGCTGTGCGGCACAGAGATGGGGGAGAGGTGCACTTCAGGACACTTTAGAGGTTGAGTCACTAGGGCAGCCTGAGTCTCAGGTGGCACAACTGGATAAAATAAAATCGGGTAAATATTTTTGACAAGTATTGATACTGTACAGCATACCTTTGCCATCTGAAGGAGGGATCCAGAGCACGCTATTTAGATAATAATAGTACCTTCTACATTTCCCTGAACACTCGATGGAGCCACCAGCAAGAGGCTTGCAGCGTAATCCTCCCCGCGCTATTCTGTATCATGAGACATCTTGTTACCGAGAATGTGAGAGTCAAGCAGACGCTTGGAACAACTTGTTCTGTTCTAAGATAACAAAGGCACGAAGCCGGGTCTGGGGAGACAGGGGCTTCTGTCTCTGTCGGGAACACTGCGCTTGTTCTGCGAGTGTTTTGTTTGTGTTCGTTCCCTCAGGAGCCCATCTTTTAAAAAAAGCTCACAGAAAAGAAACGTGGTTTTCTTCATTTCAGGAATTCCAAGTGGGGCAAAGAGTAGGGGTGGAGTAGGAACGCGGAGGGCGCTTCAATCTGCCTCCTCCCCCTGTGCCCAGGGCTTGAGCTCCCCTGTGAGGGGCTGGCCAGAGGGGCAGTGTGAGAATTCTCCCTCGGTGATCCTGTTTATGCCTTCTCTCACCTCCCGCAGGGCCCCTTCCTACTCCCGCGCTGAAAGATCACAGTTCTGATGGCAGTAGTGAGGACACAGCTCCTCTGGGCTGAAAAGGTATGCAGTTAGAATCTCCAGCGACCTGTGTTGTGCAGAGGTCCTGGGCTGGAGACTGCAGCTTTATGCATACTTGATTGTATGGGTCGTAGATTTCCATTGCACCTATGAGCTGCTTTAAATAGGGTTGATATTTCCTTCAGAATCCATCAAGATGGCTGGCGAATACAAATGGTTTTGGTTGTCCTGGGAACCCTAAGTGTGCTTCCCCCGCAGCCCTTTTAGCTTCCCCAGCGTGGCACAGAGCTGTGAATGGCTCAGATTCCGAACATACTGAGTCGTTCAGCCCAGTGAGAGACATTAGCCGTTCACGAACACGTTTGCGTTAGCATACTCAGCCCTGCAGTTTCAGACGGCAGCCCAGCCAGAGTTGGGCTAACGTTTTTTCCCTTGTTCTATTCATGTACTTGATAAGATTCTGCATTATTCACAGTCCTTCTTGGCGCTGAGTTTTGCTGCTTTTATCATGCAAATCTGATACCTTCACCTTCTCACATACCTATTTTTAACACATAGAGACTGATTTCTAGTACTTGTATGCTTTGCCTTCAAATGAACCATTGAGATGTAGATGACATCAACGCGGAGAAAAATACACAGTTACTTGTCTTGTTTCTATGAGGTATGCTCGTGAATTTAAACACTGCTCCGTGACTTGCAGCTATTCTTTTCAGACCTAGATATTTTATGCTATGCTTTCTAGAAGGCAATGAAAAGATTTGAAGGTGCTGTGGTAGGCAGGCGAGGCTAGATTCAGAACAAACCAACCTGGAAAAGCCACTGTATTAATAATCACACACCTGGCAGGTCTGCAGGCTGCTGGCTTGAAGCAGTAATGGCAGAGTCGTCTGGAGTCGGTCATCTCAACTCCGGTTTTCCACATTCACCGGGCAGGTGTGGAAACTGTGTGGGGGTCCTTGGGGCTTTTCCCTGCTCCTGCCTGGAGGTGACACTGGTTTTTATTGAGCAGAGCTGGCCACAGGGCCCATCTACCTCCAGCAGCACCAGCAGTGGGAAACGTGTGGACGTGGGTGAGAACTGCGGGCTGTGGCACAGTTGCTGTGTCGTTATGACTGCAGTCAGGGCTTAAAGCAATGAAATATTTGTGGAGTCATCGGCTAGTTTTGTTTGGTTGCTATGAGTTTTAAAAACATTTGGTGGGGACCTAGGAGCAAACTAATGAG
This sequence comes from Oryctolagus cuniculus, assembly GCF_964237555.1. Classification (NCBI taxonomy): domain Eukaryota; kingdom Metazoa; phylum Chordata; class Mammalia; order Lagomorpha; family Leporidae; genus Oryctolagus; species Oryctolagus cuniculus. The sequence goes on along the minus strand of NC_091444.1, from coordinate 9,499,400 downwards.
TGCTAGCTGGGGAAAGGTGCCGGAGGTTTCTGTGCCCTTTAAAGTTTGAGTTCTTGCAGCTGCTGGGATCTTACTCTCCCGCGGCTCCTGGTTGTCAGACGTCCCGGCAACCAATATTTGAAAATGTCATGTGTATCTGAACTGCAATATTGTGTTTGTGAGTCTGTGTCTGAAGAGAGGTGCCCATTAGCATTTCCTTTTTTTTTATTTTTTATTTAAAATTTTTTTTTTGACAGGCAGAGTTAGAGAGAAAGAGAGAGAGAGAGAGAGAGAGAGAGAGAGAGAGAGAGAGAAATGTCTTCCTTCTGTTGGTTCACCCCCCAAGTGGCTGCTACGGCTGGTGTGCTGTGCTGATCCGAAGCCAGGAGCCAGGTGCTTCCTCCTGGTCTCTCATGCGGGTGCAGGGCCCAAAGACTTGGGCCATCCTCCACTGCACTCCCGGGCCACAGCAGAGAGCTGGCCTGGAAGAGGAGCAATCGGGACAGAATCCAGCGCCCCAACCGGGACTAGAACCCTGTGTGCCAGCGCCGCAGGCAGAGGATTAGCCTAAGTGAGCTGTGGCGTCGGCCAGCATTTCCTTATCTAGTGGAAAAAGCAAAACATTTTTGAAGTCACAAAATGAAAGAAGTAGATTATTTAGTTATTTTAAAGATTTTTAATTTATTTATTTGAAAGGCAGAGTTACAGAGAGGCAGAGAGAGAGAGAGAGAGAGAGCTCTTCTATCCGCTGGGTCACTCCCCAGATGGCTGCAATGGCTGGGGCTGTGCTGATCCAAAGCCAGGAGCCAGGAGCTTCTTCTGGGTGTCCCACGGGGCTGCAGAGGCCCAGGGACTTGGGCCATCTTCCACTGCTTTCCCAGGCCACAGCAGAGAGCTGGATCAGAAGTGGAGCAGCCGGGACTCAAACCAGCACCCAAATGGGATGTTGGCACTGTAGGCATCAGCTTTACCCACTACACCACAGCGCCAGCCCCCAGATTATTTAATTTTTTAAAAATTTTATTTTTCTATACACTTGAAAGACAGGAAGAGATAGAGAAAGAGGAGAGAGAGAGAGAGAATCTAATGGTTCACTTCCTAAATGCCCCAAACAGTCAGGTATAGGTCGGGCTGAATCCAGGAGCTTGGAACACCATCCAGGATTTCCCTGGGGGTGTCAGGGACCCAGTTACTTGAGTCATCACCTCTGCTCCCCAGAATGTACATTATCAAGAAGCCAGAATCAAGAGCAGAGCAGGGGGTCGGGGTGGGAGGAGAAGGGGTGGCACTGTGGCATAGTGGGTAAAGCAGCCGCCTCCAATGCTGGCATTCCATATGGGCACCGGTTCTGGTTCCAGCTGCTCCACTTCCAATCCAGCTCTCTGCTATGGCCTGGGAAAGCAGTGGAAGATGGCCCCAGTCCTTGGGCCCCTGCACCCATATGGGAGACTGGGAAGAAGCTCCTGGCTCCAGGCTTCAGACTTGCCCAGTTTTTACCATTTTGTCCATTTAGGGAGTGAATCAGCAAATGGAAGATCTCTCTCTCTCTCTCTCTCTCTCTCTCCGTCCCCCATCTCTCCTTCTCTGTAAAACTCTGCCTTTCAAATAGACAAATCTTTTTTTTTTTTTAAAGAAGAAAGAAAAAAAGGAAATGTACTAAATTTTCTAAAGATATTATTATAATTAAAAAAAAGGCAGAGTTGCCGGCACCGTAGCTCACTTGGCTAAATATCTGCCTGCAGCGCTGGCATCTCGGTTTCTAGTCCTGGTTGGGGTGCTAGATTCTGTCCTGGTTGCTCCTCTTCCAGTCCAGCTCTCTGCTGTGGCCCGGGAAGGCGGTGGAGGATGGCCCAAGAGCTTGGGCCCTGCACCTGCATGAGAGACCAGGAGGAAGCACCTGGCTCCTGGCTTTGGATTGGCGCAGCGCACTGGCCATAGCGGCCATTTGGAGGGTGAACCAATGAAGGAAGACCTTTCTCTCTGTCTCTCTCACTGTCTAACTCTGCCTGTCAAAAATAAATAAACAAATAAATAATTAAAAAAGCAGAGTGGGGACTTGAACCCAGGCATGCTGATATAGGATATGGGCATCCCAAACAGTGTCGTGATGGTGTGCAAAATGTCTGCATGAGATATAGATTATTGAGATTGAAAAATGAAAGAATTAGATTTTTTTCTCCACATAGATACTATTTCCCTTATTTTTATAATTGAAAATATATTCTTTTCATGTACAAATTTAGAAATGTAGAGGAAAGTGGAAAAGAAGGTAAAAATACCTGGTAATTCTATTATCCATAGATAGCCATTTATATATATATATATATATATTTTTTTTTTTTGACAGGCAGAGTGGACAGTGAGAGAGAGACAGAGAGAAAGATCTTCCTTTGCTGTTGGTTCACCCTCCAATGGCCGCCGCAGCTGGCGCGTTGTGGCCGGCGCACCGCGCTGATCCGGTGGCAGGAGCCAGGAGCCAGGTGCTTTTCCTGGTCTCCCATGGGGTGCAGGGCCCAAGCACCTGGGCCATCCTCCACTGCACTCCCTGGCCACAGCAGAGAGCTGGCCTGGAAGAGGGGCAACCGGGACAGAATCCGGCGCCCCGACCAGGGCTAGAACCCGGTGTGCCGGCGCCGCTAGGCGGAGGATTAGCCTAGTGAGCCGCGGCGCTGGCCAAGCCATTTATATTTGACAGGAAGCGTTGACTGTTCTAGCAAACAACTCCCCAACCTCACTGGCCCAACTCAGCAAATGCTTGCTCCTGGCCTGCAGGCACAGAGACATAGACTCCTTGTCAGAAGCTTTCTGGGCAGCTCTCCCCCCCTCTCTGGGATTGAGGCTTCTGTCATTTTGAGAGGCTCTAATAATCCTTTTGTGGCTTCTGAGGTGGTGTGGAAAGCAAAGCCAGTGTGGGGAAACACCATGGTAACTGCAATGGTTTGGCCTGGAAGTGGTATACAAGAGGTCTTTAAACAGTTTGTGGAAAATATGTAAACTGGAAAAACAAAACTGTGCATGGATTTCAATCTTTTTTTGGCACAAAAATAAACTTATCTTTTAATTCTGTTTTTCCACAGACTTTGTGAAGTCCCCTCCTCCATCTCCCACTCCTAGTCCCAGTTTTCAGGTCCAGCCTGGTCACGTAGCGCCCCTTGGAGGAAAGGCGGCTTGAAAAGCAACGTCACTGCCCAGCTGCACCTGGATGGTAGAGAAGGAGAACCGGGCTGTTGGGCGGTCAGCCAGCTGTCTCTGCCCTGCACTATGGATACACAGATATCACCTTTCCAGCCTACTGGAACACACTTTTTTTTTTTTAACAAAAATGGTGTCATACCAAAAAATAAGGCACACTAAACCTTCAACTTGTGATCCAGATAGCCAGTTCTTTAAGTTTTTTTATTTACTTGTTTTTACTTATTTGAAAGGCAGAGTGACACACAGAGAGCAACAGAGATCTCATCTGGCGGTTCATCGCCCAAATGCTTATTACGGCTCAGGGTAGATCAGATGGAAGACAGGAACTTGGAACTCAATCTGGGTCTCCCATGTGGCCTGCAGGGAGCCAGGTACTTGAGCCATGTGACCTGCTCCCTCCCGGAGTGCTCATTAGGAGGAAGCTGAATCAGAAGTGGAGAGGGGAATCAAACCTAAGCACTTCCCTATGGGGTGCCAGCTTCCCAAACTGCATCTTAGCTGCTGAGCCAGAAGCCCCCACCAGATAAACAGCTCCTTTTTTTTTTTTTTAAGATTTATTTATTTATTTGAAAGGCAGAGTTACAAAGTGGGAGAGGGAGGGAGGGAGGGAGAGAGAGAGAGAGAGCGAGCGAGCGAGAGAGGAGTGGGAGAGAGAGATGTCTTCCATCCACTGGTTCATGTCCCAAATGGCCACCACAGCCAGGGCTCAGCCAGGCTGAAGCCAGGAGCTAGGAGCCAGGAGCTTCTTCTGGATCTCCCTTGTGGGTTCAGAGGCTCAAGTGCTTAGGTTATCTTCCTCTGCTTTTCCCAGGCCATTAGCAGGGAGATGGATCAGAAGTGGAGCAGCCAGGATAATAACTGGTGCCCAACGTGTCTCCTTAGTCTCCTCCAAGCTATGACAGGTTCTTGTTCTTTCTTCACAAGTCAGGATATGGAAACATTTAGTGTTCTGGTTGGATATGACTGATTTTTTTTATGATTACACTGGGTTATAGATTTTTACCGAAGAATGCCAAAGGTGAGGCATTTTTCTCATTGCATCATTTCAGGGGTACGTGATATTAATGTGACTTATCTCTGGTGATCTTAGCCTTGACTGTTTTTAATGTTGTATGTGTTATACTTCACTGGTGTGTTTTCCCCCATATTAAACAATAACTCTGGTATTTACCTGTGCTGGATGGAGTCTCCTGAGTATGTTCTGCTTGATGGCCTACCTTCAGCTCTCATAGGTACATATCCGTGGGTATAAATCTCTCCATGAGCTTCAGCATGCATTCGCTCCCTCTCAAGCTACATGTGTGCTACTGCAGTATTCCTTCAGGAGGAAATAAAAGGTGACTTTTGCTTGCACAGTTTGTATCAACTGATGTCGATATCTGAACTGTTATCTGCTCTGAAACCTCAGACTAGAAGGTGGTTGTTGGGGCAGGGAGTTGAGCTGCTGCTTGTGGTGCCTGCATCCCACGTTAGGGGCCAGGTGAAGTCCTGGCTCCTCTGCTCGAGACCCAGCTTCCTAACATTGCACCTGTGAGGCAGCATATAATGACCGCGTATTTGGGGTCCTGCCACCTTTCTGGGAGACCTTGATGGAGTTCCTGGCTTCTAGCTTTGGCCTGGCGTGGCCATGGCTGTAGTGGGAACCTGGGGATTGAACCAGCTGATGGAAGATCTCCCTCTCACTGACTTTCTGCCTTCCAGGTAAATAAATAAATACTTCATGTTGGCAGATTGCATTGATGTTTAGTGTTGAGACCTGGGCCGACAGGGCAGAGCTGTCCTCTGTAACGCCCACTGCAAACAACTACTGCACATCGACTGAGCACATAGCTCACCCCAAATAGGAAAGCTCTGTGACATTTCCATAGCTAGTTCTTGATGCATGGTGGTAGAAGGGATCTTGTAACCAAAGTGGAAAGCAGGAAGTACCCTTGTCCTAAGTCAAGGGAAGGCCTCCCCGTTTGTGTGAGCCTTCCAAGAAATGAATGCACAAAGATATGGGTTAATAAATGTCATGCTTAGCCAGCGCTGCGACTCACTAGGCTAATCCTCCGCCTGCGGTGCCGGCGCCCCGGATTCTGTCCTGGTTGCTCCTCTTCCAGTCCAGCTCTCTGCTGTGGCCCAGGAAGGCAGTGGAGGATGGTCCAATGGCCCAAGTGCTTGGGCCCTGCACCTGCATGGGAGACCAGGAGGAAGAACCTGGCTCCTGGCTTCAGATAGGCGCAGTGCACCGGCCGTGGCGGCCATTTGGGGGGTGAACCAGTGAAAGGGTGAAGACCTGTCTCTCTGTCTCTCTCACTAACTCTGCCTGTCAAAAAAAAAAAAAAAAAAAAAAAAAAAAAAAAAAAAAGACATGCTTAATGCATGGATTTTTTAAAAAAAATTTATTTATTTGAAAAGCAGAATTACAGAGAGGCAGAAGCATAGAGAAAGAGAGAAAGAGGTCTTCCATGCACTGGTGCACTCCCCAAATGGACTCAACGGCCAGAGCTGAGCCAATACAAAGCCAGGAGCTGGGAGCTTCTTCTGGGTCTCCCATGGAGGTGCAGGGGCCCAAGCACTTGGTCCATCTTCTACTGCTTTCCCAGATCATAACAGAGAGCTGCATTGGAAGTAGAGCAGCAGGCACTTGAACTGGCACCCATATGGGATGCCGGCACTGCAGGCAGCAGCTTTAGCTGGTACGCCACAGCGTCAGCACCAATGCATGGATCTTTACATTAGAAGTGACTTAGAAATGATCTTTCCCAGAGAAGGAAGGAGGATGAGAGGGAGAGAGGGGGAGGAAAGGAATATCATTATGTTCTTAGAATTGTATCTACAACCCACATTTGAATCTCTTAAAAACTAGTTAAAAGTTAAAACTAAAAAAAAAAAATAAAAATAAAGAAATGATCTTTCTATGTATCCTAACCAATACCAAAAATCATGGCTTTACTCATTAAATTCCCTTTCTTAACTTAAGTTTGTGGTAAAAGTTGATCTTGTAGTTTAGAATTCTCAGTAACTGAGAAAGAGTGACTATGGTGATAGATTCTACTCAATGCAATTAATGATGGGAATTTAAGAAAAGTGTAGAGAGAGGTTCTTTTGTTTTTACTGTAGCAGAAGCTTTAAGGAGTTCTTGGGTTTTACTCCTCTTGCATACAGGAGAGTAAAGAATAGCAGCTATCCCACTGTGACTTTAAAAGAATAGTATTCTTCCCAAGGATGGATGAGCAGACATGGTGTGGAAGGAATGGAGATGGCAGGTTCTTTTCATTTAAGAATGAAACACTTGTCGATTATTAAAAAAATTAGAACAAAATGTTGTCAATCTTTGCAATGTATCATATAATACCATGAATTCGTCTTCCTCTTCCAGTATTTCACTACCATTCCTAGAAGGTGTAGGAATATGACTATCTCCTAAAAGCCTAAAGGATCAAGAAGCTAAATGTTGGGGTTTAAAAGCCAAATGCTGCAAAAACTTTTAGAGAAGCTGCTAAACACCTTGGTAGTAGTCTCCTTTACAGGAATTGAGCCATTGTCATGCTTCTAAATCGTGTTTATGCTTAGTGAACTCAGTGGCTTTTGAGGCCGTTTCTTGTCTGAAAATGATACGTCCTGACATCATCAGAGTATGTGTAACAAAAACATTGTGGGCAAAGAATCAAAACAGTTTGGACAGAGAACATCTTGGAGACAATCTGAAATGTTTGCATTCGAGAATCGCAGAGGGAAGGAAGAATGGAATGGGGTCATTGGTATCTTCCCACACCTTCATAAATCTGCCGACAATCGACAGACTTGGGAAGTCATGTGAAAAGTGATAGTTCAGAGTAAGAATGACGTCTTTGAGAGTCACTTCTGGTAAGAGCATTTGAAATTGTGCTCATATGAATTTTAGACAACGTGATTACAGTTTTTGTGCTTGGCAAAAGACAGAGAAAAGAAGCAGCCCTTAGTCTTTGAAAATTGTCCTAATGCCAATGAGCTCACAGAAGTATAGAACGGATTTCTTTTCTCAACTGTGAAAATGTAATATATAATAGATAATATATTAGTTGAGAGTTACAACTCAATTGCCTCAGAGAAGCTTTGGAACATGGAACATACCATGAATATTTTCTATCTTTCTGGTTGGCTGGATGACTCATTTTCAGGCTAATATCCAAGCTATACTGAAGGGAGTGCTCAATTTCTAGCACAGGCTTTATGTACTGGGGAGAAGAAAGTTGGGCAAATCATTTTGCTTTTCTAGGCCTCAGTTTTCAGCTGCCAGATGAAGATGACAATGGTTGAGTGTGGAATGTAGGAGAAGAAGGATGGCAGGTTTTTGGCTTGAGCAATTGGAAGCATGATCTTGCCATCAACAGAGATAATGGTTTGGTTGGGAAGGGTTCTAGGAGTTCAGGGCTGGTTTTCAGCCATACCAGATGTGAGATGCCTTTTAGACATCTAAATGAAGACATTGAGTAGGCAGTTGTTTATCGAAGTCTGGAAGGAGGTTTGGGAAGGATATAAATATTTGGGAATTGACAGCATACGGAGAGTGTTCAAAGCCATCACTAAGAGACTGGATGTAGATAGAAACAGTTTGGAGATCAGAGAAGGAATCTCTAAAGAAACATGTAAAAATGTGGTATGAGGCAGAAAAAAACAAGAGAGCGAGGATGAAGTATTGCAAGAAGAAAGGAATTGCCTGCATTGAATGCTACAGTGAAGGAAAGCAACAAGACCATCCAAGTTTAACAGCGGACTTGGTCCTTGATTATTGCAATTGAGTGGAACAATTTTGGAGGAATGGAAAGAACAAAATTTGGAGTGAATTTCAGGCAGCATGAGAGGCAAGAGAAGATAAATTAGAGATGGTGAAAGTTTTAGGAATTTTCTACAATGAGAGCAAAGGAATAGGGCTGTAGTTTGAAGAAAAATGGGGAAAATGATAGCAATATCTGTATTTTTAAAAAAGATTTATTAATTTATTTGAGATGTAGAGTTTCAGAGAGAGAGAGAGAGAGAGAGAGAGGGAGAGACAGAGAGAAAGGTCTTCCATATGCAGGTTCACTCCCTAAATGGCTGCAATGGCTGGAGCTGGGCCGACTCAAAGGCAGGAGCCAGGAGTTTCTTCTGGGTCTCCCATGTGGGTAGCAGGGGCCGAAACACTTGGGCCATCTTCCACTGTTTTCCCCAGGCTATTAGCAGGGAGCTGGGTCAGAATTTGAGCAGTCAGTTCTCAAACTGGTGAACATATGGGTTGCCAGCAACACAGTGGGTGGCTTTACGTGCTATGCCACAACGCGGGCCCCAAGAAGGGGGTTCATTAAGCAGAATGTTCGAGAAAGGCCTCTTTAAGAAGATAGCATTTGAGCTTTAGGAAAATGTCTTTGTAGCCGGCACTGCGGCTCACTAGGCTAATCCTCCGCCTGTGGCGCCTGCACCCCGGGTTCTAGTCCCGGTCGGGGCACCGTATTCTTTCTCGGTTGCCCCTCTTCCAGGACAGCTCTCTGCTGTGGCCAGGGAGTGCAGTGGAGGATGGCCCAAGTGCTTGGGCCCTGCACCCCATGGGCGACCAGGATAAGCACCTGGCTCCTGATCAGCGTGGTGCGCCAGCCGCGGCAGCCATTGGAGGGTGAACCAACGGCAATGGAAGACCTTTCTCTCTGTCTCTCTCTCTCACTGTCCACTCTGCCTGTCAAAAAAAAAAAAAAAAGTCTTTGTAAAAAAAATTAGAGGAAACTAGCTATACAAAAGCAAAGGAAATAGCAAGGTGTGAAGGCCTTGAGACAGGAAAGCATTTAACATGTGCAAAGCACTGAAGGGAAAGAAAAGGTGACCTGTATGGCTAAAATCCAAGGAGCAACCCTATCAGTGGGACAGGCAGAAAGCAGGCTCCAGCATGGAACACACCTGTTAGACACAACAGAAAGTACACTATACCCATTAGGGTGGCCACGATCCAGAGTACTGCCAGTACCAAGTGCTGGAGAGCATGTGGAGGTCCAGAAAGTCTCTCATTGCTAGTGGGATAGCAGATGGTACAGCCACTTGGGAAGACAAATTGGCTGTTTCCTACAAACTATTTTACCTTATGATTGCGTAATTGTGCCCCGTGGTGTCTACTCAAAGGAGGTGAAAGCTTTTATTCCCATACAAAATTCTGTACAGGGATGACTAAAGCACATTCATAATCGCCCCAAACTTGGAAGCAGCCAAGATGTCCTTTAGTAGGTAAATGAATAAATAAACTATCTCAATCCAGACAAGAGAATATTACTCAGCACTACAAGAAATGAACTATCAAGCCATGAAAAAGATATGGAGAGAACTTAATGCATATTACTAAGTGAAAGAAGTCAAACTGAAAATGCTGCATATTGTATGATTCTTACTACAGTATGACATTTTGGAAAAAGCAAAACTATTCTGACAGTAAAAACACTGGTTGTTTTCAGGCATGGGAGGGAGGGAGGGGTGGATATGTGGAGCAGGGAGGAATTTCAGGGCAGTATAATTACTTTGTTTGACACTATAGCAGGGGATATACATTATTACACATTTGTCTACCCCCATAGAATGTGCAACACCAAGAGGAAAGCCTACTGTCAGCTATGGGCTCTGAGTGATAAGGATGTCAGTATAGATTCATCATTGTAACAAAGGTCTCCCTCTGCTAGGGATGGTATAATGAGGGAGGCTGTGCATGCGTGGGGACTGTGGGTGTATGGGCAATCTTTATACCTGCTGCTTAGTTTTGCTCTGAACCCAGAACTGATCTGATAAGTAGTCTATGCAAAGAAAAAAGACGACTGGCTCTCTGACTTCAAGAGTACTGCAGTGTAACTTGTTGAAAATTCTAATGACGTCTGGCAGTGTGCACGCAGTGGTCAGCTCTTGAAATTTAACTGATGATTAGGAAAATAATGCTAAAGTATCCAATGGGTAAGGGGTTCTGTGAAGACTTGTACTGCAGTGTGGATTCGTGTTTATCTTGCTCAAAGAAAAGTGCTTAATAGTCGCTCATCTTTACAAACTGATTTAGTTTAAAATGTGTTCTTTGTGATGAAATCACTGCATAATTTTGCTTCAAACTTGTTCTATTTCATGCAAATTTTTGTAATATTGTGTGCAGAAAAATAAGGCTTGTTTTCTTTTGTTTTTGAAAGCTTTTATCTGAATACAAATTTCATAGGTACAGCTTTAGGAATATAGTGGTTCTTCTCCCCATACCCACCCTCACACCCCAACTCCGTCCCACCTCCTAGTCCCTCTCCCATCCCATTCTTCATTAAGATTTGTTTTAATTAGCTTTATATACTGAAGACCGACTCTATACTAAGCAAAGATTTCAACAATTTGCACCCCTCCATACACATAAAGTACTGTTTGAGAGCAAGTTTTATACTTAATTTTCATAGTACAGCTCATTAAGGACAGAGGTCCTACATGGGGAGTAAGTGCACAGTGACTCTGGTTGTTGATTTAACAATTAACACTCTTATTAATGACATCAGTGATCACCCAAGGCTTTTGACGTGAGCTGCCAAGGCTATGGAAGGCTTTTCAGTCCACAAACTCCGTCAGTATTTACACAGGGCCATAAGCAAGGGGCTTGTTTTCTAAACAAAAAGTTCTTGGGGCTGGTGCTGTGGTGTAGAGGATTAAGCCTCTGCTGCAATGCCAGCATCCTATGTGGGTGTTGGTTACAGTCCTGGGTGCCCTACTTCCATTGCAGCTCCCAGCTAATGCACCTGGGAAAGCAACAGCAGATGGCCCAAGTGCTTGGGTTCCTGCACCCATGTGGGAGACTGGGATGAAGCTCTTGGCTCCTGGCTTCAGCCTGGTCCTGCCCTGGCCATTGTGGCCATTTGGAGAGTGAAATCAGTGTATGGAAAAAATCCCCACTACCCCTGCCACCTTCTGGAACTCTGCTTTTTAAATAAATAAATTTTAAAAAAGAAGAAGAGTAAAAAAATTTTTTTTGACAGGCAGAGTTAGACAGTGAGAGAGACAGAGAGAAAGGTCTTCCTTCTGCTGGTTCACCCCCCAAATGGCCGCCACGGCTGGCACGCTGCGCCGATCTGAAGCCAGGAGCCAGGCGCTTCCTCCTGATCTCCCATGTAGGTGCAGGGCCCAATCACTTGAGCCATCCCCCACTGCAGTCCTAGGCCACAGCAGAGAGCTGGACTGGAAGAGGGGCAACCGGGAGAGAACTGGCGCCCCAACCGGGACTAGAACCCAGAGTTCTGGTGCTGCAGGTGGAGGTTTAGCCTAGTGAGCCACGGTGCTGGCCAGAGTAAAAAAATTTTAATACTAGTCACCAGAATGAGACTACAGTGTTAAATACTAAAATGTGACTATGAGTATTCAGCATAAAACTGCTTTCACAGCAGTGCCCAATGTCAACATAAAGGGGGAAGTGATGGTATAGCTGAAGATTTGTCAGCAGAGTAGCCTTACAACTTAGGTGACATTGCCTTTTTTTTTTTTTTGGACAAAGGGATGAGAATACCAGAAAAAAGACTCAAAAAATAATTTAGTACACAAATGTTGGGAAGAAAGGTATTTCCTACTACAGCTCTACCTTGAAATATGAAGTAGGCTCAGGGAGTTGACACCAGCCTCCTGAAAAGGTAGACAGCAAGGATCCTGGTGCCCCACCCACCATTCACTCAGCCTGGCATCAGCTCTGCACAGAGTGGCCTCAAGTTTCAAGGATGCCACAGGTACTAGGCCAGGCTCTTAGCTGATGGGTATTGGAGTGACTTGACACAATTTGCATTGTCATGGCTAGGAAAAAGGAGGCAGGGAGGAAATGGGAACTGTTGGTGAATGCCAAGCAACTGAATATGATCAAAATGTATTTTAGCTTTGTTTCTTAAATTCAGTGGTACCTGGTGTTAGCATAATTTTTCTTGAACAGAAAATAGCTTCTCATAAAGCAGCATTATTACTGTCATTTTATATATGTAGAAATTGAGACTCCAGTTCAATTTGCAAGGATCTGGCTGTTCTAGAATTTGGACATATTATTTGCCTTACTAAAGTATAATTAGCATACAGTAAAAATTCAAATGTTAAGTATACAGCCCTGTAACTTTTTCTGAATATAACTTTTTAACATTGTAACTTCTACCAAGATTTAGAAAAATTCTATCACCTTAGAAACAATAAAAACTGAGTTCAATTATCAAAGATAGAGCACCCATAAAGACAAATATCTTAATCATTTATTAAGTCTAAAAACAATTATTATTATTTTTAAACCTCTTTTAATGGTCTTGGCTTATGATTTCCACTCAATTCTTGAGGAAAGAATGGGACATTCTTTTTATTTTAATTTTGAAAGATTCATTTTATTTGTTTGAAAGGCAGAGAGAGATGGAGAGACAGAGATTGTCCTTCTAGTGGTTCTCTCCTTCAATGACCACAATAGCCAGGGCTGGGCCAAGCTGAAGTCAGGAGTCTAGAATTCTACCTGGTCGCCTACAGGAGTGGCAGGGGTCCAAGCACTTGGGCTATCTTCCACTATTTTCCTGCACATTAGCAGGGAGCTGGATAGGAAGTGGAGCATCTGTGACCTAATCTGCTGGTTCTATATGGAATCGTGGTGTCACAATTGGCAACTTAACCCACTGCACCACAACGCTGGCCCCAAGACAGGTATTTTTGCACACAGCTTCCATTACTTTATGCGTAACAGAAGACAGTAAACTTTGTAAGCCAGATGAATAGCATAGATGGACAAAGTGATCGAGTTTGACTTCTTATCTCCTTATCCCTTAAATAGTTTATGGCATATTATTTGGAAGATGTTCTAGTAGAATGTGTATTAGTGATGTGGGGTAGAATTTATTGCTTTTCCAGGTTCAGTTTAAGTCTGTTTTTTTTTTTTTTTTGGGTTAAATTTTGAGAGTCATTTTGATGAAGATGAGTGGTTCTTAAATTGTTACCTTCAGGAGTGGGCATTTGGCCTAGCAATTAAGATGTTTGCATCCCATGTTGAAGTACATGTGTTTGACATCTGGCTCCAGCTCTGATGCTGGCTGCAAGTGTGGACTCTAGGAGGAAGTGGTAATGGCTAAAGTGACTGGGTAACTGCCACCTATGTGGGCAATCTAGATTGAATTTCCAGCTCCCAGCTTTGGCCCTGGCCTAACCCCACCTGTTGCAGGCTTTTGGGGAGTGAACCAGTAGATAGGAGCTCATAGTCTGCCTATCAAGTAAGTAAATGACTATTAAAAAATAAGTAGGGGTGAGTGTTTAGTGTAGTGATTAAGATGTCCCTTGGGACACCCACATCCCTATTGGAGTGCCTGAGTTTTGAGTCCTTGCCTTATTTGTGACCGAGGTTCCTGCTAATGGCACCTAGAGAGGCAGCACACTATGGCTCAACTACCTGGGTCCCAGCCACCCACCAGGGAGACTTGGGTTGAGTTTTGGGCCCCTGGCCTAGCACTGGCTATTGTGCACATTTGGGGAGTAAACCAGTGTTTGTCTGCTTCTCTGTGTCTCTATCTCACTGATTCTCAAACAGATATTTAAAAAAAGGGAATAAATTATACCTTCAGAGTAATGTTACTCAAATCTGAGCATTCTGAGCTTTAAACAACAGAGAAAATGAGCGGTACTAACTTGTTCTAGGAAATGCAGATATTCGGGCTGAAATTGACTGTGTGGATTGACTACATAATAGCAGAAAGCTGAAATCTCTTTTATTTCTTGATTGTTCTGCTTCTGATGTAACAATAGATTTTGGAGAATTTCAGGGTTTTCTAATGGTAAAGCCACAGCTTCAAATATAAGTCACATATTTGAAGTACCAATGATTGTCAAGTTTTTGCAGATACGTTTTTTTTTAGTTGACCTTAAAAACTGAATTACCAAGTACTCATCCTTCAAGATGGAGGGAAAGTGAATGTTTGAATTCTTAGAATTGTAATGTCTGAGATGAGTGTATCAATCTCAGAATATCCTTATACTTTTGGAACATGACCCAACTATAGACATACATCCACACGGCTTATATGTCCCCTTCCACAGAGTTGCTAACATCAAAGTAAAGTCTCATATTCCAGATAGAAACCTTGATTCTCACAGGAAATATTCTCTTCTATAACTCATTTTTCCCTATCTCCTCAACCTGTTGCCAGGCCTCAAGAATATCTTAACCTGTTAATATTTTCATTAAAATTGATCAAAAGTAAACTGAACAATGTTTGTACTATAGTTATGTATTTTTGAAAACTATTTTTAAGATTTTTGTTTATTTCCATTTTTAAAAAAAATTTGTTTGTTTCAAAGGCACAGTCAGAGAGAGAGAGAGAGAGATGGAGAGAGAGAGAGAGAGAGAGAGAGAGAGAGAGAGAGAGAGACCAATCCAAAGCCAGGAGCCAGGAGCTTCCTCTGGGTCTTCCACTTGAGTGCAGGGGTCCAAGTACTTGGGCCATCTTCTGCTGTTCTCTCAGGCACATTAGCTGGGAGCTGGATTGGAAGTATCATAGCCAAACCAGTGCTCGTATGGGATGCCGGTGCCACGGGCATTGGCTTTACCTGCTATGCCACAGTGCCAGCCCTTTAATTTTCATTTTAAAGGCAGAAGAGACAGAAACAGAGATCTCCTATTTCCTGGTTCACTCCCCAAATGCCTGCCATAGCTAAGGCTGAGCCACGCTAAAGCAGGGGTTGGGAACTCAGTCTGGGTCTTTCATGTGAGTGGCATGGACCCATGTACTTGAGCCATCACCTGTGTCTTTTAAAGTGTGCATTAGAGAGAGCAGAGCCAGGACTTGAACCTAGACACTCTGATAAGGTGGGTGTCCTAAGTGGTGTCTTAACCGTGCTTGCCCCTCCTTTATCTTAAGGCCAGGCTGACCTCATGTCAGATGAATCATCTGATTTGGGGGAATCTACTGGAAAGCTGCTCTCTTCAAAGACCCTTCTGGTCTTAACAGTCAGCAGTGAAACTTTGCTCCAATGTCAAAGCAGCTTGTCCTAATCCATTCCTTTTGAAATGCGGACCCCACAGTTCCCACACCTTCCTGTGTGTGATTTATCATTATCCCTTTCATTCTTTTGTGTACCACCTAATGCAGTAGATTGGGTTCAGCCAATTTACAAAGCCTTGAGGACTAGACTGGTTAGAAACACGACAAACGGGGTTCTGAGCATAAGCTCTGTGCGAAAAGTCTCCAGGATACTATGAAAGGCAGCCTTGTTCTGGCAGGAGGCAGACACGTGATTGGGATTAGAGGCATCAGAGGAAAAAGAAAGGAATATTTTCTCCACAGTTTTATTTCTGGCCAGGGCTAACTTTAGGTGTTATGATTCGCAGCTGCAAGCCTGGGTACCAAAACTGAATACTACTTTTATTGGTAAAAGATGGCAAATGCTTTCATATTTCTATATTTATATATGTTTCATGTCAGTTTTTAGGTATGGTTTTGAATTGTTTCTACATTGAAGGAATAAAGGATAATAAATTCAAGTCAAAGAGAATCTATGAGAATTTTTCATAGTTACTACTAAATTTTTATTATGGAATAACAGAGGAATTTCAACCAAGACTGTAAATTACTCAGTTATCAATAATATGACATCTTAGGACATATATGCTATACTTTAATATTTTCTTTTTTTCAGGTTTATACTTTTTTATTTATAAAAGGTGAACAAATTTCATGTATTTCATATATACAGATTAGTCACAGAACTATTTTAAATTTTGAAGTGAAGTACATAGAAGTCTGTGTTGAATTTGAAAATTTTTAACAATTGTGGGATTTTAAAATTAAAGAACTCCTTTAAAATTTAATAAATCAAAGGACATAAAATACACAGGAATCTTTGTTTTGCTCTAAAAATCACTCTAAGGTTAAGTATTATGAAACTTAACTTGGTATGCTTAGCTAATTAATGAAACTTGGTAAATGGCTGGTTTGTAACTGGAATTAAAACATTTTTCCCCCCAAGACTACACACGGTTGATGCATTAGGTGATTTCTGTTTGATGCTGTATTATCTTGCTTTACTTAGGCTATCAGTGGGCCAAACATGTTTAAAATCCTCGGTAAAAATAGGTCAACTGCTATGTTTTGCACTGAAAGTGAAAGAGTGCTTTACATATGTCTGAAGACAACGTGAAAGGGCAGAGACGGAACCATGACCTGTGGCTTACGAAATCTCAGCATGTTTCTAAAGAAATCGGTTTCTCTCATTTCGCCAATTTAGATTTTATTCTTGATTCAGTGTCAAAAGCTAAATTCCATAAATTTGAATATTTTTATAAATACACAAAATCGGCAATCTCCATTTACTTCTTATTACTGATGAGCTGTAGATGATTTAGGCTTTTATTCAGTCTCTCAATTTGGCCTCGACTTTCTTTTACAATATCACACCGTAGTAAACTTGACCCATTCCTTTTGCTCTGGTTAGACTGGTGGAGGAAACATGATGTGCGTACCTTTCCTTTGTTACTTGGGTCCAATAGACTGTACGACTTTCCCACTCATCTTGGCCCATTCATAGCCTCACCATCTTGTCACTGAATTCCTCCCCCCTGCTTGAAGTTCCCCTTCCTGCTCTGTTTCACAGTACCTCTCTCTATTCCCTTTCTGAGTTCTTAACATCTTGTTTGTAGACCTCATTTGGCACCTAACAAGAACAGACATTTCCTCAGTGCTTACTAAATCAAGAATTGTGCCAAGAGCATTTTCTTATTTAATCCTCAAATCTCATGGCAAAGGTGTGGTGGCATGATAAAGCAGATGAAAAAAGATCTCAGAGAATTTAAACAAAGGCCATCATCTAAAATTTGTGTAACCTAGATTTAAATGCTTAATATTACTGTAAATTAATAATTAACCTTTCATTCCACTTAATCTTTCCCCCTTGAGGTTGTAACTCTTTTGGAGTGTTGCAATTTATTTTCTCCAGCCTAACACTGCTTCCCCTACTGTACATGGTTTCTAGCTTAATGCTATGTATTTGTTTGAATTTCTTTTTTTATAAAGATTTATTTATTTATTATTTGAAAGGCAGAGTTACAGAGAGGCGGGTTGGGGGCAGTGGAGAGAAAGAGAGAATGAGGGAGAATCGTCTTCCTGCTGGTTCACTCCCAGTGCCTGCATTGGCAGGGATTGGGCCAGGCCAAAGCCTGGAGAGAGGAACTTCATTCAGGTCTCCCACACGGTTGACAGGAGCCCAAGCACTTGGGCTCTATTGAGCTGCCTCCCAGGTGCATTAGCAGGAAGCTGGGCTGACCATGGAAGAGGGACTTGCACTCTGTGATATGGGCTATGGGTTTCCCAAAAGGAAGCTTAACCTGTTGTGGCACAACACCCAACCCCCAAATTAAAAAAAAAGTTATTATGAGAGAGAGGGAGAGAAATATATTTCATCCATTCACTGTTTCACTCCCCAGATGCCTGCCAAAGTCAAGGCTGGCCCAGGCTGAAGTCAGGAGCTGGGAACTCAATCCAGGTCTCCCATGTGAGTGGCAATGAACCATCACCTGTTGCCTCTCAGGAAGCTGGAATTAGTAGTGGAGACAAGACTTGGACCCAGGCATTCTTATATGGCATGCTAATATCCCAAGTGTTGTTCTAACCACTGTGCCAAACTCTCCTTCCTAATAAAACCATGATAGCATGCTTATATCATCCCTTTAAAATGTCTTACTATTCATCATTATTGTAGGAGCAAAGGTTGTGTTCATCTGAAGTTCAAGATGTATGTATCTATGGTGGCACTGACATGTTCTGCACTACCACATCAGCTTTTCATCAGGTTTAATCTTGTGTTATTTCCGTAGGAACCAATGTGGATTCTTGTCTTCCAGTATAACTCTCAACAAAGACTTGTAAAAGAAAGCACATTGCCTTGCCTTGTCAGATAAACTATCCTTCCTTTTTAGGACTGATTTCTAAATAGAATCACTTTGGGGCCAATGGGGTTATGATGTAGGTGGATAGGAAGACCTTTATGCCAAAATATATTTCCAAATTGAGTGAGTGTCTTAGGGAGAGTCTGCATGTGTGAAGAATCAGTGTCTAAAGACTACCCTGGAAAGATTATTCATTCATAGACAAACATATTTAAACTCAGCTCCAGAATTTAGACACTAAAGACTCTGGCTCCTAAGTTAGATAGTAATCTATTATTTGTACATGAACCATTAATTTTCATAGACTCCTTGCTCTATCCAAATGCCAGAGCTTCTTATTGGATTACTTCTGGGTTGTTTATATGATCTTTAATGATAATAGAAGTAAAACATAGTCCACTATCCACTTGGAGATGAATTAAATATCTTGTTGGATATGAGTTAAATTGATAAACCCATTGTAGAGGAGGCAATCAAATCAAAAAAGGCATGCACTTTCAAGAATCCACATGGACACTTGATTTATATTCAATAGGTGGTGGGATGAGGGGTGGGTTTAAGCTCAGAACCCTATCTCTGGTTCACATCTCTAATCTCCATTTTCACCACCAGAGAGAAAATCCTGATTGTTAGTTTTTCTGTGATTACTAGAAACACCCTCACTGAGGACGTGAGGGGAAATCTTTACTTGGTTATGATGGTTCTACCTGACTTCCCCTTGGGAAAGCACTGTAATTACAGCAGATATTCAAGAATTCATAAAAGAAGAAATCTGACATATGTTCTTGTACAAATGCATTCAATATGACTCCTTAGATACCTATTGTAATTGCTTTTTTAAAAAGAGGATCCACAGGTATTCAGTGAATTGTTTTCACTGAACATGCTGAGAATAAAATGTGTGCTAGTATTATTAGTAGCTGCTTTTTAATTCATGAAGAAAAAGTTTTGAGGTTATCAATATATTTTTGATTTTTCAAACTTTTGAGTGATTTACATGGAATTAAATTTATAATTTTCTGTACTCTTGTTCTGGACAACTATTCCAAGTGCTTTTGCTATATGTATTTATCACAGTTGAAATTTGCTGACTTTAGGTTTTAAAATTCTATTCCAGGATAATTCAACAAAACCATATGATAGATAAGAAGATTTTTACTTTTTGTTTTGCTTTAGTTTGGGTGACTACCAAACTTGGTAAGAAACAAAGGAAAAAGAACCTTAAATTTTCCCATTAGGTATAGAAAACAAACGAAAATCTTAAAAAGAAATTAAAAACACACCCAAACTGCTAAATCCCAGGAGTTCAGAGCAATTACAGTGTGATCGTTCGTCTTCAGATACCCTGGTGTTAAGGATAGGGGGATATCTTATGCACTTAAAAGCTGATGAAATCTAAGTGACCCAGCAAATGAGCTGACAAGAGTTGTTTACAGACCTCATTTGGCGCTTTTATGTACTTTGTCCTAAGAGTGTGCTATCGTTTATTTAACTGTGAATTATATAAACAAATTGTAGGTCAGTGTCAGATTCGGAATTTTCTATTTCTTTCAGTTGAAGGATTTTTTTTTTTCTTTTTTTGAGTTTTTTTTTTAACTTTTATTTAATGAATATAAATTTCCAAAGTACAGCTTATGGATTACAATGGCTTCCCCCCCACCCCCATAACTTCCCTCCCACCCGCAACCCTCCCCTTTCCCTCTCCCTCTGCCTGAAGGATTTTTTTTTTAAAAGATTTATTTATCTGAAAGACAGAGTCACAGAGAGACAGCAAAAGACAGAGACAGATCTCCCATCCACTGGTTCACTCCTCAAATGGCGGTTAATGGCTGGGACTGGGCTAGGCTGAAGCCAAGAGCCTGGAATTCCATTTGGGGCTACCAAGTGAGTGCAGGGCCCAAGCACATGGACCATCTTCTACTGCTTTCTCAGGTGCGTTGGCAGAAAGCAGGACAGGAAGTTGAGCAGCGGGTACTCAAACCAGGACTCATGTGGGATGCTGACATCATAGGGGGTAGCTTAACCCACTGCACCACAATGCTGGCCCCTGAAGGAATTCTTGGGAAAAATGTTCATTAAAGTGCAATATAGTTTGTGAAAGAGCAGTAATGAAAATATATATGATACACAGTATAAAAAGTGTCAATTATTTTGTAGGATAGGTTTGTTACAGCAGAGCTGACTACAAGATATATTTTTATGAAGCAAACTTATGGATTTCTACGAAGCAAACCAGGAAGATTTCCATATTGATGTCTATTTTTAAATCAGTGAAACGTTTTCACTTGTAATATCCCTCGAATTGTGCTGAGGAAAACATTGAGCATCTGGTAACATTCTGGGGCACAGTGCCTGGTGTGACTTTTGCTTAGTTGAGTCCTGGAGGAAGTTTCATCTGGGGGTCATTATGATTCCAATTTAGCAGTTTATTCTGGTTTTTTTTTGCAACACATTCCAAGATCACATTTCATACATCAACTGCTTCTCTGTTCCTTCTTTCATTTTACATATCAGGAATAATCAGACTCTTAAGCTTTTCTTTCTTAAATAAGAGTAAAATGACCAACATGTCCACAAGAAAATTCAGCTTCACCAGTAGGTCTCGTGTTGTCCTATTAATGAACTGATAAATTAGTCTTTCACATGGTGTGAACATGGAAGATTTTTCCATTTTTTTATGTCTTCTATTTCTTTCCTTAAAGTTTTGCAATTTAATTACAGAGATCTTTCACATCCTTGGTTAAATTTAAAATTTTTATATTTAAAACTTTTTTGTAGCTCTTGTGAATGGAACTAATCTTAGAAGTTCTTTCTCAGTCATGGTATTGTTTGGGTATACAAAGGTTATTGATTTTTATGTGTTGATTTTACATTCTGCAACTTTACCAAACTCTTCTTATGAGTTCCAATAGCCTCTTAGTGGAATCTTTTGGTTCTCCTTTACAGGATCACATCATCTGCAAGCAGGGATAATTTGACTTCCTCCTTTCCCATTTGTATCCTTTGATTTCTTTTTCTTGGCTAAAAGTTCTGACTAAAACTTCCATAACTATATTGAATGGTAATGGTGAGAGTTGGCATTCTTGTTTGGTTCTGTATCTTAGTGGAAATTCTAGCTTTCCCCCTTTCAATATGTTGCTGGCTGTGGGTTTGTCATATATTGCCTGATTGTGTTTCTGTGTATTCCTTCCATACCCAATTTGCTTAAGGTTTTTCTCATGAAAGGATATTGTATTTTATCAAATGCTTTCTCTGCATCTATTGAGATAATCATATGATTTTTATTCTTTAGCTTGTTAATGTGATATATCACATTAATTGACTTGTGAGCCACTCCTGCACACTAGGGATAAATCCCACATGGTGTGGATGAATGATCTTTTTGATGTCTTGTTCTATTCAATTAGCTAGTATTTTGTGGAGGATTTTTGCATGTATGTTCTTTAGGGATATTGGTCTATAGTTCTCTTTGTTGTATTTTTTTCTGGTTTTGGAATTAAGGTGATAATGGCCTGATGGAAGGAGTTTGGAAACATTCCCTCCCTTTCAATTGTTTTGAATAGTTTGAGAATTGGAATTAGTTCTTTAAAAGTTTTCTAGAATTCAGCAGTGAAGACAACAAGTCCTGGGCTTTTGTTTATTGGTAGGGTTTGTCTTACTGATTAAATCTCTATCTTGGTTATTGGTCTACTTAGGTTTTATATGTCCTCATGACTCAATTTTGTTAAATTGTATGTGTCCAGAAATCTATCCATTTCTTCTAGATTTTTCAATTTTTCCATGTACTGTTTATAGTAATTGCTGATGATTCTTTTTATTTCTATGGTATCTGTTGTTACATTTCCTTTTCATTTCTGATTTTATTAATTTGGATCTTCTCCCACTTTTTTTTGATTAGTTGGGACAATGGTGTATTAATTTTGTTGATTTTAAAAGAAAACCCAGCTCTTCACTGCACTGATTTTTTTATCATTCTCTTCCAATTTTGTTTATTTCTTCTTTAATTTTTATTATTTCTTTCCTCCTACTAATTTTGGGTTTTTATTCTTTTTGTCCAGGTTCTTGAGATGCATTATTAGATCATTTATTTGATGCCTTTCCAATTTCTTGAATGTAGGCACTAATTGCTATAAACTTCCCGCTTAACACTGTATCCCTTAAGGTTTTTTTTTTTTATTGTTGTTGTATCCCATAAGTTTTGTTATGTTGTGTTGTTGTTTCTAGGAATTTTTTGATTTTCCCATTCAGGAGCATGTTGTTCATTCTCCATGTGTTTGCATATTTTCTAGAGTTTCTTGTTAATTTCCAATTTCATTCAATTGTGGTCAGAAAAGATACTTGGTATGATTTCAAGGTTTTTTTAAATTATTATTTGTTGAGACTTTTTTATAGTCTAGCATATGGTCTATCTTAGAGAAAATTCCATGTACTGATGAAAAAAATGTGTATTCTACAGCTGTGGGATGAAATGCTCTGTAGATATCAAGTAGGTCAGTTTGGTCAATAGTGTAGATTAGCTCTGATTCTTTGATTTCTTTTGTCTAGTTGAGCTGTCCACTTATGAAATTGGGGTGTTGAAGTACCCCATTATTATTGTATTGGAGTCTACATCTCCCTTTAGATCCATTAACATTTGCTTTAAAAAGCCAAGTGCCCTGGAATTGGGTGCATATACATTTACTATAGTCACATATTCTTGTTGAATTGATCCCTTAGTCATTACATAATGCTCTTCTTTGTCTCTTTTAAAGTTTTTAATCTTAAAGTCTATTTGTCTGATATTAGGATGGCTACTTCTGCTTGTTTTTGATTTCCATTGGTATGCAATATCTTTTTCCATCCTTTCACTTTCAGTATGTGTGTATTGTGATTGAGGTATCTTTCTTATAGGCAGTAAATAGACGGATCTTGTTTTTAATCCACTTAGCAGTCTATATCTTTTAATTGGAGATTTTAGGTCATTTACATTCAAGGTTATTATTGATAATTAATGACTTACTTGGCCCTGCCATTTTTCCATACATATTCCTATTGTTTGTTTTGGATTTCCTTTGTACTTTTACTAGGAGATTTTTTGCCTTCCCATTCTTTCATAGTGATGACTATCTTTATCTGTTTCTCTGTGTAGCATTCTTAAGCATCATTTATAAGACTGGATTAGTGGTGACAATTTTTTTTTCTAATTTCTGTTTGTTACAGAAAGACTTTATTTCACTTTCATTCATAAATGAGAGCTTTGCAGGATATAGTATTCTGGGTTGACAGTCTTTTTTTTCTTTTAGGATTGGACTATGTCTCTCCATTCTCTCCTAGCCTGTAGGGTTTCTTATGAAAAAATCAACTGTCAGTTTATTGGAGATCCTTTGAAGGTAATCTGGCATTTCTGTCTTGCACATTAAAGAATCTGTATGTTTTACTTTTGAAAGTTTGACTATAATGTATTGCAGTGAAGATCTTTTCTGGTAATGTCTATTAGGAGTTCTATGTGCTTCCTGTAGTTGGATGTCTCTTTCTCCAAATTAGGGAAGTTTTCTGCTGTTATTTCACTGAATAGGTATTCTATCCATTTTGTCTTTCCACACCTTCAGGAACTCCTAAGACACCTATGTTTGATCATTTGGTGGCATCCCATAAATCTTGAACACTATTTTTTTATTTTTCTAATTTTTATGCTTTTTTTTGTCTAAGATATTTTCAAAGATTTGTCTTCTAGCTTGGAAATTCTTTCTTCCATCTCACTGAGTCTTGTTAAGGCTTTCCTCTGTATTTTTTATTTGACATACTGAATTCTTCATTGCTAATATTTCAGTTTGATTTCGCTCCAATATCTCTAGCATGTGGCAGAATTTCTCATCCATGTCATCTATGGAATTCTTTAAGTCATATTTGCTTCTCTGTGTTTTCAGTAATCTTATGATCATTCTTTTGAATTCTTTTTCTGGCATTTCATTAATCTGTCCTTACATTCTAATATTGAAGTGTTTTCGTATTGCTTTTGGGGAATCATACTGTCTTCTTTGTTATGTTTTCTGTATTTCTACTTTTATTTTAGGCATCTGTAGAAACATTTGTTGGTTTTCTCCTCTGTATATATGGTGTAGCTCTTCTTTCTGTAGATTTTCCATTGCAAACTTCTCTGCCACTGTCCCCTGGGAATGCACTTCCTCTCCTTTTCTTCTGTTATCTTCTTGTGGCCCAGATCACATCATTTCCCTATTCAGCCATAGTAGAGCCTCATGATGATTTCTTAACTTATGGAGGAAATATACATATATTTTAAATATATATTTATGCACAAAGCATGTATTTTAATATATTTCTTACATATTCATATAACTAAAGAAATAATCCAAATTTCTGAAGTGTACCAAAATATGATAACTGTTTTAAAGACAAGTTGACACTATAAGTAAAATCTGTGAAAGGCTGATTAACCATTATTTAAGTTATAATTACATGACTTTGTATTAAAACACTATAATAGTCTGCTTGTATATATATCTTTTTATTTTTTTAAAGATTTATTTATTAATTTGAAAGTCAGAGTTACACAGAGAAAGAAGGAGAGGCAGAGAGAGAGAGGTCTTCCATCTGCTGGTCCACTCCCCAATTGGCCACAACAGCCAGAGCTGCCATGATCTGAAACCAGGAGCCTGGAGCTTTTCCCGGGTCTCCCATGTGGGTGCAGGGACCCAAGCACTTGGGCCATCTTCCACTGCTTTCATAGGCCACAGCAGAGAGCTGAATTGGAAGTGGAGCAGCCAGAACTTGAACCGGCACCCATATGAGATGCCAGCACTGCAGGCGGTGGCCCTACCTGCTACACCACAGTGCCAACCCCTATATATATCTTAAAAATTGGTTTATCTTCAATTGGGAATACTAATTGTATATATTGATGAGGTACAATGTGATACTTCAATACTTGTATACTTTGTGGATGATCAAATCAGGCTAGTTAGCATATCCATCAGCTCATATGCTTTTCATTTATTTGTTAATCCTTAAAATTCTTTGTTTAGCTCTTTTGAAAATGTACATTATCAACTCATGCTGTGTAGTAGGGCACCAGAACTCATTCCTTCTATTTCATTGAAACTTTTTACTCTTTGATCAACATCTCCATTTCCTCATCTACTTCCAGTCTCTTGAGGTGCGGTTTTAAGATTGAACATGTCTTGGGGCCGGCCAGGTGGCTCACTTGGTTAATCCTCCACCTGCGCTGCTGGAATCCCATATGGGCGCCGGGTTCTGGTCCCGGTTTCTCCTCTTCCAGTCCAGCTCTCTGCTGTCACCCGGGAAGGCAGCAGAGGATGGCCCAGGTGCCTGGGCACCTGCACCTGTGTGGGAGACCAGGAGGAGGCACCTGGCTCCTGGCTTAGGATCAGCATAGCTCCGGCTGTAGCGGCCCTTTGCTGGGTGAACCAATGGAAGGAAGACCTTTTTCTCTGTCTCTTCCTCTCACTGTCTGTAACTTTATCTGTCAAATAAATAAATAAGTCTTAAAAAAAAAAAGATTGAACATGTCTAATGGACCCCAGGTGAGAGTCCAGTGTTCACTGAAGTGCCTGCATCATGATTCTGGATTGGTAGAGAAGTGAGGCATTCCTTCTAGCTGGAGCTGTCTCTAGTTAAGGCCATGCTTCCTGGCCTTAAGTGTTGTGGGTAGGAGTTGAATTTTCAGAGGTTGAGATGAAAGCAGAGGATATTACAAGAGGATACAAGAATGTGAACTGCCTGAAAATTTACCTTCTTGTGGAAGAGTGAGTATTCTGATTTGTGTCTATTGTGGTGGATTATGAGGATAGAAGTTTAAAAACACAGGAGAATTAAATTGGCACTATTTCAAGAGTGTCCTTGTTATTGTTATCCTCCATGAATAAAAAGGAAAACACCTGTTGTAACACCTGTTAACAATAAATTCCCCAAGTCATCAGTTTTAGAACTACTTAGCTTTATTGAATTCCAGTAATTTCCTTCCCATGTATACATATACCACAACCTTTTGCCATCTTTGCTTCTTTTTCTAAAACACATTAAAAATATTGAACATTCTATTATTTAACCAAATATTTGACTATACATATCTAAGAAGAAAAAAAATTAAAGAACTTTTATCACAGTTAACAAAATTAATACAATTGTCTCATTACCTAATGCCCAGACCATATCTGGATTTCCTCAGTTGTCCCATATTGTTTTACTCAGCTGCTTTTTTTTCAAAACGATATCTAATTTAGTGCTACCCTGAATTTGTTTCTAAAATTGAAGCTTTAATCTACAATATTATTCTTCCTCTCTTTTTCCATTTATTCCCTGAATGATTATGTTTACATTGTAACTAATGGAACTGGAGAGACTCTCTCTTTTCTATTCATCCATCCGTTTGTGTTTTAGAGAATTATTTGTTGAACTACATCTGTATACCAGGCACTGCACTTAAAGCTGTGCCAACAAGAGAGAAACACAATGTCTTCTTCGTGGTATTTCAGGAATTATTTTGAAGGAAACATTGTTATTCTGATGATAATACAAGTTTTGAGGATGTCATCTAAAAATATATGCACACATGCACACATATACCCACATGTTTAACAGATTACAGAGAAGTTTTAAGCAGAAGACAAAGGGGTCTTTGCTTATTAAAACTTGGTTTTAGAGTTCATGGAGCAGGGCTCTGACATTTTATCTGCAGTTCACTTCCAGGTGCCAGGGAGTTTCAGGAAGTTGGGATTTTCTTTTGCTCCTGGAGCCTTCCTGGGCTTCATGAGAAAAGCTAACTGAAGGAAAGTGGCAGAGGAAGAACTTTATTTTTGTCGTCAAGTCATCTTGCTTTTAAAGTAAAAATGTTTTAATGGATGTTACAGCGGGCTGTGGAATGCAGCCTACAGCCTGCAGACTTTCTCCCTCAGCCATGTAGACCTTCAGGAATGGAAAATAGGAGGCCTTCTCTGGGAAGGACTTAAAGCTAGAACTAAGAAAAGCAAACCAGCCTCTGGGTTCCTGGAATATAGCATGTGAGGCCTTGAGTGTGTCAGCTCGAGTTTTCCAGTCAGGGTTTCAGAGAGGTACTTTGTAGAGAGAAAGGGAAGAGTGAAGCAGGCATGGGAAAGAACCATGGGGAGATTATGGTGGTAGAAACCTGACTTCTCCCCAGTTTTCTTAGCATAATTTCATTTTTTAAAAAAAGGCTAGTCAGAAACTTTTGTTCCTTAGATCCCAAGGTATAAATTACCTTTTTTCCACCTATAAATCTTCAATTATTTGGACGTCAAATTCAAATTAGTATAAAAGAAATACTGGAAAAATAGTAGCAATGGCTTTACACAATGCTTACAATATGCTAGGCACTATTCTTAAGCTGAATTAACTCCTCCTAATTTGATCCTCAAAATGATCCTGTGAAACAGACATTGGTATTAGCTCCATTTTACAAATGAAGCATAGTGAGAGTGAAACTGGGCAGGAGACAGTGCCTTGAATGCAGTCGCTAGATACCATCAGGCCCCACTGTCCTAGTCTCTCTTCCATAGCCTTTAAGAGTTTCTGCCCTGCCTTTTGATAGCACCACAATAAACTCACTGAATTGAGGGAGTGGTACAGCTAGCCCTATAATGTTCTAATTGCTGGACTCATGAGGTCATTTGCTTCTTCAACAGATGACACCTTGATGACAGGTACTGTCTTGATGGCTTTTATTTAGAGTTCTTCCATTTCTGGGTAGAGAAATTCCAGGCCCAGGACGGAAAGCATCAGAGCCCATTTGGCCATCATAAAAATTCCATGAAGAGTACAGATGTCATTGCTAACCAACTGGTAACTTGGACACCAGCTGACATGTAATGGACCAAATAACCCCTATGACTGCAGTCAACCCCCATTGCCTCACTGGAGGCCGACATATAGCTATTCTTATCCTCTGTTCCCCTTGTTACTCACTCCCTCTTCCTTTTAGCCTCCTTAAAAACCCCAAATTACTCTCCTTCAGCAGGATGTTAGTTCCTGAAACTCAAAAGTCTGCTACTTCCTCATCTATTGATAGATTCAACTTTCTCTTTCCTTTATCCTCAAACTGTGTCTTTGGCATTTTGATTGGCACCTAGGAGAAGGACTGAGCTTTTGGCAACAAGATTAAGTAATTTGTCCAAGTTTATCTGAAAGTATTGGAGCTGACTTTCAAACCTAAACAGTGGAGTTCTGCCATGCTATAACCACTGTGCCTTTCTGTCTCCATTGTTGTACTTTCTTCCATCCCTCTATGACTGAAATGCCCCCTCACAATGACTAAATAAGCAAATGAAACAACAGTTTTCACAACAGTGTTCACATGTGTATGTGCTTCTGTTCAGCACTGACTTTGTTCTCCTCTACATTTACTAATTCTGCCACTTTTCAAACAATATAGTTTGACAAACGTCTGTCCACTCTAGAACCTCCAAAGATAAATTGGGCTCATGGACAACTTACTCTGAAATCATTGCCAAGTAGCTGTGTGAACACCCTCAGAATTTTAAGGCGAGTTCATCATCTAGGAATTGAAGTTCAGCACAGCACCATGTTCTCAGAATGTCTGGGTTTGCTTTGACCCAGATTAAGATATTTCCTGAATTGTTTAAAGACTCTCTCACCTGGTCTCTTACACATGCACACACAGTTACTCCTTCTTCAAACACAACAATGATGAGTTGTCACCATTCTTGCATCACCAAGGCTTTGCTACGATGTCACTGCCATTATTCAATAATTATGCATGACCCTGTCTGCACCTTGTGGCCTGACCTTTTAGGCCGGGTGAATCACACAGTTACCAGCAATGCCCCCATGCAAACCATTTTTTAATTTTTATAATGGCCACTGTTTTAAACATACATAATCATAACTGATTCGTTTCAAAGAATTTTATCTTATTTTTTTAGGTTTCAGTTAGATAGTCTGCTATGGTACAACTAAAGATGTAACGGTTAAGACGTTTTCTTTGGCGGCATTGTGATGTAGCGGGTTAAGCTGCTGTTTGCAACGCCAGAGTCCCATATCAGAGTGCTGATTTGAGTTCTGGATATACTACTTCTGATCCTCCTGCTAATGTGCCTGGGAAGGCAGCAGATGATGGTCCAAATACTTGTGACCCTGTCACCCATGAGGAAACCCAGATGGAGTTCCTGGAGCTGGCTTTGGCCTGGCCCAAATGTGGCTGTTGTGGCCATTTAGGAAGTGAATTAGTGGATGGAGGATCTCTATCTCTCCATCTCTCTCCTGTGCTCTGCCTTTCATACAAACACATTTTTAAAGAAAAGTTTTATTTGGCAATGACCTTCAAGTTGGGGCATATGGGTGGTAGTGGATATGGGGATTAAACAATTGTTGAATGAATGATTTTTACGAACTATTAAGTGAGGGGCCATATTTTCCTAGAATTCCTGTTTTTAAAAATATATGTCAAATTATTGGTGCATTGTTCTAAAATGCCAGCTGATAGTATAGTGAATACTTTTACAGGGGCATTTTTAAAGAGTTGTCTTTTATCTTTAAAGAATGTGTAGAAAATTACTTGTTGAGATCCTATTATTTCCTAATAGATGGTGGAAGATAGGGACCTTGCTGAAATTTAATTAAGGTAACCAAGGTTTAGCCTGAGATAGTAAAATGTCATTGATAAACAAAAATTTTTATAATTTATCAATTATATGGCAATTTAATTGAAAGAATTCTGAACACAAAGATTACATATGGGGACACAGAGGTTTTGGGGAGTTTGGATATAAATATATGAGTATTTTCATTATCTTGATTGTGTTAATGGTTTCTCAGTTGTACAAATACGTCAAAATACTAAAGCTTATACTTTAAATGCATAGTTTCTTGCATATCAATTATATTCCATAGTTTGTTGCATACCAATTATATTTCAATAAAGTTTTTGCACAGAAAAAAATAGTCATTCTAGACTTAAGGAACTGAAGTTCAGTACAATATCATGCTCTCAGAATGCCTGGGATTGCTCTGACCCAGATTAAGACATTTCTTGAATTATTTAAAGACCCTCTCACTCTCTGTCTCTCTCTTACACACATAATAGCATATATTCACATAATATATACTTACATAATGGACAGTAGATTTACAGAACTCTTTCTGTAGTGATATCCCAGGTTGAAAATACAAGTGTGTAACAAAGAATTAAGAAAAGTCCAACAATGGAAGACCTAAATTGGCTTATAAAGGAAAATCATATTTGGGTTGTATTTCTAAATTTGGGGTTTACCAAAGAACATAAAATTATTTTCAGAGACAAAATGCCAAGTTACATGATACTCAAGTACTTCCAAGGACAGGTTTATCCACTTTTTTCCAGTATGTCCTTTTCTGCCTTTTCTTTAAGGGCCTGGTAGTCTGTTTTGAAAGCACAGAAGGGCCAGTGCTGTGGCGCTGGCATCCCATATGGGCGCCAATACAAGTCCCAGCTGCTTTGCTTCCGATCTAGCTCCCGCCTAATGTACCTGGGAAAGAAGTGGAGGAACTTCAGTTTTATCCCTGACTTTTTGCCTGTTTTTTTTTTTTTTTAATAAAGATTTATTTATTTGAGAGGTAAAGTTACAAAGAGAGGAAGAGACAGAGAGACAAGTCTTCCATTGTTGGTTCACCCCCAAATGGCCACCATGGCCAGAGTGGGGTGGATCTGAAGCCAGGAACCAGGAGCTTCTTCTGGGTCTCCCACTTGGATGCAGGGCCCAACCACTTGGGTCATCTTGCACTGCTTTCCCAGGCCATCAGCAGGGAGCTGGATTGGAAGTAGAGCAACTGGGACTCAAACAGGCACCTATATGGGATGCCAGCACTGCAGGCAGAAGCTTAACCTGCTGTACCACAGCGCTGGCCCCCTGCCTGTCATTTTGAAGGCAGAGTCAGGTTATCAGGACATCTGGGAAGGAACTTTCCCTTATTGTGATTTTTGGGTTTCTAGGTCTCTTTGCTTCCCCAGATCTTCTGAATCTTTACTTTTTTTTTTCTCAAAGATTTATTTATTTATTTGAAAGTCAAAGTTACACACAGAGAGAAGGAGAGGCAGAGAGAGAGAGATCTTCCATCTGCTGGTTCACTCCCCAATTTGCTGCAACCACCAGAACTGTGCTGATCAGGAGCCAGGAGCTTCTTCCAGGTCTCCCACACGGGTGCAGGGGCCCAAGGACTTGGGCCATCTTCTGCTTTCCCACGCCATAGCAGAGACCTGGATTGGAAATGAAGCAGCCGGGTCTTGAACCACGTCCATATGGGATGCTGGCACTGCAGGTGGCAGCCTAACCCGCTATGCCCGGCCCTAATCTTTACAATTTAAAAAAAAAAAATATTTATTTGAAAGGCAGAGGAAGTGAGAGAGAGAGAGAGACGTCTTCCATCTACTGTTTCATGCCCCAAATGGCCGCAATGGCCGGAGCTGTGCCAATTTGAAGCTAGGAACCAGGAGCCAGGAGCTTCTGGATTTCCCATGTGGGCGCAGGGGCCCAAGCACTTGGGCCATCTTCTACAGCTTTCCCAGGCCATAGCAGAGAGCTGGATCAGAAGTGGAGCAGCTGGGACTCAAACTGGCACCCATATGGAATGCCAGCACAGCAGGCAATGACTTTACCGGCTATGCCACAGTGCCAGCCCCTGAATCTTTAACAGTTCTATTTAGGGGGTGGGCATTGTGGTGCAATGGGTTAAACTGTCACTTGGGATGCCTGTATCCTCTATCTGAGTGCCTCAGACTGAGTCCTGCCTCTGCTTCCTACCCAGCTTCCTGTTAATGCACATTCTGGGCACCACCAGATGATGGCTCAAGAGCTTGGGTTCCTGCCGGGAATCCCGGTGGGAAACCTTGGTGGAGTTCTGGGTTCCTGCCTTCCACCTGGCCTAGCCCAGGGCTGTTGGGGGCAAATGTGGGAGTGAACCAGCAGATGGAACATCTGTCACTTTAATTCTGTTGCAGTGTCTTTCAAATAAACAAACATTGAGGAAAAATAAAAGCCACATTTATCTTTTAGGGCCCTCATTAATGTGTGGCACACAACATTTTTGGTTTCTGATTCACTCCCTGTGTGGTGAGCTTGAGGGCAAGGACCACAAATCAGTGATTTTTCAGATTACCAATGCTTACAACAATGCCTGGCCGTGAATTTTTCTAGTAAGTGCTGCTTTAAAGAAAAGCTTGGGTCGGCACTGTGCTGTAGTGGGTAAAGCCACCCGTAGTGCTGGCATTCCATATGGGCGCTGGTTCGAGACCCAGCGGCTCCAGTTACCATCCAGCTCTCTGCTTTGTGGCCTGAGAAAGCAGTAGCAGATGGCCCAAATGCTTGGGTCCCTGCACCCGCATGGGAGACCCGGGGGAAGCTCCTGGCTTCTGGTTTCGGATAGCGGCAGCTCGGGCCGATGCAGCCCACTGGGGCGTGGACCAGCGAATGGAAGACCTCTCCCTCTGCCTCTCTGTAACTCTGCCTTTCAAACAAACACATCTTAACAAGGAGAGCTTTACATCTGAGGCGGAATGAGGCGCTCGCAGCCGTAAGAAGAGGCAGAGAGGTGGACAAGTGCTCGTGGGAAACGAGGCAGCTGTGTGAGACCCGAGTGCTGAGCCGAAGGGCGCAGGAGGCTGAAGACGCAGCGCTGGGATGCTCCTGGGTCCGGTTCAAAACCCTCAGCAGGCCGCACTCTGTCCCCCGGGGCCGGTGCAGCTCCCTGGGCTCCAGCCGCTGAGACCATCATTCTCTCCCCGCGTAGCCTTCCTGGCGCCTTGTCCAACCACAGCTCAGCTTAGACCCGCTGGGGCTCCCAGGGTTCGTTCTCGGTGGACTCTGCCGGCTGAATCCCCTCCAGCAGAGCGGGGTCTGCACAGCCGCGCGCCGCCAGCTGCCTGGCGCATGGCGTGGACGGACGTCGTGCCCGCCTGACTGAGAGCAGCCGCCATGTCCAGAAGCCATTTGGAAAGCAGGTGGTCCAGGCACACTGAGTGCTGGGAGTTCGAAATGAGCTCCCCTCACGAGGGCGATGTGTTCCAGGCGGCCTCGCGGCTCTCCTCAGCAGCGGCCGGGCGGACAGCCGCATCCGGGCACTCCGGGAGCTTCCCGCCCAGCTCAGCCCCGCTCCCAGCATGCCACGCGAGGGCGAGCGCCGGGCCCAGCGCGCGACGCTGCCCGAGGCCCGCGCGCACCCGAGGGCTTGCCTGCCTCTCGGTTTGCCGGATGACGACGGCTAAGACTTGAGGAGCCAGAGCAGGGGCCGCCGAGCTGCCCCGCGGGTTCCCGGAAGGTGCAGGCCGGCCGAGGCGCATCACGGGAGGCCTCTTCCCGCGCTCTGAGCACCCCGGCGGCGTCGGGAACCGGCACGCGCCGCCCCAGGGCCCCTCGGCCCGGCCTGCTCGGGGCGGGAAGGGTAAGGGGTTCGGACCGTTTCTCTGGGCTTGTCCGGCGCTGCGAGCCTTGCCCTCACGCGTGGGTGGCAGTCTCGCCTGCTCCCTGAAGACCGCGCTTGCAGACGGCAGGCGGGGCCCTCGGCCTGCAGCTGGGCCGGGCTGCTGTTCCTGTGTCCGCGTCGGCCCGGGGTCCTGGGGCCCGCGCGACCCCCGCTGGCTGCGTGCCGGAAAAGGCCCTGACCCGCTCGGCCACGTCCAAGAATGTTTCTTTTTCAGTCAGAAATTCACTCCTTCACCCACAAACTCTGGGTTTCGATCGAGTACCAGGAGAATTCCGGGGAGGGACTATGTTTCTTCCTGTGAAATGGCGTCCCGGCGGCTACCCAGCTTACTGGATTCGCTGTCTGTTGATTTCTCTGTTTCTGTTTGTCATCGATCATGCAACTGTCACCTGCCTATCAGTCTGTTATCTATCAGCTATCTGTCGACTGTTACATGTCAGTCATTTCTTATCTGTCATCTCTCAATATATCGTCTGTCATCTTTATTACCTATCATCTGTCGTTTATCAGTCATCCAACTCCCAGTCCCTGTCCACTATTTAACATCTATCTCTGTTTGGCCTTATTATGAGGAGTAAGGGATTTGAATTTCAGCGGTAGCAACAATATTATCTGTGGTCAAAAATATTTCATCTTCTTTAAGTCCTTCCCCTGTACGTTTTCTGCTTTTCTTAGTTGTAGCTTTTGTTTAATCTGTTTTAAATTCCTTTGGAAAGAGAAGGAATGTGTCATCTGTCACATTAATTGGGGTAAAAATTAAAAATTATACCTAGTAATATGAATTTGAATTTTGTTTAATGATCTTGCAGAGTGGTAACTATAATGAATATCTTTAGATGCTAGTCAGCTGAACATTTTCTTAAGGCATATTTCATTTTAATATTGAATTCTGCATGTATAATTTATAATTTGGGAGATAGACATTTATTCCTATAAGAAAACAAATTCAGCCAGTGTTTTTCATCTGTTTATCTCTGAATGTATTATTTCCTGTATTCTTTGGACTATTGGGAAGTAGAAAATATCTGTGAGACACTGAATATTATTTGTTGGATAGCTGTACAGTTTATTGCACGAGTGGATCCAAGGTTATTTGCTATTTATACCTTTGTGGATAGACAAAAATTGCTTCCTATCATCATTTGTTCAGAAACAGGAGACATCTGGTAGTAGAGTGTGTTGAAATCATTTAGCTGGGATTAAAAAAAAGAGAAAACATTCATTTAACAACTTGCCAGATGGTTGAATTTACTGATATATGGGAAGATTTTTCTTACTATGGGACTCTTCTTGATAACACAGTGCTCAAATGGACAGAGTTTCAGACAAGAAATACAGTCTACAGCCATAACTTAATGGGCATCACTGAAGTTTTTGGCTCTCAGTGAATTCAGTTCCAGAACACAAGTTTTTTGAGTGTTGGGAGGACAGGCTACTTTTGATTTCAAGTAAAAAAATAACACAAAATGTGTTGTTAATAAATTTAAAACATCAAAGTATTCCCAGTTTTCACACTTACCTGAAAGGAAATGTGATTTAAGATGAAATAAAACAGGCACATAGTTATCCTTGATCAAAGTTCCCTTATGAGTCTCTTGAGATTGATTATAGTAGCCATGTCCAACTTTGGCTGACGCTATCCTTTTATTCACAACAGGCTCGTTTATAAGGGAGAATCATTTCCCAACCAAAAAGCCGCTATTTTTCTTTGTCTTGGCAGGAGCCGAAAAGAAACACCTTACTGTTCTTTTTGAAAGCCTTGGATCTAGACCTTGTTTGCTGGGTTTCCACCATGTTGTACTTCAGCAGCTCTGGAAGCTGTGCTGGAAGAACCTAGTCCTACCCTTCTCGCCTCTGCGTGATGCCAGAGTCAAGTTGGGGACTTTGGGACCAGAGCTAGGGTTGAATCTGTCCAGCTATTTACTGCTTTGGGGAAATTACCCAGTTTTCCTAGATTTCAGCTTGTTACAGGATTGTTTTGAGGACTCAAGGAGAAAATATGTTAAATGTTCAGTTAGTGGTCACAGTGTAACAATGATAATTATATACTTCAATGACTAACAGCCATCCTCCTCTGCTTACCTTCTCTATTATATATATATATATATATATATATATATATATATATATGCCTTCTCTTTTGTGCCTAGATATCTTCCATGACCACAGATAGGTGTTTTTCCTGTCTTGTGTCTTAGTTCAGGCTACCATAACACAAGAGTGGGAGATTAAACAATAAGAAAAATTTCTCACAGTTTGGGAGATGGGAATTCCAAGATCAAGGCAGTGACATGGTCATTTCCTGCTAAGGCTTCTTCTTGTTGGTTGTAGACAGCCACTGTCTTCCTTTGTCTTCACATAGGGCAGGAGGGGGGATGCAAGAGTGCTGTTCTTGAATCAATGTTCACTCTGGGCAGAAGAGCACAGTAGATCAAAGCACAGGCGCCAGAGTTCAGATAGTTCAGAACTTAAATGTCAGGTTTGTCCACCTGTTAAGAAGGACAACAGAGTTACTTCCTCAATAGGGCTGTTGTTAAAATTCTATCATGCCCCACTACCCCATATGCATTCTCTGCTTCAATAGTACCTGGTACCCAGTAAGAGCAGCTGTTATTGTTAAGCATTTTGGGAAGCATGGCTGTGGATATGTTTTCTTGCCATCCACTTTGCTATATATCCACAGAGTAGGGTAGAGCCTGAATGCTGATGCTAGCCTGATTCCAGCTGATGAAGCACATCCCTTCTTGAGTTCCTGCTGTCCTCCAGTCTGTTTAGACAAATAAAAAGGGGTTAGGATTCTACTGTAGATTCTAGGATTAAAAGAACTGGCGGTTTTGGTTTTTTTTTTTTGATTATAAGAGAACTGGTGAGAGTATATATACAAATGACCAGCTTATTCAGGGGATCAGCCGTCAATTTCACTTTATCCTGCCTTTATGAACTTTGCATTTTTTCTTCTTTTCCAAGAATCTGTTGAGGCAGGGCAATTCTAGTTATTGATGAAAATACTGCAGTATCATTTTATGTTATTAGTCAACACATTATGGTCATGTATTTGTAAATGGAAAATTTAGAGATGGAGAAAAATAGAAACTAGAGCTTGATCTGAACAATTATAAAAGTCTGTGTTGTACTGGCCTCAGCTCTGACTTTTCATTGAATTGCAGATGGCTAAGGAAAAGGAAATAAATTATGATTGTCCATGTGGTTATTTCTGAATCCATTTCAGGAACTGCTGAGCAGAAACTGCATTGTGTGATTATGTTTCTTTCCTTTTTTATATAGAAAGCTTTTATTTAATAAATATAAATGTCCTAAGTAAGCTTTTGGATTATAGCAGTTCTTCCCCCATACCTGCCCCCCAACCCCCAAACCATCCCACCGCCTACTCCCTCTTCAATCCCATTCTTTATTAAGATTCATTCTTAATTATCTCTATATACGGAAGATCAACTCTATACTAAGTAAAGATTTCAATAGTTTGCACCCACACAGACACACAAAGTGTAAAGTACTGTTTGAAGACTGGTTTTACTGTTAATTCTCATAGTACTACACATTAAGGACAGAGGTCCTACATGAGGAGCAAGTGCACAGTGACTCCTGTTTTTGATTTAACAATTGACACTCTTATTTATGATGTCAGTGATCACCCGAGGCTCTTGTCATGAATTGCCAAGGCTATGAAAGTCTCTTTGAGTTCACAAACTCTGACCTTATTTAGACAAGGCCATAATCAAAGTGGAAGTTCTCTCCTCCCTTCAGAGAAAGGTGCCTCCTTCTTATTTATTAATTTTTTAAGATTTATTTATTTGTTTGAAAGTCAGAGTTACACAGAGGGAGGAGAAGGAGAGGGAGAGAGAGAGAGAGGTCTTCCATTCTATCCACTGGTTCACTCCCCAGTTGGCCGCAACGGCTGGAACTGCGCAGATCTGAAGCCAGGAGCCAGGAACGTCTTCCGGGTCTCCCATGTGGGTGCAGGAGCCCAAGGACTTGGGCCATATTCTACTGCTTTCCCAGGCCATAGCAGAGAGCGGGATTGGAAGTGGAGCAGCTGGGTCTCGAAACGGTGCCCATATGGGATGCTGGTGCTTTAGGCCAGGCATTAACCCAATGCGCCACAGCACTGGCTCCAGTACCTCCTTCTTTGATGGCCTGTTCTTTCCACTGGGATCTCACTCACAGAGATCTTCCATTTAGGTAATTTTTTTTTGCCACAGTGTCTTGGCTTGCCATGCCTGAAATGTTCTCATGGGCTTTTCAGCCAGATTCCAATGCCATAAAGGCTGATTCTGAGGCCAGAGTGCTGTTTAGGGCATTTTTCATTCTGTGAGTCTTCTGTGTGTCCCACTTTGCATGTTGGATCATTCTCTCCTTTTTAATTCTACAATTGTTATTAGCATACACTTGGTCTTATTTATGTGATCCCTTTGACACTTAATCCTATCTTTATGGTCAGTTAGGAACTTAAACTGATCACTTTAACTAGTAAGATAGCATTGGTACCTGCCAACTTAATGAGATTTGGAGTCCCATGGCAAGTTTTTAGCTTTACCCTTATGGGTAAGTCCGAGGGGACGTGTTCTAAACTGTACATCTCCTCCCTCTCTTATTCCCATTCTTATTTTTAACAGGGATCAATTTTCAATTGGATTTAAACACCTAAGAATAATTCTGTGTTAAGTAAAGAGTTCAGCCAATGGTACTAAGTAGAAAAGAAGATACTAAAAAGAATAAAATAGTAAGCTGTTCCTTGACAGTCAGGACAAGGGCTGATCAAGTCATTGCTTCTCATAGTGTCAGTTTCACTTCTACAGGTTTCCTTTTAGGTGCTCAGTTAGTTGTCACAGATCAGGGAGAACATATGCTATTTGTCCCTTTGGGATTGGCTTATTTCACTCAGCATGATGTTTTCCAGATTCCACTATTTTGTTGCAAATGACTGGATTTCATTTTTTTTTTGACAGCCAGAGTGGACAGTGAGAGAGAGACAGAGAGAAAGGTCTTCCTTTACCATTGGTTCACCCTCCAATGGCCACTACAGCCGGTGCGCTGCGGCCGGTGCACTGCACTGATCCGAAGCCAGGAGCCAGGTGTTTCTCCTGGTCTCCCATGCGGGTGCAGGGCCCAGGGACTTGGGACATCTTCCACTGCATTCCCAAGCCAGAGCAGAAAGCTGGACTGGAAGAGGGGCAACTGGGACAGAATCCGGTGCCCCGAATGGGACTAGAACCTGGGGTGCCTGCACCGCAGGCAGAGGATTAGCCTAGTGAGCCGCAGTGCCGGCCTGGATTTCATTTTTTTTTTTTTTTTACTGCTGTGTAATATTATGTTTCTAATAACAGCAGCTTGCCTTTCACTGAACACCTATTTATTATGAGCAAGCTAGTAAGCTGGACCTGGATATCTGCTCGGGATGTAGGAGGTCATTTTTACCCCAATTCTCTGGTGTGTGTTGGACTGTAGAGTTCATTTACTTTCTGAGGAGCATTGAGAGGATGCATTCTAGAGTATCTGTACTGGAGATGACTTAGAAGTGGAGGAGTGTCCTCTCAGGAAAGGGACCCACTCTGACATCTTCCTTTAACATTTAAGTGATAGATGGCTTTAATATTCCCATCTGATCCTGTCTTTTAGAGAAGGGGCATTTATCTAACTTGAGGAATGGTAACAGCCTGAGGAAGTTGGTAGCAGCTGCTCCTACTTGTGCCAGAGGTAACCAGGAACCCAGATTCAGTGACTGTGACACAGAAGACAATAGAGTTACCCATCTGATAGAGCATAAGCCTCTGGCGTTTGCCCACTCTTCACAAGTAGTGACACCTAGCTTCTACTTTAGGAACAGTGAAGAGGGAGGCACTAAATCATCCCTGACAAGTCTCATCTACATGGCACATGGCCACTGTAGTAAGAATTATGCCATTGCATGGCTCTGAGGTCACTTTGGGCCACAAATTCTTCCTGGATTACTTACGTCTCCTGTTGTTTCCTTTGCATGTAACTGACTGTAGCACAAAAGTCTCTCATTTTCACTCCGTGGGAGCAATTGTTGGAACTTGGGAATGGGCTGCTATGACAAAATGGAGATGTGCTAAACTTCCCGGAGATTGAACATGGTAGTCCATGGGCAGCTGGCTTCTTGGAGGAGTCTGTGTTTGAGGCA
This sequence comes from Oryctolagus cuniculus, assembly GCF_964237555.1. Classification (NCBI taxonomy): domain Eukaryota; kingdom Metazoa; phylum Chordata; class Mammalia; order Lagomorpha; family Leporidae; genus Oryctolagus; species Oryctolagus cuniculus. The sequence goes on along the minus strand of NC_091444.1, from coordinate 9,459,747 downwards.
CATGTTGTGGCCTCCTCCTGAAGCCCATGCCCCAGTTTCCCCTTTTCTTGCAGCTTTGAGAACAACTAGACCTGGATGTGAACAAGCAACCTTTAGATGCTAATGCTTGCAAGTCGGGAGGTGGAATCTGGAGAAGGGTAGATTCCTCTTCACTGGGACAAATCAGTACTTAGTATTTTAGTTTTGAATATCAGCAAATGATGTTGCTTCTCAACATGCTGAGAATTAGATGTGTTGGCTGCATTTCTAAACTTTATAACTGCTATGCAAGATATATGATATCATATATATTTTACTTGTGAAAAACAGATTAAACAAGGTGAAGTGATTTAAATCAGTACCAGAATAATTACAAATGTTGTAATTAATTTTACATAAGAAAATTATTATCTGGGTAAGCCCACAGCTCCTGTTGTGTGTTAAGCAGTTGAGTGACCATCAAAGCTGATTAATTAAAAGCATATTGCAAACATCCATTTAGGATATAACTTACAGTACACACTTTTTATCTAACCTTGGAGAAACGCATGGTTGAATGGACCATTTCTTCAATATAGCAGAACATTAGTAAAGCATTCTGTTAACTTTAGTACTCATAGAAGGAGCTGTGGGGAGCAACTGGGAGCAACTTGGACTAGACTAAGTTACTGGAATTAAGACTTATTCTATGTATCTGCTCTCCCACAATATGGCGCTGGGAGAGGAGGAAACAGCTTCTACACAGCTGCCTCCAGTTCAACCAATAAACAGCAGGACCTGCTCCTGATTGGAGGAGAGCAGCGTACTCGGTGTGTGGGTAGCAGAGTTGGGATTGGTGGAAGAGGACTATAAAGGAGGAGAGAGACAAATGCACCAGGAACATCTATCTGAAGGAACACCTGTGCAGCCCCCGAGAGAGCCGGCCGGCGGTGTGCCGCTCCCCCGCAGAAGTGGGGAAGGTGGCAGGGGGAACCGCCCTTCCACGGAGGTGGAAGGGTCGGTAGCCAACCCGGGAAGAACCAGCAGCAAACCCGGGGAGGGCCGAGCAGACGAAAGAACAACTCAGGGTCCTGTGTCGTTCCTCCACGAAGACGGGGAGCGACAAGGAGCCAGGCATTTTAGCTGTTTATTTAATTATTCTTATTTGAGACATAGAGAAATATAGGTCCTATTTGCTGGTTCAGTCCCCAAATGCCTGCAACAGCTGGGGCGGGGCGAGGCTGAAATTGGGAGCCGGGAACTGAATTCAGGTATCCCACATTGACAACAGGGACCAAACTACTTGAGCCTGATACCTCCCAGGGTGCATATTAGCAGGAAACTGGAATCAAGAGTGGAGCTGGGACATGAACCCATGCACTCCAAGATGGATGTGGGCATCTTGGCAGCTTCACTGCTAGGCCAAATACTCATCCCACTTTGCTCCCCCTCTAGATAATACACCTCGATCTTTGTTGAAAAGAGGTCATCTTAATAAATTAAAAGTCATACAGTTTTGGTTTCCTCCAGTTTGCAAATTTAACAACATAGAACATAATTCAAGTTGTTTATCTTAGACTACATGCATTTTGTGGCAAGACTTGTAGAATAACAATGAAAAAGATAAATATACTTAACTGAGTGAAGGTAACTACCTGCTTGTCACCTGTGAGTAAATGGTGTTTTATGTTTTTTAATGAACCAGGGATACTTTTACAAATAGTTGTAGTAGATACACTTCAGTCTTTTTATGTAACATATCTTAAAATTAAAAATCTTGAACAGAAATTTGTCTTTGTGCAAATAAATCAGAACAACTTAATGTCAAATGGTAGGGAGAAATCTCTATTTTACTTTTAGGTGTCTTAGCATGGTTGAAGTTGAGAGGACTTTTATATGGAAATTGTGAACACCGTAAAGAAGTTAGCTATGTTAGTCTTGCTCCTGGTTCATCCTTCTGCATGGCATACGTTTGACACACAGTAAACACACCTATTTATCCCTACAAACTGATTAGAATCACTCAACAGTAGCATTTATTTCCTAACATGTATTTTTGGGATAATGTTATTTTATGGAGTACGAGGTTAATGAATACTGTTTAACATTTTTACTTGTAGATTAAAAGTCTGATTTTTCATGATCTTATTCAACTTTAGAGGAGGCATTTATGAATATATGTTATTTATTTAAGAAATATTTTAATGTGTGGAAATTCCTGTAGCATCACTTCTGTTTCTTTTCTTTTCATTAAAATCAAGTGTAATAATTGTTTTTATTTAAAATGTCAAGTATGGAATGATTTAATTTCTACAAAGTTGTAGTATCTCTTGTCTCTTAAATAATTCATTTAAGAAAATGAATAGGCATTTGGTGCAGTGATTAAAATGCCACTTGATATGCCTTTTCTGAGTGTCTAGGTTCATGTTCTGATTCTCTCGATTGCAGCTTCTTGCTAATATAAACCTGGGAGGCAGCAGGTGATAGCTCAAGTAATTGGATCTCTGCCACCCACATGGAGGACCTGGATTGAGTTCTTGGCTCCCAAGCATTTGAGGTAATGAACCAGTAGATAGGAGGTCTCTGTCTCTCTCAAATAAAATATTGAAAAAAAATAAAGTGAGTATCTCCATCATTCATATATTTTTATCCTTCTCCTTTATGTATGTAGAAAAAATGTTTACAGTACTAATCAATAAATTTTCAGCAGTTATTTGTAGGTGGTAAGGTTTTAAAGGATTTAAAAATATTTTCTCTCCTACTAAAGTGTTTTATTTGAGTATTTATAATGAACATCTGCAGTGTTCATATAAGTAATGCTATTTAACATTAACAAAGAAAATCCAAAAGAACCTAAAGGAAATGTATACCACAGTATGTCTACTATTCTGAAGAGATAATAGAAACTCAGATGGATCATAACCGCACCATTACTATTTAAGGAATGTCATATATATGTGTGTGTGTGTGTATGAAAATTAATTAGAAACTTTGTTGTCTTCAAGTAAAAGAGTAAATTTTTTTTGCTAAAAACATGAATGCATGCATTTTTATTACAGATGAATTATTTCATTTAAATAAAATAATGTGATTGGGTTTTTATTAACCTCTGAGGTATAATCCACAATCTTTATTGCTGGTTGTATCTGATGAAACTTTTTTTTTAAACATTTACTTTTTTTCTTTTTTAAAGATTTTATTTATTTTATTTGAGAGAGTTACAGTGAGGAGGAGAGACAGAGAGAAAGGTCCTCCCTCCCTTGGTCCACTCTCCAAATGGCCACAACGGCCCAGAGCCGTGCCGATCCAAAGCCAGGAGTCAGATGCCTCTTCCTGTTCTCCCATGTGGGTACAGGGGCCCAAGGACTTGGGCCACCCTTCCCTGCTTTCCCAGGCCACAGCAGAGAGCTGGGTTGGAAGTGGAGCAGCTGGGACTAGAACCGGCACCCATATGGGATGCCAGCGCCACAGGCAGAGGATTAACCCACTGTGCCACAGTGCCGGCCCCTCTGATGAAACTTTAAAAACTAAAATATAGTGGTGGGTGTTGTACAAAGGCCACACCTTGGGACTCCTGTATAATATATTGGGGTACTGGTTCAAGTCCTGGCTATTCTGCTTCTGATCCGGCTTCCTGCTAACACATCCTGGGTGGCAGCAGATGATGGCTTGAGGGCTTGGACCCCTGGCACCCATTTGGGAGGTCTGGATGGAGTTCTATACTCCTGTTTTTTTTTTTTTTTTTTTTTTTTTTTGACAGGCAGAGTTAGACAGTGAGAGAAATAGAGACAGAGAGACAGAGAGAAAGGTCTTCCTTCCGTTGGTTCACCCCCCCAAGTGTCTACTACCGCTGGCGCACCACACTGATCTGAAGCCAGGAGTCAGGTGCTTCTCCTGGTCTCCTATGTGGGTGCAGAGCCCAAGGACTTGGGCCATCCTCCACTGCACTCCCAGGCCACAGCAGAGAATTGGACTGGAAGAGGAGCAACTGGGACAGAACCGGCACCCCAACTGGGACTAGAACCTGGGGTGCCAGTGCCGTAGGTGGAGGATTAGCCTAGTGAGCCATGGTGCCTGCCCTATGCTCCTGTTTTATACTGGCCCAGCTCTAGCTGTTGTGGCGTTTGGAGAGTAAACGAGCCAAAGGAAGCTCTCTCTCCTTCTGCCTGACAAGTAGATGAAAATAAATATTTAAAAACAAAAAACTAAAATACATATGCATATACCAAAAATGGCCACACATTTTGTTTAATTATGAAATGAATGGTAATAAAATACATGTTTTGTGATTAGTAAGCTGAAGAGAAAGTTGAAGAATAAAAAGACAATACACAATCCACTCACATCTTGGAAAAGATACCCTTTGGGTAAAAATAACTCAAAGGCCCAGCTTGTCAGCAAAATTCAATTTTGAGGAAAAAGACATTCTTAGAAAAATTCTGATAATTGGCAAGAATGTGAGTTTCCCATAGAATAAAAATGTTGCTGACTGGTTAGAGTCATAAATAGTTGCTCTGTGTGCTCCAAGGTGTATAGCAAATGCTCAAGTGAAATGTACCTTTCAGATAAATGGAGGACATCAATTTTGATATTTCACATATTTCCCTTCACAGAAAGCCTTACTATCCAAGAAAGGGTTAGAAACTTGCTTAGGCTGTTGTTAAACTAATTGAAAATTTTAATAAAATAATTTTGCAGTGAGGAATGGCAAGTCTCTGTATTTGCATTATTTTATGAAGTCTCACTTCAAGTGTCTTAATTACAAGTGCTAAATTGGCATAGGTTTTATTATTTTTTTTTGATCCTGTGTTTTCTGCTCACTGTTGGGTTATCATCATAGCAGATATAAATGGAAGGAAGGCAGGATTCAGTGATGTGATCCTCCATCACTTTACTTGCTTCAGTGTTGAGAAGATTAACTCACTGCAGATGTTAAAAATACAAGGCAGAGGTTCTTCTTGATCCTTAATTTTGAACAATCTTGAAGTAATTATATTTGTCATTGAGATAATATCTCATTAGTAAACCAATTACCTTTCTATTCTATAAACTTGTGGATTTAAGTGTTGGAAGTTTAACAGAAAATATTTAGAATGTAAACCTTACCTTTTGTGCAAGGATCAGTCAGTTTTAAAAACTATCTGTGAGGCTGACATTGTGGTATAGCAGGTAAAGCTGATGCCTGCGATGCTGCCAGCATCCCGTATGGGTCCAGTTCTATTCTTGGCTGCTCTGCTTCTGATCTAGCTCCCTACTAATGTGCCTGAGAAAGCAGAAGATGGCCCAAGTGCTTGGGCCCCTACCCCCATGTGGGAGACCCAGAAGTTGCTGGCTCCTTGCTTGGGCCTGGCCATTGTGGCTACTTGGGGAGTGAACCAGCAGATGGAAGATCTCTTGCTCTCGCTCTCTGGATTTCTGTAACTGTGTCTTTCAAGTGCTAATAGTAAGAAAACAATCTGTAATTGTTCAAGATCAAATTGTGTTCAGAAAAACCCTATGATTAAACTAGTTCACAAGTATTTAGATACTTCTTAGACTGTGTTTTAAGAATATGTGGAATTTTTAATCATCATTTAGTTGAGAAAAATAGTGTCAGCCTGTGGGCACAAAGGCCCAGAGGGCCCCTTTGTGTGCATTAGTCAGACTCATCTCCTCTGAGCTCCTGGAGGCCTGCCTGTAGGTACCTGATAGGTGAGCCCCTTGAAATGGCCCCGCCAGCTTCATTTGAAATGGGGAAATTTGGTCCCATGCATATTCTCATTATTAGTTGATTGCTAAACTGAAAGGTTCATCACCATGTGAACAAACTGCTCTACCCATTAACATGATTTTATTTGGAGTTTTGGTGTCTAAAATGGATTATTGACTTGACAGTCAAATCAGTTGCTTTATGCACAACTTCTGTAGCTAGAGTTACTTAGCAGAGTCCGTCAGTAGTTTTGTGTTGTTTTTCCTTGAAAAATTTATCATATCAGCTGATGAAGTATATACAAAATTAAGAATTTTAACAATGGTAGTTGTTATTCCTGTGTAACTAGAACATGGTGTTAATAAAGTTTTCCCCTCTACTTTGAACCTCATATGAGTGAGTATACTTTCTTATTGTTAAAGATTTATTTATTTATTTGAAAGTTAGAGAGAGAGAGAGGTCTTCCATCTGCTCATTTACTCCCCAGATGGCCACAGTGGCCAGAGCTGTGCCAATCCAGAGCTAGGAGCCAAGAGCTTCTTCCAGGTCTCCCACGTGGGTGCAGGGCCCAAGGACTCGGGCTATCTTTCATGGCTTTCCCAGGCCATAGCAGAGAGATGGATCAGAATATAGCAGCTAATCTTGAACCGGAGCCCATATGGGATGCCAGCACTGCAGGTGGCAGCTTTACCCACTACACCACAGCGCTGGCCCCATACTTCATTATTTTCAGTGCTTATAGACATCATGTGTCTAAGTCTGTTGAGCTTGTTAAGCAACTTCTACACAGTAATTTGATGTCACTCATTTGGTAAGTTATGTTTGGTTCCACTTAACACCAATTTGTACACAAGATTTTATATTCTGTTCACTATAGATAATGTTGGAAAATTTTTTTCTGTGACATAGACTATAACATAGTGCCCTGAAATAGCTTGTATATATTTAATATGAACAAGAAGTTAGAAAGTCATGCATTTATTTTTTAAAGGTGACAGCAGCAAAATTCTAAAAATTACTATTTTATCATAGATTGCAAAGGATTGTGAATGTACTCAAAATTTATGTTCACATCTCCATTAGAAAAAAAGTTATGATGAATGCTGAAGAGTATGGATTTTATTGCCCTGATGAGATCAGACATACAGCTCCAAACTTAATTACTCAAGAAGGTTGCAGAAGGGGTATTGTTCTAGCTGTTGCCAGTGTTTTAAAATACCTGCCAGAATTATGCAATTACCTGTTTTGTGACTACATAGTAATTGAAGTGTGAAACTTACGTCACCTTGATGAAAAGTGCATCCAGGTAAACCCATGTACATACACACATGTACAAATACGTTTTATAGTATATGGGAAAATCTTGTATGTTTCATTTGGTTGATTAAGCAAACAAACATAATTAGTAACTTAAATATGTGGGGCCCAATGTAGGAGATAAATAGTAAGGAAGTATGTTCTAGCAGTTTGGTTGGGAATTCATAATAATGCTCATGTTTCAAAAGACAAAATATTACTCTCCTCTTTGGCTGCATAAGCTTCACCCAGTTAGAGCTTGCAAGTACTTTTGCTTTTACAATGTATAGACCTATGCAAATTAGGTAGTATATTTTTGTTATTTCATTATTTCTGAAACCATTTCCTTTGTATCAGTGTAAAAATGTGTTTTCTCACAGTTTTTGAGGCTAGAAGTCCAAGATTCAGACATTGGAAAATTTAGGTCCTCTTGAGGCTTGTTTCCTGGACATGCAAAGGGCCACCTTCTCATGTCTTTAAACGGCTTTTCCTCTGTGTGCCCACATCCTTGGTGTCTGTCTGTGTCCAAACCTCCAGTTCTTATACAATGACCCAGTCAGATTGGATTAGGGGCTACTCTAGTGACTGTGTTTTAACTTAATTGTATCCAAATACAGACATATCTGAAGTACTGGGAGTTATCACTTCACCATTAATTTTATGGGGATAATATTCAACCTATAGCATGCAATTAATCTATTTTGATCAATTTACTGAGCTACTTTAAAGAATCCCACTGAGTAAATACAATGCTGTATGTGTGTGTCATGGTAGTACTTAAGGAGAGGTGTGTCGCTCCCCCATTCGCAGAGGAACGACACTAGACCCTGCGCTGTTCTTTCTGCCTGGCTGTTCCCGGGTTAGCTGCCGGTCCCTCACTCGCAGAGGAACGACGCCATCCTGGGTTAGCTGCCGGTCCCTCCACCTCTGTGGAGGGGGCGGCACCCCCCGCCGCTTTCCCTGCTTCCGCGGAGGAGGGGCACACTGCCGGCCGGCTCTCTCGGGGGCTGCTCAGGTGTTCCTCAGGTGTTCCTTCAGATGTTCCCGGTGCATGTTGTCTCTCTCTTCCTTTATAGTCCTCTTCCACCAATCCCAACTCTGCTGCCCACACGCCGAGTACGCTGCTCTCCTCCAATCAGGAGCAGGATCAGCTCCTGCAGCTTATCAAACTGATGAGGCAGCTGCATAGTTGTTTGTTCCTCCCCAGCGCCATATTGTGGGAGAGCAGATGCATAGAATTAGTCCTAGTTCCAGTAATTTAGTCTAGACTCAGTTGCTCCCCACAGAGGTGAGGTTATCCCCCTTTTGTGGGACAGAAATAGTATTTACATCCTTTAAACCTGTACCACACCTTGTTTGTATATATTTTATGATACAAAATTTACCTGCTATTTTTCAGTATTAAAGTGTAAATATTTGAGTAGAGACACTGCCTAACTCATTTAGTTTCTTCTAGTACAAGCCCAGTACAGAGAAGGCCCTCAATAAATGTTTATTGGGTTGAACTGACTCTAATATAATTTAAAGTGATGTGTAATAGGTATGATGGCAGAGATGCAAATTAAGTGAAATAAAAAAAAGAGGAAGAAGATATTCTTCTGACAAAGGGAATTGGATAGAATTTCTCAGAGGACATTGCAGTTAGCTAGGATTTCAAAATGTAAATAGAAGGGAGGGAGCAAATCTGTGTATTGGTTCTGTTTCTGAGAATTTTGGCTAATATATTTTATGTTTCATTTTTTATTTTAATTTTTGACATTTCAATATGACTCATAGATACAGGTCTAAGAACATAATGATATTCCCTTCCTCCTCCCTCCCTCCCTCCCTTTTACCTACCCTTTCTTCCTTCTTCCTTTCTTTTTCTTTTTTTTTTTTAGTTTTTGAGATAGCATTTTAAATTTACATTACAGTAAAATGACTTAATACTTCACTGAGTAAGAAGTTTAATATGTAAAAAGCAAGACCTTAGTCTCATGGGAATATAGAAAATAGCTATAAACTATAATTAAATGGAAAAGTGACCATTTTCACCCATATATATTTTTTTTGTCAGTCATTCATAATTTCTTTGAATGAAATAAAACCAATGACAGTGTAACATCTAAATATTTCCTGTGTGGTTACAAGAAAATAATTAAGTTAATTTAGATATTAAGCCATTTCCTCTCAACATTTTATGCACAGGAATAATTTTATGAGATTGCAGCGCAAATAATTATACATTATGTTTTTGTACTCTTATCACAGATCAGAGAAAACATGGTATTTGTCTTTTTGGCACTGGCTTATTTCAGTAAGTATAATGGTTTCTAGTTGCATCCATTTTGTTACAAAAGACAGGATTTCATCCTTTTTTATGGCCGAGTAATATTCCATAATGTATATATACTGCATTTCCTTCATCTAGTCATTGATTGAAGGGTATCTGGGTTGATTACATATCTTAGCTATTGTGAATTGAGAGCAGTAAACACAGGGATACAGATAACTCTTTCATATGCTGATTTCATTTCAGTTGGGTAATTTCCAGAAATGGTATGGCTGGGTTATATGGCAGATCTACTTTCAGCTTTCTGAGGAATTGCTATACTATTTTCCACAGTGGCTATGCTAGTTTACATTTATACCAAAAGTGGATTAGGGAACCTTTTTCTCCACATCATTTTCAGAATTTATTGTTGATTTCTGTATGAGAGCCATTCTAACTGGGGTGAGGTAAAACCTAATTGTGGTTTTGACTATGTGCATTTCCCTGATGGCTAGAAATCCTCAGCATTTTTCATGTGTTGGCCATTTGAATTTCCTGTTTTGAAAAATGCCTGTTCAAGTCCTTTGCCCATTTCTTTTTTTTTTTTTTAAAGATGTATTTATTTGAGAGAGAGAGTTGCAGAGAGAGGGAAAAACAGGAAAAGGTCTTCCATCTACTGGTTCATTCACAAAATGGCCACAACAGCTGGAGCTGAGCCAATCCAAAGCCAGGAGACAGGTTCTTCTTTTGGGTCTCCCACGTGGGTTCAGGGGTCCGAGCACTTGGGCCAACTTTCACTGCTTTTCCAGCTTTGCCCATTTCTTAACAGGATTGTTTGTTTTGTTGTTGAGTTTCTTGAGCTCATTATGGATTCTAGATATTAATCCTTTATCATTTTCATAGTTTGTAAATATTTTTTCCATTCTGTCAGTTGCCTCTAGACTTTGTTAAGTGTTTCCTTTGTGGTACAGAAGCTTCTCAGCTTGAAGTATTTCCATTTGTCTATTTTTGCTTTGATTGGTTGGGTTCTTTTCCAAATAGTCTTTGCCAATACTAAAGTCTTGGAGTGTTTTACCAGTGTTCTTTTCTAGTAATTTGATGGTATCAGGTCATAGGTTTATTTATTTATTTATTTATTTTAACTGTTATTTAATGAATATAAATTTCCAAAGTACAGCTATGGATTACAATGGCATTTTCCTCCCTATAACTTCCCTCCCAACTGCAATCCTCCCCTCACCCGCTCCCTCTCCCCTTCCATTCATATCAAGATTCATTTTCGATTCTCTTTATATACAGAAGAACAATTTAGCATATATTAAGTAAAGATTTCATCAGTTTGCACCCACACAGAAACACAAAGTGAAAAATACTGTTTCAGTACTAGTTATAGCATTAAATCTCAATGTACAGCACACTAAGGACAAAGATCCTGCATGAGGAGTAAGTGCACAGTGACTCCTGTTGTTGACTTAACAAATTGACACTCTTGTTTATGGCATCAGTAATCTCCTTAGGCTCTTGTCATGAGTTGCCAAGGCTATGTAAGCCTTTTGAGTTCACCGACTCTGATTATATTTAGACAAGGCCATGGTCAAAGTGGAAGTTCTCTCCTCCCTTCAGAGAAAGGTACCTCCTTCTTTGATGACCTGTTTTTTCCACTGAAATCTCACTTGCAGAGATCTTCCATTTAGGTAATTTTTTTTTTTTTTTTGCCAGAGTGTCTTGGCTTTCCATGCCTGAAATACTCTCATGGGCTCTTTAGCCAGATCCGAATGCCTTAAGGGCTGATTCTGAGGCCAGAGTGCTGTTTAGGACATCTGCCATTCTATGAGTCTATTGTGTATCCCGCTTCCCATGTTAGATTGTTCTCTCCCTTTTTTATTCTAGCGGTTAGTATTTGCAGACACTAGTCTTGTTTGTGTGATCCCTTTGACTCTTAGTTCTATCATTATGATCAATTGTGAACAGAAATTGATCACTTGGACTAGTGAGATGACATTGGTACATGCCACCTTGATGGGATTGAATTGGAATCCCCTGGTATGTTTCTAACTCTACCATTTGGGGCAAGTCCAATTGAGCATGTCCCAAATTGTAATCTCCTCCCTCTCTCATTCCCACTCATATTTAACAGGGATCACTTTTCAGTTAAGTTTCAACACTTAAGAATAATTGTGTATTAATTATAGAATTCGACTAATAATATTAAGTAGAACAAACAAACAAAAATACTAAAAGGGATAAAGTGTTACATTGTTCATCAACAGTCAGGGCAAGGGCTGATCAAGTCACCGTTTCTCATAGTGTTCATTTCACTTTAACAGGTTTCTTTTTGGTTCTTGGTTAGTTGTCACCAATCAGGGAGAACATATGATATTTGTCCCTTTGGGACTGGCTTAATTCACTCAGCATAATAGTTTCCAGATTCCTCCATTTTGTTGCAAATGACCGGATTTCATTGTTTTTTGACTGCTGTATAGTATTCTGTAGAGTACATATCCCATAATCTCTTTATCCAGTCTACTGTTCATGGGCATTTAGGTTGATTCCAGGTCTTAACTATTGTGAATTGAGCTGCAATAAACATTAATGTGCAGACAGCTTTTTTGTTTGCCAATTTAATTTCCTTTGGGTAAATTCCAAGGAGTGGTATGACTGGGTTGTATGGTAGGGTTATATTCAGGTTTCTGAGGAATCTCCAGACTGACTTCCATAGTGGCTTAACCAGTTTACATTCCCACCAACAATGGGTTAGTGTCCCTTTTTCCCCACATCCTCACCCACATCTGTTGTTGGTAGATTTCTGTATGTGGGCCATTCTAACTGGGGTGAGGTGAAACCTCATTGTGGTTTTGATTTGCATTTCCCTGATTGCTTGTGATCCTGAACATTTTTTTATGTGCCTGTTGGCCATTTGGATTTCCTCTTTCGAAAAAAGTCTATTGAGGTCCTTGGCCCATCTCTTAAGTGGGTTGTTTGTTTTGATGTTGTGGAGTTTCTTGGTCTCTTTGTAGATTCTGGTTATTAATTCTTTATCTGTAGCATAGTTTGCAAATATTTTTTCCCATTCTGTTGGTTGCCTCTTGACTTTCCTGACTGTTCATTTTGAAGTACAGAAACTTCTCAATTTGATGCGATCCCAAATGTTAATTTTGGCTTTGACTGCCTGTGCTTCTGGAGTCTTTTCCAAGAAGTCTTTGCCGGTACCTGTATCTTGCAGGGTTTCTCCAATGTTCTCTAATAATTTGATGGCGTCAGGTCATAGATTTATGTCTTTAATCCACGTTGAGTGGATTTTTGTGGAAGGTGTAAGGTAGGGGTCTTGCTTCATGCTTCTGCACGTGGAAATCCATTTTTCCCAGCCTCATTTATTGAATAGACTGTCCTTGCTCCAGGAATTGGTTTTAGATCCTTGATCAAATATAAGTTGGCTGTAGATGTTTGGGTTGATTTCTGGTGTTTCTATTCTGTTCCATTGGTCTGTCCATCTGTTTCTGTACCCGTATCATGCTGTTTTGATAACAACTGCCCTGTAGTATGTCCTGAAATCTGGTATTGTGATGCCTCCAGCTTTGTTTTTGTTGTACAGAATTGCTTTAGCTATTCGAGGTCTCCTGTTTCTCCATATGAATTTCAGCATCATTTTTCTAGATCTGTGAAGAATGTCTTTGGTATCTTGATTGGTATCACATTGAGTCTATAAATTGCTTTTGGAAGAATGGACATTTTGATGATGTTGATTCTTCCAATCCATGAGCATGGAAGATTTTTCCATTTTTTGGTATCCTCTTCTATTTCTTTCTTTAAGATTTTGTAATTCTCATCGTAGACATCTTTAACGTCCAAGGTATTTGATTGTTTTTGTAGCTATTGTGAATGGGATTGATCTTCGCAGTTCTTTCTCAGCCGTGGCATTTCCTGTGTATACAAAGGCTGTTGATTTTTGTGTATTGATTTTATATCCTGCTACTTTGCCAAACTCTTCTATGAGTTCCAATAGTCTCTTAGTAGAGTTCTTTGGATCCCCTAAATAAAGAATCATAATGAAATGAAGAATTTAATAGATCAAATGACAAACACATTAGAGAGTCTTAAAAACAGAATGAGTGAAGCAGAAGAGAGAATATTGGACTTTGAAGACAAAGAACAGGAAAGTATACAGTCAAACCAAAGAAAAGAAGAGAAAATTAGAAATCTAAAAAATATTGTTGGGAATCTACAGGATACTATTAAAAAACCTGGCATTTGGGTTCTTGGAGTTCCTGAAGGCATGGAGAGGGAGAAAGGATTGAAGGCCTTTTTAGTGAGATACTAGCAGAGAACTTTCCAGGTTTGGAGAAGGACAGAGACATCCTAGTGCTGGAAGCTCATAGAACCCCTAATAAACATGACCAAAAGAGATCCTCACCACGACACGTTGTAATTAAACTTACCACAGTGAAACATAAAGAAAAGATTCTAAAATGTGCAAGAGAGAAATGTCAGATTACTCTCAGAGGATTTCCAATTAGACTCACAGCTGACTTCTCATCAGAAACCCTACAGGCTTGAAGGGAATGGCGAGATATAGCCCAGGTACTAAGAGAGAAAAACTGCCAGCCCAGAATATTATATACTGCAAAGCTCTCATTTGTGAATGAAGGTGAAATAAAGACCTTTCATAGCAAACAAAAATAGAAATAATTTGTCGCCACTCGTCCAGCTCTGCAAAAAATGCTTAAAGATGTGCTACACACAGAAACACAGAAACATTGCCATCAACATGAAAGAAGGTAAAGGAAGAAAAACTCCCAGTAAAAGATCATAGGAAGCTCAAAGCATATACTAGAAAATATCTTTGGGAAAATGGCAGGGCAACGTTACTACTTATCAGTAGTCACATTGAAAGTTAATGGCCTCAACTCTTCAGTTAAAAGACACAGACTGGCTGAATGGATTAAGAAACAAAACCCATCTATTTGCTGCTTACAAGAAACACATCTTTCCAACAAAGATGCATGCAGAATGAAAGTGAAAGGTTGGAAAAAGATATTCCATGCCAACAGAAACCAACAAAAAGCAGCTGTAGCCATCTTAATATCAGACAAAATAAACTATAACATGAAAACTGTTAAGAGAGACAAAGAGGGGCACTATATAATGATTAAGGGTTCAGTTCAATAGGAAGATGTAACTATTATAAATGTATATGCACCTAATTACATGGCACTGGTTTATTTAAAATATTTGTTAAGGGACTTAAAGGGAGACTTAGATTCCAATACAATAGTCCTGGGGGACTTCAATACTCCACTCTCAGAAGTAGACAGATCATCCGGACAGAAGATCAACAAGGAAACAGAAGATTGAATCGACACTATTGCCCAAATGGATCTAACAGATATCTACAAAACTTTCCATCCTACATTTAAAGAATGTACATTCTTCTCAGCAGTGCATGGAACCTTCTCTAGGATTGACCACATACTAGATCATAAAGCAAGTGTCAGCAGATTTAAAAGAATTAGAATCATACCATGGAGCTTCTCAGACCATAGCAGAGTGAAGTTGGAATTTAGGAACTCAGGAATCCCTAGAGAGTATGCAAACACATGGAGACTGAACAACATGCTCCTGAATGAACACTGGGTCATAGAAGAAATCAAAAGAGAAATCAAAAACTTTCTGGAAGTAAATGAGGATAACAACACAACATATCAAAACTTATGGGATACAGAAAAAGCAGTGTTGAGAGGAAAGTTTATAGCAATAGGTGCCTACATCAAGAAATTGGAAAGGCACCAAATAAATGAGCTTTCAATTCATCTCAAGGATCTAGAAAAACTGCAGCAAACCAGACCCAAATCTAGTAGGAGAAGAGATATAATTAAAATCACAGAGGAAATCAACAGGATTGAATCCCAAAACATTATAAAAAAATCCTATAATTTTTGATATGTTGTAATGTCATCTTCATTTGCTTCCAGAAATTTTTTTTGTTTCCCTTTTGATTTCTTCTGTGACCCACTGTTTCCAGGAGAATGTTGTTCACTCTCCATGTGTTTGCATATGTTCTAGAGATTCTTGAGTTGTTCATTTCCAGCTTCATTTCATTGTGGTTAGAAAAGATGCATGATATAATTTCAGTATTTTTTGAATTTGCTGAGACTTGAATTATGACCTAGCATATGGTCTATCCTAGAAGAAGTTGCATTGCACTGATGAAAAGAGTGTATATTCTACAACTGTGGGATAAAAGGTAGATATCAGTTAAGTCCCTTTGGTCTGTAGTGTTGATTAGCTCTGTTGTTTCTTTGTTGATTTTCTGTCTGGTTGATCTGTCCATTGATGAAATTGGGGCATTGAGGTCCTGCATTTCTATTGTATTGAGTCTGTGTCTCCCTTTAGATCCAGTAACATTTGTTTTAAATAGTCCGGTTCCCTGGCATTGGGGGCATTTACATTTATCAAGTCACATCTTTCTGTTGAATTGATCCCTTAATCATTACATAATGCCCTTGTCTCATTTATTTATTTATTTTTGACAGGCAGAGTTAGAGAGAGAGAGAGAGAAGGGTCTTCCTTCTGTTGGTTCACCCCACAAATGGCCGCTGCAGCTGGCGTGCTGCGCCAATCTGAAGCCAGGAGCCAGGTGCTTCCTCCTGATCTCCCATGCAGGTGCAGGACCCAAGGACTTGGGCCATCCTCCATTGCCTTCCTGGGCCACAACAGAGAGCTGGACTGGAAGAGGAGCAACCGGGACAGAATCCGGCGCCCTGACCTGGACTAGAATCCAGGGTATTGGCGCCACAGGCAGAGGATTAACCTTGTGAGCCACGGTGCCAACCATCTCTTTTATTTTTTTGAAGATTTATTTATTTATTTGAAAGGCAGAGAGTTACAGAGAGGCAGAGTGAGAGGGAGGAAGGGAGAGGGAGGAAGGGAGGGAGAGAGAAAGTCCTCCATCCACTAAATCACTCAAATGGCTGCAACAGCCAGAGCTGGGCTGATCCAAAGCCAGAAGACAGGAGCTCCTTCCAGGTCTTCCACATGGGTGCAAGGGCCCAAGACCTTGGGCTATCCTCTACTGCCTTCTCAGGCCATAGCAGAGAGCCAGATCAGAAGTGGAGCAGCTAGGACTCGAACTGGTGCCTACATGGAATACTGACACCACAGGCAGCAGCTTCACCCACTGTGCACAGCGCTGGCCCCTCTTTTTTTTAATTTTATTTAAGGTATACCAATTTCATATATCCAGATTTAGGAACATAGTGATTTTTCCCAACCTATGCTCCTTCCCGCTCATGCTCTCACCCTTCTTCCTCCTCTCTCTCCTATTGTCACTTTAATTTTTACAAAGATCTGTTGTTCAGCTTACTTTATACTTATAATATTAGCCCTATACTAAGTAAAGAGTTCAATAAATAATATGAGGGAGAATAACACTGTTCCTCAAGAGTAGCTATAAGGGCTGTAAAGAATCATTGAATCTCAAAATGTCAATTTCATTCCTATAGATTACATTTTAAATACTCTATTAGTTTCCACAGATCAGGGAAAACATAGGAATTTGTCTTTTGGGACTGGATTATTTCACTGAGTATAATGGTTTCCAGTTGCATCCATTTTGTTGCAAAAGACAGAACCTGGCCCTGCCTTTTCTCCCATGAATGCTCCTATTATTTGCTTTGGATTTCCTTTGTACTTTTACTGGGAGATTTTCTGCCATTATATTCTTCCATAATGATGACTATATTTCCATGTTTTTGTTTGTAACACATCCTTAATCATCTTTGGTAAGACTGGACTAGTGGTGACTTATTGTTTCAATTTTTATTTGTTATGCAAGTTCTTTTTTTAATATTTATTTATTTTATTTGAAAGGCAGGGTTACAGAGAGGCAGAGGCAGAGAGGGAGGGAGGGAGGGAGGTCTTCCATATGTTGGTTCACTCCCCAGATGGCTGCAACCGTCAGAGTTGCAACAGTCTGAATCCAGGAGTCTGGAGCTTCTTCCAAGTCTCCCACATGGGTGCAGAGGCCCAAGGAATTGGCCATCTTCCACTGTTTTGTCATGCCATAACAGAGAGCTGGATTGGAAGTGGAGCAACCAGAACTTGAATTGGAGCCCATATGGGATGCCGACACTGCAAGCCATGCTTGACCTGTTACACCATGCCAGCCCTGGAAGATCTTTTTTTTCACCTCATTCATTTTTTTTTTTTTTTGACAGGCAGAGTGGACGGAGAGAGAGAGAGAGAGAGAGAGAGAGAGAGAGAGAGAGAGAGAGAAAGGTCTTCCTTTTGCCGTTGGTTCACCCCCCAATGGCCGCTGCAGCTGGTGTGCTGTGGCCGGTGCACCGCGCTGATCCGAAGGCAGGAGCCAGGTGCTTCTCCTGGTCTCCCATGCAGGGGCAGGGCCCAAGCACTTGGGCCATCCTCCACTGCCCTCCCAGGCCACAGCAGAGAGCTGGACTGGAAGAGGAGCAACCGGGACAGAATCTGGTGCCCCAACTGGGACTAGAACCCAGGGTGCTGGCGCCTCAGGTGGAGGATTAGCCTATTGAGTCATGGCGCTGGCCTCACCTCATTCATAAATGAAATCTTTACAGGGTATTATGAGTTGAAAGTTTTTTTTCTTAAGACTTGGATTATGTTTCCATTCTCCTAGCTTATAGGGTTTCTGATGAAAAGTTAGCTGTGAGTCTAATTGGAGATCCTTTGAATAGAATCTGGTGTTTTTCTCGTGCATATTTTAGAAGCTTTTCTTTATGTTTTCCCGTTGAAAAGGTGACTACAGTGTGTCATGATGAAGATCTTTTCTGGTCATGTCTATTAGGAGTTCTATGTAGTTTTTATACTTAGATGTCTCTTTCTCCAAATTAGGAATGTTTTCTATTATTACTGCACTGAGGAGGCTTGCTTTCTTTTTAAAATTTTATTTAATAAATATAAATTTCCAAAGTACACTTTTGAATTATAGCGGCTTTTCCCCCCATAACCTCCCTCCCACCTGCAACCATCCCATCTCCCACTCTCTGAGGAGGCTTTCTAATCTATTCTCTTTCCACAACTTCAGGAACTCCTAAGACCCATACATTGGATTATTTGATAATATCCCATAAATCTCAAACACTATTTTTAAATTTTCCTAATTTCTTCTTCTTCTTCTTTTTTTGGTATGAGATACTCCAAAGTTTCTTTCTTCTGTCTTCACAAATCTGTTGTCAAGGCTTTCTACTTTATTTTTTATTTGACATATTGAATTCTTCATTTCTAATATTTTAGTTTTTTTTTCTTTTCAAAATCTCTATCAGTGAATTTATCATCTATGTCTTGTATGGATTTCTTTAACTCATGGGTTTGCTTCTCATTGCTTTTGAGTAATCCTGTGATCATTCTTTTGAATTCCTTTTCAGGCATTTAATCGATTTCTTCATCTTCATATTCTTATATTGAGTGTTGTTGTGTCCCATTGAGGGAGTCATGTTGTCTTCCTTGTTCTTATTTATTGTATTTCTGCATTTAGGTATAGACATTTGTGGAAACACTTGTTTGTTGTTTCCACTGATGGGTTTTATCTTTGAACTATGCCTCTGTGTCTAGTGGGGTGTCTGATCCTTCAGCGAATGCGCAGAGGTATGTGCTAGTTGGTCAAGGGAGCTCTGGTCAGTGCTTACAGGTGGGGTGAGAATTGAGGGTGGCACCCCAGGTAGATATGGTAGATCTCCTCTATTGTCAACAGGGGGTAGGGTTTGATCATGCCTGTTGGCGTAATCATAACCTTACCTCCTCCCTTCCAAAGTGATCAGTGCCTTGGGTTATCTTACAATGGGTAGAACCCTCACCCATGCTGTCACACGAACCACACAAAAGATCTGTGCAGTCCTCAGTATGAGCAAGGAACCCTCTGCAGTGACCCACCCCAGGCAGTCAGGGGCTCTGAGCCTCTGATGGCACACTCAGCAATTGCCCAAAGACCCAGCTATATCCCATGCCCTATCATACATTGACAGGATTTGCACAAATGCAGTGTGAAAGGCTCCCACAGTCAGTGGATACAGAGGATCTCCTCTTCACTCTGTATGCCTCCACCACCTGCAGAGAGAGCAGAGTCATTTCCAGTGCCAGCTATCTTTGAGTGCTCCACCTTGGGAATTTGAGCCTAGAGCCTGTGATAGGTTGAGAGGATGGGGGCACCTCACAATCCTAAGTGGTTACCTAGCTTCCTGTCAACCTTCCCAGCCAGTCTGAAAGTCTGTGGCAAACATGGATTTTTCCCTCTGGTAAAATCCTCTTGTTGTGCATGTGAGATTGCTGCAGCCGCTACTTGTGTCAAGATAGCACCTTTCCCTGTGTGTTGCTGGGGGCCCTTGTTGGGGACGGGGAGAAAGAAATGTGCTTTTCCTTTGCTGGATTAGGTGGGTACCCTGCCCCTGCTAGGGCTCTAGGCCGGACTCAGAGGCAGTGTGGTCCACAAGGTTGTCCCTCATGCAATATCCCCAGTGGCATGGGCTGCCACAGTCTGCCCTCACCTTGCTCTCAGAACCTGGCATCTACTCCAGCCCCAAGCTGCAGGGTTCATGTGTGGTCTACCCACTCACTGCTGCGTGTCCACACTTTCATGCTGCACCATGGTATTCCTCTTCTTTCTGTAGAATTTCCATTGCAAACTTCTCTCAAACTCTTTCCTGGGGAGTACACTTCTCTGCTTTTCTTCTGCTATCTTCTTGTAGTCAGAATCAGCACATCTTTTCCCTATTCAACCATGTTGGAATCTCTTCTTCCTCCTCTTCTGCTTTTTTAAAAAAGATTTATTTTACTTTATTTTATTTGAAAGGCAGAGTTACACACACACACACACACACACAGAGAGAGAGAGAGAGAGAGAGAGAGAGAATGAGAATATCTTCCTTCCACTGGTTCACTCCCCAAATGGCTGCACCACCTAGGGCTGAAACAGGCCCAAGCCAGGAGCCTGGAGATTCTTCAGGGTCTCCAGCTTGGGTGCAGTGGCCTAAGCAGTTGGCTCATTTTCTGCTGCTTTCCCGGGTGCATTAGCAGGGACCTGGATCAGAAATGGAGCAGTCATTAATGGAACCGGCATCCATTTGGGATGCTGGTGCTGTAGGCGGCAGCATAATGTGCTGTGCCACAGCACAGGTCCTTGTTGTTCTTCATAACTCCAAGTGCACCTGTCTTGTTTTCAGCTGGATCTCTATAATATGAATGTTCCTGGAAGTGGATCATATGCCCCACATTCATAATCAGAATGTGTTCTTCACAAATCAAGTCTTCCTCATTTCATTTTATGTCATCATCATACTCCAAGTTGCACATTTCTTTTTTTTTTTTAAGATTTATTTATTTATTTAAAAGAGTTATAGAAAGTGAGAGGGAGAAGGAGGCAGAGAGGGAAGGAGAGAGAGAGAGGGAGGAAGAGAGAGAAAGAGGGACAGAGGGTGGGAGAGAAGGAGACCGAGATCAAGATCAAGATCTTCCATCTGCTGGTTCACTCCTCAAATGCTGCAATGGCTGGAAGTGGGCTGAGCCAAAGCCAAGATCCAGGGTCTTCTGGGTCTCCCACATGGGCGCAAGAGTTCAAATATTTGGGCCATTTTCTGCTGCTATTCCAGGAACATAGCAGGGAGCTAGATTGGAAGTGGAACCCCTGGGACACAAACTGGCACCCATATGGGTTGCTGGTATTGCAGGTGGTGGCTTTACCTGCTATGCCACAATGCCAGCCCCACATTTCTGAAACCTCAGAATTTCAAATTATATTTCCTCTCCTTTTACCATCGTCATTTCCAGTCTCACTATTTCCTTTCTGTAATGTTCCTTGCATTCCTGTTCTCAGCATTTCCACTATCACTTGCCTCAGTACTTGTCACTTTACCAGCTTTCCTACTATTCATCCCACATGAGCTTAGATCTTGCCCTCATTTGTTTATCCCTCATAGCCATAGTGTCATGGCTTCCTTCCAAACATTAAGACTTGGCTGTTTCATTCCTTCCAAAATTTATGATTCCAACATAGAAACTGTAAGATTCATATACCTTTTTCTGGGTATCCAAGAGCTTTTCTTCATGGATTCAGCGCAACTTTTCAGCCTTGTCTCATAGTCTCATGATATTTCCTTCTTCTCTACTGTGAACTAATTATTTTTCCAATTCGATGCTTTCTATTGACTGTCTCAGGCCAATTCCCTCATCTGTGAAGGCATCACTTTTGTGTTCTTTGTTTATATATGGAATGATATTTATTATAAGGAATTTGACCATGTGATTATAGATATTGAAAAGCCCTACAATTTGCCATCTGCAGTTTGAAGACCTTGGAAAACCAGGGGTTTAAATTCTAGTCTGGATCTGAAGGCCTTAGAAAAAGGAGAATCAGTGTTCTAAGTTCCATTTATAGGCAGAAAAGAACAATGTCTCAGTTTAAGCAGTCAGGCAGAGACAGAAGATTCAACCTTCCTTTGTTCTTTTGTCCCACGAGGTCTTGAATGGCCTTGGTGGTGTCTGTCCACATTGAGGGGGCCATTGGCTTTACTTGGTCTGCCAATCCAAATGTTAATCTCTTAGGAAATCACCCTCACAGACACCCTCAGGAATAAAGTATAACCAGGTATCTGGGCATCTCCTGCTCAGTTGAGTTGACACATAAAATTAATCGTCATAGAAAGCTGGAGATGTAGATTTAAATGCTGACTGTGAAGATAATGATAACTAGTGAAGAGATTGCTCTAAATTGGGAAGAAAAAAGTACTGAGCTTTGAAAAGAATTAAATAGTTGTTAGGCAAGCACTGAAACTCTGTGTGTGTGTGCGTGTACATGAGTTTGTAGGAATACACATGAGGTAATTAATACATAAGGAGTTGAAAAGGAGCAAACCCTTAATTTCAAAGTAATTATTAGTGGTTTTGTGAACTGTTTAAGATATGAAAGAGAACAGATATATTTTATCTATTTTAATTTTTTAAAAAATTTATTTGACAGGTAGAGTTACAGACAGTGAGAGACAGAGAGAAAGGTTTCTTTCCATTGGTTCACTCCACAAATGGCCGCTACAACCGGCGCTGCGCCGCTCCGAGCCAGGTGTTTCTTCCTGGTCTCCTATGTGGTTGCAGGGGCCCAAGCACTTGGGCCATCCTCCACTGCCTTCCCAGGCCACAGCAGAGAGCTGGACTGGAAAAGGAGCAACCAGGACTAGAACCCAGTGCCCATATGGGATGTTGGCTCTGCAGGCAGAGGATTAACCAAGTGAGCTACAGCGCAGGCCCCATGTTTGCTCTATTTTAAAATATTAATCAAGTAGTCAGTTATGTTGCAGTCTACTGCAATGGCATCCAGTTAATATTAATTAAAATTAAATTATTTAAGTCCAGAGGGCTCCAGAAATCTCTGTTTTAGGTCTTAATTCCACAATATCACATTGATAAAATTAAAATGCGGGTGGAATTTTGTCTTAATTTTATTGGTGGAATTAGACTTTATAAGCCTTCCTAAAAAATACCTGGAGATGTGAGGTGTATTAGTCAGCTTTTCATTATTGCAAAAAAATACCTGAGG
Organism: Oryctolagus cuniculus; assembly: GCF_964237555.1. NCBI lineage: Eukaryota > Metazoa > Chordata > Mammalia > Lagomorpha > Leporidae > Oryctolagus > Oryctolagus cuniculus. Next base: position 9,436,998 of record NC_091444.1, on the reverse strand, counting down.
CAACTAACATTATAAAGAGAAAAGGTTTATTTGGCTCACAGTTTTGGAGGTTCATATCCAAGATCAGGCAGCCCCTTTGATCTGACGCTGATGAGGGCAATAGTTGGTAGTGGCAGAATGCTTCGTAGGGAGGATCTCATGGGAAGCCAGGAAGCAAAGAGGAGTTGGGTCCAACTCAAGTTTTATAGTAACCTCCTCCTGGGAGAATTACCTTTCAAGGGCTCCCAATGACGTAATGACATCCCACTAGGCCTATCTCTTAAACACCATAATTGGATGAAGTTTCTGCTTTTTACATTCACCTACATGAGTTTGGAAACCAAATCATGTTAAGCATAGCAGAAGGTGAGTAGAATTATTTACATATGAAAAACCATTACAAATATAAAAATACTTTTGCTTAGAAACTTATAGCTGTTCTTGTCTTTTATTTCTTTCTTGATCAATGACTACTATTTTGCAAATGAATGGTAACATGTTTGTCATTGAGACACAAATATATCAAGAGTAGATATGTTATTTAATAGAGTGAATTATAATCAGACAAGCAAAGCTTATTACTATTATACTGGCATCTGAAGATATATTGTGAAATAATACTCTTCATAGAGCCACAGAATACTCACTAATAGAATACAGCAGGTATGTTCCCTAAAGTGCGATTTCATCTGTATTCTTGATTGATTCTCATTCATAGGTAGTGATTTCTCCTCAGTTTTGATGGGGCTTGCCTACTTTTGAAAGTGCAAAGGATCTGAGACCTGATTTAATTCCTAAACTCTTTAAATTGTTGTTTATTTCTTTACAAAATAGAAATTTTAAGTATAAAATTCTCCTTGAGGAATGCCTCCAAAGAAAAATACATACATGCATGAAACAGGACAATGTAATATTATAAAAGAAAATTAAGTATTAGAATTTATGCTGTGTTATACTTGATACTTAGTTTTTGCTTTGAAACCTAAATGAGAATACTTATTATTTTTCATTAGAGTACCTGAGTTTTTTATTTTTATCCTGTTTGTTTAATTAGTGACTAGGTTTTCCTCACCTTTATCAAATTACATAAATAGCGGTGATTTGAGACTGGGGAATGGTTGTTGAGGAGACAGTAATTACAAAAATGAACCATAAAATAACATGCAGGAGGTATAGACTTCTGAAATAGAACATTTGCCTGGTTTGTGGTGGAAAGTTACTATGACTCCAAGTATTTATACAGGTAGGCTTTAATCTCCCAAGTAAGATGAGGTTTCTCAATCTATATTTAGCATTTCTCTTCTTCCTGGCAGACATTTTAAAATTCACCTATTTAAAAAGTGTTAGTACTTCGTGTTCTAAAATGCCTTCTAGAAACAGCCTTTCCAGGTAGAGGAAGTATTTAACTATAAATAATAGATGTATTCATCCCTAGCTAAGTCTTTGGGGTTTGGCTAAAGTGTGCCTTCATGTCTATGAAAAGTTATATTATGTAGATCCTGATGTGTGATGCCTAGCATACTGTTTTATTAACATTTATATATATATATATATATATATATATATATATATATATATATATAAAACCAACTCAAGGTCCATGGGCAAAATTTCGGTGGCGAAATGAATTTCTTAGTTTAAACTTTAAGGTTATATTTAACTAGGATAAAACAAAACCAGAAATTACTACATAATGATTACTTTTGGCTTGGAGGCTGGCTACTAGCCTTTCTTGCTTTGTAGACCAGATAGTATGGTTGGTTTTAACAGTCAAGATAACTGTGACTTTGCTCCCAGGTAGTCCATTTAGCTTCATAATATTCTAGAATTTTATTTTTGCAAGTCTCTGCAATTGCTTTCAGCAGGAATCAGGTGAGATACAGACACAGATTAGCAAAATCTTATTTCCTTCTCTTTCTCAGGAAGCTCAGTATAGCATGTTGAAAAGACGTAACAGATGCCATCTTTGTATATGATGGGATGTTTTTCAAGGTATGAGTTGTAATATTTCCAATTATAAGTTTTAATCACCACTTGTAGCATTTTAAAAAGCAATTTATTTAGGAGTGAGAGAGAAAGAGTGGTGGGAGAAAGAGAATGAGCAAGAGAGCGAGCTCTATTCACTGGCTCACTCCTCAGATGCCTGCAACGGCTGAGACTGAGCCAGGATGAAGCCAGGAGACAGCAACTCAACCCAGTTCTCCCATATAAAGTGGCAGGAACTAAATCACTTGAGTTATCACTGCTGCCTGCCAGGGTATACATCAGCAGAAAACTGGAGACAGGAACTAAAAATCAAACTTAGGTTTTCCAATATGGGTTTCAGGCATCTTAACCACTAGGCCAAATGCCTGCCCCTATTTGTACCATTTTTAAGGCTCTTTATTAGTCTTCAACCTGGGACAAATTGGACTTGAAATCAAGTACTTTGTAATTTGATTATTTTATGTAACTAAAATTATGTTACATTCTTAACTAAATTGTAGAACTTAATTAATTAATGGTATCCTTTGAGTGTTGTAACTAGAGAACATTTAATGCTGTAATATTAGAAATATTTATTCAGTGAGTGATCCATTTTTATGTTGACAATTAAACTGGAAGTTTTCTCCATAGAAAACAGCATTAGTCCTCTTTCCTCCATGAATAACTGAATAGCGCTGATAGTTGATTCACACAGAGCTCACGATACATGTAACCAGAGGAAGAAGCTATGTCTTGGTTAGCATGTAAAGCATACTGCTGACCAATTGTAAAGCTTATTAGAGAAACAGTTTTTCCTTAACTACAAGGAGGTTAAGTATAGAGCTTGGAATTAATTCTGCATCTGAATTAATTTTCCATCTGTGTGACTAGAATTCACAAAATTTGCCCTGTGCCGCAGCTCAATAGGCTAATCCTCTGCCTGCGGTGCCAGCACACCAGGTTCTAGTCCCGGTCAGGGTGCCAGATTCTGTCCCGGTTGCCCCTCTTCCAGTCCAGCTCTCTGCTGTGGCCTGGGAGTGCAGTGGAGGATGGCCCAAGTGCTTGGGCCCTGCACCCCATGGGAGACCAGGAGAAGCACCTGGCTCTTGGCTTCAGATCAGCATGGTGCACCGGCCACAGCGGCCATTGGAGGGTGAACCAATGGCAAAGGAAGACCTTTCTCTCTGTCTCTCTCTCTCACTGTCCACTCTCCCTGTCAAAAAAAAAAAAAATTTCACACAATTTACACAAACCTATTTCTCCAAATACAAAGGGGGAAATAAACATACCTACCTTGCAAAGTTCTATAAATATGATATTAAATATAAATGTAGTTAAATAAGACCAGTGTCTGCTAATAATAATTGATAGAATTAGAAAGGAGAGAATGATCCAACATGCAAAGCAGGACACACAGAGACTGATAGAATGGCAATTGCCCTAACCAGCACTCTGGCCTCAGAATCAGCCCTTTAGGCATTTGGATCTGGCTAAAAAGCCCATGAGAATTTCTCAGGCATGGAAAGCCAAGACACTGTGGCAAAAAACAAAAATAAAAACAAAAACAACCCTAGGGGCCGGCACTGTGGCTCACTTGGTCCTCTGCCTCCAGCGCCGGCATCCCACATGGGCATCGGGTTCTAGTCCCGGATGCTCCTCTTCCAGTCCAGCTCTCTGCTGTGGCCCAGGAGGGCAGCAGAGGATGGCCCACGTCCTTGGGCCCCTGCACCCACATGGGAAACCAAAAAGAACCACCTGGCTCCTGGCTTTGGATCGGCACAGTGCCGGTTATAGTGGCCATTTGTGGAGTGAACCAATGGAAGGAAGACCTTTCTCTCTGTCTCTCTCTCTCTCTCTCTCTCTCACTGTCTATAACTCTACCTGTCAAATAAAAAAAATGACCTAAATGAAAGATTTCTGTGAGTGAGATCCCAGCAGAAAGGACAGGCCATCAGAGAAGGAAGTACCTTTCTCTGAAGGGAGGAGAGAACTTCCACTTTGATTATGACCTTGTCTAAATAAGGTCAGAGTTTGTGAACTCAAGAGGCTTCTGTAGCCTTGGAAGCTCATGACCAAGAGTCTTGGGTGATCACTGACATCATGAATAAGAGTGTCAATTGTTAAATCATCAAGAGTCACTGTGCACCTACTCCCCATGTAGGATCTGTCCTTAATGTGTGTACTATGTGAATTAATGGTAAAACTAGTATTCAAACAGTACTTTATACTCTGTGTGTCTGTGTGGATGCAATCTGTTGAAATCTTTACTTAGTATATACTAAGTTGATCTTCTGTATATAAAGATAATTAAAAATGAATCTAGTGAAGAATGGGATGGGAGAGGGAGTAGGAGATGGGATGGATTGCAGATGGGAGGGTGGTTATGGGGGGAAAACAGCTATAATCCAAAAGTTGTACTTTTGAAAAATTTATATTTATTAAATAAAATTTTTCTAAAGATATAAATGTCACATGTTTAATATAGTAATTGGCAAATATTTAGTAGTTATTTTGAATAAATATTAGAATGTAATGATAGATCTCATACATGAACTTTCAGCATGTGAAAAATTGGATGTTGAAAGTAAAATATTGATCCTTAAAAGGGAAATGTTTTAATAGTTTATGATGGCACAAAAACAGTGGGTTTTCCATTAAAGAAAATTAAGATGGTTAAAAATAAAAACAGAGGAGAGAGAGAGAATGAGCATATCAGTGTAGAATGGAGACTATTTTTGTAGACATACTAGCCAAAGTGTTTTATCAGTTCTGCTGTAAGAAAGGCATGGAAATTTAGATCCATATTTTAATCTACTGAATACATGTCATAAATGCAATGAATATAATATACACAGTTTACATTTGAATATATAGTATTATTTCTGTGTATATCCATGTGTTACTAATTTTTTTAACTTTTATTTAGTAAATATAAATTTCCAAGTACAGTTTATGGATTACAATGGCTTCCCCCCCCCATAACTTCCCTACCACTCGCACCCCTCCCATCTCCCGCTCCCTCTCCCATTCCATTCACATCAAGATTCATTTTCGTTTCTCTTTATATACAGAAGATTGATTTAGTATATATTAAGTAAAGATTTTATCAGTTTGTACCCATACAGAAACACAAAGTGTAAAATACTGTTTCAGTACTAGTTATAGCATTACTTCACATTGGACAACACATTAAGGACAGATCCTACAAGAGAAGTAAGTACACAGTGACTCCTGTTGTTGACTTAACAATTTGACACTCTTGTTTATGGCGTCAGTAATCTCCCTAGGCTCTAGTAACGAGTTGCCAAGGCTATGGAAGCCTTTTGAGTTCACCGACTTCGATCTTATTCCAACAGGGTCATAGTCAAAGTGGAAGTTCTCTCCTCCCTTCAGAGAAAGGTACCTCCTTCTTTGATGGCCCCGTTCTTTCCACTGGGATCTCACTCGCAGAGATCTTCCATTTAGGTCTTCTTTTTTTTTTTGCCAGAGTGTCTTGGCTTTCCATGCCTAAAATACTCTCATGGGCTCTTTAGCCAGATCCAAATGCCTTAAGGGCTGATTGTGAGGCCAGAGTGCTATTTAGGACATCTGCCATTCTATGAGTCTGCTGTGTATCCCACTTCCCATATTGGATCATTCTCTCCTTTTTGATTCTATCAGTTAGTATTATCAGACACTAGCCTTGTTTATGTGATACCTTTGACTTGTAATCCTATCATTATGATCAATTATGAACTGAAACTGATCACTTTGACTAGCAAAATGGTATTGGTACAAGCCATCTTGATGGGATTGAATTGGAATCCCCTGGCACATTTCTAGCTCTACCATTAGGGGTAAGTCCGATTGAGCATGTGCTGAACTTTACATCTCCTCCCTCTCTTATTCCCACTCTTATATTTAACGGGGATCACTTTTCAGTTAAATTTAAACACCTAAGAATAATAGTGTGTTAATTAAAGAGTTCAACCAATGGTATTAAGTAGAAAAAAATACTAAAAGGCTAAAAGGATTAAAGTAGTAAGTTATTCCTTGACAGTCAGGACAAGAGCTGATCAAGACATTGTTTCTCATAGTGTCCATTTCACTTTTACTGTTGTCACAGATCAGGGAGAACATATGATATTTGTCCCTTTGGGACTGGCTTATTTCACTCAGCATGATGTTTTCCAGATTCCTCCATTTTGTTGCAGATGACCAGATTTCATTTTTTTTTTTTACTGCTGTATAGTATTCTATAGAGTGCATATCCCATAATTTCTTTATCCAGTCTTCTGTTCGTGGGCATTTAGGTTGATTCCATGTCTTAGCTATTGTGAATTGAGCTGCAATCAACATTGAGGTGAAGACAGCTCTTTTATTTGCCAATTTCATTTCCTTTGGGTGAATTCCAAGGAGTGGGATGGCTGGGTCGAATGGTAGGGTTATCTTCAGGTTTCTGAGGCATCTCCAGACTGACTTCCATAGTGGCTTAACCAGTTTGCATTCCCACCAACAGTGGGTTAGTGTCCCTTTTTCCCCACATCCTTGCCAGCATCTGTTGTTGGTAGATTTCTGAATGTGAGCCATTCTAACCGGGGTGAGGTGAAACCTCATCGTGGTTTTAATTTGCATTTCTCTGATGGCTAGTGATCCTGAACATTTTTTCATGTGTCTTTGGTTCGTTGTTGTGGAGTTTCTTGATCTCTTTGTAGATTCTGGTTATTAATACTTTATCGGTTTTATAATTTGCAAATATTTTTCCCATTCTGTTGGTTGCCTCTTTCCTGACTGTTTGTTTTGCAATACAGAAACTTCTCAATTTGGTGTTGATTTTGGCTTTGACTTCCTGTGCCTCTGGGTAACCCCTTTTCATACACTATCTCATTTAAACCTCAGAACATAAGTTAAAGTTAGATTCTATTATGACCTTAGGTTTATAGGTGAGAAAAATCGAGTACCAAGATTTTGAGTGATTTCCTTAGGGTCATAATGTTAGTTAGTGGTTGGTCAGAGCATTGGAAATGGGACAGTGCAGCTTACCTGCTGAGCTTGTTTGATGGTGACTTTTAAACTAAGCATGTTGGAGATGCAGTCAAGTTTTGTAGGGAAGTAGAAAGGTGCTTGTGGACCTGCCAGATTCAAGAGGATAGAGTAGACTTTGGTAAGAGTTTTTGGCTCCAGAGGATCTGTCAGATCTGAGCCAGAATAGGCAGAGCCAAAGCTATAATTTCATTATGTTGATATGTTTTATTTTCCTGGATGTGTTTGGATTTTTTTGAGTAGATTTATTTTGAATCTATTACTTCAATAATTCTATGTTGCAACTGCTGATGGGTTTGTTTTCCTTCATGGACACTATAGGAGTTAGGTCCTTCAAAGATCTGATTCAAGAAAACCATTTAGCTAATATTCAGTTCTACTGTGATGTAACATTTACCAGAATCAGAGCATGGCTCTGCTGGACAGAATCCTAGACAGTTTGGGCTAACTAACAATAATAATATTTATATTTTAGTCTTAATAGCTTCTATTCCTTGATTTTACATTTGCCTTCAGAGGACAAGGTAGGGTCTTCCTGAGTATTTTATTTTTTTTATAAAAGATTTATTTTATTCATTCGGAAGGCAGAGTTGGGGGGAGTATCTTCTACCTTCTGGTCTACTGCCCAAATAACTGCAGTAGCCAGGGCTGAATCAGACTGAAGCCAGGAGCCAGGAGCTTCTTCTGGGTCTCCTGCCTGGATGCAGGGACCAAGCACTTGAGCCATCTTTCTGCTGCTTTCTGAGGCTTATAGGAGGAAGCTGTATTAGAAGTGGAGCATCTGGGACTTGAACCAGCACTCACATGGGGTGTCAGCATTGCAGGCTGTGGCTTAACCTGTTAATACCATGATGCTGGCTCCTGTCCTGAGAATTGTATGAAAGGCGGCAGCTGCATTTTATCTCTGGGGTTTAAAGTATCTGAGACAGAACCTGTAAATACCTCCAAAGTCACAAGGGAGAAATGAAGTGAATCAGTCCATTCCTCCTTTATCCTCAAGTCCAATCATTGGACTTATCTGTTATTGCTGATATTCATTTCTTTAGCCACTTATACTTCTTTTTTCAAAGATTTATTTATTTAAAAGGCAGAGGCAGAGAGAGAGAGAGAGAGAGGGAGAGAGAGGGAGAGAGAGGGAAAGAGAAGGAGAAAGAAAGAGGGAGGGAGTGAGTGAGTGAGTGAGCTGTCTTCCATCCTCTGGTTCACTCCTCAGATGGCCTCAATGTCAGGATCTGAGCCAATCCGAAGCCAGGAGCCAGGAGCTTCTTCTGGGTCTCCCACTAGGGTGCAGGGACACAAGGACTTGGGCCATCGTCTGCTACTTTTCCAGGCCGTAGTAGAGAACTGGATGGGAAGTGGAGTGGCCAGGACTCAAATTGGTGCCAGTATGGGATGCCGGCACTGCAGGCAGCGGCTTTACCTGCTACACCACAGCACCGGCCCCATCACCCATCACTTATATTTCTTTAAAACATTTGATCCATGTAATAATATCTTAGAGCTTGTTTTTCTTGCTATAAGGGGGCTTCTTGAAAGCAAGGAGCTTGTCTTTATATTTAATGTGTAAGTAAATGTCTAACATACTTATATTGTTGGAAATAAGAATTGTGACAAATTCCAGTCTCTGTTAAAGTTATGAGAAGACCACAAATCAAGTAAAACAGGTTATGTATTAAAGTAATAGCTTGTGGGCCAGTACTGTGGCGAAGTGGGTTAAAGCCCTGGCCCAAAGCGCCATCATCCCATATGGGCACCTGCTCTAGTCCTGGCTGCTCCACTTCCAATCCAGCTCTCTGATATGGCCTGGGAAAGCAGTAGAAGATGGCCCAAGTCCATGGACCTCTGCACCCATGTGGGAGACTCGGAAGAAGCTGCTGGTTCTTGGCTTCAGATCAGTGCAGCTGCTGCTGTTGCAGCCATCTGGGGAGTGAACCAGTGGATGGAAGACCTCTCTCCCTCTCTCTGTCTCTACCTCTCTCTGTAACTCTATCTTTCAAATAAATAAAAAATAAATATTTAAAAAAATGCATTCATATATAAAAATTTTTAAAAAATTATTTAGAGCACCAAAAAAAGATTCCCATCCTGAAAATGAGATTAAAATAATGTCCATTTAGTACAATTTACCACTAGAATGACTAGAATGGTGTTGCTCAAAATTCCTTTATCTTCCCCCTAAATAGCCCCTTTTACATTTTCCCCTAGCTGCCTTTTCCTCATGAAATTTCATTACTACAAAGACACTGTACTCATGTATCATTATGTACTATGGCCCTTCATTAAGGCCACAAATCATTGTAATAACTAAGGTTTTTTTCCCCTCCCTCAAGCATCAGTTTTTTAAAAAAAGATGTATTTATTTATTTAAAATGCAGAGTTACAGAGAGGCAAAGGCAGAGAAAAAGAGAGGGAGAGAGAGAGAGAATCTTCCATCCACTGGTTGACTCCCCAAATGGCTGCAACGGCTAGAGCTGAGCCAATCCAAACCCAGGAGCCAGGAGCTTCTTCTAGGTGTCCCACACAGATGCAGGGTCCCAAACACTTGGATCATCTTCTACTGCTTTCCTAGACCATAGCAGAGAGCTGGATGGGAAGTGGAGCAGCTGGGGCTTGAACCAGTACTCAATATGGGATGCCGGCACTGCAAGTGACAGATTTACCCACTACACCACAGCACAGGTCTCGCAAGGATCAATTTTTACTCCTTGTGGGTAATATCACAACTATGAGAATGCATTCACTAGCACCTTCATCCTACATTTTCTTCATCATTGTCTAAATTACATACTCATTCAGATACATGAACTCATGTTTCTCATGAGAGCTGGAGAAACAGGCACACCCACCAAGTCTAGGTCCACTGCCTACAGGATCCAGCCAAGATAACAGACATGGTACAAATATACTATAAATCCCCTTTTTCTATCCCTAGAACTGGTGCCCATATGGGATGATGGTGCTTCACGCCAGAGTGTTAACCCACTGCACCACAGCGCCAGCCCCCATGAATGCATTTTTACATAGATACAACTTTAGGAATATAGTGAATCTTTCCCCCATACTACCACCTCCCCCCCCGCTCCCATTCCACCTCCCTCTCCCTCTCCCATCTCCTTCTTCATTGTGGTTCATTTTTAGTATGACTTTATATACAGAGGACCAACTCCATGCTAATCATAGACTTAAATAATTTGCACCCACACACACGCATAACATAGAGTACAGTTTGGGGAGAGAATTTGCAGTTGATTCTCATAATTCAATAGGGATAAATGTCCTACATGGGGAGCAAGTGCACAGTGAATACTGTTGTTCCTTTAACAATTAACACTCTTTTTTTATGACATCAGTGATCATCTGAGGCTCTTGCCATGGGCTGCCAAGGCTATGGAAGCCTTTTGTGATCATAGACTCCATCGGTATTTGGAGATGGCCATAAGCGAAGTGGATGTTCTCTGCTCCCTTCAGAGAAGAGTGTTTCCTTTGATGACTCTTTCTTTCCTCTGAGGTCTCACAGAGATCCTCTGTGTAGGATATTTTTTTGTCACAGTCTTGGCTTTCCATACCTGAAATGTTCTTGCAGGCCTTTCAGTCCAACCAGGAAGCCTTAAGGGTTGATTCTGAGGTCAGAGTGTTATTTACTGCAAATGTCATTCTAGGAGTCTGCTGTGTGGACTGCTTCCCATGTTGGTCTTTCCTTCCTTTTTAATTCTATTATTTTTACCATGTATTTGCTGTTATTTATATCATCTCTTTTAAACTTAGACAGATCTGTCTTTAACATTTAATATGACCATTTTAACAGTGAATATGGCGTTTATACCACTGATTCTTATGGGTTTGGAGCCCCATGACTAGTTCTTAGGCTGTACCCTTAGAAGTAAGTCTGTATGACTGTATGCAGAACTAGACTTTTTACAGTTAAAGACTACCTCCTCCATCTCTTATTCCCCCTCTTATTTTCAACTGAGATCTTTTTCCAATTGCCTTAAATTACATATAATTAACTCTGTGTTACATAGAGTTCAGGATATAGTATGAAGAAGAGAAATGAGAGAGAAAGAAAGAAAACAGAAAAAGCCCAACAAAACAAAACAAAAAGGATATACACAGTAAAAAGTAACAATGGTGAACTGTCCCTCAACAATCAGGTCAAGGACTCTTGAAGACATTGATTCTAAAAATGACAATTTTGCTTCTGTAGCTTTCTTTTTAGGTGTGCTATTAATTCTCCCAAATCAGGGAGAACATATGGTGTTTTTCTCTTTGGGACTGGGTTATTTCACTAAGTATGAGGTTTTGCAGCTTGCTCCATTTTGTTGCAAAGGACCAGATTTGATCCTTTTTTACTGCCATGTAGTTTTCCATAGTGTACATATCCTACAATTTCTTTATCCAGTCTTCAGTTGATGGAAATTTAGGTTGATTCCATGTCTTAGCTATTATGAATTGAGCTGCAATAAACATGGAGGTGCAGATAGTTCTTTTGTTTAATGATTTCATTTCCCTTTGGTAAATTCCCAATAGTGGGATGGCTGAGTCATATGGTAGGTATATATTCAGATTTTTGAAGTATCTCCATACTGTTTTCCACAGTGGCTTTACCAGTTTGCATTCCCACCAACAGTGGATTAGAGTGCCCTTTTCCCCACATCCTCTCCAGCATTTGTTGTTTGTTGATTTCTGTATGAGGGCCATTCTAACTGGGGTGAAGTGAAACCTCATTGTGGTTTTGATTTGCATTTCCTTGACGGCAAGATATCCTGAGCATTTTTTCATGTGTCTGTTGGCCATTTGGATTTCCTTTTTTGAAAAATGCCTGTTAAGGTCCTTGGCCCATCTTCTAATTTGGTTGTTAGTTTTTTACTGTGGAGTTTCTTGATCACTTTATAGATTCTGGTTATTAATCCTTTATCAGTTGTGTAGTTTGAAAATAATTTATCCCATTCTGTTGGTTGCCTCTTCACTTTCCTGCCTGTTTCTTTTGCTGTACAGAAACTTCTCAATATGAGGTAATCCCATTTGTTCATTTTGGCTTTGACACCTGTGCCTCTGGGGTCTTTTCCAGGAGTTCCTTGCCTGTGCCAGTGTCCTGAAGGGTTTCCCCTATGCTCTCGATAATTTGATGGTGTCATGGTATAGATCTAGATCTTTAATCCATTTTGAGTGTATTTTTTTGTATGGTGTAAGGTAGGGGTCTTGCTTCATACTTCAACATGTGGATATCCAGTTTTCCCAGCACCATTTGTTGAAGAGGATGTCCATGTTCCAGGGATTGGTTTTAGCTCCTTTGTTGAATATGAGCTGGTTGTAGATGTTTGCATTGATTTCTGGTGTTTCTATTCTGTTCCATTGGTTTATCCATCTGTTTTTATACAAATACCAGGCTGTTTTGATTATAACTGCCCTGTAGTATGTCTTGAAGTCTGGTATTGTGATGCCTCCAGCTTTGTTTTTATTATATAAGATTGCTTTAGCTATTCAAGGCATCCTGTTCCTCCATATGAATTTCAGCATCATTTTTTAAGAAGGGAATCTTTGTACAGTGTTGGTGGGAATGTACATTAGTACCGCCATTGTGGAAAACAGTATGGAAATTCCTCAAAAAAATAAACCTAAAAATAGAGCTGTCATATTATTCAGCAGTCTCACTATAGGATATAATTCCAAGGGAAATGATACTATTCTGTTGAAGAGACATCTGCACTCCCATGATTATTGTAGCGTGGTTCACAGTAGCTAAGAGATCGAAATCGTGTGGTCAGGTGTTGTGGCGCAGCGGATAAAGCTGCTTCTTGAGATGCTCCTATCAGATTTTGGAGTGCTGGTTTGAGTCTCTGCTGCTCTGCTTCTGATCCAGCTTCCTTCCTGGAAGGAAGCAGATGGTAGCTTCGGTGACTGGATCCCTTCCACCTACATGGGAGACCCAGGTGGAGATCTGGGCTGCTGGCTTTGGCTTGGTTCTGCTCTGCTGCTGTGGGCATCTGGAGAATAAAATAGTGAATAGAAGATTGCTTTCTTTTTTTGTCTCTGTTGCTCTGCCTTTCAAGTGGATGAAAATAAATAAATAACAAATAAAAATAATGGAAACAACCTAGGTGTGCATCAGCTGATGAATAAAGAAAGTGTGGTACAGTGGAACTCTACTTAGCCATAAAAAGGATGGAATCTTGTCATTTATAACAACATGGAAGGAGCTTGATATCATTATGTTAAGTGAAATAAGCCAGGAATAGAAAGACAGGTGCCACATGATCTCACTCATATATGGAATCTAAAAATGTTGATCTCATAGAAGTTAATATGAGACTGTATTAATCATAATTGTACTTATAGAAGAGTATATTATGATTATAATGCGTACTATAGGCTAGGGAGTATAGGAAGGAGAAAGATTGGGAAAGATACTAAGTCATAGATAGGAATAAGAAGTTCTAGTGTTCTGTTGTACAATAGAGTGACTTTGGATAATGATAATGTACTGTATATTTCTCTGAAAAGAACTGGAAGGAATGGTTTTGAATATTTTCACCATAAAGAAATGTTTCATATTTGAGGATCTATATTTGCCTTTACTGGACATTACACAGTGTATACATATATTGAGACATCACATAGTATTTAATAAATCTGTGTAATTTTTTATGTCAATTAAAAAATAAAAAATACTAAAATTTAAAACAAGCAACAAATAAAATCTCTTGATATTTGGTGCAGATTTCAAATCTAACACTAGATCTAGTATGACCACTCGAGAGCACACAGATGTTTAAGAAACAAACATGTATTTAAAAAATATTGTTTTAAAAAATTATTTAAGGTGTACAGATTTCATGTGTTTAATATATACAGATTCAGGAACATAGTGATATTTCCCACTGTAATATATACAGATTTAGGAACATAGTGATATTTCCCACTGTAATATATACAGATTCAGGAACATAGTGATTATTCCCACTGTATCCTCCCTCCTGTGCACACTCCCATCCTTTTTCCTCCCCCCTCCTATTCCCACTCTTAATAAAAAAAAAAAGTACTCTTAAGGAGAAAGAAAAAAGGTACATAGAACTTTTTTATTTTATTTTTAAATGACAATTGTACATTTTTATGAGGTGCAGTGTGATAATCTGATCTATGTATTCAACTGTAATGATTAAATCAAGGTAATTAGAATTCCCATTTCTTTATACATTTATCATTTCTTGTGTCAGGAAACTTCAAACTCCTAGTTCTTTATAAGATATATAATAAATTGTTACATACTGTGGTTGACCTAATGTGCTGTAGAAATCTAGAATTTATCCCTTTTACCTGATTGTATTTTAGTACCTGTTGTCTGACCTCTGTTTCCCAGTCGGTGGGATTTTTTTTTTTTTTAACGGGCAGAGTGGACAGAGAGAGAGAGACAGAGAGAAAGGTCTTCCTTTGCCGTTGGTTCACCCTCCAATGGCCGCCGCGGCAGGCGTGCTGCAGCCAGCGGGCGCACCGTGCTGATCCAATGGCAGGAGCCAGGTGCTTCTCCTGGTCTCCCATGGGGTGCAGGGCCCAAGCACTTGGGCCATCCTCCACTGCACTCCCTGGCCACAGCAGAGAGCTGGCCTGGAAGAGGAGCAACCGGGACAGAATCTGGTGCCCCGACCGGGACTAGAACCCGGTGTGCCGGCGCCGCAAGGCGGAGGATTAGCCTAGTGAGCCACGGCACCGGCCCAAGGGATTTCTTAATACTTACATTAGATTTGGCTCTACAGGAAACTGAAGTAAGTGTGTGTGTGTGTGTGTGTGTGTGTGTGAGAGAGAGAGAGAGAGAGAGAGAGAGAGAGAGAGAGAGAAAGAAAGAGAATGGAGGTATCAACTTTTTCTGAGACAGAGTTCTTTTCTTCACCCATCTCACCTGACATGGCCATATAATGAATCTCTAAATGTGAAATTCAAGTGGAAATTCACTTGGAAAAGAAATGAATTTGGGTCTTCCAACACTTTCACAGATTGTAGAGAAAGCTGCACATAAGGCAGATCATTAGGGACTGTAGTTTCCTTGCTTTGGAAAAGATAACAATATTTACTGTATTCCATTATATTAGCAAATGTACCAGTTAAAATTAATCAGACACAGCTGCTGGAGAGCAAATAATTAACATGTCTAATTATATCTTTCATTCTTTCATTGGGCAGAAAGAGCTGGTAATATGTGCTATGTGCGACACAACTGTTTGCATTTAATTTAAATCATCTTCAGAAAATGCTCAGAATATTCCTAAAACATTAGATGACAAAAGACACAAGCTCAAGCTTAATGGACAGAAGATCTGCTAATTTCTTTCTAAAGAAAGAAATTGATTAGTTTAGAAAGAATATAGGTAAAAATATAAACATGGTTAGCTAAAATCTGTGTTCTTTTACCAGATTTTTTTGTGGAATTTGGAGAACTAAGAATGTTTTTACACTTAGTTTCTCACTTTGCCCACTTCTAAACAGTCCTTGCTCTTGGGAGAACTCTTATCTACTTAGGGATTGACAGAAAAATAATATGTTGGGAGGAGACAAGTGTAATAAAGCATAATAAGAGAAGAGGGAAAGAAATGGTGGCAGCAATGTTACTTCATATATGGTTATCAGGGAGTGTCCCATAAGGCATTTGGGCAGAGAAATGGACTGAGTGCTCCAGGCAGGAGGATGAGACAGTGCACGCACATGCCTTCTGGTAGGAAGGAAAGAGAATAAGTTGACAGAGGAACAAGGAGGCCTCAGGTGTTTGGAGTAGAGGAAATGGTGGTAGGTTGTTGGTGCTGTTAGATCAGCAGATGGTGTATGACATAAGATGAGGGGGCGGTGATGGTGGGTACAGCTGGGCCTGATAGACAATGGTAGGGATTTTGGATTTCTTTGTTTTTTTTTTTTTTATGATTTATTTATTTATTTGAAAGTTGGAGTTACACAGAGAGAAGGAGAGGCAGAGAGAGAGGTCTTCCATCCGCTAGTTCACTCCCCAGTTGGCTGCAATGGCTGGAGCTGCGCTGATCTGAAGCCAGGAGCGGGAGTTTCTTCCAGGTCTCACACGCAGGTGCATTTGCCCAAGGACTTGGGCCATCTTCTACTGCTTTCCCAGGCCATATCAGAGAGCTGGATTGGAAGTGGAGCAGCCGGGACTTGAACCGGCGCCCATATGGGATGACAGCACTGGAGGTAGAGGCTTTACCTGCTATGCCACAGTGCTGGGCCCAGGGATTTTTTTTTCTTGATTGAGATGGAAATCACTGATGTAATCACAGATGTAATCAGATGCATTTTCAAATGAATACTTAGATTCGTGTGTGTGTATGTGTGTGTGTGTGTGTGTGTGTGAGAGAGAGAGAGAGAGAGAGAGAAAGAGAATATGTTGGGGCTGGGAGTGGGAAGGTAGGAGGTGGGAGGTAGGATAGGAATCTATTTCAACAATATAGGTACAATATCACAGTGGCTTGAGATTGGATCATTGTTGTGAAGTTGACTAGGGATAAGATTCAGGATATACTTCAAAGGAACAGAGGATAAGATTGATTAATTGTATATGAGACATGAAAAAAAAGTAGAGTTCAGAAAAACTCCAAAGTTTGAGGGCTTAAATCACTGGTAGAATGATATTTTCTGAGATGAGGAAAACTGGGGAGATACAGATTTTGGAGAAACTAAAAATTCCTTTTTGGACATATGAAGATACTTCAATAAGTTTGTAGAAAAAAATGGAATTAAAAGATGTTTATTTTGCTGCAAAGAAATCTATGCAGTGTTTTTTCATGATATGTAGTTTTCTATGAACTTTTAAAAGACCCCTCATATTAATTTTGAAATGTCTTATTAGTCACCCAAACTATTCGTAGTTTCTTAAACATCTCATACTCCTTTTATTTGTAAGGGTTATGTCTTTCAGAAGCAGCAAATCAAGGATAGATAGGACTATACTTACAATACTTTATAATTTCTTTGTCCTTAACTTTCATTATTTATGACTCATGTGTTGATTATTTTACCAATTCCAGGTTCTGTATGGGGCTTTTGAAAAGCACTTTATTCTCTTTAATCAACATAGTGATTTAGTTGACAATAATTCTTTTATACCATGTTGTACTTTTTAATTGCCTAGTTGTTTTTCAGGATTGTCTGTAGCTCTGATATTTAGACATCATTGTCTAATATTTACAAAGTCATTATTGTACAGTTCTGATGCATTGTTTTCTTCTAATGTGGTTAATGCAATTTAGTTTTTTGCTACAAATTTATATTGTTTCATTGAAGTCTGAAGCTGATTTTATCATCCACTTTTTATTTTATGGAGGTTGCATCAGAGTGTCTTCTCTCTGTTCTTAGATGAAGTACTCACTTTAATGGAGATTTGTTATCCATGAAGACCAGTTTTTGGCCAGCGCCGCGGCTCACTAGGCTAATCCTCTGCCTTGTGGCTCTGGCACACTGGGTTCTAGTCCCGGTAGGGGCGCCGGATTCTGTCCCGGTTGCCCCTCTTCCAGGACAGCTCTCTGCTGTGGTCTGGGAGTGCAGTGGAGGATGGCCCAAATGCTTGGGCCCTGAATCCCATGGGAGACAGGATAAATACCTGGCTCCTGGCTTCGGATCAGCATGATACATCGGCTGCAGCACGCCGGCCGCGGTGGCCGTTGGAGGGTGAACTAACGGCAAAAGGAAGACCTTTCTCTCTGTCTCTCTCTCTCACTGTCCACTCTGCCTGTCAAACAAACAAACAAAAAGACCACTTTTTTGTGTGGAAAAGTTTACTTATTTACTTGAAAGACATAGAGAGAGAGGGAGGGGGGAGGGAGAGAGAGAGAATATTGTTTAATTCACTCCTCAAATGGCCACAATAGCTAGTTCTGGGCCAAGATGAAGCCAGTAGACATGAACTCCATCTGCCTCTCACACATGGATGGCAGAAGCCCAAGTACCTGGACCGTGTTCCACTGTCTTCCCAGGAACACTAACTGGAAACTGAATCAGAAGTGGAGCAGCCAAGACTTGAACCAATGCTCTGATATTAGATGCTAGCGTCACACATGGTGGTTCAATCACTGCACCATGACATGGTTCCCAAACTTAAACTTATCTTTCCATTTTATTTTTTCACCAACTTTTTGAAGTTCCCTTGTGTTTTGAACTTATGGAATTGGGTATACATAAATTAGTGGTTATAGAATCTGTATGGCAGAAAGAATATTTGAAGACTATCACATTAAAGGGGTAATGAGTGGTTAAGCCTTGGCTTTGTTAATAGAAACTAGGTATATAAATGGGGAAAGAGCATTTTCATATGTAGGAAACTGCACAGTGGAAAAATGTACATGTGTTTAAAAGGGGTATAAATTATGTATTTGTGTGTGTGTGAAAGAGGGAGGGAGGGAAAGAGAAGAGGGGGGAGGGAGGGAAGAAGGGAGGGAGGGAGAGAAAGAGGGAGAGAGAGAGAGAAGGAGAGAGAATGAATGAATTTGGGAGGCAAGACTACAGAGGAGACACCTTACAGAGGAAGTGTTGCCATCTTTCAGAAGAAAATTCTAGTATTCCAGTTCAGAATGAGGACATTTAATAGAGTAGACAGGATTTGTTGGCTAACTTGTCATGGAGGCTGAGATAGAAGTGACTTCTGCAGTTCTGACTAAGGTGACAGGGCAGCATTACTTATTGTTGGTATTTGTATATGAAGTGTGTTCTAATCAGGTTCTCTGATAAGTTCTGAGCATGCAAAGGTAATGGAGTTTAATGAAAGAGACCAGTGAACATATGATTATATTACAATTGATAAGTGATGCCATGCATTCTGATCAAGAATACAGGAGAGAAAGAAAGCAGAGATGGGGAGGGAGGAAAAGTGGTGTATTTCATTCTAGACATAAAAACCATCAAGCAGGCCAGCGCTGCGGCTCACTAGGCTAATCCTCCGCCTTGCGGCGCCGGCACACCGGGTTCTAGTCCTGGTCGGGGCACCGGATTCTGTCCCGGTTGCCCCTCTTCCAGGCCAGCTCTCTGCTGTGGCCAGGGAGTGCAGTGGAGGATGGCCCAAGTGCTTGGGCTCTGCACCCCATGGGAGACCAGGAGAAGCACCTGGCTCCTGCCATCGGATCAGCGTGGTGCACTGGCCGCGGCGGCCATTGGAGGGTGAACCAACGGCAAAGGAAGACCTTTCTCTCTGTCTCTCTCTCTCTCTCACTGTCCACTCTGCCTGTAAAGAAAAAAAAAAAAAAAACATCAAGCAAGCTGTAGGATTACAACGGGGCAGTGATGCAAGGAGGAACAAGAACTAGCCTGAGCTTAAATTGCTTCCTGGCTCCATCACTCTCGGGTTTACTAATTCAGCAAGGAGAAATGGTGTCATCTGAAAATAAGATTCGGGTCACCCAGCCTGCAGGGTTTCTGAGAATGAGTGATGGTAATGCTTTACATATTGATGATGGGCCAGGAGGTGAGAGACTACTCTGGAAAGTCTGGTGAGCAAGAACTACCCTGGTTACTTTAGAAACTCTTCTTTTGGCCTGAATGATTGTTTATTCAGGTCAGTGTTGTCAGAGTGATTTCCCTGCCTTTGGGTGACTACAATAACATCTTGTGAAAGTAGGCCTTGGCTGGTGTTGTGGTATAATGTCTCTGTCTCTGTCTCTTCCTTTCTCTCTGTAATTCTGCCTTTCAAGTAAATAAGTAAATCTTTTAAAAAAGAAAGTCAGTCATTAACTGCTTAAGTGTCACCTCAGTGTCTGAGTCTCTGCAAGTGACTGAAGAAAAGTTTTAATTTTGATCTATAATAAGAAAAAATCTCATTAGATTCATGGGAAGGATGTATTTGGAGCGAAACATCTTTAGATGTAATCTTGACTTGGTTTCTTCATTGAGTGTCTGTGTACAAATTTTAAATTTCTGGACCTCAGTTTTCTCAAAGTTAAAATGTGGTTACTGATAACTTCTGTACATATTTACTGAGTTACAAATGAAATAAGAAAAGCAAAATGAGCATTTGTAGTGCTTGGCACATAGAAACTTCCAAGTTTCTTTTCCTGGAATCAGAGTTTCAGAGTCTTACTTTATTTTCCCTTCTTTAAAAAACAACCATTTATGACACGTTTTACTGAGGCTTTAAGTTAATAATAGCATTCATTTGTGGCAGCTCTGCATACAAACTGCCAAACTGAGACATAAAAACTGTGGTAGCACACACACTCTGATTTTAGATTTTGTTGCAGGGGTGTGACTTGGGTATGAATCACTGAGACACTGGGGTGTTGTTAGTGTAAAATAGACTGTATTTACCTTAACTGTCTTTTATTATTATTCTCACTGCCAGACTCTAGTGAGAAAGAACTCAGTTACAAGTACTGCCACAGAAACACATCTAAGTGTCTAATAATAAGGCGAAATTCATTATTAATTAGAGACAGCAAGATGAATTGTAATTCTGTCAAGAAGTCAAATTGTCCAGTAGATTTTCCAGCCTCTTTTTGTATACTATTCCTTTTAAAGTATAAGTTTGAAACTAAATATGTTTATACACCTAGTTAATTTCTTCACTGTACTGAAAAGTTCCTTATTAGGATTGGAAACTCTCTAATGAAGAGCATTTATTGTTAGAAGCATTGCTTATTTACCATACACACTGTGCTTATTTATTAACTTAAATCTTTCCTCCCTTCTGATGTTAAGCACATTGGAAGTTAAGTTTGTCCTACCTCCTGCATCTTATCTGCAGCAAGCCCAGTATCACACATGTGTTAGATAGTTAATGAAATGCTGATGCCGTGATGGATGCATTTGAGCTTAATAGAGTGAAGTCTGTGAATTACTGTTTGAATCTGGGGTTACTACTCCCTTCTGTATTCCTTGTTTCTCTTAAATATGGGGGGTTCTTTACGAAGTTCAAGGAAGGGGCTGGCATTGTGGTAAAGCAGGTTAAGCTGCAACTTGCGATGCCAGCATCCCATATGAGTGCTGGTTGGAGACCTGAGCCAGCTCCCCACTAACACACCTGGGGAAGCAGTGGAAGATGGCTCAGTATTGGCACATGGAAGACCAGAGGAAGTTCCAGGCTCCTGGTTTTAGTGTGGACCAGCCCTGGTAGTTGTGGCCATTTTGGGAGTGAACCAGCAGATCTCTCTCTGTTTCCTTCCCTGTCTCTCTATAACTCTGCCCTTCAAATAAGTAAATCTTTAAAAAGTTCATAGGAAATGCATGTTATGAAAAATTATGCATGTATTTTGACATTTTTGGCAACAAAATAGACTTTTTATTCAATTTTCTGTGTACTTTTTGAAATCCTGTCATTTTTGTTTTTCTCTTGGAACTGAGCTGCTGCTCTCATCCATTTTGATTCTCACTTTCTAAAACCATGTGTTCTCTTTTATTTTGTTTTTAAGATTTATTTATTTACTTAAAAGAAGTACAGAGAGAAAGAGGAAAAGACAGAGAAAGGGAGAGGGAGAGGGATGAAGGGTGAGGGAGAGGAGGAGATTGATTTCCACCCACTGGTTCACTCCCCAAGTGGCTGCAATAGCCAGGGCTGAGCCAGGCTGAAGCTAGGAGCTTGGAACTTCATGTCTCCCACATGGGTGGCAGGGGCCCAAGCACTTGTGCCGTCTTCTGCTGCCTTTCCCAGGCCATAGCAGGGAGCTGGATCTGAAGCGGAGCAGCCAGGACAGGAACCGGAGCCCATATGGGATGCCAGCGTTGCAGATAGCAGCTTTACCTGCTATGGTACAATGCCAGACTCATATGTTCTCTTTTATTTGTTTGTTTGTTTGTTTATTTATTTATTTATTTTTTGACAGGCAGAGTGGACAGTGAGAGAGAGAGACAGAGAGAAAGATCTTCCTTTTTGCCGTTGGTTCACCCCGCAATGGCCGCCGCGGCCGGCGCTTCACGCTGATCCGAAGTCAGGAGCCAGGGGCTTCTCCTGGTCTCCCATGGGGTGCAGGGCCCAAGCACTTGGGCATCCTCCACTGCACTCCCGGGCCATAGCAGAGGGCTGGCCTGGAAGAGGGGCAACTGGGACAGGATCTGGCGCCCCGACCGGGACTAGAACCCAGTGTGCTGGCGCCGCAAGGCGGAGGATTAGCCTAGTGAGCCGTGGCGCCGGCCCATGGTCTCTTCTAATAACTGTTTTTTTAGTATCACGGTTATCTGCCAGGCACTGTGGTCTGGATATCCACATTTACCAACTCTCTTAATTCATGCATCACCTGTGCAGGGCAGGTTCCGTTAACAGTCTGCAAACAGTTTTTGTTTGTGTGCTTGAATCTCACCATTGAATCAATGGCCCATGTGGAATCAAGAGTCCTGCTTATTGAGTTTCAGTACGTAACTTCTGTATGCATCAGGGTTCAAAATGCAGTCTTAGCCAGATTGTTTTGAGGGTAAGTAAAACAGTATATTTCAGTTTCTTCATGAACTTTGAAGACTTCATTGATTTTTGAAGGTGTTCTACCCATAATTTTGACTCACCCTTATGGTCCATATCTGATTGGTTCACAGCTTCTCTCTTGGAAATATTTTTCTGGTCCTCATTTGATTAGTTCAGACTATTGTGGTCTCTTACTTGGGCTTTTATGGTAGTAATAACATTGCTAAATTTTATTGAACAAAGTATCAAGACTTTGTGTGTCCTTCATCTCTACAGTAGCCTAATGGGCAGATGCTAATGCACTGGTATGATTTTACAGATGAAGACAAAAAGGAAGTTCAGTGAGAAAAAGCAGTTTTCTGAAGTTCTTACAGCTGCTGAGTGTTGAAGCCAGGATTTGAACTTAGAGCTGTCTGATCGCAGACCCTTCAACATCTTCTAAATCTTCCTAATTGCCAGATTCTGCATTCTCCTGCCCTTGTTCCAACACACACTGTCTTCCCCTTTTCTCCAAGTGTTCTCTTAATTATTCTTAAAGAATTTTCTCCAACTTCATCTCTTGGAATTGTTCCAGATTCCACTGGATAGAGGTGGATGCTTCTTCTGTGGTTCCATGGCAGTTTTTACACATGTCTGCCTTGGCCCTTATTATGTTGTGTTTTAATTATTAGCTCACATGACCTTGAGAACAGCAACCTCACCTAACTGATGTTTTTATGTATAATATCTGTACTCAATAGGAGCTGGGTAAACTTTTATTAAAAATGCGTCTATAAATACTATTGAGGAATTTAATTCTTGCTGTTTTATTTTTATAGGGATATTACTTTTTTTAAACTCACATGTATAATTATCAATTCAGAATACCTGATTTTAAATCTAAGTACCCTCATTTTTGGTTTTCTGAGTACAACATAGGAAGATATTGATAAATAATACCTTTCCATTTGTTCGTCTATTTACCCAAGGCCTGTTTAGTACCTAGTGACTTCTGGTCATCCTAATGTGCTTGTTCTTCCAATCTAGATATTTTCCTGTGCCACCTTATATTCTTGCATCCTGTTTTCCTCAATTTTGTTTTCTGCTAGGCAACAGTTAAAGTGCTAGCACTATTGATTCACTCTTCACTTGCAGTGTGAATTTAGATAGTACTTTTCAACTATGACCAGTGGTAGGAATTTCAGATTCTAGATATGGATTGTGGGATATTATTATTTCCCTCAAATTATAACCTCTTATGTTTTTTTGAAGAAAGTGTCATGTATCTCTTATTTATAGTGGTTCTTCAAAATTTGGCAAAAAGGTCTGTGCAGTTGATGAAACTCTAGTGAGAATGATGAATTATAAATAGGGAGGTGTTTATGCCAGAATGCTGGAATCCTATTTGTACATGTCCTTACTGCTCTTTGTTTGAAGAAGATAAGATTTTATTTTTATGCACACAATGAAGGCTTATAATACTATCACATGTTTCCAGAATTTTAAAATATATATATATAAATAGAAACATCAAATTTATTCAGGTTTTAATCTCAGAAGTCCTTTTTTTGCTTTATTAGCTTTCAGTAACTGTATTAACTTTTTTGGTTTATCAATTTTGCTTTACTACATAAATGTATAAAACTGCTTTATTAACAACTTCACAATACATTATGAACATCTTCCTATGCATTATGTAAAACTCCCCAGCTGACAGAAACTTACACAATGGGTCAAAACCACAATACTCATTTAGAAGCTGGTAATAGGAGAACCATGAGAAACATGTCACATCAGAAGGTTTTAAACAATACATAGATTGACATGAATACAGACGTGTAGGGGCCTCCCTATGAAAACATCAGGATTCAGGGTACCAGGCAGAACTCGTGATAGTCTTGTGGAGGGGCATCAGTGCTAACTGCCCACAGGCTGTAACTCGGCTGTTTTTCTGTGAGATTCTGCATCATCAGTCTCAACTCCTCCCCAGATGTTTTTATATTTTCTTCTCTCATCCCTGCCTGTGGCTCTCCAAGGCTATGTGTCATGCCCCATCCATAGTGCAGGGCAGGCTCTGTAGTGCAGAAGCGCCAGCAAGTTCTTCTAAGCGTGAAGTATTCGTCAGTTTCCAGAGGGAGGGTTCGGGGCTTCCTTTTATTGGCATCTTGTTCTGTTTCATATTTCACCTCATTTTTCTGATTGGCACTTTCCACATTGAGATTCTTTTTTCTAAATTTCTTGTTCTTCTTTGGACTTCAGTACTCCCGGGCCCATCCTTGTGTCTCCCCCGTCTCCTGATTCTGGACACTTAGCAAGGCAGACATGCCCCCCACCCACCTCCCACTCTTCCTGGCTGTCCTGGCCCGCAAGCCCTCAGGACCACCAGAAACAGGTAGCCCCTAGAAATGGGCAAACGAGTGGTGCATCTGACACTGGAGCAAGGCATGGTTGCAGGGCCTGTAGGTCTATTTTTTTAACTTATGAAGCTCAGAGTGCTAAAAATAAAACAAATACAATGTCAAAAATGTGCTAAGTGAAGGTGTAAAGGATACCTGCCACTTGATATATTCATTTCTCATTGGTGACTGAATTGTCTGATTCATTTATTTACTAATTCACTCACTCATCTGGGGTTTTTTTGTTCATACTTTGTCT
Source organism: Oryctolagus cuniculus (assembly GCF_964237555.1). NCBI lineage: Eukaryota > Metazoa > Chordata > Mammalia > Lagomorpha > Leporidae > Oryctolagus > Oryctolagus cuniculus. Next base: position 9,412,031 of record NC_091444.1, on the reverse strand, counting down.
CTATGTAGGTAATATATAACTCCAGCCCCCTAAAATTTGTTTTGTTACCTTCACAGCAATAAGCAATACTAAGTAAGGATCTTAGCAATGTACTGCTTTCTCCCATCCAATGTAAATCATGTAATTTCTAATATTTTATACATATCACCACCAAACACTTAGATGTAGTATATACTGTGAAGAAAATAACTATTTTATTTCCTGAAATTTCTCTTATAACTTGATAGAAAAGTCAATCCATCAGCTTTTTTTTAATCTTTTATTTAATGAATATAAATTTCCAAATCCATCAGCTTTTAAAAACAGCTTTATTAAGATGTCATTAATATTTAAAACATATATTTAAGGTTTACAATTTGATGTTTTAATGTATGTTTACATTGTAAAATAATGACCACAATCCAGTTGATTAACTTATCTGTCATATATCTATCACACACACATATAGTTGCCATTTTTATGTGCATGTTTGTGTGCTTGTGTGTGTGTGTGTGACAATATTTAAGAGCTGTTCTACTAGTAAATTTCAAGTATACAACAGAAGCCTATATTATTAACTGTTACCACCATTCTGTATGTGACATCTCCAGAACTTATTCATTTGAAATTTTGTACCCTTTGACTAAGCCTCCCCCTTTCTCCCTACCTCCTGGCAACCACAATCTATTCTCTGTTTCTGTGGACTTGGTTATTTTAGATTGTGCACATGAATGACATCATGTAGTATTTTTCTTTTTCTACCTTATTTGGCTCAGTATAATGCCTTTCATCTCCATATATTAGATACAAATGACAGAGTTTCCTTATATTTTAAGGAATCCTTAATCTGAAAATTTAAAATCCAAAATGCTCTAAAATCTAAAATAAATAAAGATTTATTTATTTATTTGAAAGAGTTACACAGAGAGAGGAGAGGCAGAGATATATATAGAGAGAGGTCTTCCATCCGATGGTTCACTCCCCAATTGGCCACAATGGCTGGAGCTGCGCCAATCCAAAGCCAGGAGCCAGGAGCCTCTTCTGGACTCCCACACAGGTGCAGGGGCCCAACGACTTGGGCCATCCTCCACTGCTCTCTAAGGCCATAGCAGAGAGCTGGATCGGAAGTGGAGCAGCTGGGTCTGGAACTGGCGCCCATATGAGATGCTGGTGCTTCAGACCAGGGCATTAATCTACTGTGCTGCTGCGCCACAGCGCCGGCCCCATCTAAAACTTTTTGATAACCACTGGGAGATTCCGAGTCTGACTTCCTATGATAAGTTGCATCCAAAATGCTGGCACACTAAAAATATGTAGAATATATCCAGGCTATGTATATAAAGTACATGTTTTTTTTTTTTTTTTTTTTTTTTGACAGGCAGAGTGGATAGTGAGAGAGAGAGACGCAGAGAGAAAGGTCTTCCTTTGCCGTTGGTTCACCCTCCAATGGCCGCCGCTGCAGCCGGCGCACCGCGCTGATCCTGGCAGGAGCCAGGAGCCAGGTGCTTTTCCTGGTCTCCCATGGGGTGCAGGGCCCAAGCACCTGGGCCATCCTCCACTGCACTCCCTGGCCATAGCAGAGAGCTGGCCTGGAAGAGGGGCAACCGGGACAGAATCCGGCGCCCCAACCGGGACTAGAACCCGGTGTGCCGGCGCCGCAAGGTGGAGGATTAGCCTATTGAGCCACGGCGCCGGCTTATAAAGTACATGTTAAACAAATGAATTTATTGTTTACATTTAGATTCCATCCCTAAGATGTCTTATTATATAATTATTATGCAAATATTGCAAAATCTACCACCCCACCCCCACATAAAATCTGAAATCTGAAACACTTCTGGTTCCAAGCATTTCAGATAAGGGATACCCATCTTGTATTCCATTGTGTATATTTGAGTGCGTATACACACACACACACACACACACACAATGTCACATTTCCTTTATCCACTCATCAGCAGAAAGATGTTTGCCTGGCTTCATATCTCCATAAAGGAGAGTGCTGGGTTATACAGGAATTCTATTTTTAAAATTTTAAGAGATTTCTTTGCTGTTTTCCACAATCCAGGAGTGCTTTTCTTGAAGTTGGAACACAAATTTTAGCAGTGAATGATATGGGAAACCCTGGGGCAGGCATATGGGGTGGCATGCATGAAGTTAGAGGAGTACATTTGTAGCAGAGTTCAGTTGTGAATGTATGTGATACTATTAAATGTACAAAAATCAGATGTTAAAGAACTTAGTAACATTAAACTAATGAAGGTAATTAGAATTTTCATGCTGCAGAGGAACTAGGGTGTGTATTGTATTACCTCATTTTAAAGATAAGGAAGCTGAGGAGGAAAGATAATAAATGATTTGTATAATTTTCTATACTTTACTCACAACTGAATATATTTACACAGCTAAACTTGGAAAAGAAACCCAAGTTTGTTTTTTTTTTTTTAGAAAACCTTTTATTTAATAAATATGAATTTCAAAAGTACATCTTTTGGATTATAGCAGTTTTTCCCCCTATAACCACCCTCCCACCTGTAAACCATTCCATCTCCTATTCCCTCTCCCATCCCAACTCCTACTCTCTCTCCCATCCCATTCTTCATTAAGATTCATTTTCAATTATCTTAATATACAGAAGATATGTACTTAGTATGTACTAAGTAAAGATTTCAACAGTTTGCACCCACACAGACACACAAAGTATAGAGTACTGTTTGAGTAGTAGTTTTACCGTTAATTCACATAGTACAACACATCAAGGACAGAGATCCTACATGGGGAGTAAGTGCACAGTGACTCCTGTTGATTTAACAATTGACACTCTTATTTATGACATCAGTAATCACCTGAGGCTCTTGTCATGGGCTGCCAAGGCTATGGAAGCCTCTCGAGTTTGCCAACTCTGACCTTATTTAGACAAGGCCATAGTCGAAATGGAAGTTCTCTCCTCCCTTCAGAGAAAGGTACCTCCTTCTTTGATGGCCTGTTCTTTCCGCTGGGATCTCACTCACAGAGATCTTTCATTTAGGTTGTTTTTTTGCCACAGTGTCTTGGCTTTCCATGCCTGAGAAACTCTCATGGAAACCCAAGTTTCTTAACAAAGAATTCCTCATTCTTTGCTTTGCATGGAATCGGAATTGTTAAAAATTACATCAGTGATGCCTCTGCTTATTTGTTTGTTTTTGCTGAACTTCATAGTTTCAGAGCTGGAAGCAGGGTTGGTTCAGTGACCTAGCCCTTCTCATTGCCGATGCCTTTTATGATTGACTCTGTGTTACCCAATCTGCGCCCTTAGATGTGAAAAGTACTGCAGACAAAATGTTTGTGACCTTGTGCACCACAGGATGTCTGCCTGTGACAAAATTTATTCTCCTAGGTTCCAATAAAATGCGATGGCTCTTGGGTTAAAGAATGCAATATATGTGAATGAGCACATCACGAAGAAGAAAGGGAAAATTTTGTTTTAATAGAAGGTTCAAATATATTTAAGCTACTTTTCTTTTTTTAAAAAGATTTATTTGAAAATCAGAGTTATATAGAGAGAGGAGAAGCAGAGAGAGAGAGAGAGAGAGAGAGAGGTGTCTTCCATCCGATGGTTCACTCCCCCATTGGCCGCAATGGCTGGAGCTGCGCTGATCCGAAGCCAGGAGCCAGGAGCTTCTTCCTTGTCTTCCATGTGGGTACAGGGGCCCAGGAACTTGGGCCATCTTCTGCTATGTTCCCAGGCCATAGCAGAGAGTTGGATTGGAAGTGGTACAGCTGGGACTTGAACCGACAACCATGTGGGATGCTGGCACTGCAGGCAGCGGCTTTACCCACTATGCTACGCGCTGACACCTGGATTGACTTTTATACTTGTAAATATTATGTTGAGCTTCTGAATCTACATGTTAAGTCTGGATTTGTTTAATGCTGTTTTAAAATGATGGATAATATAAAATGTAATGTTATTGCTGGTATATTTTTTTAAAATTTATTTTCTCCCAAAGAAATCTTTTACTTAAGGAATACAGACTTCATGCATTTCATAAGTACAACTCTAGGAATATAGTGATTCTGTCCACCATACTTGCCCTCCCACCCACTCTCTCACCCCTCTTTTTCCTCCCTCTCCCATTCCCAGTCCTAATCTCCACAATATCCATTTTTGATTAACTTCATACACAGAAGATCTGGTATATGTTTAATTGCTTACATTTTCCATGTAAACTCTTCTGGAAAGTAAAATATTATATATTATCACTATGTTGCCAACTTAAGACATCTAGAAATTTGTACTGGAAAATTTTTTGAAAAAAAATTTTTAATTCTCAAGTCTAGTCTCCCAAGTGGGTGTCAGGTATCCAACTACTTGAGCCATCATCTACAGCCTTCCAGGTTGTCCATTAGCAGGAAGCCAGAACGGGAAGCAGAGCTGGGAAGCAGACCCAGCTTGACATGGGATGTAGGCATCCAAAGCAGTGTCTTTTTTTTTTTTTTTTTTTTAGTTTGACAGAGTTATAGACAGTGAGAGAGAAAGAGAAAGGTCTTCCTTCCATTGGTTCACCCCCAAATGGGAACTGCACTGATCTGAAGCCAGGAGCCTTGTGCTTCCTCCCAGTCTCCCGTGTGGGTGCAGGAGCCCAAGCACTTGGGCCATCCTCCACTGCTTTCCTGGGCTGCAGCAGAGAGCTGGACTGGAAGAGGAGCAACTGGGACTAGAACCTGGTGCCCATATGGGATGCTGGTGCCACAGGCAGAGGATTAGCCAAGTGAGCCACGGCGCTGGCCCCCAAAGCAATGTCCTAACCACTGTACCAAGCACCTGGTTTCTAGGATCATGATGAGTCCACATTGTGGGGAAAAATTCCAAAAAGTTAGGAACCAGATTTTTTTCCCTTATAACAATGTTAGTGTAAAAATAAAGAAATTAATACATTTTAATACTGTAGAATCATCATGAATTTTTCACATGTAGCAGATACATGAGATGTAAATTTATTACAAATATAGTGGTAATACATTTTTTTAAATATTTATTTATTTATTTGAAAGTCAGAATTACAGAGAGAGGTAGAGACAGAGAGGTCTTCTGTCGGCTGGTTCACTCCCCACTGCGCCGATCTGAAGCCAGGAGCCAGCAGCTTTTTCTGGGTCTCCCACATGGGTGCAGGGCCCAAGGATTTGGGCCATCTTCTACTGCTTTCTCAGGCCATAGCAGAGAGCTTGATTGGAAGTGGAGCAGCTGGGACTTGAACTGACACCCATATGGGATGCCGGTACTTCAGGCCAGGGCATTAACCTGCTGCACCACAGCGCTGGTCCCAGTGGTAAAAAATTTTGACAGAAAAATATCTCTCAAGAATATCTCTTTCTGATATTGCTCTTGATGTAATTGTATTTAATGTACCAAGTTTTTCGACTAATTTGTCTACTTAAGAGTACTTTAGAGTACTCTATCTGTAGAATCCATTCATGTCAGAGACAGTTCACAAAGCTATGATTTTTAAAGAACTAATCTGTACTATGACACCAAAATTTGATTAACAAGAAAACAATCCATTAATTGTTCATGTTGATATCATGAAGAAAAATCTTCCTTTTTCTTATGTATTCACTGAGCTGTGTAGATGATGCCGTAAGTGTGTTGTAATGCTTCTGGAGTCCGTTCCTTTGGGACTTGTTTTTCTTCAAGAATAAGAATTCAACTGATAGTTTGATTTCTGTTTCATTCTGATTTTATTTCTAGTTTATGTTTTTCTAACTTAAAAGATCAGTGTCATTGCTTTCACTGTGCTATCTTCAGTTTAAACTTTTTTTAGTGGTAGTCAAGAATTATTGGATTGAGTAGTTTTCAGAAGTTCCTGGTACATTTCTGACTTTAGAAATCTGGGATAGGAATCCATTACCATATGCATATACACTATTTTTTGAGCCTCTTCAAAACATGTCTGAGTGGGTTCTTGAATGTTCCTGATGATAGTTTCTCTAGTTGAACTGTCAATGTTGATCTGAAAGGTGAAATTACAGGCAGAGCGTAAGTAAACATAATTGAGGATAGGCATATATTATGAAAGGTTTTATTTATTTCTCCCTCTTTCTTTTCAGAGGAATAAAATAATTTTGTTTGCAGATTTTTGTATCTTAAAATGATTTATAAGAGATAAACCTCTGGCTTTTTAAGTGTAAATGTCTATCTCCATATCCCAAAGGGATGAAAAAACCATAAGGTCCAAGACCAGGGAGGTCTCAGAAGCCGTTGCTTAGTTGGAGGATGCAGGTGGTTTGTCAGCGGCAGTCTCCAGGCAAGGAATTTAGGAGATGGAGGTTTCTTTCAAAGGAGTACGGAAGTTAGTGCTTTTAAAAATAGCTTCCTTAATAGTCACAAGTGTTGGTTTAACTGAATATGTCCTAAAATGGGAAGATAGTAGCAGTGGAGAATAGAGGGGAGATGTGGTCATTTCAGTAAACCAAGTAATTTTCAGACAAGACTTTTGGGGAATTAATAAAAAATGTAGAGCTGTCCTGAGTAATAGAAATTGCATATGCTGTTCTACTTATCCTCGTAATGGCAGTTTTCTTTATTTCTCCTCTTTTTTTTAAGATTTATTTATTTATTTGAAAGTCAGAGTTACACAGAGAGAGAAGTAGAGGCAGAGAGAGGGAGGTCTTCCATCTGCTGGTTCCCTCCCTGATTGGCCGCGACGGCCGGAGCTGTGAATAGCAATTTTCATTGCTCATTCTCTGCCCACCAAGAGCAGTCTCAGTGTCTCTTTCTCTTGGGACTTTGTTTTCTTCAGGTGACTGGATGTGACCTGCAGTAATACCGATGTGAGTGTCTTCTGGGCCTGCTTGTTTCAATCCAAATGAACTATGGTTTGGTGGCACAGCTGTGGTGGCATACACTGCCCACACTGTGGGGGATGCCCGCAGCCTATTTATGGTATTTGTAACTCTTTGCTGGTAAGGCTGGTTTTTCTTGCAAAGACTTCTTTTTTTTTTTTTCTTTTTAATGTTTGGGAATTATGGAAAGTTAATGGAGAGAGACTTTGGAGCTAGATGGCCTAACATTGAATCTTTATGTTACCACTTCATGTAGTGTGACACTGGGCAAATTAGTTAACTTCTCAGATTCTTAGGTTTCTGTCTATCAAGTAAGTTTGGCAATGCTGAATTTACATCATTTTAGGAGAGACTTGGTGTACAACACCTGCCATGTAGGGTGATTGACAGATGTTAGTGCCCACCCCCCAGTGATATACAGATTTTCCTTTCCTATCATTGTTGAGTGGTTACCTCTCTGGGTGAGTCTGGTTGGATGTAAATCCTGTAGAGCTTCTTTGTCCTAGAAATCCTTCTCACTCGTGAGTTTATTTTCTTGTACGTTTCACATGCCATCCAGAATTCAATGTTCTCATCACTGTGCTCCATTTTTAGGTATGCTGAATAGACTACTGGACCATCTAGAAGTAGTAGAGGTAAGAGTTTATTTTCTTGGGTCAAAATAATCAAAAAAATCTAAGCAGTATTTAATGCAGTTAAAAACAAAAGTCCAAACAAAAGCTCCCAAATTATTAACAAGCAAATATTTTTTAGGTGTATTTGTGCCTATCACACACTTAGATCCATGGATCTGAAGCATGTTTTGACAGTGCCAGTCATGTGTAAGGTTATCTATATTTTGAAACTCAAAGCAAAATGTTCACCTGTGGATGGGTGTAGGGCAGATAGGACAGGAAATGTCCCAGGACAGAGAAGGAACTTCAGCTGGACAGGTAGACAGAGCTCTGATTATAAACTGCATGGAAAATAGAAGAGCTCACATTGAAATGGAGGATAAGAGCAGGGTTTAGAATCTAAATAGGAAGAAACTACCCAAGTCATATAGGAGTAATGCTCTTTTTTTTTAAAAAGATTTTGTTTATTTATTTGAGAGGTAGAATTACAGACAGTGAGGGAGAGACAGAGAGAAAGGTCTTCCCTCCGTTGGTTCACTCCCCAAATGGTTGCAATGACCGGAGCTGCGCTGATCCGAAGCCAGGAGCCAGGAGCTTCTTCTGGGTCTCCCATGAGGGTGCAGGGGCCCAAGGACTTGGGCCATCTTCCACTACTTTCCCAGGCCACAGCAGAGAGCTGGATTGGAAGAGGAGCAGCCAGAACTAGAACCGACACCCACATGGGATGCTGGCGCCACAGGCGGAGGATTAACCTACTGCGCCATGGCGCCAGCCCCAGGAGTGATGCTATTATCAGGTGTTTCTCAGTGTCCAATCAGAGCAGGAAAATATGGGTAGATGAAAACTTGAGCTTTATATTCATGGTTTATGGTTCCAACCAGAAGTAAGGAGCTAGGCAAGGCATGCAGTTCATTTAGGATGCTGGAAACTATTTCAGAATTTTATACAGGGCAGTGGTATGCTCAGCATGACCATCAAGTGACTCTTGATGCCAGAGGTGGTTAAGTCTGGCTCTGCTCTTCATATGACTTTCTAGAATGTGTAGATAAAGAGAGTGAAATGAGCTTTTCTGTCTGAGATACTATTTTGTAGGTGCCAGCATTTGAAGTAGAGGGCTAGGTGATCTCCCACAAATCTAGCACATGAATCAGAATCCTTAGAGGGCCAAGTATTCCTCCGGTTCAAGATGAATACTTTGAGATGGATAGTAAACATTTTCATTTGTAAAGAGTTATTTATCTGAAAGGTAGGGTTACATACAGAGAGGGAGAGACAGAAAAGTTCTTCCATCCACTAGTTCACTCCCCAAATGGCAGTGATGACTGGACCTAGGCTGATCTGAAGCCAGGAGCTAGGAGCTTCTTCTGGGTCTCATACATGGGTACAGGGGCCCAAGGACTTGGGCCATCTTCTGCTGCTTTCTCAGGCCATAGCAGAGTGCTTGGTTGGAAGAGTAGCAACTGGGACACTAAGTGGTGCCGGTATGGGATGCTGACACTACATGTCAGCATCTACATGTCAGCCTACTACGCCACAGTGCCAGCCCCAATAGTAACATTTTTTGGTGACTGGGGTGTCTTTTGTCACATCTGAGAAGCTGAATTGCTAAATGATAAAATGACAATGTGACTTTCAATTGATGTAAACAGAAATCTGTGAGTAGGCATGCTGAATATGTGACCACTTAAAGATAGACTTAAAATAGATTTTTTAAAAATAAAAGCTGTTTGCATAGGGGCCAGCGGTGTGGTCCAGTGGGTTAGGCCAGTGCTTGCATTACCAGCATGCCAAATTAGAGTACAAGTTTGAGTCCTGGCTTTTCTTTTTTTGTTATTTGACAGATTTACACAGTGAGAGAGAGAGAGAGACAGAGAGAAAGGTCTTCCTTCCATTGGTTCACCCCCCAAATGGCCGCCACGACCGGAGCTAGGACGATCCGAAACCAGGAGCTAGGTGCTTCCTCCTGGTCTCCCACGTGGGTTCAGGCGCCCAAGCACTTGGGCCATCCCCCACTGCCTTCCTGGGCCACAGCAGAGAGCTGGACTGGAAGAGGAGCAACCGGGACTAGAACCTGGTGCCCATATGGGATGCTGGTGCCGCAGGCGGAGGATTAACCAAGTGAGCCATGGCGCCGGCCCCTGAGTCCTGGCTTTTCTGCTTCTGATCCAGCTAGCTCCCTGCTAACCTGCCTGGGAACGCAGCCAAAGATGGTCCAAATATTTAGGCCCCGGCCACTCATGTGGGAGATCTGGATGGAGTTTGGGATTCCTGGCTTCAGGCTGGAGCAGCCTAGTCTATTGTGGATGTGAAGTGGAAGATCTTTTTTTCCCACTCTCTCTATCACTGTGCATTTCAAATAAATAAATAAATTGTATAAAAAGCATACATAATTTCATGTATTTGACTTGAGGAATTCGGAGACCATTCATGAGACTGTTACCCTAGTCATTGTCATAAACATACCCATCACCCCCCAAAGCACAGGATTTTCTCAAAAAGAATTTTTCAAACAGATTTATTTATTTATTTGAAAGAGTTACAGAGAGAGAGGGAGGAGGGAGGAGGGAGAGGGGAAAGACACTTCCATTTGCTGGTTCATTGAATGGCTCCAATGACCAAGGCTGAGCCAGATTGAAGCCAGCAGCTTGGAGCTTCATCTGAGCTTCATCTCTCACATGAGCGGAAGGAGCCCAAGTACTTGGGCCATCTTCTGCTACTTTCCCAGACCATTAGCAGGGAACTGGGATCAGAAATGGAACATCTGGGATATGAATCGGCACTCATATGGGATGCTAGCATCACAGGTGGTGGCTTGACTTGCTGTGCCAAAATGCCAGCTCCTCCCTCCTCTCCTTATTGGCGGCTTATACTTCCATGTCCCATTTATTTCACCATTGGCAATTGGACATGTATTAACTAATGAAACACATACAAAAGTGCCATGGACTGGTCCAAGAAGAAGGTTTAAGAATCCTTATGTGGTTCTGCACACTCCCAACATTACAAAGTACATTCTAGAAAAGAGCTATTCCTTTAGCCTGAAGGCCAGAATGAAGACATTGACCAGAACTGGAGCTAACTCCAGTTGTAATATATTCTGCTTGAGAAAGGAACCTTTCTTATGTAAATCATTGGGATTTTAATGCCATTAATTACTGTATCATATCCTACCAAAATCTGACCTGGACTGCTGAACCTGTCTGAAATTTCAGATATGATTCTGATGTATAGAGGAAGTAGACTTGGTATTTACAAAATTTTGTCTACATTAGGCTAATTTTTTTCTGAGCTTGCTACAAGTTACCCAAAATGCATTGTTATAAAGTATTCCAGGAATCATAGTATAATTATTAAAGTCAGAACTGGAATGTTCAATTTAGAATTTCTATTGACTCATACAAGTTTATTACAATATGGAAAAGCCTTTTCCAAATCAGGAAGTGTAACCCAGTGTTGTTCATTATGAAGTTTTAAATGACTCATTCCTGAATGTTATACTCAAGAGAATGAGACTTTACTGGAGAAGTGAGTAAGTGATGAGATACATTGAAATTGGGAGAAATAGAAGAAACAGGTTTATGTCATGTGTGCTTCTTCCTGGAAGAATGAGGGTAGTACATTTGGGGCTGCCTTGCTTGCTCTTTTAAAACTTAGCACTGAAATCAGCATTTCTATGACACACGAGATGACACATGGCAACATTCTTGATGCAGAAGGGAAATGTGGGATTTCTCTTGCCTGAGTTAGAGCCATGGCCTATCTCTTCTAGGATTGTGCTCTATGCAAGGAAGCATGTCTTAAACCATTCATACAATAAAGGTGAGCAATGCTGCAGTATTCTTTAGGAGTGTGTCTAAATTAATTTTAATCCCTTTTATTTCCAGTCTGTATCACTAGGGATAATGAGTTCCATAATTCTACCAGGATCTGTATGAAGTTTTATACTAAGCCTTCTGTTTTATTAAATTCTCTGGTTTGGCTTCCATGATATTAATCATTTCTGATTTTTTCATACCTTTCCTTTATTAGCGTTGTTATAAACATAGCTTAAAGTGGTATATGCTGTTTTTAAAGCAGAAAACATTTAACAAAAAGTAACAACCATTGATAAAATATTTGATATATTTCTTTTTATTCTGTCAATATTTTGTTCATGTATAATAGCCTGTCTAGCTACCATTCATTGATTCACACATTTACAGAATGACACCCAAATTACCTTATTGGCATTGTAGTATGAAGGCAATTTTGTATCAGTATCACTCTTTCATGCTTAATAACATATAGTGAACACTTTCTCCTTTTTTACTTAAAATTTTTCTTTGAGAAGCAGATAAACTGAGAGAACAGAGAGTAAGACACAAACATACACACATACACATGGTGAGGGGGGAGAGTGAGAAGGAGGAGAAAGGGAGGGAGAGAGCAAGAGAGCGAGAGAGAGCGAAAGCGCTCTTATTTCCTGGTTCACTTCCCAAATACTCCCAATGGCCGGGACTGGGCTTGGCTAAAGTTAGGAGCCTGGAAGTCAATCTGGGACTCTCACACAGGAGGCAGAAATCCAACTACTCGAGCTATTACCCCTGTCTTTCAGGCTGCATATTAGCAGTGAGCTGGAATTGATAACAGAGCCAGAGCTCTAACCCAGGCTCTCTGGTATGGGATGCAGGCATCTTAGCCAGTGTCTTAACTGCTAGACAAATGCCCACCTTGATTTTTATTTTTTAATGACTGTATAATAGTTTATTGAAGGGCTAGGCTGTATATAGTTGTCTCTTAGTATTTATAGAGCACTGGATGCAGGCATTGTATGGAAATCAAAATCTAAGGCTGCTCAAGTCCATTATATAAAATGGTATAGTGTTTGCCTTTAACCTACACACATCTCCTCTATTATACTAACACATTTCTAGAATACACATACAACCCAATTCAGTATAAATGCTGTGTAAATAGGTGTTATACTGCATTCTTTAGGAATTATGATAAGAAACAAAGTCTGTACATATTTACTGTAGATGCAATATTTTCCATCCATGGTTTACTGAACCCATGGATACAGAACCTGTATATTTAGAGGGCTGATTGTATATTTAGCTCCATAGTATTAGTGAACATTTAGATTGTTTCCTGTTTCTTGGGTTGTAAATTATCCTATATTGAGCACTTTGATGTATAATTTCTTCCATCTTTCTTTTCTTAGAATCATTTAAAGGAGTGAAATTCCTGAAATGAAGATGTAATATTTTTTGAGACTCTTGAGACATATTTTAAAATTGCTTCCAGCAACATTTTATTGTTTTTCATTCCTAACAACAATGTCACTGTCTACTCACTCCTCCTTTTTCAGTTCCAATGAAGTGAAACCAGTGACTTGTAATTGTTTGAATGTGTGTGTTAACATATTAATGATTAAGCATCATTTCCTTTTTTAACTGATCATTTCATTTCTTTCCATGAATTTCAAATCTTTTTTCCATTTTCCCTTTGTATTAGTGTTTTTTTTTTCCTTTTCCAGATCTGTTTATATATGGACACTATTTCTGTTATATTTATTGCACTATTTTTTGTACTTTTAAATATTTTTGGTTGGCCGGCGCCGCAGCTCACTAGGCTAATCCTCCGCCTAGCGGCGCCGGCACACCGGGTTCTAGTCCCAGTCGGGGCGCCGGATTCTGTCCCGGTTGCCCCTCTTCCAGGCCAGCACTCTGCTGTGGCCAGGGAGTGCAGTGGAGGATGGCCCAGGTGCTTGGGCCCTGCACCCCATGGGAGACCAGGAGAAGCACCTGGCTCCTGCCATCGGATCAGCGCGGTGCGCCGGCCGCAGCGCGCCAGCCGCGGCGGCCATTGGAGGGTGAACCAACGGCAAAAGGAAGACCTTTCTCTCTGTCTCTCTCTCTCACTGTCCACTCTGCCTGTCAAAAAAAAAATATTTTTGGTTATGATTTTTAGGTATATTTAGAAACCGTATACTCTGAAAACAACTTGAGTTCGTCTCTCTGATTATACTTTCCAACTTCACTGCTCTTTTACAGTTTTAGAGGAAGATCTAAGACAGAAGCCTGTCTGTGACTTCCTATTTTATGCCCTTTCAGTGTTCCCCACTGAAAGGTGGGGACAAAGCCAGACTTTCTGGTGTGCCTCTCAAATAAGTGAGGCTTCAAAAACATTACAGTTCTCTCTCTCTCTCTCTCTATATATATATACATACATATATATTATACATATGTATGTAGATATATACATTTATATGTATAGGCATATATAAACATATGTATGTCAAGTGCGTTATATTTACTGTTTACTTTTTTTTTTTGACAGGCAGAGTTAGACAGTGAGAGGGACAGAGAGAAAGGTCTTCCTTCCGTTGATTCACTCCCCAAATGACCGCTACGGCCAGCGTTGTGCCAATCCGAAGCCAGGAGCCAGGTGCTTCTTCCTGGTCTCCCTGAGGGTGTAGGGCCCAAGCACTTGGGCCATCCTCCACTGCACTCCCTGGCCACAGCAGAGAGCTGGACTGGAAGAGGAGCAACCAGGACAGAATCTGGCGCCCCAACCAGGACTAGAACCCAGGGTGCCAGTGCCACAGGTGGAGGATTAGTGAGCTGCGGTGCTGGCCACTGTTTACTTTCATTGTATGTCCACTTACGTGAGAATCCTTTGTATATTAGGACTGCAGCTAATTCATCATCATATATGCAGAGCCTGCACACTTACTGATACATAGCTGATACAGAATATAAACTACAGACAGATATTTGTTGATCGCGGCTTTTAGGTCTGTTACATTTTTGCATTTAAATTGATGCTATAGTTCTTGAAAACTGAAGAAGGACACCCAAATTATGCAGCATCCAAGAAGCACTAAAGACGTGAGGACTATATCTGATAATACTTTTTGGTTTTCTTTTCCTTTTTTAAAACATTTATTTATTTCCTTGAGAGGCAGAGTTACAGACAGAGGGAGAGACAGAGAGGTTTTTCCATCTACTGGTTCACTCTCCAAGTGGCCGCAACAGCCAGCGCTGAGCTATCTGAAGCCAAGAACCAGGAGCTGCTTCTGGGTCTCCTGTGGGGTGCAGGGAGGCACAAGCACTTGGGCTGTCTTCTACTGCTTTCCCAGGTCATTAGCAGGGAGCTGGGTTGGAAGTGGAGCAGCCGGGACTCAACCTGGCACGCTTATGGGATGTCGGCACCACGTGTGGATGCTTAAACTACTATGCCACAGTGCTGGCCCCACTTTTTGGTTTTCTAAGAGTGAACAAAAGAAATGTTCTAACTAAACAGTGATGTCTACAAAAGGCCAGGATTTTTCACCTCCTACAAGGTGAAGAATTTCAAGAGAAGTTAAAGAAAACAAGAAGTCTTACATGTAGAGCTGAGGCAAGGCAGTGTGGAGGTAACCATGGCAACAGCACAGGTTAGCAGAGATTAGAATAAAGGATAGTACAGGAACCTTCCAGTCCACAATGAGCAGCAGCAGAGAATCCTGCGAAGATGACGGGATCTGAGACACAGGCTTTGCCTCTGGGATCCAGAGACATGCGAGGGAGCAGCGATATCCGTCTATAACTTCTGATGTCTGCTTTGTGCCGTGATGCAGATGAGGAGGCACCAACTAGGGTAAATGGTTCCTGAATATGGAGCAGTCTGCATTGCCTTTAGCAAGTTGGTAAGCCTATGGTGTTTATCCCAGCATTCCCAAGGCTGTGTGATTTCAATTGTGATAATTTAAAAAGGATTTAAGGATTGATTTCAGCCAAGTTTAAGGATTGATACAAATTGGGCAGTTGACTACCCATAATGGCTTAACTATGTGTCTGCTCTACATCTGTGCTGGAGCCATTTGAGTAAGCCAGGGAAAATACACAATGATGGTTTCTTACAGGAAATTATTACTGAACATTTTAAATGAGCACTCAACATTGCCCACTTTTCTAATGACCTTTCTTTAATATCATGGCTTTTGAAATCTCCAGAAACTATTTTATGCCTTTTCCCTTTTTAACACAGAGTTCCACTTTTTTTGGGACCTTACTGAGAACACAGACTTACTCAGATGGAGATTATCTGCCTTCTTTCCACCAAATCCAGCAACCTAACTCTATCTGTACTTGTCTGTTCTAACTTCCCTCCTGGAGGGTGGTGTATTTATTCCTCAATGGGCTGCCTATACTTTGTTTCTCACTTCCCACTACTTTTGCCTTCTGTGTTGCTTTGCATTTCTCTTTTGTTCTTACAATTATCTCTACTCTCTTCTGTGTCATCACTCTCTTTCTTCCTCACTAGTGGTTGCCATTAGCATGCAGATATGTTGCTGTACTTTCTAAATAAAACCAATAACAGCTATGATGGTTACATAATAGTTGCCTTCTAGTCTCTGTTCTTTTCTTTGCTGATCACCACATAAAAACCTATGTGAGATATTCCCTATATTATTTGTCTTGTCTATGCCTACTCATCTCCATAATGCCAGGAACTGCTTACATCCATGCATTACTGACTTCCACATTGTGCCATGTCCAGTGGTTGGTGTTCTTTGCTCATCTTGCTTGACTTCTCTGCAGTGTCTGATAAACTTAAGAGCTCCCTTCCTTGGGGGCCGACGTCATGGCACAGTAGGTTAACCCCTGCCTGCAGTGCCAGCATCCCATGTGGGCGCTGGTTTGAGTCCCAGCTGCTCCTCTTCCAATCCAGCTCTCTGCTGTGGCCTGAGAAAGCAGTAGATGATGGCCCAAGTGCTTGGGCTCCTGCACCTGCATGGGAGATTGGGAAGAAGCACCTGGCTCCTGGCTTTGGATCTGTGAAGCTCTGGCCATTTCGGTCATTTGGGGAGTGCACCAGTGGAGGGAGGACCTTTCTCTGTCTCTCCCTCTCACTGTCTGTAACTACTTCTCAAATAAATAAATAAAAATATTAAAAAAATTTAAAAAAAGAGCGCCCTTCCTGAACACTCTCTTTTGACTTCTATGAAAATTACTTACCCAATGCTCCCTTTCTGTTCCATCCACTGGTTCACTGTCCAAATGGCCACATTGGGCAGGGCTGGGCCAGGCTGAAGCCAGGCCCAGAACTTCTTCTCGATCTCCCACATGGGTGACAGGGGCCCAACCAATTGGGCCATCTTACACTGCTTTCCTAGGCCATTGTCAGGAAGTTGGCTTCAAAGTGGAGCATCTAGGACAATAGCTATTGCCTTTATGGGATGCCAGCATCTCAGGTGGTGGCTTTACCTGCTATGCCACAATGCTGGGCCCCTGATGCTCCCTTTCCATCTCCTTCACTGATCACAAGTCTTCCCTGGATTTGGAAATATTAGTACACACCTAAGCCTCCTCTCTGGATCTCTGCTCTCTCCTTCTGAGTGATCTCAGCCTCATGACTCTTTCTAATTTATTTTTTAGGAATACAAATTTCTTAAGTACAGTTTTAGGAACACAGTGATTCTTCCCACCATATCAGCCCTCCCACCCACATTCCTACCCCTCTCCTCCTCCTCCTCCCTCTCCCCTTGCCAATCCTATTCTCCATTATGATTCATTTTCAATTAACTTTGTACACAGAAGACCAACTCTATACTAAGTGAAGATTTCAACAATTTGTGCACATCTGTGCGTGTGCACACACCCACACTGAGAACTGGTTTTATAGTTAACTCTTACTACAACTCATTGAGGACAGAGGTCCCTCATGGGGAGTTAGTGCACAGTGACTCCTGTTGTTAACTCTACAATTAATATTCTTATGTATGATGTCAGTGACCACCCGAGGCTCTTGACATGAGCTGCCTAGGCTATGAAAGCCTTTGAATCCACAAACGCTTGTCAATATTTAGACAAGGCCATAAGCAAAATGGAAGTTCTTTCCTTCCTTCAGAGAAAACTAAATCCTTCTTAGATGGCCACTTCTTTCCACTGGGGTCTCACTCACAGAGCTCCTTCAGGTAGAACATTTTTTTGCCAGAGTGTCTTGGCTTTCCATGCCTGAAATGTTCTCACAGTCTTTTCAGCCAGACCAGAAAGTCTTAAGGGCTGATTCTGAGGCCAAAGTGTTACTTAAAGTGATTGTCATTCTATGATTCTGCTGTGTGGACTGCTTCCCATGATAAACATTCTCTCCTTTTTAATTCTGTTATTACCAGGCACTTGATCCTATTTATATGATCTCTTTAACAATCCTATCTATATGTTAACTTTAACACTTAATATGATCACGTTAACAGTTAAGATGGCATTTTTACCAACAAGTTTAATGGGATTTGGAGTCCCATGACAAGTTTTTTAACTGTACCCTTAAAAGTAAGTCTGTAGGGGTGCCGGTGCTGTGGCACAGTGGGTTAAAGCCCTGGCCTGAAGTGCCAGCATCCCATATGGGTGCCGGTTCTAGTCCTGGCTGCTCCTCTCCTGTTCCAGCTCTCTGCTATGGCCTGGAAAAGCAGTAGAAGATGGCCCAAGTCCTTGGGCCTCTGTGCCCACGTGTGAGACCCTGAAGAAACTCCTGGCTCCTGGCTTCGGATCGGCTCAGCTCCGGCCATTGCGACCATCTGGGGAATGAACCAGCAGATGGAAGATCTTTCTCTCTCTGTCTCTACCTCTCTTTGTAACTCTTTTAAATAAATAAATAAATAAATCATTTTTTTTAAAGTAAGTCTGTAAGAATGTATGCAGAACTATACAGCTTTACAATTACTAACTTCCTCCTCTCTTATTTTTTACTGAGATCTATTTTCAATTGACTTCATACACATATAATTAATTATATGTTAAGTAAAGAGTTCAACAAATAATATGAAGAAAAAAAAGACAAAAAAAAAAAAAAACAAAGAAAATGAAACTGTTCCTTGAGTCAAGACAAGGGAAGCTCACGTTATCCCTTCTCAAAGTGTTAGTTTCACTTCCATAGATTTTGTTTTAGGTGCTCCATTAGTTTTCACAGATCAGGGAGAATGTATAGTATCAGTCCCTTTGAGCCTGGCTTATTTCACTAAGTATAATGTTTTCTAGATTCATCCATTTTGTTGCAGATGACCAGATTTCATTTTTTTTTTACTACTGTGTAGTACTCTGTAGTGTACAATCCCATAATTTCTTTATCCAGTCTTTGGTTGATGACAATTTATGTTGATTCCATGTCTTAGCTATTGTGAATTGAGCTGCAATAAACATGGAGGTGCAGGTAACTCTTTTGTTTACTGATATCATTTCCCTTGGGTAACTTCTTTGGAGTGGGATGGCTGGGTCATATGGTAGGTCTATATTCAGATTTCTGAGGTCTCTCCATACTGTGTTTCAAAGTGGCATTACCAGTTACATTCCCACCAACAGTGGATTAGGGTACCTTTTTCCTCACATCCTTGCCAGCATTTGTTGTTGATTTCTATATGAAAGCCATTCTAACTAGGGTGAAGTGAAATCTCATTGTGGTTTTGATTTGCATTTCCCTGACAGCTAGTGATCCTGAACATTTTTTCATGTGTTTTTTGGCCATTTGGATTTCCTCTTTTGAAGAATGCCTGTTTAAGTACTTGGCCCATCTCTTAACTGGGTTGTTTGCTTTGTTGTTGTGGAGATCCTTGATCTCTGTAGATTCTGGTTATTAATCCTTTATCATTTGCATAGTTTGCAAAGAATTTCTCCCATTCTGTTGGTTGCCTCTTTACTTTCCTGTTTCTTTTTCCATACAGAAACTTCTCAATTTGATGTAATCTGATTTGTTAATTTTGGCTTTGATTGTGCCTGTGGGGTCTTTTCCAAGAACTCTTTGCCTTCACCAAAGTCTTGCAGGGTTTCCTGAGTGTTCTCTAGCCTCATCACTTTTTAAAATTTTGTCTATGTCTATATATATGTGTGTGTGTGTGTGTGTGTGCGTGCGCGCACACACACACATGAACATATTTGAAAGAGAGACGGAGAGAAGGATCTTCCATCCACTGGTTCACTTCCCAACTGCCCACAATAGTCATGGCTGTGCTGGGCTAAAGCCAGGAGGCAAGAACTTAATACAGGTCTTCCACGTGGGTGAAGGGACTCGTATACTTTAACCATCACCTGCTGACTCCCAGGTTGTACATTAGCAGGAAACTGTAATCAGGAGTGGAACTCTGACTAGAATACAGGCACTCCAATATGGGATGTAGGCATCCGAGGTGGTTTAACCATTGCACCATATACCTGTTCTCGCCACACTGTGGCCTTTATTAGTATCTGTATGCTAGTGGCATCCAGCTTTATCTCTTTTACTGAGTTCTAGTCCTACCTGGTTTATAGCCACTTTTTTCTAACTAATCTCTAAGCTTCTTCAAATTAAAAGATAACGTGGGTTTTTCACAGCATTTTTTTGTATTCTTTGGAAGAGAATTGGGAGATCTTTTATTGTTATTATTGAATATTTATTTGAAAGGCAGAACAGAGAGAAAGGTATCTCCCATCTGCTGGTTTACTCCCCAAGTAGAGTCTGTGTCTGACTTTCTTTGTCAAAACACTTGTTCAATTTTTTTAAAGCATGTAACTGGTTTGTGGAATTATCCATTTATTCATCTGTGTCCTTCCTTTATGGGAGCACATGTAGCCTTGTTTGCTTCTTCTACCCCTGTTTCTCAGTTCTTGGGCCACCTGCAAATACTTGATAAAATGAATGGATCATGTAACAGAGTGAGTAGTGGTTTGATTAAACATCTTTTCATTTCCACAGAATATAATTTATTCAAATATCAATGGGAAATCCTTATCTTCATTGACTGAGATTAAGTTACTAAATCTAGGTATGAGCCTCCATTAGCTTCTGGCATTACAGCTTTTGATTTCTTTTATTTCTTGACCTTTTCTGCTTTCAGATTCCTTGAGTTTTAGGTGATTCTTGGCCCCTTGTCATTTCACGTGCACTTTTGTATCTTTTCTAGTTCTACCTAGAGAATTCTATTATCTCTCTTCAGGGTTAATCATCAGAGATACCCATCGGTTTTGTTTTCAGTGTACATCTTGGTGATGCCAGACATTTCTAATGACAGTGTTGATTGCAATGCTGTATTTTGGTTCATTATTCAATTTAAAATCTTAGATGATTCTCATATATTTCCATAGGAAGATGAGGAATAGCTCTGACAAATTTTTCTTGATATGTTAAAAAAATCACTATTTTATTTCTGCCTGGAAGTAATTTAGTTATTTCTTGAAAACTTGGTGCTTTGTAACTTGAAGAACTTTGTGTCATCTCTAGGCTTGGAAATTTTGCTGTATATTTTCTGTTTATTCACTGTGGAGGTTTTTTTTTTATTTTATTTTTTATTTTATTTTTTTTAAACTTTTATTTAATGAATATAAATTTCCAAAGTACGACTTATGGATTACAATGGCTTCCCCCCCATACCGTCCCTCCCACCCACAACCCTCCCCTTTCCCACTCCCTCTCCCCTTCCATTCACATCAAGATTCATTTTCGATTATCTTAATATACAGAAGATCAGCTTAGTATACATCAAGTATGGATTTCAACAGTTTGCTCCCACACAGAAACATAAAGTGAAAAATAATAGATGATTTTTTTTAAATGATGATGAAATCAGAGCAGACCTATTGTCATGTTTAATCCCAGTGAGAGTCAAGTTGGGAATTGATAATTTCTTTTTTTTTTTTTTTACAGAGGATCAGTTTAGTATGCATTAAGTAAGGATTTCAACAGTTTGCACCCCCATAGAAACACAAAGTGAAATATATTGTTTGAGTACTCGTTATAGCATTAAATCTCAATGTACAGCACATTAAGGATAGAGATCCTACACGAGGAGTAAGTGCACAGTGACTCCTGTTGTTGACTTTACCAATTGACACTCCTGTCTATGGCATCAGTAGTCTCCCTATGCTCCAGTCATGAGTTTCCAAGGCTATGGAAGCCCTCTGAGTTCTCCGATTCTTATCTTGTTTAGACAAGGTCATAGTCAAAGTGGAGGTTCTCTCCTCCCTTCAGAGAAAGGTACCTCCTTCTTTGATGACCTGTTCTTTCCACTGGGATCTCACTCGCAGAGATCTTTTGCCAGAGTGTCTTGGCTTTCCATGCCTGAAATACTCTCATGAGCTTTTCAGCCAGCTCCGAATGCCTTTAGGGCTGATTCTGAGGCCAGAGTGCTATTTAGGACATCTGCCATTCTATGAGTCTGCTGAGTATCTCACTTCCCATGTTGGATCACTCTCCCCTTTATTTACTCCATTGGTTAGCGTTAGCAGGTACTAGACTTGTCTATGTGCTCCCTTTGACTCCCAGTCCCTCCACCATGACCAACTGTGAACTGAAACTGATCACCTGGAACAGTGAGATGGCATTGGTACATGCCACCTCGATGGGATTGAATTGGAATCCCCTGGTATGCTTCCAACTCCACCACTTGGGGCAAGTCAGCCTGAGCATGTCCCAAATTATAAATCTCTTCCCTCTCCCATTCCCACTCCCATGTTCAACAGGGATCACATTTCAGTTAATTTTCAACACTTAAGAATAACTGTGCATCAATTACAGAACTAAACCAGTCATATTAAGTAGAACAGATAAAAAAACTACTAAGAGGGATAATGTATTAAGTTGTTCATTAACAGTCACTGTGGAGGTTTTTATTTTAAGATTTATTTATTTATTTGAAAGGGAGAGTTACAGAGAGAGAGAGGGAGAGAAAGAGGGAGGGAGGGAGGGAGAGAGAGAGGGTCTTCGATCCACTGGTTCACTCCGCAAATGGCCACAACGGCCAGAGCTGGTCCAGACTGAAGCTAGGAGCCTGGAGCTTTCTCTGGGCCTCCCACACCAGTGCAGGGGCCTAAAGTACTTGGGCTATCTTCCACTGCCTTCTCAGGCCATAAGCAGAGAGCTGGATTGGAAGTGGAGCAGCTGGGACCTGAACCAGCATCCATGTGGTTTGCTGGCACTGCAGGCAGCTGCTTTACCAGCTCAGCCACAGCACTGGCCTCAGAGGGTTTGTTTGTTTGTTTGTTTTAAATGATATTATTTTCACTGAGGAATACTATATACTACATTTCTTCATTCAAAGATACACCTATTTATCTCCACTGAGCTTACTTCTAAATTAGTTTCCTATCTTTAAACTACTGCCTGTCATCCCCTTATGTGGCATTCGATAAAATTTTTCGTTAAAGGCCATTATTATTTTTTTTAACTTTTATTTAGTGAATATAAATTTCCAAAGTACACCTTATGGATTACAATGGCTTGCCCCCATAACGTCCCTCCCACCCGCAACCCTCCCCTTTCCCACTCCCTCTCCCCTTCCATTCACATCAAGATTCATTTTCAATTCTCTTTATATACAGAAGATCAGTTTAGCATACATTAAGTAAAGATTTCAACAGTTTGCTCCCACACAGAAACATAAAGTGAAAAATACTGTTTGAGTACTAGTTATAGCATTAAATCTCAATGTACAGCACATTAAGGACAGAGATCCTACATGAGGAGTAAGTGCACAGTGAAGGCCATTATTTTTTAAGTGTATGTGTTTGTTTTGCCATTGGAATTTCATTTTGAGAGTTACTAGAATTTGCTTTAATTATTGTTTTCTACTTTGCTCCAATGTGCCATGAATGGCAGGCTTCCTTATTTACTTCTAGGGGATTTTCAGTTTGTAAACAGTCCTTCTTTCTTTTTTTTCTGTTACTTTTTGTGCCAAATAGGATTTTTCTTTCTAAGCACATTGCACATAAGTGCTTAATACAGGTCTATTGAATGAACACTGATCAAAGGCACAATTGTTTTTGTCTTTTTAAAAAATCTTCAGTATTTAAAAAAGTGTTAGTCAAGAGTGTGTCATCAGATAGCACCTAGAATGTGTCTAGGGTACTAACATTCATTCCTGAGTTCTAACTAACGTCTGAAGTTTTCTGTGTTCCGTTCCAGAGGTTCTGGCTCTTTGGGATCCCCTTTTTCTGATTAAGACATTGGATGTAATGGTATTTTGCTGACTGTGGCATTACTTGATTTCTCTCCAATGAATATCTCTTAAACCAGTTTCTGTTCATTTATTGAACAGCCTAACGTATTTTTTCCCCCGTGTAAATTTTTGAACTACATGATCTTAGAAACAATGTTTTAATCTGTGTGAGGATGTATTTTATTGTTGTCCTTGGTTGATGTAAACACTTTTATTTTCTGGCATGTTTAATTTGCATTCTTAGTTTTATCTTTCTTGCTGAGTGCATCACATAATGATTTATTTTAGCACTATTTTATTATGTGATTGTTGAATTTTCACATGAATTTCATAATAATTCAGTTTATGGCAAGGTTTTTACTGCCTTTATAAACAGTGCTTTGTCTTTCTGTCTTAATCTTTTCTGTAGACTTTGCTTCTTTTCCTGACACTAGATCTGTAAATTGATGATTCTAGCTAGATGGGAACTTACTTAAGATCTTTGACAAATAATTACAGAAGCTTACACAATACAGCTGTTTTGAACTTTTCTTACTAATATTTGCCTTGTATTTATTCAATGAACACTTATTTCATATCCATTAGATACAAAACATGTTTTTAGTCTCTCTGAAGGATGAAATGTAGATGATAGGCAATATGTGATCTGAAGGAGTTTACACGGTTGAGAATGCATATGTGGAAAAACCCTAATATGCAAATCAGCTACAATTAGGGGCAAAATATTAGAAAAATATTTACAAGAGGTTTCATGGAAGAGATAGAACTTTAATTTTACTATCAAAGATAAGCAGAGTATATAGAGGAAATGGAAAGGTCTTTGGACAGAAGTCTGGGGGCAGGAGAGGCATGGATGGACATATGGAAAACAGAATGATGGTCTCATTGATATCTGTGTGGGTGCAGACTGTTGAAATCTTTACTTAGTATATACCAAGTTGATCTTCTGTATATAAAGATAATTGAAAATGAATTTTGATGAAGAATGGGATGGGACAGAGAGTGGGAGATGGGATGGTTGCGGGTGGGAGGGAAGTTATGGGGGGAAAAGCTGCTGTAGTCCAAAAGTTGTACTTTCGAAATTTGTATTTATTAAATAAAAGTTAAAATAATGACGGTCACATTGGTGCAAGGTCTGTTAAGTGAAGGAACATAGTGAGAGATAAATTTAAAAAATCTGTTATCAGAAGATCTCTGTGAGACCTCAGAGGAAAGGAAGGGTCATAAAAGGAGACACTCTTCTCTGAAGGGAGAGGAGAACATCCTCTTTGCTTATGGCCGTGTCCAAATACTGACGGAGTCTATGGTCACAAAAGGCCTCCATAGCCCTGGCAGCCTCGGATGATCACTGATGTCACAAAAAAAGAGTTTTAATTGTTAAAGCAACAGTAGTCACTGTGCACCTGCTCCCCAGGTAGGACCTCTGTCCCTATTGAATTGCAATATGAGAATCAACTGCAAATTCTCTCCCCAAACTGTTCTCTATATGTTGTGTGTGGGCATGGGGGCAAATTGTTTAAGTCTATGATTAGCATAGAGTTGGTCCTTTGTATATAAAGTCATACTAAAAATGATCCATAATGAAGAAGGAGATGGGAGAGGGAATGGGAGGTGGGATGGGAGCAGGGTGGAGGGCTTGGGGAAAAGAACCACTGTATTCCTAAAGTTGTTTCTATGTAAAAATGCATTCATTAAATAAAAAAATGTGTTATGTTAGGGAGTTTTGAATACCAAAATTTTAGCTTTTTCATATGGAACAGAGAAAAATGAATGATATTCAGAGACATATAGTTTATTATTAATAAAAGTAACTACCAAATACTGTGTGCCTAATCTGTGTAAGACATTGAGCAGGGTGTTTTATCTCTAACATGCACAATAATGCTGAACAGGTAGTTGATATTATTCTTACTTTATAGATGAAGTATAAGAAACTCCAAGACAGAGATTAATTTGGCAAATTTGCAAAACATGGATTATAGAAGGTTGAGACTAAAAATCAAACTATTAGCAGAGGATAAATTATTATAACCCACTAAGCATATATATTTGTCTCTTACTCCCATTTCAATGTCCTCAAATTGACTTAAAAGATAGATTTTTAAAAATTCACAATTATGCTGCAAACTGGATCACAAACAGTGTGGAATACTTAAAAAGTGAGAGGAATAGTTTATGATTACATCCAAAAAGCTATAGCCACAACTGCTCATGGGAAACATCTACAAAAAGTGGGAGCTCAAGTGGTAACCCAAGCCTGGAGGTATATAGATCCTAGCACTAGGGGAGGGACCATAAAGTAAGTTCCAGAATGACTGATTCAGGTGTCTCTGGAGGAGAATTGAACCAGGGCTCCACACCTACCATCATTGCTCTCTGGGCTAGGCAGAGCTAGCTGTGTCCATAAAGAGGGTCCCTTGAGTGAGGGAGAGTATATTTTGCCCCTGGAGCATGGCCAAACTCCAGAGGAATAGGAGGTATCTTGTCTGGAGTAACCAGCACCCCCTATTGAAACATCTAAGTAGCACAGCTAACTCTCCTCCACAGTCACTACCTTTAAAAAGGTTAAAGATTTGCAAAGAGCCAAAAAAGGGATCTTAAAATAAAAAGATAGGTCTATATGCAAAAAGGTAGGTCAATAGGCAAAAATTAAAAAAAAAATTGAGAGTGACTAATTTCATTTAAAAAATAAAAGCCAAGTTCAACAAATTAATTTCTCTAAGTACATACTATATTTTTTTTGATATCTTCTGTTTTCATCATTTTCCATATCTTCCACACCAGCACAGTTGTCTGTTCACCAGAATGCACATTATTCTTCATGGTTCCTGCCTGGCACCTGTGATTTTATTTGCCTCACATCCATTGTTATTTCATTTATACATCTAGCTCTTGATACTTACATACAACTATCCAGAACCCATCTAGAGTCTTATTAATCAGACACTGATAAGGTTAGAAACAAACTTTGAGGAAGTCTTTTAGAACATAAAGACTTAAATTTATTCTTGCTTTTAAAGGCACTAAGAACAGCATATTTTTAATTTTCTTAAGTACTAACTTTAGAAGGTCATGGTAAGGCAGTATATTTCTGAGTGTATTACTATTTAAGCATATTTTCCAAGGGATTTTACACATATACTTGTGAAGAATAAATAGTCACAGTGACTAATCTTGTTTTAATTAACACCAAAGAAAATAATAGTGGTTGACACGATAAACTAATTTCAGGTTTTCTTTTTTTAGCTATGTCAGTTGTCATTTAGAAGGCTGTGAGGAGAAAAGGCATACATTTCTCCTAAGAAGAAAACTGGCTGGGTATTCAGAAGTGATGTGTGCATAATACTCACATTTTGTAGCCATCAAATTTTCAAAAGACTGGGCCCATTGTAACACTTCCTCCAAAGTAAGGCTTTAAAAAAAGAAACAAAAAGTGCTGATAAGGCTAAAATATTCTCAAGGTTTGCTGAACTGAACTATATTATCTGAAAAACAGCACCAAAATAGAATTATGCTCCATTTTTGTGTGGTTTGGAATGGAAGTTTACCTTCCTATGATCTCTTAAATTTTTACTTTTACTATCTAAATTTTAAAAAATTAAAAAAGTAGTATATACTTGAAATTATGATAAAATAAATTTTAAAAAGATAAAGAGCTGTAGGCCGGCGCCACGACTCAATAGGCTAATCCTCCGCCTTGCAGCGCCGGCACACCGGGTTCTAGTCCCGGTCGGGGCACCAGATTCTGTCCCGGTTGCCCCTCTTCCAGGCCAGCTCTCTGCTGTGGCCCGGGAGTGCAGTGGAGGATGGCCCAAGTCCTTGGGCCCTGCACCCACATGGGAGACCAGGATAAGTACCTGGCTCCTGTCTTCGGATCAGCGTGGTGCGCTGGCCGCAGCACACCGGCCGTGGCGGCCATTGGAGGGTGAACCAATGGCAAAGGAAGACCTTTCTCTCTGTCTCTCTCTCTCTCACTGTCCACTCTGCCTGTCAAAAAATAGATAAATAAATAAAAAAATAAAAAGATAAAGAGCTGTAACCCCAATAACTCCTATTTCCAAATTACTAGTATTAGTATTTTGATAACTTTAAAAATTTTTTTGTTATGTGTGTATTGGTGTCTTTTTTTAACCAAGAAATAATCAGGTTCTATGTATGTGTGTGCATACTTCATATGTGTGTGTACTCTTTTAATAAGTGATGTATATGCCATCACAATTGTCTTAACCACATCGTGTTATAATTCATAGTTACAATCATTGATAGTCATATCATTTTAGTGACTATGGCATATTCTACAAGGGGGCATTACATAGTTTATGCAGTTATTCTCAAAAAGCATTTTGATCATTTCAAACAGAGAGAGGGAGAGGGAGAGGGGGAGGGGAGGGAGAAGGGGGGATGGGGGAGGAAGAGAGAGAGATCAATCCTGTTTCCACTGGTTCACTCCTCAAATACCTGCAAAAGCTGGAGTTGGTCAGGCCAAAATCAGGAGCTGGGAGCTCAATTCATGTCTTTCACATGGGTGACAGAGACCCAAGTAATTGAGCCATTCATTACCTGATTTCTCCCTGGTTGCATATTAGCAGGAAGCTGGAATTGGGCGAGGAGCTGGACTAAAACTCAGGCGTTCCAATGTGGGATGCAGGCATCCCAAGTGGTGTCTTAATCACTAGCCTATTTTCTTCTCTGAATATTTCTAATTGTTTTACCTTTAAAAGCCAAATATAGTCCAGGTGGTCATATTGTTAGGGTCATTCATTAAGAAGTTAGTAGAAGTAGAATTGAAGGGAGTAAAAAGGGTGCATGTTTTTAAGATTCTTGGTACAAATAACCAACGATGTATATTTGCATTCTGTGCTTCTGCAACCAACAATCTATTAGAGCTTTAGAGTTTATCCACAAAACCTATTTACATTTACTCTTCTCTTTTTAAAGTTTATTTATTTATTTGAAATACAGAGTTACAGAGACAGAGGGAGAGACAGAGAGAGAGTCTTTCATCTGCTGGTTCACTTCTCAGATGGACAGGGCTGGGCCAGGCCAAAGCCAGGAGCCAGGAGATTCTTTCAGGTCTGCAGGGGCCCAAAAACTTGGGCCATCTGGGCCATTAGCAGGGAACTGTATCAGAAGTGGAGCAGCTGGTACTTGAACTAGCACCAATACGGGATGCCGACGTCACAGGCTGAGGCTTTACCCAGTATGCCACAACGTTGGCCCCTACATTTGCTCTTGGATTAAAATTATATACCTGTTCTTTTCTTGAGCTGTTACTTGCAAGAATTTTTTTGGCATTTTGAGGGCTCTAAGTTTTGTTATAATAGATGTCAAGTTGCATTTTGCCTAAATAGTATAAATAAAGCCATTTGCCATTTAGAAATTTTTGTGAAAGATGCTGGCATTGAAGCTTCCTTTCTTTTTTTTTCTTAAAACTTTTTTCATTTATAAAAAGGGAATAAACTTCATGTACTTTATATATACAGCTTTAAGAGCATAATGATACTTTCTACCCTGCCCTCCTCTTTATTTTGGTGAGCTTGCTTCATGAGTTGACTGTGTAGTTTCACATACATGTAATTTAATTTTCTCTGCTTTAAAATAGTTAATGTGTTTATTGCCATTCAGTTTATGGTTAAGTTTTGATTTTTCTGGTATCTGCAGAAATTGAAGACTGTTGTAAATACAAAGAAGAGCTGTCCATTGGCTGTACTTGGTACAGCTTCTGTGGAGTGGAGAGGTGGAAGCTGCAGGGGTGAATAATTAGTACTAAAGGAGCAGCCATCAGTATTAACAGGTTCTTAACACAATTAAAGCGGATTAGTTAAAGAGGTTAAAAAATGACCTGGACCATGGAAAAATATTGGTAGTCTTCAAGAGATCAAATATCTTATATTTTTTGAAAATTCAGGTAGATATTGCCAGCTTTGGATGGACTGTTTGCATCAGTACTGAGGCTTAACAGTATGTTGTGTTAAGATTGCTTTCAAAAAAATATTTCCATGAAATTATATCTGACTCATTATTCTTTCCTCTTGTTGGAACTTGAGAAAGAGTAAGCTAAAATAACCTCTTAAATCCAATGAAGGTGCAGGTGTTTAGTGCAGCAGATAAGCCTCTGATTGGGATGGCCACATCCCATATCAAAGTGCCTCATTTGAGTCCTAGCAGTTCTGTTTCCTATCCAGCTTCCTGCTAATGTGCACCTTGTGAGGGAGCAGGCTATGACTAAGGAGTTACGTCCCTGCCATCCAAGACTCAGATTGAGTTCTGAGCTTCGGGCTTTGGCAAGGCCCAGCCTTGGCCATTGCAGGCATTTGGGAGGTGAACCAGCAGCTGCAAGACCTCTCTCTGCTTTTCAAGTAAAGTGAAAATAAACAAATAACATATTTTTTTAAAATCTAATGAAATACAAACTGCTAGGCAAGAATCATTGCAGGCCTTTCTGCCTTGATCGTGTCCTTTAAATAGGAAAAAATAAAATCTACATCACCAGCAAAAATGCCATCACTGTGTTGGGTTAGTTTAAAATTAAGTGTTGGTAATTGTTGGTAAGAGAATTCCTTGGCCTATAAGATTCATGAGATTATGTGGAGATAGATTCTGATTAGAGTAATTATGGTTTGGGGTAAAGTAGTGAAATGAAACTTTCTTACAATTTTTTTTTGTATCTCACAAGTTTCATTCTAGCCCGTGGCCATCCAGGTACCCATAGCAGGATTATTCTAAGATTCCTTTTATACCTGGATTTACTGATACAAATTCTCCAATTTTATGTCCTCTCCTTCCTTTTGGAAAGATAGGCAGTGGATACCAAACAGATACAGGAACGTGTTGCGCCATCATGACATTGCCAATGGAGGAGGAAAGCGTACAGCCTGATGGTCTTAGGTTCTAATCTCAGTGCTTTGTTTAATAGTTTTGGTATTACTGAACTTAAATTCCCATTTTGTTATCTATAAAATGAAGATAATAGTATGTGTCTCATAAAATTATAGAAGTTAATTTAGATAATGAATGCACAGTGCCTATCAAATGAATATTATCTGGCAGCCTTTCATGAATGTGAATTATGCTCTCTACTTGGCTTTCTTCTTCCTCTCTAGTGGGTATACAGGCCAGGTTGTAAGAACAAGCTCTGACAGTGACATTCTGTGGCATTCATCAGGAGAAAAAAAAAAGAAGCTGTTTCCAAATTAGTCTGTTCCTTCTCTTTTTGGATATGCCTGTGTAACTCAGCAGTTTTAGCTTATTCTCTTATCCTCTTATTCACCACTGCAGCCCCCTCCTCCCCACCCCATGGTAGCTTGCAAGCATGTTTGGACAATTTGGTACTTCAGTGGAGGAGCAGGCATGCCAGGAGCCATTAGCATACTGGATATTGTGGCCAGAATTGAGGTCTTGGCATGGACTAAGATAAGCACTAATGGTTAACCTCACAGGGATCTTTGATCTGTGAATTCTTTGAAGTTAGCAGATCCAGTTGAAGAGCTTGTTGCCTTTCTCAGGCATTATATTTTTCATTTTAATTGACCATTGTTCCCATTCAAATGGCTATATTTTTAATAATGGCAAAACATGGAAAACTTGGGAGGTTGGTAAGCAGTTAATTATCTTTCTAATCTTGCTTCCTCAATCTCAAGATGAAGGTTTCTTGCATTTTATATATGATAGGTTTAAGTTGTAAAAATATTTCTATCAAAAAATATCACTTTAGCATAAGCAATATAAAACTTAAAATATTCATGATAGATGCTCTAAAAACATTGAACTTGCTGGATTATCAAGTGTAAATTACAATAAAAATGAAAATGGAACTTTAGTGTCATAAATGATTATTCTGGTGGAATTATTCTTGTATAAATGCAAAGTTTTCTCAACAAAATGTCTTAGGGTGGTAGTTGAGTAACAACATACCTATTTATCATGTGAAAAAATACTCATAGAATTTAAATGTCACTTACTTTGAAAGGGGCCTCTTAGATTTGTCTTTGCACAACTTACAAATCCAACAATTTCTCCTATTCATTTTCCTAAAAAATAAAATATGTATTTTTATAGTTTAGTCATTTAAAATAATTATGTCAGAGTTACATTTTTAAAGAACATACAAATTATACATCATGAGAAAATAAGGATGGGCTCTTGAAGTTAACAGAATGCAATCACTGGTGGGGTTAGGGAAGAGAAAGGGGAATAAAATGACCCATCTCCTATAAATATTTCATAGAAACATAGGTACTTGAATTTGTAAGTGAGTTTGGAACTCATTTGACCCTCCTATGCATCAAATAGTGGGATTTAAAAATGAACAGACCTCTGAAAAGGATATTTTCATTTAGAACCCACTGTCAATGATTTCACCAACTCCCAGTGCTTGCTTTTTTGGCCAATTCTGATTTTTAGAAAGCTCTGTTGATGTATTGAATAGGAATTTTTCTCTTTGTAATTAGCCTGATAAAATGTGTAAATAGCAAAATAAAAAATAAACCTCCTTAGGGGTGAATTACGAGAGGGGAATTGCTTATCTAGGTTCATGCGTTTTGGGCATTGTACCCTTGACTTTTAAATTCAGATAGAATTTACCCAGCTCAGGCACTTCTGCATAAAAACAGATTTCATAGAGATTTTTAAACTCTAGACTGTGAGAAAATAGCTTAAAAATTTAAGAATAATTCAATCCACATATTAGAATGAATGTGTGATAGTTTGCTAAACATATACTCCACTTATAGACAATGAATTAGGGATAAACAATGATTTTTATATCAGCTTTTACTGACTCATTAAAAGCATCTGCTTTTCTGTGCCAAGTTCTGTCTGCCATTGATCCACATAGATCTTGTCTCTCCTATTCACATCATCACTGACAATAAAATACATGAGGTGGCGACTTTGATACAGGAAGTATGGAGGCTGTGAGTACACACAGGAGGAGAAACTAGCCAGACATAAAGGGATGTGGTAAAGCACTGTCTGAGTTGGAATAAACAAGATGTGCAGGAACGTGTTGAATGAAACAAGGGCAACTTGGGCAAAGGTTAAAAGGCAATGGGTCGTGTCCTTATGGAAGAAAGGACAGGAGGTTAGTTATTACATGAATCTGGAGCATGACAAAGAGAGTATGGGAACAAGCGAGAGTGAGAGCACTCAGAGAAAAGGCTAGAGAGGTAAGACTGGATCAATGATTATGTTCATAAATATTCATTGTAAAGAGAAAGTGTTGGGAGGTGAAATTGTTAGAATAGCTAGAAACCAAGCATATTAAACAATGTAGGCTTTGGATTTTGTGGTTAGAAGTTGGAAAACCACTGAAGATTTAAAAATTGTGAATAGCCATGTTGATGTCTGAAACTGGTTTTGTGAGTGTAATGGATTGTAGTGTGCTTGACAGTGGAATCAGGGAGACCAGAGGAGTCCAGGTGAGGGATTGTTGGAGGGTGATCATAGAGTTGGAGGGAAGGTGGTAGATGTTAGGGATTTTGGAAGAAGAACTATCGGAACTGTTATGCACTGGTTCTGGAAGGTGAGAGAAATAAAGTGAGTTAAGTGATTTGATTGCAAGGAAGATGAGGTGGGGGGAAGTTTTCACAGAATTCACAGAGAAGCTAAAAAGTTCCAGAGAGTTCCAGAGAGTGTGAACTAAGGAAAGAATATAGCCCCAGAGGAGAGATTGAAGGATACAACCATTGAGGACACACAGGCTGTGAAAGAGGAGTTTGCATCAAGGAAATCACAGGAGTGGGAATGTGTTTATAAAAAACAACAGAGTGGATAATTCAGTGTTAAAAAGCTAGGGAGGTTAAGAGACCCAAAGATTGAAAAGTGCTGTTAGAGTTTTTAACCAAAAGTCATTAATGACCTTGGTGAGAGTTTTAGTGGGGCAGGGAGGACAGAAACAAGGAAGAGAAGAAAACAAGTAGAAGTGGCACCCAGGAAAAAGTGAGGCTACTTGTGGAGAGCTACTTGTCATCTGTCTCTCCCCACTCCCTCCCTCTCCTTCTTCCTCTGTCCATCCTTCAACTTTTTCTTGCCTTGTGAAAGCTGCTGACAGATACACTAGAGACAGAGACAAGACTCTGCCATTTAGCCCTTCTGGCCTGCATATTTCTAGAGGGCATCATTACAATAAAGCCTGCAGTGTGGGTGACATATTCTGAAGTTAGCCAACGATAATCCTGGACAGAGGTTGAAGACACAGGAGAAAGCAAGAATAATCAGGTTCCTGAGAAAGAAGGAGGGGCTAGAATCCAGAATGTGGTGCTGCCGTTTTGGAGAAATGGGAATACAGAAGTTACTGTTCTTTTGTTGTTGGAAGAGGTGGTGAAAGCATAGGCATCAATTCAAGCACATTTGTAGATCTGAAGAAAAAAAATTACGGGAGGTGTGATCTGATGGATTTCACTTTCTGTGTAGATCTCCCCTGTACGGGAAGATGACCAAGGAGAAGGAATTTAGATGAGATCGGGCACGTTCAGGATGGTATGGCTGTAGACAGGAGAAGGAATTTAAATGTACTCATGTCCACAGGAAGGAACCAAGTGGAAGAGGAGTGGATTCTTTTGATCGAAAGTGTAGATTCAAAGTAGCTTCAGCAAAAGGAAAAGAGCTTACTGTAGAGTTATGTTTGAGTGTGCAGTTAGATTTTAATTACTTTAAATGTAAGGCTAAAGGTATTGGACTCCATTTTGTCGACAGTAGTAGTTCACTGAAGTCTTTCCATAGCAATATGATGAAAATAAAACCCTGTTTCTAGAAAGATAAATCTGACTGAAGGTGATTAACACTGAAATAATTGAGACTAAGAAAACCATGACACTGACTGGCAGTCTATAACTGATCCTGTATGTAGTTGGGTCCTGAAGTACATTTAATGGAGTTGAAGTTTCAGTATTATCTTCTGTGTGATCAGAAAGGCTCTCTGCTTAGATTGTAAGTAGGAGGGTGACAAAGAACTTCTTTCCTTCATCTCACATTATCAGTGTAATTAGTCATCCCTGTCTTCTGCCACTTGATTTCTCCCTACTCTCTGCTTTAAGCAATAGTTTTTGTATCCTACTTTCTCCTCACTTCATCTACTGGGACCAGGAGTGCAGATTTTGTGTGACTCAGATGTATGTCTATCTATAGGTTATTTTTTTTTTTTTGACAGGCAGAGTGGACAGTGAGAGAGAGACAGAGAGAAAGGTCTTCCTTTTGCCGTTGGTTCACCCTCCAATGGCCGCTGCGGCCAGTGCACCGCGCTGATCCGATGGCAGGAGCCAGGTACTTCTCCTGGCCTCCCATGGGGTGCAGGGCCCAAGAACTTGGGTCATCCTCCACTGCACTCCCTGGCCACAGCAGAGAGCTGGACTGGAAGAGGGGCAACCAGGACAGAATCCGGCACCCCGACCGGGACTAGAACCCGGTGTGCCGGCACCGCAAGGTGGAGGATTAGCCTAGTGAGCCGCAGCGCCGGCCTATCTATAGGTTATTATAGTTTTAATTTTAAAAAGAGTTGTTTGGCAAAAGCAGAACAGCCTCAGGGTGCAGCACTTGTGGGAGTCAGAAGCACTGAGAAGGTCATTTTCAGATGCACTGAGTTCAGAGGAGTCCCAGCACTGTGAAAGCTAATGGAGTATACACAAATGGTTCTGGGCTCTGAAGACAGACAGACTTAGGCTTTTGAGTTTAGTCTCTTGCTCACTGTGTGATCTGAGGCATATTAACTCAACTCTGATTCCCACTTGTCTTTTCTCTGAAATGGAACTGTTAAGATTAGAAAAATGTGTACATGCCAAAACTTACAGTTTATCTGATCTTCCTTCAACTTCTTGCAGTCTTTCACTAAGGAAATATTTCCCAAACTTTTTTATAGATATAGAAAATACTTTCTGCCACACATTCTTTCCTCTTTTTAAATTTCAGTGCAGCTTCTATGTTTTTTGTTGTTCATGTGTTACATTAGTGATTGGGTTTCATAATTAGCTGAGTCTGCTACAGGGCTTCAGACACATCTGGGCGAGTCAAAGGGATCACACAAACAAGACTAGTGTCTGAAAATACTAACTGATAGAATAAAAAAGGGAGAGAATGATCCAACATGGGAAGTGGGATACACAGCAGACTCATAGAATGGCAGATGTCCTAAATAGCACTCTGGCCTCAGAATCAGCCCTTAAGGCATTTGGATCTGGCTAAAGAGCCCATGAGAGTATTTCAGGCATGGAAAGCCAAGACACTCTGGCAAAACAAACAAACAAACAAACACAAACCTAAATGAAAGATCTCTGAGTAAGATCCCAGTAGAAAGAACGGGCCATCAAAGAAGGAGGTACCTTTCTCTGAAGGGAGGAGAGAACTTCCACTTTGACTATGACCTTATCTAAATAAGATGGAAGTCAACGAACTCAAGAGGCTTCCATAGCCTTGGAAACTGATGACTAGAGCCTAGGGAGATTGATGCAAGAGTGTCAATTTGCTAAGTCAACAACAGGAGTCACTGTGTACTTACTTCTCATGTGGGATCTCTGTCCTTAATGTATTGTCCAATGTGAATTAATGCTATAACTAGTACTGAAATAGTATTTTACACTTTATGTTCTGTGTGGGTGCAAACTGATGAAATCTTTACTTAATATATACTAAATCGATCTTCTGTATATAAAGATAATTGAAAATAAATCTTGATGTGAATGGAAGGGGAGAGGTAGTGGGAGATGGGAGGGTTGTGGGTGGGAGGGAAGTTATGGGGGAGGAAAAGCCATTATAATCCATAAACTGTACTTTGGAAATTACATCTACTAAATAAAAGTTTTTTTTAAAAAGAAAATAACTACAAAACCAAAAAAAATAATGTTATTAATCTTTCCTGATCTATCTAATCCTGTAAGGGTATAAAGTTGCCTGAAATGCTATATTCAAATGTTATTTCATAAACCCAAAAAAGTAGTTGCTTAGTATTCTAAGTCACCATTCACAAATTTATTAAGTAATGAGGCACAAATAGAATATACTATAATAAAGGTAACAACAATTACACAAAATATTTAGTGATGGAAGTATGTAAAGGTGTACCGCGTATAGAATAAATAGACTATAAGAGTTGTGTTTTTGAAATTATCTGGTTTTCCAGTCCTTTAAAATATAGGACTTGTTGGATACTGTCCCAGGAACTGGCGTCCTGCTTCCAGGCCACTGCCCAGTGCCCAATACCCTGCCCCCTGTCTCCTGAGATTGCTTAGCCTTAATTTCTGCCCACATACCTGCCTTCCTATGTAGTTACTGCTGGCTTCACATCACATGGGTCACCACTTTGCTGGAACATCACAGAATACTCCTTGTGTCTCCATACCGTCTTCTATACTGAAACAGAGATAAATTCACAAATATTTAGCCCAGCTTTTGTTAAAAAGGTCATATTGACTTCCTGAGTTTAACATCTCTTCCAACCATAACACTAGCAAAACTATAGGAAAGGAATATGCAAGGTTTAGGCATGAAGTAGGAAAAGGGTTAAACAAGGAGAAAGAAAAGGACCCAATATTTATAAATAACTTTGGAATATGGAAAGCATATGAAATCAAAATTTTCTTATCTCTAAAATGGCAGAGAAAAGATAGCCTTTGTAATTTCATCTGAAAAAAATGAAGAAAACATCATTTGTAATCTGAAGACATAATTTCCAAAGTAACTAGTGCTTTAAAATTAAATGTTTGCAATCCTGTATTCGGGAGTGGATGGATATTATTAAATAAGTTATTAAATTTATCATTAAATAAATCATTTAATGATAAGATTAAACAATTCAACTCCATTTCCAATTTTTATACCAGAATATAGAGTGGCAAAGTGAAACGTCTCACCATCTCACATTTGAGAACTATGGCATTGTGGTGCAGCACATTAAGCTGCCTCTTGTAATACTGGTGTTCCATATCAGAGTGCTGGTTCAAATCCAGTCTACTCTGCTCCCATTCCAGCTTCCTATTAATGTACCTGGGACGGCAACAAAAGATGCTCCAAGTACTTGTGCCTCTGCCATCCATGTGGAAAACCAAGTTGGAGTTCCTGGATTCTGGCTTTGGCCTGACCCTACCCTGGCTGTTGAGGCCATCTGGGGAGTTAGCCAGCAGATGAAAGACATCTGTGTATGTTGTATCTTTCTGTCTGTCTTTCTCTGTCACTCTGCCTTTCAAAATAAATAGATCTTTTAAAAAAGTACAATTCTTTAGGGATAAGGACTTGATGAAAACATGTTGTTGATAAAATTTGTTACTTGAATCCAACTAAAGACAATTTTGGTTTATTGTACCCTTCAAATTAGAGTGTAAGTATTCAATTACTGATACAAATAAAAACTAACCTCAAATAGTCCATAGAACTACAATTGTATATTGGCAAAAAGAAAGAGTTCCCAGTGAAAGAATGACCTAAACTCATGAATATCATCAGTTGTGGCTTTCATTATGTTGTGGATAAACCCGCCAAGCTTCAGATCAACAATCTCCATTTTTTTTCTCATGTTAGTGGTTTGAGATGTGGAAACATTCCTTTGAGCTAAGAATAAAATAATAACAAAACCAAAAAAATGATTTTTATGTGCTTCCTAGAGAATGCATATTTGGCAAGAATTTCTATAAATACCCTGCCTTAACTTTTAAGTGAATAATTTTTCCAATTCATAAGTGCTGGATATGGTTATCCCTACTTTGACTTATTATCCTCCTTGTCTAGATTTTATGAATTTCATGAGACTGTTATAAAATTCCTATATTATCTTATTTGTACTTTCTGTTGCTTTTAAGAAATTATATTTTCTTAACATTACACATTAATTTGCTAATCTTTTTCAATACCCTCTTAGTAAAAACTGGCATGCACTTTCACCACTTAAACATAGAGTATTTCAAACATGTTTATTTCTTTGTAATGATTTTGGCTCTGATGTTTTCTCTTGATAATCATTTAAAAGAAAGAATACTTTTCATTGATGGACTTAGAGTACTTATAAATAGAGAGTTAGTAATGAATTGAATATATGTTAAGCCAGAAGTAGATTCAAGCTTCTTCTAACATTTAAATAAAATCTTAAATTGATATTAAAATAAATAATTTTTCTTAAATCAGACCTTTTAACATATTCACATACTTTTATACGCAATCAGTAAATTCTTTGTTTATATATAATATCTACATTTAAATGTTTCATTATTTTATGATATCCAAATTAGACAAAATGTAGAAAAATATGGAGAAATTTACATTTTGATAAGATTTTGTTTGCCATAGCATGCTAAATTTGTGCCCTTTCAAAAGCAAGCAACTGATATATTAGGTATAATATGAAGGGATGAAGAAATTTTCGTAAAATCAAGATTAATGTTACTTCAGATAAACCTTACAACAATCTACATGAGGAATTAGTAGAAATAATAAATGGATGGAATTAATCATTTAATAATCCATGATTTTTGAAGCAATTCTGAAATTCTGATTTTATAATATATCTTTAAATATATACACACATACCCACACACACAAAAAAAACCCACATAACATGAAAGCCCATACCTTACTCAAAAACTGAAATATTTTCTCTGCTGCCCAACATAGAAAACATTTATTTACAAGGTGATTTTAAGTTTCAGGTATAGAAAGCCTAGGCTAGGGAAAGAATATGGGCTTACCAGTTGTCTTTTCCTTAGAAGATACCCTGCCAACACTCCTAGCAGTCCTGCTGTTAAAAAAAAAAAAAAAATACCACCCACAAGTTGCTTACATCAAGCCAACACATATTTATCAACTATTTTACGGAAGCCCATACTTACAAATACATCACATTGCATAGTCCACAATGCTATATTTTATTTTCTCTTTGTGATGATCCCTTTGAAACCAAGATTCTGAAGTTTCATAAGACATCCACCATTTTATTTTTCCAGATATGCAAGGACTTTACCTGTGATTAACTTCCGTGGAACTCTGGTCTTGATATGAATGTTCTGTTTTTACATACACATATCTATGCAAAGAGAGGTTTAGTTGAATATGGAAAGTAGTACTGTAGGAGAGCAGTGCATTGCTGATAGGAGGTTTTATCTAACACTATCAGACCCTCTGAAGTGATCAGATGAGCAGAAACCATAGCTTCTTGAAAACTTCATTATAACAGTTTTTTTTTTTTTTTCAGAATAATTTGGCTTTTCTAGTTTTAGAAAATGTATAGCCTGGGGTAAAATCCTTTTTTACAAGGTAAGACTGAATGCAAGTAAGTAGGCCACCACTATAAGTACTTGCTACCAAACTGTTGAGAATTATTAAAAGTGAACTGTTTGGAATAGTCACAGTGAGTGTGGAACAACTGAAGACTCAAAATAGTCACTTCTCCAGCTACACTTCCCTAGTTCCTTCGGCAAGTCTTCTAGGGCAAGTTTTGGACTCTGTAGCCCAGAGTTCCTGGTTTTGTTCCTTCTGGATTGCTGTCCACTAGAAAAAAAAATCTACCTTTGGCTTCTGATTTCTATGAATGCTAGACATAATGGCAATACAGGTGAGAAACACAAAACTGAGCACCAGGCACTGTTGCCAGCACAAAATGCATTTAAATAGGTACCAATTTTGTCTGCATTTATTCAAATGACTTGCTTTACAGATGCCTTTCATTATGATCATGCTCCTGCCATTCAGTAAAGTTTAGTCACTACCTGCCCATAGTCTTAGCTTCCTCTTGGCAGCTGCTCTAAATCTGTTTTCTTGGTCCCCCAGGAAGTCGGAGATGCTCTCAGTTCTGGGTCTCCAGCTTGTAATTGAGAAGCGAGAGTGATCCTATTTAGTTTCTGTTTTTTTCCTGAGCACCTCATGCATCATTCTGTCTTTCCTGACTAGATTTCAGGACACCAATTAGAATCTTACTGTTTTCTCTGATGTATATAAGGCAACACTATCAAAGCTAGGCAAGTTGTTCTTTTCCTTGAAAAAAAAAGGGACTGCTGTCGATTTGTCTAATCTAGACAGAGAGGCCTCTTAGGTTTCTGTACACTGAGACTGTGTAACCTCTGAGAACTAGGCTGATGTTGCATACCTTTGAATCAGGTTTGCATCACCTTCTCTCAGTTGGCCAGATGCTTCCACCGAGGGCTGCCTTGTTATCTTCTTGGCTTGGGCTCCTTGGACCACACAGGTAGCGAAAGTTTAAA
This sequence comes from Oryctolagus cuniculus, assembly GCF_964237555.1. Classification (NCBI taxonomy): domain Eukaryota; kingdom Metazoa; phylum Chordata; class Mammalia; order Lagomorpha; family Leporidae; genus Oryctolagus; species Oryctolagus cuniculus. Next base: position 9,371,514 of record NC_091444.1, on the reverse strand, counting down.
TGATAAACTCAGGAAAGCACAAGCCTGCTATTATGCCAAAGTAAACATATTTCTGTGTCACCAATCTTTGCTGGTGACTGGTTTGTCCTATACACATATTCTCTGAAGATGTATTGGCTCAGCCTTCTATCTAGTTTTCTGGGTTGTAGAAGATTCATATTCCAGGTAATGAAGTTAGAAAATGCTGAATACAGATGTGCTTTAGTGCTAGTTTATTACTCTGGGTAAGGTTTGCCTCTGTTTTTCCCTTGAGAATTTCTCTTACTTTTTTCCAAGCTTAATTATGTATTAAAATGGGAATATTTTTTTCCAGCATTTGTAAGTGTCTGATACAGAGAAGATTTTTCAAGATATATCAATTCCATATTTTCATTTATACATGACATATCAAAGACACTGGAACTTCGTCCTTCCTTGTTATCATGGAGGGAAAGAACCATTATTTGCTTCTTTACGTGAGGAATGCCTTGAGCATACAAGGCACACTATTGTGTAGTTGCAAAGCTGAGGCCTGATTTCTTATTACCAAATATACTTGCTGTTCCTATTCTGTATATAAGCCAGGTGCAAAGTGTATGAATTTTCTGCTATGGAATGGCAGAACAAACTTGTGCCACATCTCCTGTTTTGTTTTTTCTATCAGAGATAAAAATAGCTTTTCTGCAAATAACTCCTGAAAATCTTGTTGAATTCATCTTGAAAGAGATCTGTCCCGAGGGCAGTGGTGAATGGTGGTGAATGCCCCTATCCTACCCATTCATGGAGCCCGGGTGATGGCCAGTGACTCAGGGAAGCAGATTTTCCATAGTGACGCAGACACAGGGGTAGTTTGAGGAGAAATAAGTACCTCCATGAGTGGGCAGGTGAAACATAAAGTAGTACAGACACTGTGATTAATTTGCCAGGCTTCTTCCTTTTTTTCCTTAAAGAGCCTCCTACAGGCTTCCACCGTGTATGTGGCCATTGCACAGAGACTGGTGTACTAGACACTCGATAAATGTTTGAGGAATGAATGCATATATTCCTTTCCTAAGAGGATTCATCCAAAAAAGAAACTACCAGTAATGTTCTTTCAAGCCAGTTTTCACTTACATAAAAACTGTGCAATGGAGTTTGGGAAGAAGGATTATACGTGTAAATTTTCTTGTATCTTATACTTTCTGAGAGATAGTCCTGCCTCTCTGCTATAACCTTTTGAAGATCTATAATTAGTGTAGAAGTTAATGAGATATATCTAGAAATGCTAAGTTTTGTAAGTATAATTTACACAAGTATGTATTTTCCTGAGGCATGCAAATCTGAACAATGGAGTCCTTGTGACTCTTCAAATAAGGAACTGGAATGAAAGACAAAGAGAACGTTTGTGGTTTGTGTTTAGTTTGAAAATAACATAATAAAACTGTGTGTTAAAACCTCTTGGAGGACATGCTATGCAAATAAAATTGCATAAAACAAGTTTAGTTTTTAGGAAGGGTGAATAATTTTTGAAAATTTGTGATCTCAGAAGCTTCAGAAAGCTACTTTGATGTTTTCCTTCATAAAAACAAAACATGATTTTTTTTCCTCTGAAGTTTGAATATTTGGGATATTTAATATCTTTAAAACTAATGTATTAAATACTTTTCTCACATATAGGAAATGTATCCATAAAACATTTTTTCCATGAAAAAAATTAATTTTGTTCAAAGAAAATTATATTCAAACGAAAATAAGAAGTGGTTGCTGCTCTAGGAGGTAGAATCCTGGAGGCTTATAACCATGTAAGGGATTCTTTTCTTTCTCTCTCTCTCTTTTTTTTTAAAAAAAGATTTTATTTATCTATTTGAGAGGTGGAGTTACAGTCAGAGAGAGGGAGAGGCAGAGAGAGAGGTCTTCGATTTGCTTGCTCACTCCCTAAATGTTGCAACGGCTGGAGCTAGGTAGATCTGAAGCCAGGAGCCTGAACCTTCTGGGTCTCCCACATGGGTGCAGGGGCCAAGCACTTGGGCCATTTTCCAGTGCTTTCCCAGGCCATTAGCAGAGAGCTGGATTGGAAGAGGAGCAGCAGGGACACAAACTGGTGCCTGTATGGGATGCTGATGCCACAGGCAGAGAAGCCTCTGTGGCCAACTATGCTGCAGTGCCAGCCTCCATGTGAGGGATTCTGAGTGTGCAGCAGAGGCCAGGAAAGACTGAGTGATTTTTATAAATGAAGCTGATCAAAAGGGCAGAATGGGAAGTAGAAAAAGGGGGTGCCTGAGACAGAGGATGGCTTTGTTTGAAAAGAAAAATTTCAGGGCATTAATCACAAACATCTATTTTCCCCAAACATATTTTTGTTTACTATAGAAAATAATATCTAAAAAACATGAAACTTATTTAACTTTATTGAGACAGTCTAAATACAGTAACTTAGTGGAAATAGCATTCATTTTTCTAAGTCAATGGTTATTTATTCCATTGCACTGCTTTTCCAAGTGAATAGGCAGAAGGTAAAATAGAAATGTGAAATTCATATCAATTGTTTGCTTTCCTTATACCTTTGCTGAAGAGTTCTGTGAATGTGACTTTTACAATAAGGGAGACATTTTTAAATATTTAAATAAACATTTAAATATTGGTTGTTTGTGTGGGAAGTGGAAGGGCTTATAGTAGCAACTGCTTCCATAACCTCATTTTAAACTAGAAGTTCTATCATGGAAATTTAGAATTTAAAGGATGCTTAATAATGTAGTTCAAAGGAAAGAGAAAGTAATCTCTTGTGTGTTGCCCTGCATCTCCCCAGTAGTTGTAGGGATAAAGCTGAACCTAGTTCTCCTTAATTTGAGTTCTGTACACTCTTTTTTTTTTTTATTTTTAAGATTTATTTATTTTTTTGAAAGGCAGAGCCACAGAGAGGCAGAGGCAGAGAGAGAGGTCTTCCCTCCACTGGTTCACTCCCCAGATGCCTGCAATGGCCTGAGCCGTGCCGATCTGAAGCAAAGAACCAGGAGCGTCTTCTGGGTCTCCCACGCAGGTACAGGGGCCCAGGGACCTGGACCATCTTCCACTGCTTTCTCAGGCCACAGAAGAGAGCTGAATCGGATGAATCGGAAGTGGAGCAGTTGGGACTCGAACCAGAGCCTTTTGGGAAGCCAGCATTGCAGGCAGTGGCTTCACCCACCACGCCGCAGTGCCTGCCCCAAGTTATACATACTCTACTCTGTTAATTCCATTTCTGGTTTACTTCTGGTGGGAAATCAGAATCATATATCTTACATTCTCAATTCAATTTAGACCATAGGCTAGCGTCTTTAGGCACACGTTTTTATGTTTGTACTATTTTTTTTCTGCACCACAAAGTCATGTGACCCAGATGCTGTGGTTGCATAAATTCTGTCTCATTCTTCATCAATTATATTCATTATAATTTATTAATTCCATATTGAGACTGTAGTCTTCATTTGAGTGTTATTAACATGGTTTCTATTGAGTTTAATGAATGGAATGTTATGCTTCTAAATCTTATTTATCTGCTTCAAATAAGGCAATTTGGGTATCATTATTAAAAGGAACACATATATGCTGGCCAGTTTCAGAATATAAGTAAATATATGACAGAAATACAGGTTAAGAGATGATTATTATTACTGATGATAATAATTTATTGACGTTTGGTCTATGCCAGTCTTTTAGGAACATGACATAAAGCAAAATGCACATGATTTAATAACAGAGTAAAAATAAAAACCAAAACTTTTTTTTAAGATTTATGTATTTATTTTGAAAGTTGGTGTTATACAGAGAGGGGAAGAGACAGAAAGAGAGGTCTTCTATCTACTGATTCACTCTCCAGATGGCTGGCAACCACCAACTTTGGGCCAGGAAAAAACCTGGAGTTTGGGTGTCCCACATAGGTGGCAGGGACCTGAGTAGTTATGCCATCTTTTGCTGCTTTTCCCAGGCCATTAGCAGGGAGCTGGATCAGAAGTTGAGCAGCCGAGACATGAACCGATGCTCATATGGGATGCTAGCATTAGAGGTGATGGCTTTACCCACTGTGCTATACCACTGGCCCCACACCTAAGCTTTTCTATTCTAGCAGCTCCAAACAAAAGTTACATCTGATAATATAAATAATAATATACTTAGTAATCTATTTCTTATGATTTTTATTTTCTGCCAAAGGCCAGAGTTGTTTAGTAGGATGAATGATACAATCTGTAGATTGGAAACTAAATTGCTTAAGTGAAGTGGTTAGAAATACCCTGGAGAATCAAGCATGCCTGAGAAAGGAGGTTAAAAAACCATTATGAAACAGTGGTAATTAAGGAATATTCCCCTTAGGTCTGTTTTAAGTCAAGCAGTGTTCCAAGGGGACCATGTGGCTTTATTTTTAGATTGCCATTTATTGATTCAGGCTGCAGCTAATTGTCAGAGCTGTTCTTACCCAACAGATGTATTGTTGATTCTAGATAATGAAAAATTACATGTTTTGTCTGTCATCCTGGAGAAGAGAAACTGGTTACTCTGCTGAAGAGACTTTGTCCAGGGTTGAGCCTATTCTGCACTGCTACATGCAAGGTCATTTGATAGATACTGTGAATCACACTGTCCACATGCTAAGCGTTTCCCCTGGTCGATTAGTGATGGATTAGTCAGTAAAAATGCAGCAGAGATTTCAGAGCCCGTACTTGAATAGGAGTGTCGGGACTTGACAGCTTCCCAGGTAACACATGGTACAGCTACCCCAGGGGGTTAACCAGTTGACAGCTTGGTCTCTGTGGGATTAAGATAGGAAACTAGAAAATTTCAGTAGCCCAAATATAAGCTTGTGGAGCCTGGAGATTGGGGAGAAATCATTGAAGGTTACTGCAGGGAGAGAAGAAGCTTCATAGTTGACGGAGACAACTAGAGAATACAGTTTTAGAGGTGTTTAGAGCTCAGAAATGAGACAATTGTCTAATTTCATGTGCATGTGACATGCTGGCATCCCATATGAATGCTGGTTGAAGTCCCAGCTGCTCTACTTCCCATCTGCTAGTGCGCCCTGGAAGGCCCCAGAAGATGGCTTGAGTGCTTGGACCCCTGGCACCTGTGTGGGAGAACTGAATGGAGTTCTGGGCTCCTGGCTTTGTTGCGACCATTCGGGCAGTGAATCAGTGGATGGAAGATTTCTCTCTCTCTCTCTCTCTCTCTCTTTCTGTCTATATATATATGTACAATATATATATATAAATATATATATCCCTCCCTCCCTCCCTCTCTCTCCCTTTCTCTCCCTCCCCCTCCCCCTCTTTTTGTCTCTCCCTCTGTCTGTAACTGTGCCTTTCAGATAAATAAATCTTTAAATAATTTTTTTTTCACAAAGGACCCTCATTTTCATTTTGCATTGGACTCCATAGATTATTTAACTAGCTTTGGAAGAGGATGTAAGAGACCAGGAGGTAGATACCAGTAGGCATATTTTGTGTACATTTCAATTCTCTATTACAAAGTTTAGTAGAGGGGCCGGTGCTGTGGTGCTGTGGTGTAGTAGGGTTAATCTTCCGCCTGCGGCGTTAGCATCCCATATGGGCGTCAGTTCTAGTCCCAGCTGCTCCTCTTCCAATTCAGCTCTCTGCTATGGCCTGGGAAAGCAGTGGAAGATGGCCCAGGTGCTTGGGCCCCAGCACCCACGTGGGATACTGGGAAGAAGCTCCTGGCTCCCGGCTTCGAATCAGCTCAGCTACAGCCATTGCGGCCATTTGGGGAGTGAACTAATGGAAGGAAGACCTTTCTCTCTGTCTCTTCCTCTCACTGTCTGTAACTCTACCCCTCAAATAGATAAGTAAAAAACGTTAAAAAACCACAAAGTGTGGGGAGCAGGGCCTGTCTCCCGCAACATGGTGAAATAAGTACTGAGACTACCGAGACTAGACTAGACCACTGAGACTATTAAGACTAACTCTATGCATCTGATCTCCCATCATATGGCGCTGAGAGAGAGTAAACAAATCTTACACAGCTGCTTTGTTAATTAGCTGATTCCTGACCCAACCCCTTAAAAGGGGGGAGAGAGACAACATGCGCGGCCTGCCCCCCTGAGAGAGTCAGTTGGAGAGCTCGCCGGTGCCACTCCTCCGCGAAGGACCGGTGTCGTTCCTCCACGAGTGGGGGAGTGACAACAAAGTTTAGTAGAAAAGCATTTTTTAAAAGTTTTATTTAATTTATTTTAAAGGCAGAGTTAGAGAAAGGGGTAGACAGAGACATCTCTATCCACTGGTTCACTCTCCAAATGGATGCAATGGCCAGGGCTGGGCCAGACCAAAGTCAGGAGCCAGGAACTTCTTCCGGGTCTCCCGCATGGATGCAGAGGCCCAAACACTTGGGCCATCCTCTGCTGCATTTCTAGGTGCATTAGCAGGGAGCTAGATACTAAGTGAAGCAACCGGGGCTAGAACCAAAATCCGTATGGGATGCCGGCCCTGCAGGCAACAGCTTAAGCAGCTGCACTGCAGTGCCAGCTCCTAGAGGATAAGCATTTGAGTAATACTCCTAACATGGCTGTGTAACATGTGAGAAGGGCATTTGACTGTGAAGTTGTAGTGAGTGGCGAGGCGGTGATGGTGTTGCTGACAGTGATGTTCCTAGGTGGAGTGAAGCACAGTGCAGAATGTCACATGGTGGGAATGGTAGTGTGGGAGAAGTGGAGCCAGGTCTGGGGGCTCAGATGTGCAGCAGGGAGATATGTAACAGTGGTCATCACAGAGGCTGAGACAGTTGTGGTTGATCTAATTAGGAGATTGTTGACTAAATAGAATTTAGAGAATTACATTGTCCTTGACATACTAGTGCTGAAGGGCAAGTCACTTGACTTTCAGTATTTCAGATTACTTATCAGAGTAACTTGTCATACTAGCTGCCTTAAGACAACCAACAGTTTTAATGTGATAGAATCTGTCAAGTGCTCTGGGCCTCTGAGAGAGAGATTATTTTATCGGTTGGTACAGTATCCTATTCCTTTCAACAGGAAGAAATAAGTTTGAGGTCTAGTAGAGTTGCCATTGAGAATGTGGTTTGAAGAAGTTTAGCAGTTCAAACCTGGTTGGCAGTTCTCTAGGTAGACAGAGCATACACAATACTTGCTCTCCTTACCAAGCTCTAGTGTATTATTTCCTTAGGAGTATATTTCATCACAGAATTAAGTAGGGAGGCATGTACATTTGATCTCTCAGGTAGTGTAGATGGACCCTGTTTAATCTGGAGGATTCCTACAGATACTAGACTGTGAGCTGTCTAGGCAGTACAAATAGTTTAGACTGACTGTCAATTTTCAAATAAGATTGTGAGAGAGAGCATAGTCAATGTCCCATGTCTCCCAGCCAACTATGTAGAGCCATGTTGGTGACCACATCTATTAACTGCTGGTTCAGCTTTTCCCTTATATGACACATGTCTTCTAGGCAGTCATCTTTGTTATGAGTATATTTGAGTTCTGTTGTATTCTGTATTTGCAGATGTCTTCAAGGTAGTTATTAACTATAGTAATGATAGCAGAAATAACTACCATTTAAACAAAGATCTTAAAGGTATTCATGGAAAATGTATATTAGGAAAAAACTATGCATGGATGTCATTTTTTTTTACACCAAAATAAATTTATTTCTTAATTCTGTTTTTCTGTGAACTTTCTGGAGACCCCTTGTCTGCAGTAGGCATGGTGATCTAGGAACATTACCTAATCCTTTCAACAACCTATTATCTGAAGATCCTGTTGTCTTTATTTTTCAGAAGAGGAAATTGTGACTCAATGTCACATGTCTCTTAATTAGATAGAACTCAGGACTTTAATTTCCCATCAGTTTTTGACGACTATTCATCTCTGAGCCAGCTCCACAGCATTTAGCAGAACTCTTCCATTTTCTGTTCACCGAGAAAGAACTATAGCACTAATGACAAGGGCTTTTATCTTTCAATATTCAGTCTTTGTGTGCCATCCTTATAAGCCTGATAATGACTGGTCCTATGCTGATATCAGAGATAATTTACAATTGTTATTTGGTATAGTGGTGAATATGCAGAGGAGCATGAACTAAAAGAAGACACTTTTCTTTGTGTTATTAATAATGATATTTAGTTCCATTATTTTTCCAGTTGATGACAAAAAAGACTTAATTTGCCTTTCATGATTAAATCTCTCAGTTGGAGAACAAAGTCACTCTCACAAAGGATCTCAGTTAGAGAAATGGGAAACAGTAAGTCCAGAGTGGGTGCCACTTTTATGGCAATGAGACGTATGTATATTTGACATCTGGAAGACATATCAAAGGATTTTGAGTGTAAGAAAAGAATATATTTGAAATCAACTTAAGCAGAGCTGACTAGAAAAGAGAGGACATCTAAGGGAAATAAGTGGTTTTTCTAGGTTACTTTTGCTCAACAAATTTAGATTTTGGGCTCAAGGGAAGCAAAGGTCAAAGCATGTATATTCACCTCTCTGCTGTGTGCGGAGAAGGGTTGAATTCAGGGAGTATAGTGGAACCAGGCTGGGGAAGGCACTGGAGGCTTGGGGAGCCTCCCCCCTAAAGCTCTTTGCAGATCTGTTCAGAGACAAAGGTCACAGATTCTGGACTTGAACTGAAAGCCCTGTGTCACTGCCATCACTCATGTGAAGCAGAGAAACATTTAGACTTCACTTACCTACATGTATGTTGTTTCCCTCTTATCATTTTTGGTCTGCTAAAATTGCTTTAACTAAAGTAAAGTGTAAAATAACACACAGGTTCCTATTTGACAAGTGAAGTACAGATTTTTCATCACTCCCCAGCGGCCACTTATAATGAAAAATTGGTCTTGTGAGCTTTGAAACTTTTCCATTCATATGTCTTTCATTATTTTGCCTTTTAAAATTAGCATGCTATTTTAGAAAAGAAAGAAAGCAGGGTTTAGAAGCACAAGGGCATCTGCTTTGCAGAAACTTCTAATCAGACCCTGACTCTTCCAACTGAGTTTTATTATTACCAAAAATAGGAAAATATGCAAATCCATGACACATGTATTGACTGGGTTTTTGCCTTCAGGCTCTTCTGTATGTCTAGAGGTTGGATATTGGAGTGTAGACTTGATTACTGTGATTACTGTTTCTCTATAAAACTGTGCTTGAGGATTCTAGCATGTGTGATGTCCAAGAAGGCATGATAATTGTGTTATGTGATTATAAAGTACCTGCTGCCTTGCATTGTACCCTGAGTACTGGACCATCGGATAGATTTCTTAATAATGACCATAATCCTTAGGACTTTCCAAGTCCCAAGTTTTAGAATTTAGACTGCAATCTGAAGATATTAGAAGAGTAGGAGTTTTTTGATTAATAGCTGATCCTCATTTGCGCCCTAAAAGAACTCTACTTACTTCTGCATTATTGTGTTTATCACAAGGCATTATATTTGCATGCTGAGCTATTTGACTCCTTCACTAGATCCTATGGTTTCTGAGAGCAGAGCCTGCATCTCTTTTGTTCATTACTGCATCACCAGAACCAATTACTGCAAGGCCCCACAGTGAACACTTGATAAGTATTTATTTAATTGAATTTGTACCTTTTTTAAAAAAATTATTTGACAGAGTTAGAGAGAGAGAGAGAGACAAAGAGAAAGGTCTTCCTTCCTTTGGTTCACCACCCAAATGGCTGCTACAGAGCCAGGAGCCAGGTGCTTTCTTCTGGTCTCCCAGGCGGGTGGAGGGGCCCAAGCACTTGGGCCATCCTCCACTGCCTTCCAGGACCACAGCAGAGAGCTGGACTGGAAAAGGAGCAATCGGGACTAGAACCCGGCGCCCATATGGGAAGCTGGCGCAGCAGGCGGAGCATTAACCAAGTGAGCCACGGTGCTGGCCCTGAATTTATACCTTTATTTATTTATTTTTTTAAATTTTTGACAGAGTAGACAGTGAGAGAGACAGAGAGAAAGGTCTTCCTTTGCCGTTGGTTCACCCTCCAATGGCCGCCGCGGCTGGCGCGCTGCGGCCGGCGCACCGCACTGATCCGAAGGCAGGAGCCAGGTGCTTCTCCTGGTCTCCCATGGGGTGCAGGGCCCAAGCACTTGGGCCATCCTCCTCTGCACTCCCGGGCCATAGCAGAAAGCTGTCCTGGAAGAGGGGCAACCGGGTCAGAATCCGGCGCCCCAACCGGGACTAGAACCTGGTGTGCCGGCGCCGCAAGGCGGAGGATTAGCCTATTGAGCCGTGGCGCCGGCCCCTGAATTTATACCTTTAATACAACTTTTTTGAGTACTTTTCATATGCCAAGCATTGAAAACAACACCTTAAATACATCTCCCCATATAATTCTCCAGGTAGCTACATGAAGTTGTTATTTGAATCTTCATATTAGAGATAAGCATTCTAAAACTTATGGTAAGCAGTGTGTATAGGTTCTGCAGTTGAGCTATGTAATTGGGAACTTGACCCTATGTGACTACAAAGTACATATCTTATTTACTATTGCACACTTCTTTGTATATCAGAAGGTAGACTGATGGAAATGTCATTCTAGAGGCTGATGGAAATTTTGAAGGATTAGAGATGAAGAAGTTTCTAGATATACTGGCAAAGGATATAGAGCCCCTTCAAAGTTGTTGTTGAGAAGATCTTAGATTTGTCACAACTATTTCTTGGTCCTTAGACAAATAAACCAGAAAAAGCTGATTTGTTCATTGTTTCTGCCATTTAAATTGATATTATACTTGGATATTGTAATTATAGGCAAGGATGTTGTAACCATTACTGTTTGATTCAGTCAACATTATTGAGTACTTTCTTATTTTGTGAATGACCTTGTGTAGAATTGGGGGTTGGGGCATAATGAAGAATACAAGATAATATAATAACCTCTTATTTTCAACAAACTTACTGTATAATGGGAAATAAAAGGGCAGTCAAATTACTATACAGCAAAAGCAAACATACTACATATAGTTAACATGGTATAATCTATAGAGGATATAAAGGAATAAGAAATACCTGGAAGAAATATACTATGGAAGGGGTAACATTGATAGGACTCTTAAAAATGGGCAGGGTATAAGTTTTGTGTGCTGAACACTTGAAGATTAATAAATACATGCTTTCTGCTCTAAAGAACAGCTAAAATCAATTGGTAGAAATGAGTACTAAGTCTGTTTGAATAGTGCACTAAAGAAAGCAACTAAGAGATCATTATGCTAGATAATACTGAAAAGGCAATGTAGGACTTGTGTTTCGATGGAGAAGCAATAAAGATTTCAAATGTGGGTGACCAGCAGTGCGTGAGCCTGGCGTTTTAGATTGTACTCATCTGGCCCTTAAAAGTTTGTTCCAAGAAAGAATCCAAAGGAGCTTTTAGAGATTCTTAGGAAACTACCTCAATTCATGTAAATTTTCGTTCTGCTACTTACTCTTCTTGGGGAGTCCTAATGCTTTCAGGACAGAATCCACGAGGTCTGAAAAGGGAAAGGATTCTTCCTAAACAGTGCAGTGGATTGTTGTAGTTCTCTCCAGAATTGGCAAAGAAGAAACAGGCAGCATTTGTGTTTGATTATATTGAAATCACGTCAGAGACTGAATAATTAAAACCATTCGAAAGGGAAGTTTGTTTTTCCTTTTTGCAGTGCATATAGGATTCTGGCACAGAAAACTTTTTGTAATTAAACTTTGCTTTGTTTACCATGTAATATATGTCACATTAAATAATTCTTTTTCAAATGGCAATATCCTGAATATAAATTTTAGGGGGTGCTGTCTGAATAATAGGCAATAACTCTCATTGAGGATCAACCAGCTTTTCCTTAGATGGACCTTGTGAAACATAATAAAGTAGCACACACAAACACTAGGAATGTTTCTATGGTGAGCATGGTTGGAGACACTCTTGGTAATATAAAGAAAATGGAATGTTAAAGATGTCGATTAGCTCTTGCATAATAACAGCTCATTGTATGGTGCTGTTTTTGCTTTTTCCTTGCATATTAACAGCTCTGTGTTGCTGGTTATGAAGACACAAAGAGTATAGATGTATATTTTTATTAATGATAATCAACAAATTATTGTTCCTAATGGTTTTCTTTTTTCAATAAAAATAAATGACAAGAAAAATACTGACATATTTGATTGTGAAACAGCTGTCTTTTTTTTTAAAGAGATTTATTTATTTATTAGAAAGGCAGAGAGGAAGAGACAGAGAGAAAGAGAGATATCTTCTGTCTGCTGGATTATTCCCCAAATGGCCACAGCAGCCAGTGCAGGGCCAGGAGTTTCTTTCTTTTTTTAAAGATTTATTTTATTTATTTGAAAGACAGTTACAGGGAGAGGTAGAGACAGAAAGGGGGGGGTCTTCCATCCACTGGTTCACTCCCCAAATGGCTGCAATGGGCGGAGCTGAGCTGATCCAAAACCAGGAGCCAGGAGCCTCATCCGAGTCTCCCATGTGGGTGCAGGAGCCCAAGAACTTGGGCTGTCTTCCACTGCTTTCCCAGGTGCATTAGCAGAGAGCTGGATTGGTAGAAGAGCAGCTGGGACTTGATCTGTTTCCCAAAAGCGTTTCATCTGAGTCTCCCAAATGGGTGGCAGGGCCCAAGCACTTGGGCCATCTTTGGCTGCCTTCCCAGACGCATGAGTAGGGAGCTGGATCAGTAGCTGGGATACAAATCATTGACAGTATAGGTATAGGATGCCAGTGTGGCAGGTGGCAGCTTAACATGCCATACCACAAGGCCAGCCCCTGAAATAGCTTTCTTGAGGTAACTATATAACATAAAGTCCCTCATTTTGATTGCACAATTTGATGATGTTAGTGAATATGTAGAATTATACAACTACCATCACAATCCGATTTTAGAACATATCCATTGCTCCTGAAAGATTCTGTGTGCCCATTTATAGTCTACCCTTCCTCCAACCCCAGGCAACTGTGGTCTACTTTCTGTTCTGTAGATGTGTCCTCAACATACGAATTTTTGGAGAACACAAAATCCAACTCATAACATTTAATAGCACTACTACTACTACTACTACTACTACTAACTGTTCACATGGCATAGATTATACCAAGCACTGATATGTGAACCTTATAAATATCAACTCCCTTAATGCTTATAACAAAGTTATGAGATAGGTACTGTTACTATCTTCACTGTTATAGATGAGAAAAATTGAACTATAGAAAGGTCAGTTAGCAAATGATGGATTGTGAATTGAATGTTAGAACGCTGGCTATCTGGCTCCAGTGAATATACTCTTATAACTCAGAATTCATTGTGCCACCTCCTAGGTATTCACAACCTATCCAGATGACTTTTTCATTATAATGAAATACACACATTCATTGTTAATGGAGTATTTACAACTTTAATCTCTTAGGATGATGTTATGCAGGGAATTTTTTTTAACTTTTATTTAATGAATATAAATTTCCAAAGTACAGCTTATGGATTACAATGGCTTCCCCCCCATAACGTCCCTCCCACCTGCAACCCTCCCCTTTCCCACTCCCTCTCCCCTTCCATTCACATCAAGATTCATTTTCGATTCTCTTTATATACAGAAGATCAGTTTAGCATACATTAAGTAAAGATTTCAACAGTTTGCTCCCACACAGAAACATAAAGTGAAAAATACTGTTTGAGTACTAGTTATAGCATTAAATCTCAATGTACAGCACACTAAGGACAGAGATCCTACATGAGGAGTAAGTGCACAGTGACTCCTGTTGTTGACTTAACAAACTGACACTCTTATTTATGGCCTCAGTAATCTCCCCATGCTCCAGTCATGAGCTGCCAAGGCTATGGAAGCCCCCTGAGTTCACCGACTCTGATCATATTTAGACAAGGCCATGGTCAAAGTGGAAGTTCTCTCCTCCCTTCAGAGAAAGGTACCTCCTTCTTTGATGACCCGTTCTTTCCACTGGGATCTCACTCACAGAGATCTTCCATTTAGTTTTTTTTTTTTTTTTTTTTTTTTTTTTTTTTTTGCCAGAGTGTGTTGGCTTTCCATGCCTGAAATACTCTCAATGGCTTTTCAGCTGGATCTGCATGCCTTAAGGGCTGATTCTGAGGCCAGAGTGCTGTTTAGGACATCTGCCATTCTATGGGTCTGCTGTGTATCTCACTTCCCATGTTGGATCATTCTCTCCCTTTTTTATTCTGTCAGCTAGTATTTGCAGACACTATTCTTGTTTATATGATCCTTTTGGTTCTTAGTCCTATCATTATGATCAATTGCGAACAGAAATTGATCACTGGGACTAGTGAGATGGCATTGGTACATGCCACCTCGATGGGATTGAGTTGGAATCCCCTAGTATGTTTCTAACTCTACCGTTTGAGGTAAGTCAGCTTGAACATGTCCCGAATTGCACATCTTCCCTCTCTTATTCCCACTCTTATATTTAACAGCGATCACTTTTCAGTTAAGTTTCAGCACTTAAGAATAATTGTGTATTGATTACAGTATTCAACCAAAAGTATTAAGTAGAACAAACAAACAAAAATACTAAGAGGGATAGCATATTAAGTTGCTCATCAACAGTCAGGGCAAGGGCTGTTCAAGTCACCGTTTCTCATAGTGTTCATTTCACTTTAACAGGTTTCCTTTTTGGTGCTCAGTTAGTTGTCACCGATCAGGGAGAACAAATGGTATTTGTCCCTTTGGGATTGGCTTATTTCACTCAGCATAATGTTTTATGCAGGGAATTATATTCCTCCTTGATAGAGAAATATAGATTCAGAAGGATCTTTGATTTCTGCTGAAGAGTGAATATATTAAAGTTTAGCTGAACTGATTCATTTTAACCTGTATACTTAGGTTGAGCCATATGAAATTTTTTATAAGGCAAAAATGGTAGCAGACTGATAATTTTGTTATTTAAACTCATTACTCATGTTTAAAGCAAATTTTTATGGACTTCTAAGACTCATCTTTTTGTAGGTCGGATAAGCAAAATCACCTCATTTCTTAGGAAATTTCCCAATCCTTGCATCTGCTAGTCCCATCCGTGTTGAACATCTGGGCATCCAGGCCTATAGCACTCATTGCTTCAGAGAAGGATAGAGTACAGCACACACATGCCCAAAGACAGTGATTGACTTCTGATCTTCAGATGCTTAAATCAGGATGTAAGGTATAGATTTTGAGAACAAGTGAAAAGTTTTCCACTTCCGTTCCTAAATTTAACATCTTAGTACCCTAGAGAGAAAAGTGAGTAGCAACCAGACTTTTTTTTCTGGGAATATGAGAGTTCACTGCTGAGCAGCCGCTGGCCCTGGGCAAGGTGAAGGGTGAGGAATGATAGAATGCGCCCTAGCTTTCGTTAGAGTGATGAGAAAGAGCAAATGCCACAGATCTTCTGGGACTACATGGTTTAAGTTACATTGTGGCCGTAAATCTCACTGGTTTATTTCATGAGGAATCTAAACTTACTGCTTGAATGGTTGACTAGCATTTATAACTGCTACTGAGAAAATTATAGTTTTGAATTTTGAAGTCTTAAATTCAACTTCTCTTTATTCTAAATGAAAATTTCAAGTTTTTTAAGTGAAAATGCCATGGCTCTTGGCCTTTCTTTTTCTTTTTTTTTTTTAGGGATTTTATTTTTTTATTTGAGAGGTAGAATTGCAGACAGTGAGAGGGAGAGATAGAGAGGGAGGTCTTCCTTCCATTGGTTCACTCCCCAAATGGCCACAATGGCTGGAGCTGTGGTGATCCGAAGCTAGGAGCCAGGTGCTTCTTTCTGGTCTCCATTTCAGGTGCAGGGGCCCAAGGACATGGCCATCTTCTGCTTTCCCAGGCCACAGCGGAGAGTTGGATTGGAAGAGGAGCAGCCGGTTCTAGAACCGGTGCCCATATGGGATGCCAGCACTGCAGGCGGAGGATTAACCTCTGCACCACAGTGCCGGCCCCTAAAGATTTCAATTTTTATACAGTTTTTAATGGATGAGGTTTCAATATTTCTAAGAAATATATATTTATAATATATTTTCTGATAAATTATAGGGTACTTTATAAAGTAATTAGAGAAGTATTTATGATATTAGAAAAATGAAGTGTTTACAATCACTCTGACTTAAAATTAGGTACTGTATGAGGCGGTGGGATTGCTAAGGTAAGAAAGATGTAGCCTCTACCCTTGATTGCATTTTTCATGTTTTATGGCTTTTGATCTCTGTTATAACTTAGGCAAGTTTACAGAAGTAAATAAGCTGTGGATATATAAGCTGATGGGGTGAGTATTGTGAATATGAGAAATGTAACATGAGTTTACTTGGGCAGTCTGAGTTAAAGAGTTAATTGATAGAAATGATAAATACTTGAGGTGATGGATATGTTAATTGTCCTGATTGGATCATTACACAATGTATGCATGTATTGAAACATCACATTATACCCCATAAGTATGTGTAATTATTATGTGTCAAAAATAAATAATACTTAAAAAGTTAACGGATAAGCAAAACCCAAGTAAACAGTTTGAATTATGATCCACTAATCAATCAAAGACACAAGGTCCCTTATATGGAAAGATGAGCAGGCCTGGTATTAGGAAGAATTGGATTTGAATTTCCAGTAGTGTCCAGAACCAGCTGCAGGATTATGAGCAAGTTCCCTAACATGATACATACTAGTTTCCTGAGAGGAGTCAAGCATTATAATTCAGGATTAGTAATAACTAACATATTACAAGTTCTTATTAACTGGTAAATTTTATTAAGACTATTATTTTGTTTTTGCTGTTATCTTACCATGATAATGGCAACTCAGCATATATACCTTTAAAAGATTAGTAATCCTGGCCATTATTTGTGAAGAATATTTTCATTTACAAAGGAAAACAATATCCTTTAGATATTCATGCATGCCTTATTGTATACACAGTTCTTATCAACACAAGCATATTCTAATTGAATTAGAGAAGAAGATGTTCTGATTTACCGCAATTCTTAAAACCAAACAACTGAAAACCCTCCTATTATGAAACAAAACAGTTTGTTGGCTAAAATGGTTGAAATTCATTTTAATTCACAGCTGCTATTACCAGTAAGAAAGGAAGATTTCCAGTCTCCTGCACAAGGAGGGAATTGGGAATCACAGGGTTAGTCAGAAGGAGAGCTGATGCTGTGGTTCACCCTGGCGAAAGCTAGGGGTTTCAGAGAAAACTGGAATCTGGGTCATTTTGCACATGCCTACGCCTGCACATGTGAGGAATTGGTACTTAGTCACCCTCCTCATAAAGCTGGATTCTTCAAAAGGATAATAATAAGTAGGTTGAAGTAGAAAACATCCATTAACTGGTGTACAAGATAACAAGAAGCTTAAGTATCTTGGCCTTGGCTTCGGGCAGGAAATGCGTTCTTCCGAGGGAGTGGGGAGTACTCATGGGAGTGGGGTTTAAATCTACTTATCCATGAGTTCTTGAAATTCCCAAGCAAGAAATCAGTGTAAAAGTAATATGGGCTGGTAATATCCTTGGGGTACCTGGCAGAAATACACAATATATCTCTGGACACATGTTTCACACAGGCCATATAACACTATTAAAGATAAATCCGTGCTGGGCCAGCACTGTGATGTAGTGAGTTAAGCTTCTGCCTGAAGCACCAGCATCCCATAGGGGTGCAGCTTCATGTCCTAGCTGCTCCTCTTTTGATCCAGCTTTCTGCTTATGGCCTGGTAAAGCAATGGAAGACGGCCTAAATGTTTGGGTCCCTGCACCCATGTGGGATACTTGGAAGAAGCTCCTGGCTCCTGACTTTGAATTTGCTCAGCTTCAGAGGTTATGGCCATCTGGGGAGTGAACTAGCAGATAGAACACCTCTCTCTCTGTCTCTTCCCCTCTCTGTCTGTAACTCTGCCTTTCATAAATAAATAAATAAATCTCCAAAAATAACAAACCCATGCTGAACAAGAGCTTTCTATCTAAAATTCATAAACACACAAGGAAAAGATCTCTTATGAGCATGGTTTTTAAAAAAAGATCAGATCCCTAAAACCTTTGAATTAAAGTTTGAAAATCTTCACCTCTCCTCATTTTCACCCGCAGTCACAAATACAACTTTAGATTATTTTAAAGTAAGTTTTATTAAATAGTCAAGGAACCAGATAATCCAGATATGACACAAACAATTCCAAGAGAATGTGTACATTCCTAAATACATTTTTAGATAACAAATTTTAATAATTTGCAAGTTAATTTCATTTTTTTGAAAGGCAGAGAGATAGAGAGGTAGAAATAGTTATCTCCTATCCACTGGATCACTCCCCAGTTGCCAGCAGTAACCAAGACAGGGTGAGGCCAATGCCAGGAACAAGGAACTTAATCCACATCTCCCATTTGTGTGGCAGGGATCCAACCACTTGAGCCATCACCTGTTGCCTCCCAGAGTCTGCATAAGCAGAAAGCTGAAATCAGGGCCTGATCTAGTACTTGAGCCCAGGCCCTTATGTGGGATGTGGGTGACCCAAGTGAGAGGTCTAAACCCCTCTGCCAAATAGCTGCCCCGTGATTAAGTCAAAGATGCTAGTGTTTCCTTTTTCATTTTAGTGAGGCAAGTTGAGGCAAACACTTGAAGTTAATATTGCTTGGGGTTGGCACTGTGCCATAATGGGCTGAGCCTCATCCTGTGGCACCAACATCCCATATGGGCACTGGTTTGAGTCCCAGCAGTTCCTCTGCTATGGCCTGGGAAAGCAGTAGAAGATGGTCCAAGTGCTTGGGCCCTTGTACCCATGTGGGAGGCCTGGAGGAAACTCCTGGCTCCTGGCTTCAATTCAGCCCAGCTCCAGCCATTAGGAGAGTGAACCAGAAGATGGAATATCTCTCTCTCTGTCTCTCCCTCTCTCTCTAACTCTGCCTCTCTAATAAATAAATACATCTTTTAAAAAATAAAGTTAATATCCCTTTATCCAATAGCTAATGAAATTATGAAACATTTCTTTAAAATTGACACTATAGATGAATTAAATATTAGGAACAGATTATGAATTTATTACCTCTAAAAATTCATGTGCTAGAAAAGCTGGTGTATATTAAAGCTTTAATCCTAAATTCAGAATA
Source organism: Oryctolagus cuniculus (assembly GCF_964237555.1). Classification (NCBI taxonomy): domain Eukaryota; kingdom Metazoa; phylum Chordata; class Mammalia; order Lagomorpha; family Leporidae; genus Oryctolagus; species Oryctolagus cuniculus. The sequence continues at coordinate 9,352,490 of NC_091444.1, read as the reverse complement.
AGGCACCTTCATATTCTGCAGTGTTAGGAACGGTTGCCTAGTTGGAGACCATGTGGCTGTTACAGCCATTTGTAGAGGCTCACATCAGAAGACTCAAAATTCATCTAAATTCAGACCTTCTTATATTACCAATTATAGAATTGAGACACAGAAAGGTTACACAATTTGCTTAAAGCTCACATAGTTACTAATTAGTGGCACAATCAGAGCTAGACATCTCTGAGTTCTATCCCAGTAATTATGTTAAATGATTCTGCCTTGTATTCCTATACTTTTGGGAGGCTAACTGATTACAGTACATGTATTCATTTTCAACCTGAATAGTTTTATTTTCTGTCATTTTAAAAACTGGTAGCTCAGATATTATCAGAAGATTTATTTAAGTAGAAATTTTAAAAGGTAACCTTTCTTAATTAGAGGTTGCTGTTCTGAACATTTCTATCTGTGTTCCAGGATTCATAAAAAGAAACATTGTGACTATAGATATGAAAAAAAGAATTGGAAATTGATTACATTGGTCAAATCAGGACTTAAAAACATACCAATTAGCCACTAGGTGTCATTATAAGCCATTATAATAAAGCATCATAATTTTGTAGGAAAAAAGCAGAATTTTTGCTGAATTATTGACTTTTATAGAATTAGACATATATGACTATTTCTTTCACCCCTAGGATTCTATATGTAAGCTCTAGTTGTAGTGATTAATTAGGAATAGATTTCATATAGTTATTTTTATAATCAGTGGAGTAGGAATTATAATTGTAGCACAGAGGATTTTACTGACTGAAATAGTACCTATTCAATGTTAAATAACATTCATCGTGTCTTTGGGTTCCATTTGTCATGCTACTTATTTATTCACAAAGACAGGAGAGGCTGGAGGAAGACCCAAGATCTGCCCTGACTAGTTGAGAGTAGAGGAGAAATGTTGGGGGCTGTGGTTCTACTGGGACTGCAACTTTGGTTCTTGTCGCTCCCCGTCTTCGTGGAGGAACGACACAGGACCCTGCGCTGTTCTTTCGTCTGCTCGGCCCTCCCAGGGTTTGCTGCTGGTTCTTCCCGGGTTGGCTACCGACCCTTCCACCTCCGTGGAAGGGCGGTTCCCCCTGCCACATTCCCCACTTCCGCGGGGGAGCGGCACACCGCCGGCCGGCTCTCTCGGGGGCTGCACAGGTGTTCCCCTTAGGTGTTCCCCTTAGATGTTCCTGGTGCATGCCGTCTCTCTCCTCCTTTATAGTCCTCTTCCGCCAATCCTAACTCGGCTGCCCACAAGCCGAGTACGCTGCTCTCCTCCAATCAGGAGCAGGATCAGCTCCTGGAGGTCATCACTCAAGTTGGCAAGAGGCAGCTGCGTAGAAGCTGTTTTCTCCTCTCCCAGCGCCATATTGTGGGAGAGCAGATGCATAGAGTAAGTCTTAATTCCAGTAACTCAGTCCAGTCCGGGTTGCTCCCCACAGGTTCTAGAATACATCTTTGGACTTAGATGATTACAAGCTACTGAGTGTCTGTTTTCTTCTATACACGTTTGTGGCACTACACTTTAATGTCTATAAATGTTAATATTCTTCAGGTAATATATTAATTTACTCTTGTATGAAAATTAAGCTGTTAGGGAATTTTCAGAATAGATCTATCATAGCCTCTGTTGGCTTTTTTGTCACTTATTTCAGAAAAGAAAAGAAGGACGGAAAAATACAAAATGCATTTAGGGTTCTCTTTGTCTCGGAGATAGTACTCTTTGGTTGAGATTTGTCATTTTGTCATATTTAACTCTGTATCTGAACCCCTTGAAAAATCTACTTCATAAAGTGGAACCTATTTCTCACTATGTAAGTAAAAATTTAAAAATGTTCCAGCCTCACTTTTAGCTAACACGTGGCCCCTGTCATAGCACTTGCCAGCTGTCTGAGTCAGTTACGTCATGTGAATCAGAAGTTACTCACATGCTGGGGGCCATGGAGCCATGGGATCTCATGTGTTGCCTGGTGGCTGGCATGCTGGCCCTGCAGGAAGCATTGCCTATGCCTGAGGTAGTGGTGATGGCAAATGTAAGGACAGTTTTGGAACAGGATTTGGGATGAAATTTCTAACCTCGACCTCCTAGAGATTATGAGAATTTAATAGACATCTAATGTATAAATTCCTCTTATGTCTAAATAGGTTTTGGTTTGGAATTATTTTTACTGTAAGAACAAGCAATTCTGAGTTATATACTTCCTGTTTCAGAGACAGTAAAACATTCATGCCTATTTTCTAACACAGTAATGCTTATTACCCCTTTTTATGCACCAAGTAATCGTAGGTTCTGTCTTTGCTGCCAATTAATGAGCAGGATAGCGCGGTGGCAATGGTGGTGGTAGTAGTGGGGTGTGTGTGTGTGTGTGTGTGTGTGTTGTGAATGTGTGTTTGTCAAAGGGGGATAACAAGGGGATTTCTGCCATTAGAGGCCATGAGCCCAGATCCTACCCTTGGTATTTGTTTAAATGTTGTACCTGTTTTTGGATTCCACAGAATAATTCACACAAGAGGATTTTACTGACTGAAATAGTACCTATTCAATGTTAAATGGGAGAATGCAGCTGTTGCTTTGGGAAACAGTGGATAAACACAAATATGTGTGTACTTCAAGGAGCTTCAGGAAAAATGAAATTAAAAGATAAGTTTAGAGGCAGGCATTGTGGCACAGTGAAGAGACGCCTGCATCCAATATGGAAATGCTAATTCAAGGGCCAACTGCTCTGCTTCCTGTTTTATTCTTTTTTTTTTTTTTTTTTGACAGGCAGAGTGGACAGTGAGAGAGAGAGACAGAGAGAAAGGTCTTCCTTTGCCGTTGGTTCACCCTCCAATGGCCGCCGCGGCCGGCGCGCTGCGGCCGGCGCACCGCGCTGATCCGATGGCAGGAGCCAGGTGCTTCTCCTGGTCTCCCATGGGGTGCAGGGCCCAAGCACTTGGGCCATCCTCCACTGCACTCCCTGGCCACAGCAGAGAGCTGGCCTGGAAGAGGAGCAACTGGGACAGAATCCGGTGCCCCGACCGGGACTAGAACCCGGTGTGCCGGCGCTGCAAGGCAGAGGATTAGCCTAGTGAGCCGCGGCGCTGGCTCTGCTTCTTGTTAACATGCTGGGAGGCAGTGGATGATAACCCAAATGCTTGCATTCCTGCCACCCTCATGGGAGACCCAGAAGGATTTCCTGGCTCCTGGCTTTGGCCTAGCCTAACTCTAGATGTTGTAGGCATTTGGAGAATAAATCAGTATATGGAAGATATTTCTTTCTCTATCTCTCTGTCACTCTGCCTTCTAAATAAAAAGTAAATATTAAAAACAACATGTTTTTGATGCAGAAATTTTGAAATCCATATGTACTTTTTTCATAATAAACATTTCTCATGGGATTTTGAAAATGCTTTGTATGCAAGGGTTTCAAAAAATTTTTGCACCAATATGAACTTATATTTTAACTCCATTTTTCTTTGAATTTCTCATTTGTAGGAGGAAGGACATATTTACCTTCAGCAATTCTTAGGTCTCAAATGTGAGCGGATCTGTTAGAGACCTACATCAAACTTTCTGAGACTCAGACCCTGAATTTAAACACCTCTCTTTACTATGACTTACATACTCAATGGTGCCTTATGAGAAATTTAGTTATTTTCAGAGCATTTTAGTTAAGAGCATTGGGACCTGACAGACTTAAGTTGAAATCTCAGTTTTAGCATACATTTGCTAGGAGATCTCAGGCGTGAGTTAATTATAAACTTGTACAAAAATGAATTTTGTGTTATACAAGTAATACACAAAGCCCATTCTCATGAGGAAGAGTCAACATTAAAGATAAGAGTAAATAAAGCTGTTTGAACCTCTTAGTGCCCCAGAGCCAGATGTTCTTCTAGATGCACAACACTATCACCTTTTTCTTCACCTGTAAAATAGGTGAGATGAAACCTACTTGACAGGCATGTGGTGAGACTCTCTCAGGAATGAAGCTCAAATGCCTTCCTTGATCTTCCAGACGTGATCAGACATCCCTACTCTATGCTCCCACAGCAGACACTTTCCAATTCATTTTTCCCCCAAAGAAATGTTTTATTTAATGAGTACAAATTTCGTAAGTACAACTTTAGGAATATAGTGATTCTTCCCACCATACCCACCCTTGCACCCGCACTCCCATCCCACCCCCTCCTCCCTCTCTCATTCCCGGTCCCATTCTCCATTAAGATTCATTTTCAATTAACTGTAGACACAGAAGATCAACTCTATACAAAGTAAAGATTTCAACAATTTGCACACACACACACAACTATTTTCTCAAATTTTTTTTGAGAAGTTTTGCAGTTAATTCTCATACAACTCATTGAGGACAGAGGTTCTGCATGGGAGATAAGTGCACAATGACTCTTGTTAATTTAACAACATCTTATGTATGATGTCAGTGATCACCAGAGGCTCTTGACATGAGCTGCCAAGGCTATGGAAGCCTTCTGAATCCACAATCTCTGTCAATATTTAGACAAGGCCACAAGCAAAGTAGAAGTTCTCTCCTCCTTTCAGAGAAAATTAGATCCTTATTTGATGGCCACTGCTTTCCACTGGGGTCTTACTCACAGAGATCCTTCATGTAGGACATTTTTTTCCTACAATGTCTTGGCCTTCCATGCCTGAAATGCTCTCACAGGATTTTTCAGCCAGACCAGGAAGACTTAAGGGTTGATTCTGAGGTCAGAGTGCAATTTAGAGCAAATGTCATTTTATGAGTCTGCTGTGTGGACTGCTTCCCATGTTGGACGTTCTCTCCTTTTTAATTCTATTAATATTACCAGGCACTTGATACTATATATATGCTCCATTTAATACTTAATCCTATCTATATGTTCACTTTAACACTTAATATGATCACTTTAACAATTAACTTGGCATTTTTACCACCCAGTTTAATGGGATTTGGAGTCCCATGGCAAATTTTTAAACTGTACCCTTAGAAGTAAGTCCGTACGAGTTTATGTAGAACTATACAGCTTTATAATTACTAACTTCCTCCTCCCTCTCTTATTCCCACTCTTATTTTTTACAAGATCCATCCTCAATTGACTTTATACACATATGATTAAGTCTATGTTAAGAATACAACAAATAGTATGAAGAAGAAGAAAAACTGTTTCTTGACAGTCAAGACAGGGGCTGTTTCAGTCAGTGCTACTCAAAAGTGTCAATTTCACTTCCACAGATTTCATTTTAGGTGCTCTATTAGTTCTCACAGATCAGAGAGAATGTATGGTATTTGTCCCTTTAGGACTGGCTTATTTCACTAAGAATGATGTTTTCCAGATTCATCCATTTTGTTGCAGATGACCAGAATTAATTTTTTTAAACCACTGTGTAGAATTTCATAGTGTACATATCCCATAATTTCTTTATCCAGTCTTTGGTTGATGGGCATTTAGGTTGATTCCATGTCTTAGCTATTGTGAATTGAGCTGCAATAAACAAGAGGGTGCAGATAACTCTTTTGTTTACTGATTTCATTTCCCTTGGGTAAATTCCCAGGAGTGGGAGTGGGATAACTGGGTAATGTGGTAGGTCTATATTCAGATTTCTGAGCTATCTCCATACTGTCTCCCATAGTAGTTTTACCAGTCTACATTCCCACCAACAGTGGATCAGGGTACCTTTTTCTGCACATTCTTGCTAGCATTTGTTGTTTGTTGATTCCTTTTCCTTTTCCTTTTCCTTTTCCTTTTCCTTTTCCTTTTCCTTTTCCTTTTCCTTTTCCCTTTCCCTTTCCCTTTCCTTTCCTTTCCTTTCCTTTCCTTTCCTTTCCTTTCCTTTCCTTTCCTTTCCTTTCCTTTCCTTTCCTTTCCTTTCCTTTCCTTTCCTTTCCTTTCCTTTCCTTTCCTTTCCTTTCCTTTCCTTTTCTTTTCTTGACAGGCAGAGTGGACAGTGAGAGAGAGAGACAGAGAGAAAGCTCTTCCTTTGCTGTTGGTTCACCCTCCAATGGCTGCCGCGGCCGACGCGCTGTGGCCGGCGCACCGCGCTGATCCGAAGGCAGGAGCCAGGTACTTATCCTGGTCTCCCATGGGGTGCAGGGCCCAAGTACTTGGGCCATTCTCCACTGCACTCCCTGGCCACAGCAGAGAGCTGGCCTGGAAGAGGGGCAACCGGGACAGAATCTGGCACCCCTTGTTGATTTCTATGTGAAAGCCATTCTAACTGGGGTGAGATGAAACCTCATTGTGGTTTTGATTTGCATTTTTCTGACTGTTAGTGATCCTGAACATTTTTTCATGTCTCCTGCCCATTTCTTCCCTGGTTGTTGGTTTTGTTGTGGAGTTCTTGATCTCTTTATATATTCTGGTTATTAATCCTTTGTCATTTGCATAGTTTGCAAATAATTTCTCCTGTTCTGCCAGTTGCCTCTGCATTTTTTTTTGCTGTACAGAAACTTCTCAGTTTGATGTAATCCCATTTGTTAATTTTGGCTTTGGCTACCTGTGCTTCTGGGGCTGTTCCAAGAACTCTGCTCCTGTGCCAATATCTTGCAGTGTTTGCCCAATGTTCTCTAAATATTTGATGGTATCAGGCTGGATGGGTGGTGACAAATTTTTTCAATTTCTGTTTGTCATGTCTTTATTTCACCTTCACTCATAAATGAGAGCTTTGCAGCGTATAGTATTCTGGGTTGACAGTTTTTTTCTCCTAAGACTTGGAATATATCTCGCCATTCTCTCTTAGCCAGTAGGGTTTCTGATGAGAAGTCCCCTGTGAGTCTAGTTGGAGATCCTTTGAAAGTAATGTGTTTCTCTTGTGCACATATAGAATCTTTTCTTTATGTTTTATTGTGGAGAATTTGATTACAATGTCATGGTGAAGATCTTTTTTGGTCATGTCTGTTAGAAGTTCTTTGTGCTTCTTCTTGTACTTGCATGTCCCTTTCTTCCTCCAAATTGGGGAATTTTCTATTATTATTTCACTAAAAAGGCCTTCTAATCCTTTCTGTCTTTCTATGCATTCAGAAACTCCTCGAACCCATATGTTGGGTCGTTTGATAGTATCCTATAACTCTCCAACAGTGTTTTTTAGTTTTCTAATTTCTTCTTCTTGTGTTTGATCTTACTGTATAATTTAGTTTTCTAATTTCTTCTTCTTGTGTTTGATCTTACTGTATAATTTCCTGTGTTTTGTCTTCTAAGTCAGTATTCTTTCTTCTGCTTCACCGATTCTGTTGTTAAGGCTTTCCATTGCATTTTTATTAATTCTATTGAATTCTTCATTTCTTTTTTTTTAATTTTTTTTTTTTGACAGGCAGAGTGGACAGTGAGAGAGAGAGACAGAGAGAAAGGTCTTCCTTTGCCGTTGGTTCATCCTCCAATGGCCACCACGGCTGACGCACTGAGGCCAGCGCACTGCGCTGATCCGAAGGCAGGAGCCAGGTGCTTCTCCTGGTCTCCCATGGGGTGCAGGGTCCAAGCACTTGGACCATCCTCCACTGCACTCCTGAGCCATAGCAGAGAGCTGTCCTGGAAGAGGAGCAACCGGGACAGAATCCGGCGCCCTGATGGGGACTAGAACCCAGTGTGCCGGCGCCGCAAGGCGGAGGATTAGCCTAGTGAGCCGCGGCGCCGGCCCGAATTCTTCATTTCTAGGATTTCATTTTGATTTCTCTTTAAGATCTCATAATTGTGGGAGAAATTTTCTTTCATGTCATGTGTGGATTTCATTAGTTTATGCATTTGCTTTTGATTAATTTCTAAGTAATCCTATGATCAATATTTTGAATTCCATGCCTGGAATTTCTTTAGTCTCTTCATCTTCACATGCTAGTATTTTTTTTTTTTTTTGACAGGCAGAGTGGACAGTGAGAGAGAGAGAGAGAGAGAAAGGTCTTCCTTTGCCGTTGGTTCACCCTCCAATGGCCGCCGTGGCCAGCGCGCTGCGGCCGGCGCACCGTGCTGATCCGATGGCAGGATCCAGGAGCCAGGTGCTTCTCCTGGTCTCCCATGGGGTGCAGGGCCCAAGCACTTGGGCCATCCTCCACTGCACTCCCTGGCCACAGCAGAGGGCTGGCCTGGAAGAGGGGCAACCGGGACAGAATCTGGCGCCCCGACCGGGACTAGAACCCGGTGTGCCGGCGCCGCTAGGCGGAGGATTAGCCTAGTGAGCCGCGGCGCTGGCCCATCTCACATGCTAGTATTGAAGTGTCATGTTCTTTTTGGGGTGTAATGTTGTCTCCTTATTCTTGTTTCTTGAATTGGTGTGTTTGTTATTTGGAGTTTGTAGAGATACTCATTGGTTGGTTCTTTTTTTCTGATGTGGCGGCTTTTTTCTTTGGACTAAGTCTGTGTGGATTAGTGGAGTGTCTACTGTCAGAGAATACCTAGAGGTGTGTGGTGAGTGTGGCCAGGGAGCTCCATTCAGTGTTCCAGGGTGAAGGGTGAGTCTTAGGTGACACACCCAGGTTTGTTTTGGTAAATCTTTTTTTTTTTTTTTTTTAATCAGAAGAGAGGTTTGTTCTTGTCTGTTGGCATAGACTCAGCTGAGCTCCTCTCCTCAAAGGAGACCAGTGCCTGGGAACTAGCCCCGGTGGGTGTATTATTCATCTGCTCTGCCACAAGAACTACACAGAGAATCTGTGCAGTCCTGAGTGTAAGCTTAGATTTTCCAGCAATATCTCTCGCCTTTAACCAGAGAGCCCTGATTGTGTTGTCTCCTACAGTGACTGCCCAAAGTCCCAGCCACACCCTGCGTCCTCCCACACAGCCTCAGTGTTTTCACAGTCTTGGCACACAAGCATCCCACAGTCATGAGCACCCAGCCTTCAGTCTGTTCTCCCCACCAGACTTAGGAGTCTCTGCTTGGCTGGTTGCTGAGTGTGGACATGAGCTGGCACATTTGTTATGTATGTCCAAAATGGTGCCCACTCTATCAGCTTGTTACAGGACGCCATTGCAGTGTGATCAGGGAGAGAGGAAACATGCCCCCCCTTCTTTTTTTCTCCTCTAGTTTTGTCAGTACACTATCCCCCACAGGGCTCCAAGCCCAATTCCCTCTAGGCTCTTCCTGCAGCTTTTTCCTTATTGGCTTGGACTGCTGCAGTCTGGTCTCACCTCACTCGCCAACGCTGGTGCAGATGCTCTCGGCTGCTGGGGTCCTGAGTTGTATGTTTCCATGCCCTCCACATAGGTCCACTGTGTCCCTCCAATTTGCATTGAGTATCCTCTGCTGTTTTCTCCCTAGCTCTTCCCTGAAACTGCACTCTTTCCACTTTTTAAAATCCATCTTCTAGACCAGAGCTGCAATCTCCCTCACTACTCCACCGTCTTCATCCAATGCAGACACTTTACACTTCTTCCTAGCTCTTTCGCAGCTATGATTTATTTCTTTGATTATAGTAGAGTATTTTTTACTTAGCATGTCCCAGGATTTGGTCTGTATAAGACCATGATATATCTAGGGTTTAGATAACTTTTTTCTCAAAGCTCATAACAGTATGAAAAATAAGATGTCTTGGGAGGCAACATATATGATCCTTATCAAATGCATGTGAATAGCTCAAAAAGTTCATGGAAAATGGAATTAAAAGATAAGTCTGTTTTGTTGAAAGAACAATTTTGAAACTCATGCATAATATTTTTGTAATACATTTTTCTCATTCATTTTTGAAGATCCCTTTGTCATATTTGTGTGCATATAAATATATGTGTATATGCATAAATCAGCATTTTATTACCCTCAAAATTGAGAGAATAAGTTTTAGTCTATTAACTCATGTATTTAGAAGATAAAATTTCTAGGCCGGCGCCGCGGCTCACTAGGCTAATCCTCCGCCTTGCGGCGCTGGCACACCGGGTTCTAGTCCTGGTTGGGGCGCCGGATTCTGTCCCGGTTGCCCCTCTTCCAGGCCAGCTCTCTGCTGTGGCCAGGGAGTGCAGTGGAGGATGGCCCAAGTCCTTGGGCCCTGCACCCCATGGGAGACCAGGAGAAGCACCTGGCTCCTGCCATTGGATCAGCACGGTGCGCCGGCCACAGAGCGCTGGCCGCGGCGGCCATTGGAGGGTGAACCAACGGCAAAGGAAGACCTTTCTCTCTGTCTCTCTCTCTCACTGTCCACTCTGCCTGTAAAAAAAAAAAAAAAAAAAAAAAAAAAAAGATAAAATTTCTCATCTCTTAGTTTCAAAATTTCTGGTTGTTCTGGGATTGTTCTTAGAACTGAGGATATCAGGGTGTTGAGAGACCACCTGACCCTGGGTTGCATTCCCTGTCTATGCTGGTATCTCTCCATACTGTTCTCAGGCCCTTGGTGGTTGAGCTGCACCTGTGACCTGGTCATCTGGGGTCCTATCAAGTACTCAGTTGTTGGGCCAGGTGGGTCACTGCTGATGTCTTCTTTTGATGCAGTCCTGAAACTGTTTCCCTGCTCTCCTGAGGCTTAAGGAGAGAAAGCTCCTAAACTCCTCTAGACCACTGCCTCAAGAATGCACCAGGGTCCTCCTGCCTCTCCCCTGCATCATGCTGGAGTGAGGAGTCTGTTCCGTAAGTGCTACCTAGCTCATTCCTTCAGCGTCTGGATTCCCAGAATTGCCTGTAAATTTGGTAATAACCCTCCTCCACTGTCCAAACCAGTTAGCAGCTTGTATTTGCTCTTTATTATTCCTGAAATGCTCTTTTCATAAATATACAAGACTCACCTCTTTCTCCAGCTTCCAGTATTGTCTCATCAGAGGGACTTACCTGAACATACTATGTAACTCTCTGCATCCTATGTTGTCTGTGCGTTTAACCCCTGTTATTTCCATTTGATTTTATTTTTAAAGAGATTTATGTATTTTTATTTATTGGGAAGGCACAGCAACAGAGAAAGAGAGAGAGAGGGAAGGAAAGATGGAGGGAAGGAGGGAGAAAGAGAGGGGGGGAGGGAGAGAGAGATCAATCTCTATCCACTTGTTCATTTTCCAAATGTCCACAACAGCTGATACTGAGCCAGGCCAAAGTCAGGAGCGGGGAGCTCTGTCTGGGTCTCCCCAGTGGATGGCAGGGACCTCTGAGTATCTGAGCAATCATCCACGTTAGCCGGCATCTGAATTGGAAGTGGAGGTGGGACTCTGTTCCCACTTCAGGTTCTCTGGTATGGGATATGGGTGCCCCAAGTGCTGTGCCACAATGGCTACCACTATACTTTTTTTTTTTAGTACTTACTACCAATTTATTTGTCTCCATTCTTCTCTCTTCCTTTTTACCCTTTTTACTCTATTATTATTACTGTTATTGCAATTATTATTAATTGTCTATCCCAGAAAATATGAATAATTGTTGCTTGGATTCACAAATCTGTGAATTAGGATTAATTGAGATTCCAAATTGGCTCTGTTTCCAAATTGGAGGATAGTTTACTGCACAGGTAAGTCCTTTGTATGCTCTAAAATACTACACGTGATTCAAAATCCTGGAATGTTAATGCTATTTTAGCTAATCCAACTGGCCACATATTCATAAAAGTCTTGGCCATGTATTCTACATCAAGACAGTAAGTTGCTAAAATGGTAGAATGTTGCCTCATCACATATTTACATCAGAGACAGTCCCCACGGGTAAGGATTCCAGTTGCTCTTAAACAGTATTGTTCAGTCCTATTGTTTCTCTTTAAAATTCAGTTAGAGTTAAAAATAATAATTCATTATTTCATAAGCTTTCTTCTGGAACATTTTTATTAGTTAAATAAGTTAAGTTAGGATCATATTAGAATTTTAAAGACTTGAAGAACTAGTATTATATGCTTATGTCTAAATACTGAGTTGATCTGCATGTTGTCAGAATTGCCAAAGTAGAGATGTATGTTAAATTGATAAGGAAAAGAAAACAACCAAAAAAAGAAGTACATTGCAGTCAAAAACGTCACATGTCTTTACGTCTTGACAAGGATGATGATGACTCTTATGTGTGGACATAGATGTCACTAAAAAGCATAGGCTGTGATTAAAAATAGTTTCTGTGGTTAGACATGTGAAACCACAAAACGGAAGAAGTCTAATCTTGAGCCACATGTGTTTTTGAAAAACATCCCAGTGCTCATTTATTTACAGCAAGCTTGGTCATTCACTAGTAACCAAGGCAGGAAGAAGTCATCTGATATTTTTTTTTTTTTTGACAGGCAGAGTGGACAGTGAGAGAGAGAGACAGAGAGAAAGGTCTTCCTTTGCCGTTGGTTCACCCTCCAATGGCCGCCGCGGCCGGCGCGCTACGGCCGGCGCACCGCGCTGATCCGATGGCAGGAGCCAGGAGCCAGGTGCTTTTCCTGGTCTCCCATGGGGTGCAGGGCCCAAGCACCTGGGCCATCCTCCACTGCACTCCCTGGCCACAGCAGAGAGCTGGCCTGGAAGAAGGGCAACCGGGACAGAATCCGGCGCCCCGACCGGGACTAGAACCCGGTGTGCCGGAGCCGCTAGGCGGAGGATTAGCCTAGTGAGCCGCGGCGCCGGCTGAAGTCATCTGATATTAATGTATGCATTTACTTATTTCTATTTTAGTGAAAATAATCTTCAAAGATTTAGTTTTTGGGTGGCTATATTTTTTCATAATATAATAATTAAATTTTATAAATAATATTATTTATAAAGTACTTTAATATGTTGTATATATCTTTTAATATTTTCTTGAGGAAGAGAGGACATTTATTATTAATCCTATATATATGGGACTTGAACTGCGATTTTAAGGATATATTTGGCTTTGTAGAAGAAAGGTATAGCATTCTAAAAATGGGGGACAGTAAGCAAAACACGTGAGAGTGGAATAAGTCCTATGTGGTGACTTCAATGAGGAGTCTGGGTTTGTCCCTGTGCAGGATATGCCAGACTTAAGAACTTCAGGAGAAAGAATTGATGAGCTCAAGTCTAGGTCAGCTCTAGGACATGGGATCAGAATCATGTGAGACCTGGACATGTTAGTCAGTGTATGCAGGGGCAGGTCAGGAGAATGGAAAGTGAGTAATTCTAATCAAGGGTCTAAAACAAGAGGAAGACAAGTTAAAAGGAGGCTAACTATCAATAGAACTTGTAGCAGCAACCAACAAACAGAAATCTAGGAGTATGGGAGGTTAGGGGAGATCAATTAGTGGAGGTCTGGTATTAGTGCTGGGTTTATAGGGTTAGCATAAAGCAAGTTAAGTCACCATGAAGTACTAGTGAAAAGAACATAACTCAGTTATAAGGTTAGAGTATAAGCAACAAGACTAACTTAACAAACTACTGAAAGCTGTCCATAAAGGGATGCTTATATTCCCCCAGAGTGTTAATGCCTGGGGACAGAATTATATGTGTGAAGGGGATATTGGGGGCTTCAGAGATGTGTGGGATATTGGGATTAGGAGCTAAGCATGCCATTTCTCAGGATTGATCTTGATAGCATATGTTAGATTATGGGGAAAAATTGGGTATGAACACCTTAGAAACCAGAAAGAAATGCTCAGCTTTGATGCGGATGGTATTCAACCAGTCGTTGGGCAGGAGAGCAGTTCTTTATTCAAACTGTTCTGTCAATAATATATATAACATATATATGTAAAACATAACATATATAGCATATATATATATACACACATATATCTTGAAAAGGAAAGAAACTGGACATAGATGGAGCAGATGAGAATATTTTATAGCAAAAGTGAGTGTGAGATCACTTGATCATTTCAATTTCCATATGGACCTCTAGGGGAAAAGCACTTTTCTGCTTTTAGGACCAAAGAGAATGGTACTGTAGGGAAATTCTGTGGGTTTTTGTTTGTTTGTTTGTTTCTGTTTGTTTGTTTTGCTTAGGAATACTTTTGGTTATGAGATTGATAAAGTTTTTTCATCACTATAAAAATTTAGTTAACTCTGAAATGACCATAGGAAGTTTATAGATATTTCTGGGTTGATTTTTTTTAAGATTTATTTATTTATTTGAGAGGAAGAGTTATAGACAGAGTGAGAGACAGAGAGAGAGATCTTCCATCTGTTGGTTTACTCCTGAAATGGCTGGAACTGGGCCAGTCTGGAGCCGGGAGCCAGGAGCTTCTTCCAGGTCTCCCATATGGGTGCAGGAGCCCAAGCACTTGGGCCATCTTTTAATCTTCATTCCTGATTCCATTTAATGGCTTTGGTCTTTTTTTCTCATTTGTATCTATTTTTGTTTATTCCTTTTTCCCCCCCTACCTTTTTCTTTCTTCTTTACTTTCTGGAATGAGAAGGAGCTATAAATAAATTAATCTTAGCCCATACCAAATGCATTTCCTGCATGTACCTATTTCTTAATTTGTGTTTGCTAGATGAATTTGTATAAATTGAGCAGAAAGAAGAATCTTACTGACACTTTGTATGATGACATAATATGGTCTAGTAATAGATAAAGGCAATGAGGACAGGAAACAGTGAAAGATAAATATTGGTTCTAATCCGGAATTCTTGTGGGGCTATCTGGAATGAGAATAGGTGTTAAGCAATACAGATTGATGAGAAAATGCTTGGAAAATCTCAAATTGGCTTTCAGTTTTAAAAGCTTCAACTTTCTGAATTTGTCAGATGATGCCTCTTGTGTGTTCATTTCTGAATTTCTTCGAGGGGTAGGGCCATCCTGTGCAGTCCCATGGACTCTTGCAGAGGAAGAGAATGGTGGTATCATGCATGCTGGCATCATCTGAGGTGGGCGTTGGGAGTTCTCCTCTGCACAAGATCATGTGAACATCCTTGCTGGATGTAGAGGGATTGTTTTCCCTAAAATTAGAGTCAAACTTCTGAAAATCTTGGTTCTGTGTTCCTAGCATGATCACTTCCTTCAATTCTAGTCTTTTCCAGGAGGCTCGGGACACTTCTAAGGTGGACAGTGAGTGAAAGGACAGGGGTACTTCAAGAGCAAGATGAGAGAATCAAGAATGAGTCATGTCCTCAGTAACATGGAATATGAATGGAAAAAGCAGAAAAAAACTTTAATTTTGCAGTTGGGTTCAAACAATAAGGAGAGCTTTCACATGAAAATTGCTAGAAACTTAGTTCATTATAGTGAACAAACAAATAAGCATGTGATTAATTAGGAAAGGAATGCAAACTCAGGCAGCCATGTCTGAAGGCAGTGGGATTAAAGGTGATCATTGTGTCCTTGTTTTCTGCCGGAGCCCTCTGCTCTCCTACTGTTCCATACTTCTAGGGGGATTTGACTACTGAGGCACATTCTGGAGACAGTGACTCAGGTGAAGTAGGCTCTGGAACCAGTCAGGTCAGAGGTGCCACAAGATATGCAGTTGTTAATTCTCGAGGAGAGAAGTCTGTTACATGTCTTAAAATATGTAAAGGGTGTTGTCTGGAAAAATAATTTGATTCTGCAAATTCCTAGGAAATGAACTCAAACTGCTAGGCATTAAATCAAGAAGTAATCACTAAGAATCGATTGCTAGGAGGTATATTATATGTAGAGAAAGAGAGAGGAACCAAAAAAGTGCAATCCCTGTACTGGGAGAGAGAGAGAAGTGTAAAACCTAAAACAACATAGAAGGAATACCAAGAAGGGAGCTACTTGTGATACCTTGGGTGCACATAACAGTACGGCCATTTGCTAGACATTGTGGGGAGTCAGATTTTTAACTGTTATAAAAAAAATCATGTAACTTGCAAGCCCTAGTCCCCACCCCTAGTAAAGAGTGCCTTGTTCCTGGGTATCCTACTAGCTGCCAGGATCTAGCAGACAGGATATTTTCTTCAGGAACAATGTTGGATGAGAGAACCTGTTAGGGTAGTTTCTATCTTTAAGCATTTATGTGTGATACTATTCAGTCATGAATTTGTAACCTATCTTTGTCTTTAAAGTATTTAAATTATTTCATGCAACCACTAGCCTTTGTTACTTCCTCTTATCCAGTGCCTAAATAGTCTTATTTATAAAAAGGGGTCTGTGTGTGGCAGTGACAAAGAGTGTTTGAGAAGGAAAGAGGGGTGGTTAGCACCCTTAAAGGGCTCATCACCATCCTTTGGTTCTTAATCAACTTGAGGGCAGAAAATGCCTCATCTTGTCTCCTTTTATTATTTTTGTCTCCAGAAATTTCCCAAGGGCTGGTGCTTTCTTTCTTCATAAGTAACCACAGAGAAAAGGAAAAGAGTCACTGTTTATGGCTATTCTGTTAAGTGACAAGATTTAATGGTTGTCATTTTTGGATGATGACTTGTGATCTCATCTCTTAGCTACCCTCATGGTTCATTGTCTTTGCATCTGGATCATCCTGGGATGCTTTCATAATTTTGACAGGCCAGTGGAAACCACTGAGTGAATGAGGATAATTTTCATTTTTAGATTATCATAAAAGAAAATTGGTCTTTAACAATTAAAATGTAGAAAATCATAAAACAGTATTCCAACAGCATCAGGCTAAAATCTCAGAGAACTGAATTGTAGTCCTCTTTTGTTTTGGGTGAGCTCTGTGAGTTTGAGCAGCCTGTTGGTCTCTCTAAGTCTTTGGCTTTCCATAATGTGTAATCAGAGGCCTTCCAGAGGTCCCTCAAAGTTCTACCATTTGAAGTTGTGTGACCTGTTCCCAGGGAGGAGGACTAGGTAACAGTAATGTTCTGTGGTCATGTGCTTCAGTCAGTAAAATACCCATTAACACTTTCAAATACTATTAGTTACTAGTAGTAATATCAGATATCCGTATGAAATTTGATGATTTTTATATCCATGTCCAAAGCAGTCTTAACTTGGTGGGCATGACGGTAAAAATAAATAAATGTAAGTAAAACAGCTCCATTATATAAAAGACACTGAAATTCATCTAGGGTCACTGACAAACCTCATATGGCCAAGGTGAGGTAGAACCAAGTTTATGACTTCAATAACTGTACTCATCTTCAAATGAGCAGGTCTATGGAAGTGTTGTTTATCATTACAGTTATGTTTCCTGTGTGTGAAACACTCTTGCCTTACTCTCATTGCCTGTCACTACATTGACATCAGTGTACTGTGTGGTAATGTTGGTAGAGAAAAGTCCTCTTCATCACACCTTTTATGTACTTTTTGTTTAAATTTATTATATGGGTTAACAAAGAGAAAGACAGTGGCTTATTAAAGACATTTGGATAATGCCATGTCCTTGGAGATTTGCAAAGCCTTCTGGGAACATTTTGATTGTGTTCTGGTATCACAGATTCTCCTGCTGGGTGGTCCTGTATTCCCAGTAGGAGGCCACACCTCATCATCCGTCTGCACAAGCACAAGGCCCAGAGGACTTCACACTCTTTCAGCTTTACCAGCACACAACTCTGGACTGGTTTCTTCATGTGACTGTAATACCCGACCAGACAGCTAAAGATTCAAGCATTCAGCATCATTTATCTTGGATGGGCAGGGAGACCTGAACACCAGATAAAATGATGGAAGAGAAAGATTTAGCAGTTTTTAGTGCCAAGAAACCTCCAAATTTCTCTAGTCAGACTGAATAGCTGCGAGTAGCACCCTTCTATTGGGTAGTGGTATAGACTCAAATCTACTACCTAACCTCCCTAAACATTGATTAACCCAGCTTGATTGTGTTGAAAATAAAAGCATGTACCTTAAAGGATTTTGAGTAAGACTAATTGACAAAGCACAGGCAAAGCACTTAGCACAGACCTGACATGGTGAATGACAGACTGGCCACCACCCTTTAGATTTCCCATGGGCCTCTCACATGGTGACCAGCATCCTGGGTACACAAACCCTCTCTAACAATCAGAGTACAGGGAATTCTGTTAATAAATATGAGCTGTGTTAGAGGAAAAGGGATTGTCTTTTTTATTTTTACATGAGAATGGCACTTATCCCTTTGGGGAAAAAAAGAATCTAAAGAGATAAACTACAGATCAAAGAGAGTTGGGAATGTGTCTCTGGCCTGATGGTTGCTCTCACTCTGCAACCAGCTACCTAGTGCCTTTTGAAAGGTTTTTCTGCTTTTCTGAACTTCTGTGAGAGGAGCCCTAGATGACCTCCAGTATTTCTTGCAGGTCTGAGAGTCTATAAACAACCACCTATTTTTGATACCTACATTTGTATTATTTACTAGGAATTTATATGTGTTACCATTACATGTTGTGGGTTTTCCCTTGGATAAACTAATAGAAAGAGCACGTCCCAAAAATCCAAAAGAAAGGAAAAGCCTCAAGTTAGTTTTTTTTGCTAAAGGAAATTGTTGCCTCAGAGATGTGTAGCTTTAAATATGAAGTATATAACATTTAATTACCATTTATTATCAAATTTCCATATGCCAGACGCATAGTTGCTACCTTAATAACAGTAATTTATTCATCACATGTACATGTATGTTCGTGCTAACATATATACACATACCCTGCCAGTTAGAACTTGTCCTCATTTTACAGTTGGAAATCCTGAGGTTCCGAGGCATTAAACAGTTTGTCCAGGTAGCACATCCTAATGCCAGCGTATAGGCTTGAGTCTGTCCATCAACTCCAACTAAGCCCTTATCTCTAGGCTGTTTCCTCAAAATGGTTTAAGTATCTAGACATAATGGTTAGTAAGACAAACTAAATGTTCTGGGAAATAAACTACTAACTTTCTGAGTTTGACATAATCAAGACAGTAATTTTCTTTTACCCAGATTCTGGAAGCACCTTTATCAGTCATTGGATCAGATAAGCCAGCCATAGCGTGTTTCCATTGGGGAAGGCCTTGTCCTTATGACTGTACTTCTGAACTTGGAGTAGTGGTAAAAATAGAAGGCATCCTGTCAATATGTGTTGAATTACTAATGTTCAGGATGAAACTCTGTTCTTTTATTTAGCAGTCACTTATTGTGTACTTATTATGAGAAAGACATTCTGAGACATTTTCTGTGCCTTCTAGGGTATATAATTTAGGGGGAGCAATAAGACATATTTCAGTACTGTATGAAGTCATGTGTTTTTCCCCTCCAATGTAAGTATTACTCCATTCAGCCCAAAATTGTGGGCTAGGCAATAATCAGTTATCGTAAGTATTTTTCATATTGCTTGACTTTTTTAAAATTTTTTTTATTTGACAGGTAGAGTTAGAGAGAGAGAGAGAGAGAGAGAGAGAGAGAGAGAAAGGTATTCCTTCTGTTGGTTCACCCCCCAAATAGCCGCTACGGCGGGCACTGCACCAATCCAAAGCCAGGAGCTAGGTGCTTCCTCCTGGTGTCCCATGCGGGCACAGGGGCCCAAGCACTTGGGCCATCCTCCACTTGCCCTCCTGGGCCACAGCAGAGAGCTGGACTGAAAGAGGAGCAGCCGGGACTAGATCCCAGAGCCCATATGGGATGCCGACGCTGCAGGCAGAGGATTAACCAAGTGAGGCACAGCGCCGGCCCGACTTTTTAAGAAATTGATTTTTATCTAATTCTTCAGTTCACACATTTATTCTTAACACTCTTATCTAAAAAGCTGAGTAGTTAATTTCTTTTGCTGGATTGACCATTTGTTTCATTCTGTTCTTGTAAGGAGCATGGTGCAGTCTTTGTGTCCACCATATCAATCAGAGTTCTCCGCAGAAATAGAGGCAGTGGGACAGCTGTGTGTCCTGTAAAGATAAGTGCACATCCAGGGACTGGTTCCTGTGCGGTGGGGCTGCCCTGTGGGAGTCTGCAGGGCAGGCTGGCAGGCTGGAGCTCAGGCAGGAGAGGAGGCTGCAGTCTGCAGGCAGAAATCCTTCTCTTTCAGGGTGATGACTAAAACTGATTAGAGGAGGCCCAAACACATTATTAGAATCATCTCCTTTGCTTAAAATTAGATGATTGTAAATATTAACAGTAGGTGCAGAATTCCTTTTCACAGTAATAGCTAGATGTGTATTTGACTGAGTGACTGTACAGTAGCTTAGCTAAGCTGATAGAGAGACCAGCTTTTACAGTCAGCCTCTTCTGATGTGAAGAAAGTTGCCAATATGATAGAATAAACAGCTTAAAAATTTCTTTTGCAAAGTGTAAAGAACACATTTAGTGGATTGCTCTGTGAAACTTCCAGATGAAATTCTTGGCAGGGGTGGTGGTGGTGTCTGATACTCCCAAGAGGTACAATAGAGCTCTGAGATGTGAAGTTAAAATCAATTCCAAAAATGAAGTAAAGAAAGATGTCTTTCCAAGGACTATTACAGCAAATACTTCCAGGAAATCTACACTTCAAATTATGCAATTGAGAAAGCTGTGTTTATTGAGATTTAATTCCCACTTCTTCCTTCCACTTCACAAACACTCAGTGAAGGGAACACATCTTCATGTAGCAAATGGGGTTGAAGTCTTACTCCTGTCCCTTATCATATCAAATAAATCTCTAAACTAACCAAAAATATTTTCAACCTTTCTTAGTCATATTTTCTGATTACCTTTCAATGTAAGGATAGACACAGGTTCATGTTTGAGAGGCAGAGAGACAGTCAGCTAGCCAGACAGAGAGCATCTGTTTCCAGGCTCATTCACTCCCCAAATTCTTGCCATAGCACTATTGGGCCAGGAACTCAATCCAAGTTTTCATGTTGGTGACATGTTCTTGAGCCATGACCACTGCATCTCAGAGTCCACGTTGTAGGAAGCCGGAATTGGTAGCTGGAGCGGGGTTCAGATCCAGGTAATCTAATCTGAAATATGGGCATCTTAATTGCTAGTGTCTACCAAGTTTAGTAAAATTTCTGTACATTAATCCCTGTGTTTTCCTGGAATAATCTTTTAATCATTTTGTTTCTGTTCACATTAAATAATTTGTTCTCAGAAACTATGTGTAAGTCACAAATCTCTTGGAGTTTATTTTTCTTTTGTTTTTTAAAGATTTATTTATTTATTTATTTATTTATTTTGAGAGGCAGGGAGAGAGAGACTTTTCATCTGCTGGCTCACTTCCCAAATGGCTGCAATGGGCAAGGCTGGGCCAGGCTGAAGACAGGAGCCAGGAGCTTCTTCCAGGTCTCACACTTGGACCATCTTTGACTGCTTTTCCCAGGCTCATTATCAGGGAGCTAGATAGGTACTGGAGCAGCGAGGACTCCTACGCCACAAAGTCAGCCCCTTTTAGAGCTCCTTCTCTATGATTTTGTGGGTAAAAAGTACTGGAAACTTCAGTTTCATCAGGTATCAGATCACCCTATAATCCAAAGAACATACCTAATTTTCTATGAATTCTGTGAGTGAGGAGTTGGAGAGCTTATGTTTCATGATTTCTGCTATTTCCTAATTTCTTTTCCCTTTCTCTGCAGGCTTAACTTCATTAGCAGTTTGACTCACCTGAGCTTAAACTCCAAAAAATTACCTCCATTCATACAAGGCATTTATTAGGTAAGTAAACAACCATGTCTGGAAATTGTTTGAGATAAAGGATTTATATTGTGACATGATGAATAACTTTGAATGTGAGACAGTATCTCACAGGCCTTTTTACTGCTGTCAGTGAAGTGGTGCCGTCTGATCTGAGGTGCCATGTTAGGCTCTGGCCCCATGGCCATCTTGAACAATAAGCTTTGGTCCTAAGCCCAGCCTGGCTTTCCAGAAGTCAGGTGACCAAATGGCCCCACCTCAAGCTTTAGTTCCACCCCCACCTTAACGGGATTTGCTACGCCCACTTCTCTCCCCTGCAAGACTGCAACAAGACCTGCCTTCCACACTCTCTCCTGTTTTTCTTCTTTCTCTCTCGCCCTCTCTCTCCTGCCCGTCAGGTCCCCCTCTCCACTTGGTATGTTTTGTGGCTGTCTTTCAACTGCCCCACCTCCTGTCTGTCTGATCCCTTTTTTCTGGCCCTTCTCAATCTTTTCTTTCTCCTTTTAATTTGTAGCTACCATTTCCTTTCAAGAGATACTACAGTAATTTTCTCCCCTTTATTTTGTGGAACATCTTATCTCCCCCTCCTGTGTTCTTTCTGATACCTAAATCCTTGGATCCTAATCTACCCTAAGAAAAATTGTAACTTTTCATCAGGTACATAATTATAGAACAATAAGATATTAAATACAAAGAGTGCTTCATTAGAATGGTACATATATTTCTTGCATATGATACGAGTAATGTACCCAAATAAGTCTTTTATCTAGAAAAACATGTAACATCCACGTTCAGAGAGTGGTAGTTCCTTCCTGTGGAAAACTGCTGTGTAGAGGAGGAAGTGTTTCCCTTTCTCCTCTCTTTTAGGACCTGCTTAGTTTTTTTCTTCCTACCCTCCAGGAACCCTACCTGAATTATTACAGTAAACATGGGATTGTTTGAACTTATGGGTGGATTGAATAATATTTCATTCTTTTCAGCAAATATGCACATATGTCTGGGCTATTAGGGAACAGATATGCCTTCTAAGTTATTTCAGTACAGTGATTATAATTTAAATAAAGCATAAATATACATTGTCAATGCTGTGATAAGTCTGTTTGGGTAAAGAGAGGACACAGAAATGGGTTCAGATAGCTTTTCTATAGCAGTGTTTTATTGTGACACAAGTCATTTTGAAAAGGAAATTCTCTGAAGGTATGCAGGTTACTGCTGGGAAAATGGAAAATGCTCTTCTAGTGAATCACGGTAGATGGTAGTGAAGGGCAGGGTTAGGCGGAGAGAAAAGTGAAAAGTGATGGAGGTTACAACAAAGATGCGGGTAAAGGGAAAGAGAAGTTTTTCTTAGTTGTTCTACTGCAGCACTTCAAATTACTGGAAGTGATTTTCTCTGAAATATTGAGTGGAATTTTGCTGCTTTCAAGCTTTGGGGATAATAGCTTGCCAAATTGCACTGGTAGAGCATGACAAAATGGGATTATCTAAGTGGTTGATCAGCGGATCAAGCCCTGACCTGGTGTACAGTTGAGACTCCGTAATCATTGCCCAAGAGATTAGTCACCTGGTGGCGTGGTGCTTTCTGTTCACCTGGAGAACCTTTGTAAGCCTTAGCTTTGCTCCTGAGGTGTGTAATTCTATGCATAAATAAGCTACTCTGTTCTAATGCATTTGATAAAAACAGAAAACTGCCTGCAGTATTGTATTATCGGAGTATTGGTGAGATTATTATATTACCAAAGTGCTACGCATTACCAAGTTACTATTGTAAGCCCAGCTTTCCACAAAGAGACAGAATGGGGCACTTTGTAAGACCCCCAGAGCTGAGGGAGGTTCCTGTGCTCCAGCTACTCATGGGTTTTTAAATTTGTTACCTGTTACTTGAGTCTCCTTAGATAAACCACTTAATTTCTTTTCACTGGGGCTTTATAAACTACAAATAGAAGACTGGGTTAGACAACCTCTTGTCTGCCCTCTAGTTCTGACAGTGATTCCAGACAGTGTCCCCCTCTCGTAAACTTGATGTAAGACACATCACACTCCTATGAAAGTCCTTTTATGTTGCTTTCCCATCACATGGTTTCTTCCCATAAGAGTGTGTTTAATAAGTCTCTGTTGACTGAACAATATTCTTTTGTATGGCCAGGAGCTCTCAGAGATTTTTGCAAATATTCCTCAGGATTGGATGTCCAGGGCCTTACAGGAAGATGCCTCATCTTGCCAGTGACGTTCCTTTTGTGCTAGAACTGAAAGCTTGTATTTAGCCTTTGTGTTATATAAGTGACATTTTCCTGGAATAAATTTTAACTGCTGTAATTAAAAATTTTTTTCTTTCATAATTATGTTCTAGAGGCTGGGGCATGGGTTCATTTTTAATAAATGGAAAAGTGAAGTAATACAGGCAGAGGAGATTCACCTCAGAAAGAGAACTTAGTGGAAATACAACACCATCCTACCTCTGAAACTGGACAGCTACCCAAAGGAGAGGAATAGAAACCACAGGTGATGGAAAAAGTCTCAGACCAGTAAGAAGCAGGAAGAATAGTAAAGGAAGGGGCTGAGTCCTCGCCACAAGAGGAGTCGCAAAAACCTCCCTCTCTGGTTTCCAGGGAGTTTGTCAAACGGGAGATGGGTAGGAGGAGGGCTTTAATTTCCATCTTTAGTCAAAAAGAAACTACGGCCTGCTGCCTGCATCCCTGCAGGAAAAAAGGCAAGTCAAAGGAAGTGCCAGAAAAGTAACTTTCAGCTACTGTTTGTTTGTTTATAAAACATACAATGTGTCACCTGAAGTCACATGTATGTCAGTGAGGCTGGTGGATGAGGGAAGAATATGACTTATAAAAATAGAAATGGTCACTTTAAAGCAGAAGCTTGAGAATTTGGGGGACATGTCTGATCTTCCATCTGTCTGGAAAGCTCTAAGTTAATATTTTCCTAAATTTTTCACATACAGTTCACAATAAAAAGAAAAGGTAAAATTTGCCCATATCATTTTGGTGAATCCTGTCAAGGATGATAGGCCAGCCCTGAGACTTTGCCCATCCCATACTTAACCTGAGTAGCCTGAGAGTTACGGGATTACGTGTCATGGTTCATCAGGAATTTATGTTTGGAACACTTCTGAGTTCCATAACCTACCTGATTCCCCTTAGCAGTGCACTGTGGTCAAAAATCCAAAACTCCTGGGTGGTGTGGACTTTATCATTGTTATTCTCATGTCACTGCAAAGTGTCACTAAACATTGCTGTAAATTTACTCAATTGTAATTTACTTGATTTTAAAATTTATCCACATGAGTAACACCTAGTGGCATTTTGTGTACTTTGTGATTTACTTTTTATTTTAATGGCTGGTTTGTCTGTAAAAAAAATTAACCATAGAATTAATTTCACTCTTTATGGGACCACATTTTTTAAACATATTTTATTTATTTATTTGAAAGGTAGAGTTAAAGGGAGAGGAAGAAACAGAAAGAAAGATCTTCCATCTACTGGTTCAGTCCCCAAAATGGCCGATCTGAAGCTGGGAGCCAGGAGCCTCTTCCAGGTCTCCCATGTGGGTGCAGGGGCCCAAGGACTTGGGCCATCTTCTACTGCTTTCCCAGACCATAAACAGAGCTGGATTGGAAGAGGAGCAGTTGAGGCAGGAACCAGTGCCCATATGGGATGCTGGTGCCACAGGCAGAGACTTAGTCTTGTGCCACAGCATGTGGGGCCACATTTTTAATTCATACTCCTGCTAATGAAATATTTATAAAGAAAATTTAAAAAATGAGTATAATGTTATCCCACCCCTCCCCACCCATGACATCTTCATCCTTGTTCTTTTCAGTTCACAAGAGCTCCAAGACTATGTCAACCCATAGTGATTTCCATGTTATGGAAACTGCTCTACCTTTTATTATCTATCTTGTTTATTTGGGGAATAAGTCAACATTAGATCCTAAGTTAGCTGCTTCTGGTATCCTATTTCTAAATTTTAATCACAAGTTGTCACATGGTAGAGACTATACTTCTGAATTGTATCCCTTCCTCAAGGCACAGTGAGCATTTATACACAGAATATGGGTTTAATAGATTCATTGCCACTGGGGTTCTTTTTTTTTAAGATTTATTCATCCAGTTGAAAGTCAGAGTCACAGAGAGAGAGGGAGAGAGATAGATAGTTATAGATGGGGGGAGGGATCGTCTATCCACTGCTTCACTCCTCAGAGGGCTGCAACAGCCGGGGCTGGACCTGTCCTAAACCAAGAGCCAGGAGCTTCTTCCAGGTCTCCCATGTGGGTGGCAGGGGCCCAAGCCCTTGGTCCATCTTCTGCTGCTTTTCCCAGGCCATTAGCAGGAAGCTGGAGTGGAAGTAGTGCAGCCAGGACATGAACTACTGCCCATATGGGATGCCAGCACTGCAGTTGGAAGCTTTATCTGGTACAGCACAATGCCAGCCTGGCTCTATGCCTATGTTCTATGGATCTGTGAAAAGAATTAGAAGAGTCTGTGAACCTTGGCTGGAGAAAAAGTTGCTTTTATTTACTAGCCTTTAATTGGAAGTTTGTATTTCCTTTACTTTTGAATGCAACAACCAGAGTATTAATAAAACATAACTTTGTGTATATAATATATATTATACATATATAATAGAATAATATACATATATAATATATATTATATAATATATACATATAACAATATGCATATAATATTATATATTATATATTAGAGTAAATATTTCCTTATCACATTAGAGTTAATGCTGAATCTCAAAATATATATATCTATATTTGCTCCTATTTCAATTTTTAAAGGATTGACTTATCTATTTGAAAGGCAGCATGACAGAGAGAGACAAAGAGGAGACCTTCCATCTGTTTATTTACTTCTGAAATGACTGCAGCAGTTGGGGATGGGGCCAGGCTGTTACCAGGTGCCAGGAACTTCATTTGATTCTCCCACATTGGTAGCAGGAATTCAGATACTTGAGCCATCATCCACTGCTTCTCGGGTACATTAGCAGGGAGCTGGATTTGAAACAGCAACCTGGACTAGAACCAGCACTCCAACATGGGATGCAGGCATTGCAAGCAGTATCTACCTGCTCCCTCAAAATTTTAATTAGCAGACCAGTTGTTTAATCTTTCATGGTTAAAACTGAAACTAGCGTTGGGCACTTGGCATAGTGGTTAAGACTCCATATTGGAAAATGTTAATGAGTCTAAAGGGAGACATAAATTCCAATACAATAATAATGGGAAAAAATAATAATGGGAGACTTCAACACCCCACTTTCATCACTGGACAGATCAACCAGACAAAAATAATCAATAAAGAAATAGCAGAACTAATCTACTCTATAGACCAGATATATCTAATGGATTTCTATGGAACATTTCTTCCCACAGTTACAGAATACACATTCTTTTTTTTTTTCAAGGTTTATTTATTCATTTGAAAGTCAGAGTTAACACGGAAAGAGAGAAGGAGAGCAGAGAGAGAGAGAGATCTTCCATCTGCTTGTTCACTCCCCAGATGGCCACAATGGCCAGAGCTGCGCTGATCTGAAGCCAGAGCCAGGAGCTTCTTCTGGATCTCCCACGTGGGTGCAGAGGTCCAAGGACTTGAGCCCTCTTCCACTGCTTTCCCAGGTCATAGCAGAGAGCTGGATCAGAAGTAGAGCATCCAGGACTTGAACTGACACCCATTGAATGTCAGCACTGGAAGCGGCAGCTTTACCTGCTACACCACAGTACCAACCCCGAGAATACACATTCTTTTCATCAGTGCATGGGACGTTCTGTAGCATAAAACAAGTCTCAACAAATTTTTAAAAAATGGAAATCATAGTATGTATCTTTTCTGACCACAATGGAGTGAAGCTGGAAATTAATAATAAAATAAACTCTTGAAAATAAGCAAACACGTGGAGACTGACAACATACCCTGAATGAACAGTGAGTTGTAAAAGAAATCCAAAAACCTGAAAATGAATGAAAATGACAGCATATCAAAACTTGCATTGTTAAGAGGAAAATTTATATCAGTAAGTGCCTATATAAAAAATTGGAAAGGTATCTAATAAATGGTCTAACAGTGCATCTTAAGTCCCTGGGAAAACAAGAATAAACTAAACACAAATTTAGTAGAAGGAAAGAAATACTAAAAATAAAAAGAAATAAATAACATAGAAATAAGAAACTATACAAAATATGAGTGAATTAAAGAAATGTGTTTTGAAAAAATAAAATTGGTAAACCATTGGTCCAACTAAACAAAAAAGGGAGAAAACCCAAAGTAAGAAAAAAAATCAGAGATGAATATGTTACAGCTGATACAGAGATATACAAAGAATGATTAGGAATTATTAAAAAGAGCTAGATGCTAACAAATTGGAAAATCTAAAAGAAATGGATAGATTTCTGGACATATAATTTACCAAGATTGAAGAATTAAAAACACAGAAAAACTGAATAGACCAATAGTCAAGGCTGAGACTGAATCAGTAAAAAATAGCCTCCCAAAAGAGAAAAGCTGTGGGACTGGTGCTGTGCTGTAACTAGTAAAGCTGGTGCCTATGGTCCTCGCTGCTCCACTTCTGATCCAGGTCTCTGCTAATGCTCCTGGGAAAGCAGTGGAAAATGGCCCAAGTCCTTGGGATCCTGCACCCATGTGGGGGACCCCGATGAAGCTCCTGGCTCCTGGTTTTGGATCAGCTCAGCTCTGGCTGTTGTGGCCATTTGCGGGGGTGAACCAGTGGATGGAGGACCCTCTCTCTCTGTGTGTTTCTCTCTCTCTCTCTTTCTCTGTGTGTAAAACCCTTTCTTTTAAATAAATAAATAAGTCTTTTAAAAAAAAGCCCTGGCTTCACTGCTGTATTCTACTAAACTTTTAAAGATGAAATCATATCAATTTTTCTTAAACTACTCAAAGCAACTGAAAGGGTGAGAGCCTTCCCAACTCATCCAGTGAGGCCAGGATTACCTTAATTACAAAACCAGAGAAAGATGCAACATAAAAAGAGAAACTATAGACTAATAACCCTGATGAACATAGATGCAAAATTCCTCAACAAAGAACTAGTAAATGCAATCCAACAAACATGAAAAAGATCATCCACTCAGACCAAGTGGGATTTATCTCAGCGATTTGGGGATTGTTCAATATATGCATTCAACAAATTCATAAACATGATACAGTATACCAATAAAATGAAGGTTAAAAACCATGTGATTATCTCAATAGATGCAAAGAAAGCATTTGATAAATATAATATCCTTTCATTCTAAAAACTTAAAAATCATCATGGATTGGAAGAATATCATCAAAATGTTCATACTACCCAAAGCAATTTACAGATTCATTGCGATCCCAAAGTGCCAATGATATACATCCTAGATCTTAAAAAAGAAATTATGCTAACATTCATATGGAAACACAAGAGACCCCAAATAGCTAAAACAATCTTAAACAACAAAAATAAAGACAGAGGAATCACAATACCAGATTTCAAGACATACTACAGGGCAGTTAGAATCAATACACTTGGAACTGGCACAAAAATAGACTTGGATACCAATGGAACAAGAGAATAGAAAACTCAGAATTAATCCATGCTTCCATCACCAACTAATATTTGACAAAGGAGCTAAAATCAATCCCTGAAGAAAGAAAAGTCTTTTCAACAAATGGTGCTGGGAAAATTGGGTCTGCACATGCAAAAGCATGAAACAAGACCACTACCTTACACCTTATACAGCAGTCAACTCAAAATGGATCAAGGATATAAATCTATGACCTGATACTATCAAATTACAGGTGGAGAACATTGAAGAAACTTTGCAAGCCATTGTGTAGGCAAAGACTTCTTGGAAAAAATCCCAGAAGCACAAACAATAAAAGCAAAAATAAACAAATGGGATTACATCAAGCTAAGAAACTTCTGCACTGCAAAGGTAACACTACACGAGATGAATGACAGAATGGGAGAAAATATTTACAAACTCTGCAACTGATTAGGGATTAATATCTAGAATCTATAAAGAGCTCAAGAAACTCACCAGCAACAAGACAAACAATCCAGTTAAGAAGTGGGCAAAGGACTTGAATAGGCATTTTTCAAAGGAAGAAATTCAGATGGCCCACAGACACATGAAAAAATGCTCAGGATTACTAGCCATCAGGGAAATGCAAACAAAACCACAATGAGGTTTCACCTCACCCCAGTAGAATACCACTCAAACAGAAATTAAACACAACGATAATTGCTGGCAAAGATGAGGGGGTAAAAGGTACCCCAATCTACTGTTGGTAGAAATATAAACTAGTACAGCCAGTGTGGAACACAGTATGGAAATACCTCAAAAAGTTGAAAATAGATCTACCATATGAGCCAGCCATCTTACTCCTGGGAATTTACCCAAAGGAAATGAAGTCAGCATATGAACATTATTTGTGCCCCATGTTTATTGCAGCTCAGTGACAATAACTAAGATATGGAATCAACCCTGATATCTATCAACTGTTGACTGGATAAAGAAATTATAGTATATTTACAAAAATATGAAATCCTATCTTTTGCAACAAGATGATCACAGCTGCAAACCATTATATTTAGTGAAAAACCCCCCAAAACAGATATCATATATTTTCCCTGAGCTGAGGTAACTAAAATGTACCTGAAATGCAATGTATTGGAGTGAAATAAACATTTTGAGAATTGTTGATTGCTTATAGCCCTTGTCTCTTCAGTTGATTAACAGTATTTTGCTTTGCTTTGCTTTGCTTTGCTTTGTTTTGTTTTGTTTCTCTTCATACTATGTTGAACTATTTTACTTAGATTAAGGTTAACTATATGACCATTAAGTATACTGAAAATCGATCATTGTAAAAATTAAAAGTGGGAATCCAAGAGGGAGGGGGAGGAAGTGCCAGTATGTTACTAAATCTGTACATACGAAATATATAAGACTTTAAAACTTAAATAAAATTTAAAATAGAAGGTATAATGCTAGTTTTCAAACTAGGCTTTAAAAATAATTTTGTTAAATAACCTAAAAATAATTTACTGGGGCTGGCGCTGTGGCATAGTGGGTAAAGCCGCTGCCTACAGTGCTGGTGTCCCATATGGGTGCTGGTCGAGTCCTTGCTGCTCCACTTCTGATCCAGCTCTCTGCTATGGCCTGGGAAAGCAGTGGAAGATGGTCCAAGTAATTGTGCCCCTGCACCCATGTGGGAGACTCGAGGAAGCTTCTGGCTCCTGGCTTTGGACAAACTTAGCTCTGGCTGTTGTGTGGCCATTTGGGGAGTGAACCAGTGGATGGAAGACCTCTCCCTCTCTGTCTCTGCCTCGCCTTCTCGCTCTGTGTAACTCTGACTTTCAAGTAAATAAATATTTTTTAAAATAACTTATTTACTTTGTGATTTTGTTTCTTTTATTTCATGCATTTGACTCCCCATACTGTCAAAAATGTCTATGGCATAATAAAGCTTATAGCCTTCTATGTTGAAATAATGGGAGAATGAGTGAGTCCTTTATGCAGGAGCAGAGAATGTGGTATCTTTTTTTTTAAGATTTATTTATTTACCTGAAAGTAAGAGTTACACAAAGAGAGAAAGAGAGGCAGAGAGAGAGAGAGAGGGGTCTTCCATCCACTGGTTTACTCCCCACATGGCCACAACAGCTGGAGCTGTGCTGAACCAAAGCCAGGAGCCAGGAGCTTCCTTCGGGTCTCAAAGTGGGTGCAAGGCTCCAAGGACTTGAGCCATCCTCCACCGCTTTCCCAGGCCATAGCAGAGAGCTGGATCAGAAGTGGAGCAGCCGGGACTAGAACCGGCACCCATATGGGATGTTGGCACTGCAGGCGGCAGCTTTAACTGCTATGCTACCATGCCAGCCCCTATGTGGTGTTTTTAGTTAGGTTACTAACTGGCTGTGTGCCTTGGACAAGTTACTGAAGTTTGTAAGTTTGTGTGAGACATACTTAATGGCATAGTGTGTGTCATACAGTTAATGTCCAGTGTCTGCTAGTGTTTACTGTTCTTATTAAGACCTTCCAAATCCTATCTCTTTTTTTAACTTTTATTTAATAAATATAAATTTGCAAAGTACAACTTTTGGATTATAGTGGTTCTTCCCCCCATAATCTCCCTCCCACCTGCAACCATCCCATCTCCCACTCCCTCTACCATCCCATTCTTCATCAAGATTAATTTTCAATTATCTTTATATACAGAAGATCAATTTAGTATATACTAAGTAAGGATTTCAACAGTTTGCACCCACACAGAAACACTAAGTATAGAGTACTGTTTTAGTAGTAGTTTTACCATTAATTCACATAGTACAACACATTAAGGACAGAGATCCTACATGGAGAGTAAGTGCACAGTGACTCCTGTTGTTGATTCAACAATTGACACTCTTGTTTATGACGTCAGTAATCACCCTAGGCTCTTGTCATGAGCTGCAAAGGCTATAGAAGCCTCTTGAGTTCGCCAACTCTGATCTTATTTAGACAAGGCCATAGTCAAAGTGGAAGTTCTCTCCTTCCTTCAGAGAAAGGTACCTCCTTCACGATGGCCCATTCTTTCTACTGGGATCTCACTCACAGAGATCTTTCATTTTGGTCATATTTTTTGCCACAGTGTCTTGGCTTTCCATGCCTAAAATACTTTCATGGGCTTTCTAGCGAAATCTGAATGCCTTAAAGGCTGATTCTGAGGCCAGAGTGCTGTTTAGGGCATCTACCATTCTATGAGTCTGCTGTGTGTCCTGCTTCCCATGTTGGATTGTTCTCTCTTTTTTAATTCTATCAGTATTAGCAGACACTATTCTTGTTTATGTGATCCCTTTGGTTCTTAGTCCTATCATTATGATCAATTGTGAACTGAAATTGATCACTGGGACTAGTGAGATGGTGTTGGTACATGCCACCTTGATGGGATTGAATTGGAATCCCCTGGCACGTTTCTAACTCTACCATTAGGGGTAAGTCCGAGTGAGCATGTGCCGAACTGAACATCTCCTCCCTCTCTTATTCCCACTCTTATATTTAACATGGATCACTTTTGAGATAAATTTAAACACCTAAGAATAATAGTGTGTTAATTGTAGTGTGTTAATTAAAGAGTTCAACCAATGGTATTATGTAGAACAAAAAATACTAAAAGGAATAAAGTGGTAAGTTGTTCCTCAACAGTCAGGACAAGGGCTGATCAAGTCACCGTTTCTCATAGTGTCCATTTCACTTCAACAGGTTTCCTTTTAGGTGCTCAGTTAGTTGTCACCGATCAGGCAGAACATATGGTATTTGTCCTTTTGGGACTGGCTTATTTCACTCAGCATGATGTGTTCCAGATTCCTCCATTTTTGTTGCAAATGACTGGATTTCATTTTTTTTACTGCTGTATAGTATTCTATAGAGAACATATTCCATGATTTCTTTATCCAGTCTTCTGTTGATGAGCATTCGGGTTGGTTCCAGGTCTTAGCTATTGTGAATTGAGCTGCAATAAACATTGAGGTGCAGACAACTTTTATTTGCCAATTTAATTTCCTTTGGGTAAATTCCAAGGAGTGGGATGGCTGGGTTGGGTGGTAGGGTTAATTCAGGTTTCTGAGGAATCTCCAAACTGACTTCCATAGTGGCTTTACCAGTTTGCATTCCCACCAACAATGGGTTAGTGTCCCTTTTTCCCCACATCCTCGCCAGCATCTATTGTTGGTAGATTTCTGAATGTGAGCCATTCTACCCACGGTGAGGTGAAACCTCATTGTGGTTTTGATTTGCATTTCCCTGATTGCTAGTGATCCTGAGCAGTTTTTCATGTGTTTGTTGGCCATTTGGATTTCCTCTTTTGAAAAATGTCTATTGTAGATTCTGGTTATTAATCCTTTATTGGTTGCATAGTTTGCAAATATTTTTTTCCATTCTATTGGTTGCCTCTTCACTTTCCTGACTGTTTCTTTTGCAGTACAGAAACTTCTCAATTTGATGCAATCCCAATTGTTAATCCTATTCTCTTTTCAACTTAACTTTGCTGAAGAAGATCTGTAATTCTTCACATTTGCTATTCAGTCCCTTTTGGGCTGTCTAGACTGACTCAAGATTCTATAGAGAACATTGCATTGGTTACTAAATTCTAGCTTTAATATCAACTATATATATATGATTTTATCCTTATTGATTTTAGTCAGCTTTCCAATTAACATATATGCTGATACAATAAAACACAAGTGAGCAGTTATGAAATAAAGTTTGGGGATTAGTGAAATCAAGTTTGTGCCAGATGTCTGAATTGTTCAGCCTATGGTTGGAGCTACCATGTGCGCTAGAATTATTATCAAGTATATGTCAAAAAATTCTGCTGATTATATATTTTTGGTAATTGCTTTTTCTGGAATACTAATGCATTTTTAAGATACAATGTTTAACATAGTTCTGTTATCTCTCTCTTTGAAGCTTTTCCTTAGTATCTTAGTCTGTTTTTTGCTGGTATAGCAGGATATCTGAGACTGAGTAGTTTACACTGAGCATAAATTTATTTCCCAGAGTTCCAGAGGCTCATAAGTCCGAGAGTAAGGCAGCAGCATCTGGTAAGAGCGTTCTTGCTACATTATCACATGGTGGAATGCAAAAGGGCAGAAGAGGGGAAAGAAAGCCAAACTTAGCCTTTTAAAAATTTATTTTATTTTATTTGAGACACACACGTACAGAGTGAGAGAAAGACAGAGAGAGAAAGATACCCACAACAGACGAGGCCCCCAGCCAGGCCAGAGACAGAAAGCAGGTCTCTCACATTTGTGACAGGAAGCCAAGTGCTTGGTGTATCACTGCTGTGTCCCAGGATACACATTAAGAGAAAGCTGGATCAGAAGCAGAGCTAGGACTTAAATCAGGCAAGCCAACATGGAATATGGGAGTCCTGGCTACTGTACCAAAGGCCCCGTCCCTCAGCCACTCCCTGTTAACAGACTTCATCCACTCAAAAAGCAGACTGTCCCCTGTCCTAATCACTCTTCAAGGTCTCACCTCTTAAAACTGTTGCATTGGGATTAAGTTTTTGATATATGCCTTTTGGAGGACACATTCAAACCCTATCAATTAATAACAACATATCTACCAGTCTTATTATTGAAATGTATTTGGAATATCTTCAGTGTATCTGTGAAATTTTTAAATCACCATCTAGTGTGTATTCTAATTAGGTGATGTTCTCTCTTGTGGCCATTCTTTTTGATTAGCCATTGGATACAGGATGTTTCATTTTCTAATGTTCAGGGAGAACACAATAATACTAAATGTATTACTGACTAGAGGAAGGCCTGTAACAGAGACTCCAAAGATAATGGTGGCTTGTCTCACACAAGTAACAGGACAAGTAAACATTCTCTGTTTCCCAAAGTCATCCAGGGACCCTGCCTAGATGGGCAGCTGTGGAACATGGTCATCTGCATGCTTAATTCTGACTGTGTGTACATGTAGGTTTCAGTCAACAGTAAGAGGAACAAAGTGGGAGGGTCACCTACTACCTCACAGCCTGGGATATTCAGTGGGACATATCAATCAGATTCACTATTAGCTTTATTTGTTTATTTCTGATAGTTTATTTGTTGTATTGGAAATAAAACATATTTAGATTATCAAGTTTTTCTTTTCCTTCCTTTTAGTTAGTTAGGATGAGAGCAAGAGGAAGGGGGACAGAGCTCCCATTTGCTGATTCACTCTCCAATTGCAAACCATGGCCTTGGAGCTGAAGCCAGAAGCTGGGAGCTCAATCCAGGTAGCTTGTAGGAAACCCAGTTACTTGGGCCATCACCAGAGTTTCCCAGGGTCTGCATTGTCTGGAAGCTAGAATCGGGCGCTGGAGCAGGAGCCAAAGATTGATCCCATGCACTTGTAACATGGGATGCAGACATCCGAACTGGCATTGTACCTGCCAGGGAAAGCACTTGCCCTTACAGTCTTCTTGAGAAATGTAAGAATAGCTGTACCTGTCTGCTAGGTGAAGGAGGGAACAGATTCTGCTGGATGCCCAGCATTCTCCAATGAGGAATGAGTTTCTATTTAAAAAAAAGAAACTGAGAGTTTACAGAGCACTTTTATGCATGTTTTTTTTTATTTTCACCCAACAAGATTGAATGTATCAGACAGCTGGAATTTCTCACACATATTTCCAAAGTAAAATATATCTCTAAGCAGTCATTATTGAAAGCTTTATGCTACATGTTTGGGGGATTCATAAAGTAATGCCTGAACCCTTGCCTTCCCCCAAAGAGCTTCCATAGGAAATAGGAACTCAGAAAAAAAAAACCAAAAACCAAAAACCAAAAACCAAAAAACAAAAAACAAAAACCAGCTTAAGCTGGCAATTGAAGGGAGGTAAAACAAGTCCCTATAGTTAATTGCCAAGAAAAGGGTGGATATGGAAAATAGTACAGGAATTTAGAAGAAGATAATTTAACAGCAATTTTGGTTGTGGGCTTTGTAGAAAAGAATGATATGAACTGGATTTTGAGAGAATGGAGAGATTTGAAAGGCAAATA
Organism: Oryctolagus cuniculus; assembly: GCF_964237555.1. NCBI lineage: Eukaryota > Metazoa > Chordata > Mammalia > Lagomorpha > Leporidae > Oryctolagus > Oryctolagus cuniculus. The sequence continues at coordinate 9,316,689 of NC_091444.1, read as the reverse complement.
GATTGAAGTTATTCCATATAAGGGTAGAAATCTATCTCCATAATTGAAAATGAATCATGATGAAGAATGGGATGGGAGAGGGAGTGGGAGATGGGATGGTTGTGGGTGGGAGGGAGGTTATGGGGGGAAAAACCGCTATAATCCAAAAGTTGTACTTTGCAAATTTTTATTTATTAAATAAAAGTTGAGAAAAAAAATCTATCTCCAACTCCCATAGACAGTGTTTGAGATGAGTGTGGACTCTGTCACAATAAAATTTATTCAATGAATAAAACAAAAGTAAGAAACTATGAGATTTACTAAGGATATATTTAGTTATTGCTTGGGCTGAAATGAAATAATCAAAATGTTAAATGACTGAAAGATAAGGCATTTGGTATATGTTGTAAACACCAATGGGTTTTATAAGGAAAAGTTAGTGTAAACTGAGTCAGATAGCTAACTGCTGCTATTTGCAATAGCTACTGCACGTGGTGGCTTAGAAATGTCTTTTCTTTTTTGCAGAGAAAGCTCTCTCAGACACTTTGTCCACAGGAGGAACCTTATATTGAAATTGTGTATTTTATGGATCACTCCTCTCCTGTACTTTACTTAACCTGAGGGCAGAAAAGATTTGATTGTCTACTAAATATTCACTGTTCACTTTTATAGTATAGATTTGTCACTTGGAAGTGGCTGTCCAACTAGGACCTACATTTTCCAAACACCCTTGAGGATTTCTGAGACTATGGAGCTAGTTTTGGTCAATAAAATGTAGAAGAAAATTATCCTGTTGCCCTCACTCCATGAAAACCTCTGTGGGGTTTTCTGCTTCTGTTCTAACTGTGCCAGCTGGATGTTGATGGGCAGCCTGACTCCATAAGCATACCTTGAGAGTGACATAGATCTCAGAATGGCTGCTTCAGAACAGAACCTCTTTGCTACACTCTCAAACAGAGACTTGACATACTGGAGAAACGGACTTTTGTTATATAAAGCCACCGGGATGTTGTCTGTTTCCTCTGATGCTGCAAGTAGCATTTACTTAAGAGACTAGTTGGTACCAGCAATCATTGTTCTATTGCTTATCTTTTAATGTGCTTAGTAAATTACCTTTCCTATGAAACAATGTAATAAATTATTAAGTAAAGTAGACCACATACATTAGGTTCTTCAAAAAGAAAATACCAAGAATCAATTTTTGGCACTTTTAAATTACTTTATTTGAAATAAGATATTTTTTGATAAATGCGAATATGTTGAATTTATTAATTAATTGAAATAAAAATAGAGTTAATTTTAACACACACATCCTAAGGTGATTTATAAGGTGCAGATGACCTAGGCTGTCAGGGAGAGAACAACACCGAAAATGGAAACATCATTTTTGTTCAACAAGTTGATACGTTGATCTTGTGTCAGTCCATCATGATAGAGATGTGGCTTAGTCTATTTTCTCTCCCTGTAACATAATACCCAAGGTTGGGTCATTTATAACAGGAAGAGGCTTATTTTGGCTCATAATTCTAGAGGCTGGGAAGTCCATGGTCTGGTGGCAACACTTGGTGAGGGCCACCAGCTGCTTCAGCTCATGGCAGAACGCAGAAGGGAAATCTGGCGTGTAGCAAAGAAGCAGGGTTCAGGGGCAACCTGGCTGGATAGAGTCCATTCTGCCTGTAACTAGGCCAGTTCTAGGAAAACAACGATGTAGTCACATGAGAAAAATATTCATTCATCCATGAAGACTCTGCCCCATGACCCAAACACCTCCCACTTGGCCCTGTCTGCCAGCACTACCGCACTGAGGCATTGTTTCCACAGATGAACTTCGGGGGACACACTCAGACCTCAGCAGGACATTTTCTTGTTTCTTCCTTTCGTGGTCTCCATTTTCCTTCCTTGATTTCCCTGCTTCAGTTCCCAGCCTTCCTGCTATCCCTTGCTTCTAGTTGGGGAACCAGAAGCTTCCTGTTAGCTTTGAGATAGGCCATTTTGGGATTCAGGAAACTAACACAGCAGGCCTACAGCAACTTAAAAGGACTTCTCAAATTGACTCTCCTTGGCAGCCTGTACCTCACAGAGCCCATGACCATTCTGCTTTGTGGTGTTTCCTTTGATCCTGGCCCAACTCTTTGTCATTCTCATCCATAATTTTAAAATTCTTTCTCTGCTTTTCAGCTTCTTTCCAGGGACTCTCCCATTATAGATCCACAGCCGGTTTTCCAAGCAGTTGCCCTCAAATATTTAAGGAATGTAGGCCTTGTAGCCCTGTCTGTAATGATCAGCTGGTCAGCTACTCTGATAACTCTCTGTGACCTCCAGTTAGCCTTAACCCAGTTTCAAAATCTGCAGTCCTTCTATTTATTTTCTTTGCTTTTTGCCCACATTTTCTCTTTCTACTCTTTTTCCTTCTCTTAGAAAATTGAGTCAACCATGTCTATTTCATAACCCACCACTGGGTTCATTTCAAAAGTCTAGCCTTGGAATTGAATATTTTAAAAGTTGAATTCTGTGTTCTTTATTTTTACAGTTGATTACTATTAGGCACATATCCGTCGGTGAAGTAGCAATTTCATAGTAGTGGAAATACCTAAGGAGTGAATAATCAAGTTGTCATTCTAATCTGTGAAGCTGGAAAGAGTAATTGAGCAGTAGTATAACCCAGGAACACTGAATACTTTGAAAGTGTTTTAAATGATGATTAAGGATACCAAGCAAGATAAAGCAAATTCTCAAAATAGCAGATATAGAAATGAATGTCTTATAGAAGCTTTTTGATTATGATTGAGAAGTTTCATCATTTAGTTGGATGATGCCATTATCCAGACAAGTAATATTTACCAGTAGTGAAAAAGAATAGTTGTAAAAAATAATTCTGCCACTAGGTGGGTAAATTGCTTTACCTTGATGAACCTTGATTTACTAACCATCTATAAAATAGAAATAGTAACTGCTCATTCTACCTAACAGTATTGTTATGGAACTGATGAAATAACATATAAGGATACTTCAAAATGTTTATGGAAAATGGAATTAAAAGACAAGTTTATTTTGAGGTAAAAATATTGAAAACCATGTAAAAAGGTTTTCAAATTATTCATGGAAACTACATACCAAGGAGAAACTATGCATGGATTTCAGTATTTTTTGTGTCAAAATATACTTATCTTTTAATTCTATTTTCCATGAATTTTTAAAGAACCTGTATGTTAGAGTTGTGAATGTCATTTCTGCATTTCATCTTCCTGTCTTGCACTGAAGTCTACACATGCCGTCTTCCAGATTAAATGATGGTATTGACGGCAAAATATGTGCCTTCTGGTCGCAGCACATGGCCCAGCACTGTATTTACAGAATAGCCTTAACAAATATTTGTTATAAATATTGAGCAGAAGTTTGAACTAATGTTGCCTTGTTTCATTCTATTACATAATGTGCTGAGTTAACAACCAGGTGTGACTCCTAAAGTTCAAATAACTTTTGGAAAGTAGGTGGATTATAAATTCTAAGCAAATTATTGTCGCTCCCCCTCTTCATGGAGGAACGACACTAAGCCCTGCCTAGGCTTCATATCCGAGTCACGGCACCATTATGTCGCTCCCCCTCTTCATGGAGGAACGACACAAAACCCTGCCTAGGCTTCATATCCGAGTCACGGCACCATTATGTCGCTCCCCGTCTTCGTGGAGGAACGACACAGGACCCTGCGCTGTTCTTTCGTCTGCTCGGCCCTCCCCGGGTTTGCTGCTGGTTCTTCCCGGGTTGGCTACTGGTCCTTCCCGGGTTGGCTGCTGGTCCTTCCCGGGTTGGCTACAGTCCCTTCCACCTCCGTGGAAGGGCGGTTCCCCCTGGCCACTTTCCCCACTTCCGCAGGGGAGCGGCACACCGCTGGCCGGCTCTCTCGGGGGCTGCACAGGTGTTCCCCTTAGATGTTCCTGGTGCATGCCGTCTCTCTCCTCCTTTATAGTCCTCTTCCACCAATCCCAACTCTGCTACCCACACGCCGAGTATGCTGCTCTCCTCCAATCAGGAGCAGGTCCCACAGTTTATTGGTTGAACTGGAGGCAGCTGTGTAGAAGCTGTTTCCCTTCTCAGCGCCATATTGTGGGAGAGCAGATGCATAGAATAAGTCTTAATTCCAGTAACTTAGTCTAGTCCGAGTTGCTCCCAGTTGCTCCCCACAATTATGATATTTTGCACCTGAGGTCTCAGATGACGTTAGAAAGAGCTTTGGAACTGATTAGTGTCCTTCAGTTGGACCCCATTAAGGTAAAGGGGCTGATCTCTGGATCCTACAGTGAACATTCATTGGCTACAGACTGTTCCTAAAGAGGGCATATAAACCTGAGCAATTTCTGAAGTGCAACTCAAGAGGGAGCTCCAGCAGCCTGTGTTCCTAGCTGCAAGAGGAATGAGCACCTAGGGGTTCTGAGAGAGACTGGGTACCTTGGCCACCACTGTGTCGATACTGCTCACCTCTTACATCATCCAGAGTGAACTGCTTTATGTAGTGAGCATCCACAAGCAACTGGAAGAAAGGAGAAATCTTTACAAAGGAAGATCAGTAGTGTGAAGTACTCAAGGAGCATACCACTTACTTCATTTCCTCTTGAGGCCACAACTGGTACTTATCTTATATTTTATTACTCATTCTAGATCCTTCTCGCTGTCCAATTCACCCTGTCCCCTACCTCTCTTCCAGAAGGAGACTGACCACAATGTCATTTCACTTTGCTTCATAGGCAGGACTTTCCAATGGGAAATGCTGCCTCTGTCCAACATTACTTTCAATTGGGTAGCAAATTTAATCTAATTCTGTATTTTTTTTTTTTTTGAGAGGCAGAGTGGACAGTGAGAGAGAGAGACAGAGAGAAAGGTCTTCCTTTTGCCATTGGTTCACCCTCCAATGGCCGCTGCGGCCAGCGCACCGCGCTGATCCGATGGCAGGAGCCAGGAGCCAGGTGCTTTTCCTGGTCTCCCATGGGGTGCAGGGCCCAAGCACTTGGGCCATCCTCCACTGCACTCCCTGGCCACAGCAGAGGGCTGGCCTGGAAGAGGGGCAACCGGGACAGAATCCGGTGCCCCGACCGGGACTAGAACCCAGTGTTCCAGCGCTGCAAGGCGGAGGATTAGCCTAGTGAGCCGCGGCGCCGGCCTAATTCTGTATTAAATCAACAAACTCCCAATACTGAGTTCTCTGACCTGCTTGTGTTGGTGACTTTTGGCCTCCACATTAATATTTTAATTTTATTTCTCAAATAATCAGAACTTGGCTGGAAGGGCATTGTTCAGTGATAACCTCTCCAGGCCACTGCATCTCCATAAGGAATTAGGCTGCTGTATATGTTTGCTAGCAGTGTTGGTGATATCTGCTGATACAAGACACCTCTTCTAGTTCTTGTTGAGATGTAGAGTGATGTGGCCTTCAGTGCAGAATCCTGTCAGTTCTTTCACCACAGTGCTTTATCAGCATTTGGGCAGTACACTGTTCCTGTCCTGTGTGTTCTCAAAGCTTTACAGAACATTCAGTGAATTTGTCCTTTGAGTGTTTATCACACTTTTATTACTCTCCTCCCTCCCTCAGATTTTGGATCTGAACCAAAGGCAAATATGTTGTCAGCCACCTGCTCAAAGTAGCTTGTTTTTTCCAGTTTAGTCTGTTTTTAGGTCAAATTTCTCTATCACAAATCTCTTATCATAGGATGAATTCTTTGAAAGGTAGTTTCTTGGTCTCTGAGGGGAATCAGTTTGGTGAGTCACACCTTTAGTTTGCCTGATGTGCCCTGAATTCATACCTCCTGTCTGAATCTCAGGTTAGCCACTGAGCTTTTGAGAGCCATCCACCACATTTACTTCAAATTCTGAAAAGTACTAGGCAACTGACCAGTTATAATCTCAAAGTATTTATATTAGTGTGAGATGTAGCCCTAAACTGAGTCAAAATTAGTGAGTGGAAAACACAATGTTACAGTGGTTAAAAAAAATGAAATCTGGTCATTTGCAACAAAATGGATGAATCTGGAAAACAACATACTTAGTGAAATAAGCCAGTCCCAAAGGGACAAATACCATATGTTCTCCCTGATCTATGAGAAGTAATAGAGCACCTAAAATGAAATCTGTAGAAGTGAAATTGACACTTTGAGAAGGGATAACTTGAGCTACTCTTGTCTTGACTCTCAAGGAGCAGTTTAGTTTTTTTTTTTTTTTTCCGGTTTTCTCTTCATACTATTTGTTGAACTCTTTACTTAACGTAGAGTTAATCATATGTTTATAAAGTGAATTGAGATGGATTTCAGTAAAAACTGAGTTGGAATAAGAGAGGGAGAAGGAAGTTTGTAACTGTAAAGCTGTTAGTTCTGTGTACATTCCTACGGACTTAATTCTAAGGGTACAATTTAAAAACTTGCTATGGGACTCCAAATCTCATTAAGCTAGGTGTTAAAAATGCCATCTTAATTGTTAAGTAATCATATTAAGTGTTAAAGTGAACATATAGATAGGATTAAGTGTTAATGTGATCACATAAATTAGATCATGTGTTTGATAATAATAATAGAATTAAAAAGGAGAGAGAATGTTCCAATATGGGAAGCAGTCCACACAACAGACTCATAGAATGAAAATCACTTTAAGTAGCACTCTGACCTCAGAATCAGCCTTTAAGGCTTCCTCGTCTGGCTAAAAAATCCCATGAGAGCATTTTAGGCATGGAAGGCCAAGACACTGTGGGAAAAAAATGTTCTACTTGAAGGATCTCTGTGAGTGAGACCCTAGTAGAAAGAAGTGGCCATTAAAGAAGGATGTACTTTTCTCTAAAGGGAGGAGAGAACTTCCACTTTACTTATGGCCTTGTGTAAATACTGATGGAGTCTTTGGATTCAGAAGGCTTCCATAGCCTAGGCAGCTCATGTCAAGGCCTCTGGTGATCACTGACATCATACATAAATACCTTGTTAAATTAACAATAGGAGTCACTGTGCACTTACTTCCCATGCAAGGCTTTTGTCCTCAATGAATTGTATTATAAGAGTTAACTGTAAAACAGTTCTGACATTTTGTGTGTGTGTGTGTGTGTGTGCGTGCGTGTGTGTGTAAATTGTTGAAATCTTTACTTGGGTTAAAACCGCGCCCTGTAATGCTGGCATCCCATATGGGTGATGGTTTGAGTCCTGGCTGCTTCACTTCCGATCCAGCTCTCTGCTATGGCCTGGGAAAGCAGTAGGAGATGGCCCGAGTTCTTGGGCCCCTGCACCCATGTGGGAGACCTAGAAGAAGCTCCTAGCTCCTGGCTTTGAATCAACTCAGTTCTGGCCATTGTGGTCATTTGGGGAGTGAACCAGTGGATGGAAGACCCCCCCGCCCCGGCTCTCCCTCTCTGTAACTCTGTCTTTCAAATAAATAAAAATAAATATTTTAAAAAAAGAAAAAAAAAGATAGAGTTGGTATTCTGTGTACAAATCTAATTGAAATCAATCTTAATGGAGAATGGGACTGGGAAGGGAAGAGGGAGGAGGAGTGAGAGTGGAAGTGTGGGTGGGAGGTGGGTATGGTGGGAAGAATAACTATATTCCTAAAGTTGTACTTGTGAAATTTGTATTCCTTAAAAAATAAGCTAAAAAGCAAAACACAATGTTGTGTGGCCAACGTGTTTTCACTTAGTTTTTTATCAGTTGTAAAAATTTCCATCACTTATTCTTTTCCTGCTTCTTAGCCTTCACCTCCTTTTTTTTCATGTTGTTTTTGGCACTTCCTATCTGAAGTTGCATCTGAAATAAGTATTTCACATATTGTTCTCATCCATAGCTTACATCCTCTTTTCCAGGCAGCACTATCTCAAAGAACATCACAAGGTTAGAGAGATAACCTCCACCTAATGTGGGAACTAAATAAAACTATGTTGTGATGGAGCGATTGCTATTTTTTCCAGGATGGCTCCATGTATATCTTTCGAGATGAACTAAGGAATTGTTTCTTTTTGAAAGCAAAGTAAATTCATTTCAATGTATTTATATTCCTTAGGAGAAAACTCCCTAACTGCTCCAATAAATAATCCCCAAATTTGAGTCAGTTTTATTTATCCCTATCAAAAATGTCAGTGTGGGTTGTATGACTATCATGCCTAGGTGTGGCATTGTAATGTCAGGTTCCTTTTCTTCTTCTTTTTAATGTTTTTCATTGTATTGGGAAGGCATATATATATATATTATATATATATATATATATATATATGATAGAGAGATTTTGTGTCTGCTAGCTTATTCATCAAATAAATAACCATAACAGTGGGGGCTGTGGCCAGACCAAAGCCAGAAGCCTGGGACTCAGTCCAGGTCCCCCACCTGGGTGGCAGGGACCCATGTACTTGAATCATGGCCTGCTGCCTTCCAAGGTGTGCATTAGCAGGATTCTGGTTAGAAGTAGAGTAGCCAGGACTCAAATCAGGTATTCTGGTATGGGATGCGGGAGTCCCAAAGTGATGACTTAACCACCGTTTCAAATGCCTACCTAGGTTCCTTTGTTTCTAGCAGTGCTTTCTGTAGAAAGTGGAAAATAGAAAAGAGAAAGGAATCAGGTTTGTCTCCACCAGTACTCATGTTGAGACTTAATTCGTTGATGTGATGGTGGGACCATCAATAGGTAATCAGGTCTTGGGGGCAAGAAGATGCGGCCATTAATGTGGTTCTTATGACAGTGGATTTATTATTGCAAGAGCGGGTTGTTAAAAAGTGGACCTGGGCCGGCGCCGTGGCTCACTAGGCTAATCCTCCGCCTTGAGGCACCGGCACACCGGGTTCTAGTCCTGGTCGGGGCGCCGGATTCTGTCCTGGTTGCCCCTCTTCCAGGCCAGCTCTCTGCTGTGGCCAGGGAGTGTAGTGGAGGATGGCCCAAGTGCTTGGGCCCTGCACCCCACACCCCATGGGAGACCAGGAGAAGTACCTGGCTCCTGCCATCGGATCAGTGCGGTGCGCCGGTCGCAGCGCGCCGGTCGCAGCGTGCCGGCCGCGGCGGCCATTGGAGGGTGAACCAACGGCAAAGGAAGACCTTTCTCAAATATTGAAGGCTATTCCTTACTTATCTCAGTGTCTCCAGCTCCTGACATGACTTGTCACATATGGCAGGTGTCATTACTGGTGAATCTGTTAATTTAGCAATTAATGATTAGACTCTTTTCTTGACTAGCCTTTAGAAAATGATCTAGACTCTTTTCTAGAAATACATAGGTGAGTCTAATATTCTGAAGCATGAATTAAGAAATCACTGAGCAAGGAATATTTTGTGCTTCTTCCCTATAATTTTGGTACTTTTTTCTGGCTGCATAGATATGAATTATAATCATTTTAGTCAAAATTAGGCCAATAAACATTCTAGGAAATATTTTATTTGGTTCTTAATAAGGGAACATGTTCCTCCAATTACTTGTTCACAGTGGGTTATCTGTAAATCCCAAATTAATTGACAATTTTCTTTTTTTAACAAATGTACTAGATTAGGAGTACAGTCTGTTTTAATGGACAATTCAAGTTGAACATTTTAAAGCTGAATGTAAAAGATGAAACCAATGCAGAAAGTGTTGATCTCTTACTGTTTTTCTAAAAAGATTTATTTATTTTATTTGAAAGTCAGAGTTATACAAAGAGAGAAGGAAAGGCAGAGAGAGAGAGAGAGAGGGAGAGAGAGAGATCTTCCATCTGCTGGTTCACTCCCCAATTGGCCACAATGGCCAGAGCTGCACTCATCTGAAGCTAGGAGCCAGGAGCTTCTTCCTGGTCTCCTACGCAGGTGCAGGGGCCCAAGCACTTGGACCACCTTCTACTGCTTTCCCAGGCCATAGCAGAGAGCTGGATCAGAAGTGGCGCAACCAGGACTCGAACCAGCGCCCATATGGAATGCCAGCACTGGAGGCAGTTGTATTTATTCTTTAAGATCCATTCTGATTATATCTTCCCTGTGTGTAATACTGTAACAAATAAAAATGAACATCAAATATAGAAAAAAATACCTTTTTTTCCTGGACAGACAAATCAAGTGTCTATTAGAATGTACTATTTCAATAACTCTTCTTTACTAAGAGAGCTTAATTAACATTTTAGCAGTCTTAGATTTCCTTTGAGAGATGGAGAGGTTTTTCTTTTGGGTGACAAAATAGTATGTACAATCGGAATGTCCCTAAAATATGTGAGGTTTTCATACTTAGCTAGGTACATGTGAGACATCTAATATTGGTTAGGAGTTTGACAATGAAGCAGACGAGAGGATGTGAACATTAAATTATAAAGAACAACATAATCTTTTGAATTGAAAAAAAAATCACTTACAGTGCACCATTTTGTATTTAAACAAATCAGTTCCCCAATCCTGCAAGCTTCACTCCTTTTCCACTCATGAATCCTACAATATTTTCCCTAAATAACTATTTCAAATCAAAATGCGGTCCCTGTGGATTTATGAATTTGGTTCTTATGCACTTAGATTCAAATTCATGACTATAAATTTTGGTGGTTGTAAAGTAAATTAAATTACAGCAAAATCTTTCTTTGCTTAAAATTTCAATTTTTCTTTTAATTCATTTATTTGAGATTCAGGGTTACAGAGAGAGGGAGAGACAGAAAGAAAGGTCTTCCATCTGCTGGTTCACTCCCCAAATGGTCACAACAGCTGGAGCTGGACTGATCCAAAGCCAGGAGCCAGGAGCTTCTTCCTGATCTCCCACATGGGTACAAGGGCCCAAGCACTTGAACCACCTTCCACTACTTACCAAGGGCATGAGCAGAGAGAGCTGGATCAGAATAGGAGCAGCCGGGCTACAAACCAGTGCCCATGTGGGATGCTGGAACCACAGGCAGGTGCTTAACCTACCTCGCCACAATGCCAAAACCTAAAATTTCAATTTGAGAAGATAAAATATTAAAATTGCCACAATTCAGGCATTCAAATCATCAAATTATATATTCAGGGACTTTGATAATTTCATGGAAAAAATGGAATTAAAAGATAAAAAATAAACTTTATTTCTCAACTTCCTTCAAGGTCAAATCAATTTTGTAATCAATGATACTAGCCATTTAACCCTATAAATTTGAGAGTCTTGGGAATTTAATTATGTAAATTCAATCTCTCTTTTTTGTACATTTTTAACTGAATGAAAATGAGTGCCCTATAAAGATGTTTTTATGGGCTGCCGCAGTGGCATAGTGGGTAAAGCCGCCACCTGCAGTTCCGGCATCCCATTTGCATGCCAGTTTGAGTTCTAGCTGCTTCACTTCCAGTCCAGCTCTCTGCTATGGCCAGGAAAGCAGTAGAAGATAGCCCAGGACCTTGGTCTTCTGCACCCACATGGGAGACCCGGAGAAGCTCCTGGCTTTGGATAGGTGCAGCTCTGGCAATTGTGGCCATCTAGGGAGTGAACCAGCAGATGGAAGCCCTCTCTCTCTCTCTCTCTATATATATATATATATCTTTCTCTCTCTCTCTCTCTCTGCCTCTCTGTAACTCTGCCTTTCAAATAACTAAATGCATCTTTTTTAAAAAGGTTTTTAAGATTATAAAATAAAAAGTCAGAAGGAAGCAAATTAGGACTGTAAGGTGGATACCTAATGATTATCTATTGAAACTCTTGCAAAATTGGCCTTGTTTGATGAGAGGAATAAGCAGGAGCATTTTTATGGAAGAAAAGGAGGCCTACGGAAGCTTTCCTGGGTATTTTCTGCTAAAGGTTTGGCTAAGTTTCAGAAAATACTCTCTTGATAAGCAAATATTATTGTTCTTTGGTCCTCTAGAAAGTCAACAAGCAAAAGCCTTAAGCATCTCAAAAACCTACTGCCATGACCTTTGCTCTAATCAGTCCACTTTTGCTTGGATTGGATCAGTTCTCCATCTTGGTAGCCATTGCTTTGATTGTGATTTGTCTTCAAGATTGTACCAGGAAAGCCATGATTCATCTCCTGTTTTAATTCTTCCAAGAAACACTCCAGAGTCTTAATCCCACTGTTTAAAATTTCCACCAATAATTCTGCTCTTATCTGTGGCTCATCTGGGCGCACTAGTTTTGGCACTCATTAAGGCTAAACTTTTGTTCCAGTTTATTTGGAAACCAGAAAGTTTGCTTTTCAGTCAGAATTATGTAAACTTAGCATTTATATGTCTATGGTGTTGGTGATTGTTTCTGGTGTTAATCTAATTGTTGAAAACAACTGGGACATGAACAAGATTATTGTATGCTTCATAACTTGATTTGGATGGTCTGCCTCTGTAGATTTCATCTTCCACATAGTCTTATCCTTTCTTTTTTAAACATTGTAAAAATTAGTAATAATTGTACATTTTTATAGGTTGTGACATTTCAATAAATGTATACAATGTGTACCAATCAAAATGTTATCCTTTGGTAAATGTTGATTTCTTTGGGGCATTGTCCCTGTTGTAGGTATGGAGGACAGGTTTTTTGAACTTCAGACAGTAAGCTGAATGAGGCTCACATAGACAGCAAGCATAGGCAGCAGAGATTTATTCTAGGAAGCAAATACACTTTACAGGCAGGGTAGAGTCAGGGCTTGGAAAGGGCTTACCTTAGGCTCGAAGAATGACTTCGTTTAGAGTCTTCTCCCAGAGTCACAGGCAAGAGTACACTCCATAGGACTGTAGGAGCTGGGTTCTGAGAAGAGTTCAGGGCTCCAAGTTTGATTTGAACTGTGAATTTGTAGCCATATTTTCATAGAAGGGAGAGAGAGTTGTTGCCAGGGAGAGTTTTGCCTAATTTCCTGGGTGGAGGTGTACTGGTATCCCGGGTGGATCACTGTTGCTGGGGAGTCCTGGAACCAGGAGTCCTGGATAGAGAGGTGCTAGTGTCCTGGGCTGGCCATTACCTCATGCAAGCAGACAGGCAGTCTCTAAGCCAGCTGGTCTTCAAGCTGGCATTTTCAGATCAGCAGAACAAGAACTCCTAGCATTTACAGCCTCTTGAACTTCCCTCTTGTTGTTTTCCCTGAACCCTAGCTACGTCCCGCCTCAATTCCCATAAACTTCCTGAAGCATCAGTGATTTCACCATCCTTCCAGCCAAGCTTCACCGTAAAGTTAAGGTTTGCTTTTGCTCCAGTTTTAGAATAGTTCATGTTGCTTTGAAAGGGGTTCTTTTTGCACTGATATTCTTCTTAGCACCACAAATTAGATCTTATTCAGACCTGTTATAACAATTTAGTGTGAGTTTATTTTGGTGCAAAAGAATTTTTGAAGTCCATGCATGGTTTTTTCAAGTAGGTAATTTACATGAACTTGTTGAAGACCCACATGTAAACATTTAAGATCTCAGTCAATTCTCAGTCAATTTCTCTCTTTCTCCTTCTCTTTCTGCTTCCCTCATCTCTTCTGTCACCCTTTCCCTCCCTCTCTACATCTCCTTTTTTCTTTTTGGTCTTTCTTTTTGTCCTGCTTTAAAATTCAAGACAAAGGAACCCCTGAGATGTAAACAATCAATCAAATATTTACTCTATAGAAATTTCCACAGAAGGCTATCTGTATTTTATCACTATCTTATTTGTAAGAAAGTTTAATTTAAAGATTTTTATTTTTTACTTTAAATAAAATAAATTTTTTTTATTTGAAAGGCAGAGTTACATACACACACATACACACACACACAGAAGAGAGAGAGAGAGAGTGAGCGAGCGAGCAAGGTTTCATCTGCTGGTTCATTCCCCAAATGGCTGCGATAGCCAGGCCTGAGCCAGGCTGAACCGGGAGCCAGGATCTTCATCCAGGTTTCCTGTGTCGATGGCAGATTAGCCATCTTCTGCTGCTTTCTCAAGTGCATTAGCAGGGAACTGGATTGGAAGTGGAGCAGCCGGGACATAAACCAGCGCCCATTTGGGATGCCAGCAGTGAAGGATGTGGCTTAATCCGCTGCGCCACAGTGCTGGCCCCAGGAAGATTTCATTTAGGTTAGGCATAAAGTAGGAACTTGGGATGACATATTTTTAGCTTTTAAGAATCTCAATGTAGGGAACAGGGTAAGTGTTGTGACCTGGCAGGTAGAGCCACCACCAGCAATGCCAGCATCTCATATGACTGCCAGTTAATAGCTGGTGGCTCCACTTCCACTTCTGATCTCACTCATTGCTGATGCCCTGGAAAAGCAGTGAAAGATGGCCCAGGTTCTTGGGTCCCTGCTGCCCATGTGGGAGACCTGAAGGAAGCTCCTGGCTTCAACCTGGCCTAGCCCTGGTCATTCTGGCCATCTGAGAAGTGAACCAGCAGATGGAAGACCTTTCTCCCTGTCTGTCTCTCTCTCTCTCTAACTCTTTGAAATAAATAAATAAATAAAATATTTTTTTAAAAAACTCAACATAAAGGATGGAATCATTTCTATAGCTGATTAGTGATTTTTATTCTGTAGATATGGTTTTCTCTTGGGCTTGACAAAAATCCATGAACTCTGTAATAATTTATATCTGTGGCATTTAGGAATTGCCTTTTACTCTATTATTTCTCACAATTTCAAAATTTCTTATCTTCAAACTAGTAAAATAATGTAGCCCATGTTGGCATACAGAAAAAAAAAAGAAATTTGACCTTTTATTTATCTTATGTGGGCTAAATGGGTAAATGTGTATTTTGGGGGTAATGTTATTACCTTTATTTTTACCTTCACAGATGCCTGGATTTCTGGGATAGGTATAGTGGAAGCAATGTAAGTGAGTCTGAGAAAAGTAAGTTAAAAATTGTTTTAATCAATACATAATAATTATACATATTTGTGTGATACCACATAGTAATTAATTCAGTTCATGTATAGAATATATAATGAATGAATCAGAGTGATTAGATGTACATCTGTTTGAACTTTTGTCATTATTTTATGTTGGGAGATTGTGAAGTTCCTCTTCTAGTCCTCTATGACATGTACAGTGAATTGCTGTAAACTGTAGCCCCCTTCTGTGGCTGTAGAGCACTAGCACTAGCGCTTATTCCTCTCAATCTCCGTATTTTGGTGCCTGTTGCTCACCTTCCCTCTGTCTCCCCTGTCTTGCCCCATTCCTGACTCTAGTAACCTCTGTTCTGTTCTCTACTTCTGTAAGAGCAACTTAAATGGTTTTTCTTTCAAAAGAATTTTTAGTCTTCTGCATTGTTCACTGCTGCTGCTTCCGTGTCACAGCAGAACATAGCCTATGGACTGAGAATCTCAGATCAAGCAATTGGTTCAGATTTCTAAAGTTCAGATGTTACTAGTACTAGTCACAGGAAACTGCGTGCTATAACAAAAATGCCAATGAGAAGAAAGTTATTTTTCAAACATTTTCTGTTGTCTGAGAGTGTGCAGTCAGGATGACTTTCTTTCCCACCAGATGAAGAGGGTTGAGAAGCTTGTTTTGACCATCTGTCCAAAATCGAGCAGCTCCTTCACATCGCATTTCATGAAGACAAAGACCAGCAGTGTTTGTTTTATGACCGATGTGTAGTGTTGGATAGCTGTAGTGCTGACTCCTCACAGTCTTTAAAGGCCTGGATTCTATCTCTGATGACAGGAGTACTTAAAATAGGAGCAGAGTGTCCTGTTTGTATGGATTGCAGTTCACCTCAGCCATTGAAATAACCACATAATGGTGGAAGATACCACAGAGAGGTTTTATGAAAAAGTCCATCTGAGTCTGGAAGAATTGGTTGGACTTTGAATACTGGAAATGGATAGTAAAAGGCATTTAAGATATAGAGTAGAAATTAACCAAAGGCTGAAGATAGTGTATACCAGGGCTTGTTCAAGTAAAGGCAAACACTCCAGAGAACATCAAGGTAGGAAGGAAATCCGGGGGAGTAATGGCAGTTCTACTGTGAAGGTCACACTGGGAGGGCTTAAGTCTAGAGGAGACATTCGGACTTCATTTCATACATCATAGGAAATGACATAGCCATTCAAAGTTTCTCTTATGATACAATGAAAGCATGGAATGAAGCATAGAGCCAGTTTGGACTCTGTCCCGTAAAACCTTTTAAACCTGATCTGTATAATGCCCCTTGCCATCACTGTGTGCCTATGACTGGGCCAGCTTGTGAAAACATGCATCGCATTTCCTTGTGGAGTAGGGTGACGGATGATTGAGTAGGATTTGGAGCACAGGTAATTGGGAGATACAGCTGCACAGGCTGTTCAGGAATATGTGTCTTCTTATTTAGTTTCTGTGCTCTGTAGGTGATCCCTTCGAAAGGGATCTCTTATCCTTAAGTGACACTACTGCTACACTTTAGTGATTTAGGAAATATCTCTGGTCAGTGGGTGGCGGTATTGCATAGTAGAAATCATAGGTTGCATAGGCAGAAACTGTGGGCAATATCTGGCAATGTGACTGCCCTTACTCTCTGGATTATCAGATCACCTTCATAGTCACCTGAGGTTTCCTTTTAAATATAGGTTCTCATACCCTTGAATAATCTGATTCAGTCGGTCTGTGATGGGGCCCTGAAATAGAAGTATATGTGTGTGCCCATGTGTGCATGTTCACGTGTGCATATGTCAACATTTGAGTTAGCTACATTTGAGAATTGGTGACTTAATCTTTCTGATTCTCAACTTTCATAGGACTGCTGGAAACATTAAATGAGAAATACATGTGAGTTTTATAAGCTTTGAATCACAGTAAAACATTAACTGTTAATTAGAATATTTGTTGAAATAACTTTTCATTCCTTTTTAAAAGACTTCATTAGTTTCTCATTGATTTCAAGTTTAAATGCAAGAGATCATACTATATGTGTCTGATTTGTATGCATCGTTCTAGAACAATGTGAGACAAGTGATGAATTTTGCCCAGTAGAGCACCTAAAATATGTTAATTGTGTATTGGTTTTAAATGTTGAATAGGTGGCTGAAAGAAGACAATTGTTTGATTTTCTTTTTAAATCTAAGGAATAAATGCCAGTTTTAAAAAGTAGGAGACATAAACAAAACTTGTTTCTATATGTTTTTAATTGAAAACTCACATTTATTATTGATACTATCATAACTTAATTTACAAGTATGTTCTGACTTCCTAGTTTAAGAGCAGTACTCTTAGATACACTGTTGACTTTATCTTTTCCAAGCCAAAAACAATAAAATAGACAAAACAACACCAAAAACCTTTGTGTAAATAATAGGGGGTTTGAAACATGTCTTTTTTCAGATAATCATCAAAAATAGATTTCAGCAGCTCGATACAATCTTTATATAATAATACATGGCATAAATGTCAGTTGACCTTGAACCTTATAGCACATTGTAAACAGTTTTTAACCTTTATTCACAGTTTCTGTGCAACTACAGTTTCCAATTCAGAAGGATTTTCTAATGCAGAAGTCCACTTGTATCTTATGATAGTACCACAGCATCTCCTTTCTTCTGCAGTCTCTCAATTTTCATTTTGCTTATACTTCAACCTTACACCTGGACAACCTCCACATTAATCCATTCGGAATCATTTGTTCTTCTCCTGGACCTACTGAGTCACCCAAAAAGGGCAAGTTGTTCAGGGAGCCTCACTGGCATGTTCCTTCTGTACTTGTTACCATCTTCTAATGCCATTTTGCCAGCAGCCAGTCACTTTAGACTATTAGCTTGAAGTTCATTTAGAAGATTTAAGTAAATATCTGATTTCAGGAACCTGGGATAGGAGTCCTTTTCCATAAGAGTATATATGACTTTTTGGGCTTCATCGAAACATGTGTGAGTTGGTGCTTTAATTCTCTTGGCAGTAGATTCTCGAGTGCGAAAGTCAATATTGATCTGAAAGGATTCCAAACTAATTAATATGCAATCCTCATTTGTTATAATTTTTATTTTGTTGTTTTCTGAAGCATTTCAAGAAAATCACTTTACATGCTCATTTAAAACCGTTCACGTTTCTCTGGAATGCCTTTGCTAGATACTCCAGGTTTGCTCGTACTCTAGTTGGGAGATACGAAAGAGGCTGACACTGAACTGTATAGACGCACAGAAGGAGGTGCAGGTATCAGAGAAAGAGTAATGTGGACCTTTAACATTAGTAAGAGGACAGGACTCTTTATGTGGGTATTTTCTGCTTGGACAAAGCGTATTTAACTGGAAGGTGGGCACTGCTCCCAACTGGAAATATTTTTGCTGCTGCAACTTTATGTATTATAGGAATCTGTTTTATCCTTATCTAAGAGCAGGAAGATCAGCCCTCGAGCATATAGACCTGGCCTGGAATGCCATGTCCCATCTCCCTGTCACAGTAGGTAATTTTACAAAATCAGTCTTTTCATTCTTTATACTGAGTCACAAATATAGAGAATTATGTTATCATTGCACTGAATTATATGAATCTACTTAAACATATGGAAGTAAAGTGATATTCGAATAGAATATCCTGTGCTGTGCTTGTTGAGAGCTATTTCTGTGTCTATGTTCTTATGCACACACACACACACACACAGATAGTCATGAACTCAATACTCACTTGCTTAGCAGCATCTGAATGCACAAAGGCTTTATATATCTTCTCTGCCTTGCAGTGCAAATGGTCAGATTCTGTTTTCTTGTAGTCTTCACAAGCCAGCCAGAACTCAATGTTCTCCTCACTGAACTCAGACTTTAGGAAATTTCCAAAGACATCTTGACCAGCTAAAACAAAAGGAGGGAATTGAGAAATTAAATTAATTGAAGAAATTTATGAGAAGAGTACTAGCCCAATCTCTGTGTACAAAAGGAAGAGATGGCTGAATTAGCTATATCACAGTTTATCAAAAGGAAGTTCTTGGAGAATCCTTCATTGATGCAAGAGGAATCTGGGGCCAGACAAACCTTCCCTGAGTCACAGAGCTGCTCCTTGTGGCTGCGGAACTATGCTCTGCTTCTGTTTGCTGTTTAAATTGAAATTCTGCTCTGCTAATTATAAAACAATCTCTTTTTAAAATATACAAAGTCTTAGCCAGAGTGTTCAGTATTTTAAAGTATTTTAGGGAAGCAGACATTGAAAGGGCATTAATATCATGTTAATAATTAACAAACCTAATTTTCCAATCGATTCATTTTAATTAAAAAATGTGAGGTCAGTATGTTACTTGTGTGCCTTATGTCCTGAATTTATTTGCTGGTATTACTGAGACTTTTCTATGTGCCTTTGCTGTGTCATTTCTTTGTTTGGCTGAGTTTTAGACTAAGTCAGATAACAAAATGGGTGAAGTAGGTTGAATTACTTAATTCTCATGCAAGACTCCTGAGAGTGATTCTGGGGAAAAGAGGATAAATCTCTGGATAGAACCAAGCTTATCTACACCTCTAGCTCTGATAGAAAAACAATGTCCCTTACAAGGGGAGGCCAAGCTCATTTCATTCTTTACTGTCTCTCCTCAAAAAATTCCCACCGGATTCTTTGTATTTAATAGCCTTCTATCACAGCCCTTGTTTGGTTTGTTGCGGAAAGATTATCTTATTTTTTTTTTAATTATTCCATTCTTTTTTTTCCTTTCTTTCTGTTTATATTTCTTTCTGAGACCAAACAAGAGAGGGAGGAGGAAATAGGGGGAGGGGGGAGTAGGTGAGAGGGCGGGTGTGGTAGGAAGAATTACCATGTTCTTAATGTTGTATTTATGAGATACATACAAGTAAAAAAAAAAGCCTTCATCAAATCCTGGTTATTAAATTTATCACGTTATGGTTAATGTACTCATTTACTTTGTATGCCTCAAATACCTTCTGTTTAGTAAGGACTGTGTTTTTGTTTTTGAATTCGTGGTGTATTTTTAGTACCTGACAGATAAAGGTGGGATGAATGAGTGAATTAGTGACTATCTGATAAAATAAATAATTGAATAAATTAATCATGAGCTTTAATCCAGCTGTACAGTATCCATTCTTCAGATGGCTTTCAAAATGGAAATTTGTATGTTGAGATATTTGGTTTATTTTTAAACTTTTAACTTCAGAGCCATAGCACAAATTTTAATTTTGTTCCTGAACTAATCAAGGGGAATATCTATTAGCCCTGGAAGAAGCTGGTGGCAGAATTTAGTGTTAGCCAACAATATATTACACAGAGGCATCTGTGCTGAACTTATCAGTGAACACAGAAAAATCAAAATACAACTTTTGGTAGTTAATCTGTACTTACCTTGGGTGGCAAGAAGTTTTTCCAGGGATTGAGACCACTGCATTACTTCATCAGCAGAGAGTCTGCAAGTGGACAAAATATACATAAAGTAATAAAATACCTTTTTTTTTGCAAGCACAAATGAAGTCAGGGTGGCTGTTACATTTTAATTACTTTTACAAACTAAGACTTACTCTAGTTATAATAAATCTTACTAAAATTTTCTAGGAAAGACAAAATTTTCCCTAGCATTATCATATTTGTGAAAATATCTGCCAATAAAGTTTGAAAAATCCAAATAGATAAAATCTGATAGTGCAAAAATAAATAGCAAATATATGCACATATGTTTGTATTTAGTTTACCTTGGTACTCATGTAGTCTAATCTTATTTGATATATTACTTGAAAGAAACAAATTCCACTACGTGCAGTATTAATTTCTCACTAGGATATAGAGCTGTTACAGAGGTTGCTCTTGTAAGTGATAACGACAGTTCAGTGTATTCAAGTACGTACATGTCCTTGGACTTGGAAGATTTTATCCCAGACTCCAGATGTGGGATCACAGATCTCAGGTATGCTTTCATGTCCATTCCACTGCAAAAGACACAGAAGTTAATATTCATATTTGTTCAGTAGAATTCATTTCAGTTGTAAAATTTAAAGAGCATGGGATAAACTGATCTAAGAACATAAGACAATAATAAAAATAGTTGATGAAACATTTTGTTATATTAAGATAGAGCCCATTTTTATTACTTAATGTCTGGAAAAGTCCCCACCTAATTTAGTACCACAACATGATTTTTAATACAGTAGAATCTAATAAGTCACAACAGGTAATTGCTCTGATTTGGCTAAACTAAATGCCCCAATTCTTTGTTCATTCACAATCCGTTTGTCATTGAAGGCAGTGTAAGTGAGACACCGAATGAACTTACAAAGTCTTAGGCCTCTTTTTTTGTGTTTTGTCGTCTAGAAGTGAGTGACCAGTTTCTTTCAGTTCCTTTGAGTGGGCAGAGTGAGCAGAGAAGAACATTCCTGGCATCCTGTCCAGCCTTGGCGTGGAGATGGCTGCTGCTTGCATGGTCCTCTCGGCGAGTGTCTGTTAGTTAATGTGTCTGCTGCTTTATATAGGGAAGGCAGGCAGTGTCTGCTTTTCAAAGCAGCCTGTTTATCAAGTGATGTTACCGCAGACGCTGGAAGTTCCTCCTTTCTTGGTGTTTCGTGACGTATGTCTTAAAGAAAAAAGCATACAGTGATGTCTTGTGGTTGAAACTTAACCAAATGAGAGCAGGTCACTTGATTAGAAAGAAAGAGAAAAAATATTTAACCTGTAGAAGCACTCTCACGTATGTCACGTGTCTAAAGCATTGGCAGATCAGTCTGGTTCTAGGAGATGCTTGTTTCTTCCTTAAAAATGCATATTCCAATAAAATCTTTCATTTGTTGTACTTATTGTGTCACATAGAAATCAATATTAGAGTTGTTACCTCTTCTCCCATTCTCATGCTTTAGATAGTTATTTTTTAAGATTAATTTTATTTATTTGAAAGGCAGAGTGATAGAAAAAGAGGGATACAACACACACACACACACACAGATCCTCCATCTTGTGGTTTACACCCCAAATGGCAGCAATGGCTGGCATTGATCCAGGCCAAAGTCAGGGGCCCAGACAGGACTCTTTCTGGGTCTCCCATATGGGTACCATGGCCCCAGGACATTGGTCCATCTTCCACTGCTTTCCCAGATGTATTAGCAGAGAGCTAGATAGGAAGTGGAGCAGCCACGACAAACCAGTGCCCACGTGTGATGCCAGTGCCAGAGGTGGCAGCTTAACCCCTGGTCCTAGCTCTTGATTGTAAAATTCTCTTGATCACATTATTTGTAAAAGTTTGTTCTTTTTCTTTTACAGGAAGCAATGTTTAAAAAAATCTGATTTTTTTAATATATCTAGCAGGAAGGAATGTTATTAGTTGTTAATGTCACTTTTTCCCACTTCAACACTCATCCTTTAGATCCAAGACAGGGAATTCTCATGTGAGTACTTGTCAAGGTGTGTGACACATAAGATGATTTTATGGCATATGTAACTTTTAATATTAGTCTAATATTTATTAGTACTATAACTATCATACCACATTGATTTTTTACATAATAATTCCTAGGAAAAGAACAAAATATATGAAAACCTATAAATAAATAAGAGAATGTTTGCCATAAAAATATGATATAATATGTAATATACTGATCCTAAACAATCACACAATATCAGAGGGAAAGCAGCTCAGGGTAAAGTAAGAATGTATTTGGATAGACCCAAAATATGTATTTAGATGATCTTCTAAATCTTGGCAGTATCTCCAGAGAAATATAGTCTCTCATTAATTGAGATTGAAATTTAGAAAAAAAAAAAACAAAAACGAGAAACTAAATGACTGACTAATCACCTCTCAGTGTAGAAGGGTAAGTACAATATAAGCTCTTAAAGTGTTTGTGTAGAATGTGGCTTATTCAAAGAGTATTCATTTACATTTCCTTTGGATTTTGTCACTAAAGGACAGCAGTTTATATTAGATAAAGCTTGTAAATGGGAGGAGACTATTTTTCTGTCCTGGTTCTGTCATTAGGATAAAGAATATTTGGGGGGCCAGTGTTATGGCATTTCAGGTACAGCTGCCACCCGTGATACTGGCATTCTATGTGGGCATTGGATCATGTCCCAGCTGCTTCACTTCCAATCCAGCTCCCTGCGAATTGCCTGGGAAAAAGAGGTGGAAGATGGCCCAAGTGTTTGGGCCCTTGCCACCCATGTGAGAAACCTAAATGAAGCTCCTGGCTCCTGCCTTTGGCCTGGCACCCCTGGCCTTTGTGGCCATCTGGCAAGTGAACCAGCAGATGGAAGATCTCTGTCTGTTCCTCTCTTTTTCACTTTGACTTTCAAATAAATGAATAAATATTTTTGAAAAAGAATATATGAAGAAAACATTCATAATCTTATAAAGTTCACTTATACATAGTCACGAGCATATTTTATATTGTATGCAACAGACATCATTTGATGTTAGAAAGATAACATGATTCAGTAGGAAAGAGCACTAGTGAGATAAACTGACTTCTTTTGAAGTGACCCAGACAAAACTGATAAGGCGCCAAGACTGATGACGGAAAGGCATTTGTTTGTATACTTCCTGTGATTCAGTCCATACTTATTTTTCTGTTAAAATCATCATCACTCATGCTGTTTGTTTCCTAGCCTTTTTTTTTTAAATTTTGTTATTGTTACTTGAGGTAGAGTTATAGACAGAAAGGGAGAGAAATTCTTGCATTTACTGGTTCACTCTCTAAATAGCCACAGCTGGGCCAATGGGAAGACAGGAGCCAGGAACTTCTTCCAGGTCTCCCATGTGGGTGCAGGAGCCTACCTTCCACTGCTTCCCATAGCAGAGAGCTGGACTGGAAGAGGAGCAGCCAGGACTAGAACCAGTGCCCATTTGGGATGCCAACTCCTCAGGTGGAGGTTTATCCCACTAAGCCACACCGCCAGCCCCCCTATACTAACCTTTTAATCTGCTAGAAAATTGTAAGTTATGTTAGAGGAAAATGATTTTTAAAATGGCCCAATGTTTTTTTCTTGGTGTTTATAGTACATTTTATTTTTGTTTGATTGCATAACTAGAATGTGGCAAACATTGCCAAATAATAAACATAATATTTTCCTGACTTTAATGAGACTATCTTTAATATAAATATTTTTATATATAATGCGGACTATTGACCTCTGACACCCATTATCATGTCTGGTAGTTTTTCCTATGTTTCTCCTATTTGTTATTTCATTATTTCTTTTTATTCTTATAATGTATTAATTTCAGATATAAAATATTATTTTAAATAAAAATGGCCCAATATTATTGTCATCTAAATATATCGACAATTTCCCAAGCATTATTCTGCACTAGTAGTTCCTTTGGATGTTAATAAGCATCCCAGAACAGCAGCAGCAAAACTTCTGGGGCCAAATGAATTTGAGAAATAGTGAATTTCTAATTTTTCAAAGAACTGAACCCTCTTTAGATAGTAAAAGTAATTTGTAGAAATAATGTTCTTTCTTTCTTTCTTTCTTTCTTTCTTTCTTTTTTTTTTTTTTTGACAGGCAGAGTGGACAGTGAGAGAGAGAGACAGAGAGAAAGGTCTTCCTTTGCCGTTGGTTCACCCTCCAATGGCCGCCATGGCCGGCGCACCGCGCTGATCTGATGGCAGGAGCCAGGTGCTTCTCCTGGTCTCCCATGGGGTGCAGGGCCCAAGCACTTGGGCCATCCTCCACTGCACTCCCTGGCCACAGCAGAGAGCTGGCCTGGAAGAGGGGCAACCGGGACAGAATCTGGCACCCCGACTGGGACTAGAACCCAGTGTGCCGGCGCTGCAAGGCGGAGGATTAGCCTAGTGAGCCACGGCGCTGGCCGAGAAATAATGTTCTTTTGATACTGTTAGGAAATTGTAGTCCAAGACCAAAATAAATATTTACCCCTTAATACATAAGGGGTAAATTGTAAATTGTAAAGTAATTGCTTTAAACCTCCCAACATTTATTTAC
This sequence comes from Oryctolagus cuniculus, assembly GCF_964237555.1. Lineage (NCBI taxonomy): Eukaryota > Metazoa > Chordata > Mammalia > Lagomorpha > Leporidae > Oryctolagus > Oryctolagus cuniculus. The sequence continues at coordinate 9,292,028 of NC_091444.1, read as the reverse complement.
TCTAATATAGACTGTCAAGTTCAAGCATTGCAAGTAGTTACAGTTGCTTGCTTTCAGACTCAGACTCAATCCTGCATTATGATTGAATGTAGAAGTCATCCTGGTGATGCCATAATGTGTATACTCTCTCAGCTGCTGCTTGCTAGCCGCTCAAATCCTTTTGTGCCACAGCAAGGCAGTTGTGGTCCAGTTGTATCAGCAAGGGCTTACAAGTCCATGGCAGGGCACTGAGAGTTCCCTAAAGATCTCTCACTGTGGTAGTCCGACCACTCTTGTTAAATTCATTAAGGAAAGACATCAAATAGTAACTTTTTTGGAAACAATGACTTTGATTGGAATTGCAAGGATTTCAGAACAGCCTTACAGGTTTAGATGCCATTTAGGACACCTGCATACCATTTCAGAGATCCAGGGCTCCACCCCCAGTTCTAGCTTACTGCTAATGCGCATCCTGGGAGGAGTAATGAACTCAAACAGTTGTCCCTGCCACCAACATAGGAAAACTATATTGAGTTCCTGGCTTATTATCCCCCCATCACCCTACTCCAACCTCTACCACTGTCATCACCCCTCCACAATGTTATATATATATATATTTAAAAAAATTATTTATTTATTTGAAAGTCAGTTACACAGAGAGAAGAGAGGCAGAGAGACAGAGAGAGACAGAGAGTGAGGTCATCCATCCAATGGTTCATTCCCCAGATGGCCGCAACAGCCGGAGCTGTGCCGAAACCTCCTCCAGGTCTCCCACATGGATGCAGGGGCCCAAGGACTTGAACCATCTTCTACGGCTTTCCCAGGCCATAGCAGAGAGCTGGATTGGAAGTGAAGCAGCCGGGACTCAAACCGGCGCCCATATGGGATGCCAGCACTTTAGGCCAGGGCTTTAACCCACTGCGCTACAGCGCCCGCTCCAATGTAATATATTTATTATAATCAAAATTATTATGATATATCATTATCACCAAAGTCCATTAGAGTTCACGTTTGGTGCCGTGCATCTGTGCATTGTTTAAATGACATGTGCATACTATTTTAGTGACATACAGAATAGTTTCCTCTGTAAGAAAAATCCTAAGTGTTGTATTTTAAAATATCAAGAAGACTGGCTCAGTAAAACATTTCAGATTATGGTTATTAATTTCAATGGTGAAAATGAGGAACATTTTAATTTTTGTTTGATTGATTTTCCATTTTGAATCTAATAATTCCTACTAGCTGAGAAGTAGTAAGGAATGTTTTGCTGAATGATTTTTAACCTTGATATCTATTAAACTGATGTTGAGCCTCAATAATAATGCTTAAATTTTGTGGTGGATGTTAGGAATTAGGGGATGAAGGACATTGGTGAGTATGAGATTATATTTTAAAAATAAAAATAGGGGCCGGCGCCGTGGCTCAATAGGCTAATCCTCCACCTAGCGGCGCTGGCACACCGGGTTCTAGTCCCGGTCGGGGTGCTGGATTCTGTCCCGGTTGCCCCTCTTCCAGGCCAGCGGAGGATGGCCCAAGTGCTTGGGCCCTGCACCCCATGGGAGACCAGGAGAGGCACCTGGCTCCTGCCTTCAGATCAGCGTGGTGCGCCGGCCGCAGCACGCCGGCCACGGTGGCCATTGGAGGGTGAACCAATGGCAAAGGAAGACCTTTCTCTCTGTCTCTCTCTCTCACTGTCCACTCTGCCTGTCATAAAAATAAAAATAAATAAATAAAAAATAAAAATAGGGGCTAGGACTCTGGTTCAGGGGGTTAAAGCCCTGGCTGGCAGTGCCAGCATCCCATATGGGTGCTAGTTCAAGTCCTGGCTACTTCACTTCCAGTTCAGCTCCCTGATTATGCACCTGGGAAAGCAGTGGAGGATGGCCCAAATTCTTGGGCCCTTATCCCCACATTGGAGAGAGACCCAGAAGAAGCTCCTGGCTCCTGACTTTGGATCGGCTCAGCTCGGGCCATTGAAGCCATATGGGGTGTGAACCAGGGGATGACAGACCTCTCTACCTTTCTATGTAACTTTCAAATAAATACATAATAAACAAAAGAAAGAAACGGAACTCCTTTAAAAAATTTATCTGTAGTGGAAGAGTCAGTGACATAAATAGAAATTTTGAACATTTGAAGTAGAGTATCTTTTTTTTAAGATTTATTTTATTTATTTATTTATTTATTTATTTGAAAGAGTTAGAGAGAGGAGAGGCAGAGAGAGAGAGAGAGGTCTTTCAACTGATGGTTCACTCCCTAAATGCCTGCAATGGCTGGAGCTGTGCCAATTGGAAGCCAGAAACCCGGAGCCTCCTCCAGGTCTCCCACGCGGATGCAGGGCTCAAGGACTTGGGCCATCTTGTACTGCTTTCCCAGGCCATAGCAGAGAGCTGGATCGGAAGTGGAGCAGCTGGGACACGAACCAGCACCCATATGAGATGCTGGCTCTTCAGGCCAGGGCATTAACCCGCTGCGCCACAGCACCGGGCCCGAAGCAGAATATCTTAATTCGACAAACTTTCATTGCATTTCTGCAACGTGGTAGATGTAAGGTACTGCAAATATAATGCTAAGTGAATCCGTATCCTTAGGGGTCCAACATGTAGTAGGCCAGGCAGATGTTTAAACAAGTAATCAAAGTGAGTGGTGCCATTAGAGTCCATGTGCTGAGGACGGAACACAGAAGGAATAGTTAATTCTGAAAAACCAGGAAAGAAAGCAAAGCACTATTACGTTTGTTACAGAATCAATAGGGGTTTTTGTTTGTTTTTTGCCTTGTCTTGTAGTATTTGTATTCAGTAACCTGTGGAAAGTACAAAAGGACACAGCTGAGAGATAAATGGCATTCCATAAGCAGAAACATCTTTGTGTTTAAGGATCATGGAAGAATGAATCCTGTATGTAAACATACAGCTTTACAAACCTTAAAATGAACTCTAAAAGACAGTTTTGTGAGCCTTACCCCTCAGTTGTCAGGGAATGAATGCCGGATAGCTCATCTGTGACTCCTCATTAAGTTGACTCACTACCTGGGCCTTTTTTGGCTCCTGTGGCCTTTGGAGTCTTCAATGCTTATTAGTAGGGTTACCAAAAATGTTTTAGCTAACTTTAATAGAGTTTATTTGAAAAAGCTTCGACAAAAGTGAGTTTGAAGAATCTTTATGTTTGTATGGAGTGTTGATGGGGACATTGATGCCTACTTTCTGTCTTTTGCGACTGAAAAGATTAAACTTTTAAAGTTGCTTCTGGTTTTGTTTTCTAAACAAAGAAATGTGCTGACAGAATTTTAATAAGAGCAAATATCTACCAGCTCTGAAGTTCAGTGATCTCAGTAAATGCAACTGAGCAAGATAAGCATCTGGTTTCTTTTCTCACCCTGATCTAATCAACTTAAAGTAAACATTGAGTATCTATTTTCTGTAATTTGAGAGCTTATAAGAAAATTGAATTTAGGACCATTAGTGAACTGGGCTCATGAGATTCTATAAGGCCTATTTTCCAAGTTATTTTTGAATATACTAAAAGAATCCTTGATTGATATTTTTCCTGTAGTTAATTTTGCACTGCATTGATTCATTTTTATTTATTATAACCTTCTCATTTATAATCATTTGAACAAGAGAATGCAGTCACAACTTACTCTGTTAAATGTTCAGCAAGTGCCTTATTCCCAAGTCCAACTAAGTAGAGTGTGTAAGGACGGTGTATATGCTGTAAGAACAGTGCAGAATTACCTGGAACTGGGGTGGGATGCTCAGTACATAACATGTAGCATGGATGTGAAAGTGAAAGTTCTGAAAGGTTGGTACACAGAGGGAATTTGCTAGGTAGATAAGTTATAAATCTTAGGGACTCAGTTCAATGAATGGATTATAATGTCAAGTTTCCAATAACTATTTCAATGATTTACCTTTTGTCTTACTAAACATTAAAGTAGTTAAAAACAGTGACTTATTTGCTTCATTTTTTTCAGGTTAATTATGTGATTTTCTTTGAAAAAAGTCAAGGCTGCCTGATGTACTCTGTTCTTACAAAAGTCAAACTACTTATTGCTCATTAATACAAGAATGGTATTTTTTTCAATTTTTGTATCTGTTTATGTATGTATGTATTATTTTTTCTGAATATTAATGTCAAACCCACTGGATGTTTATAAACAGTGGCCACCCTTAGCATGATTTTTACTGTTACTATGGGTACTTATGGTCTGTGGTATTCCAGAATTTCCTGTGCCTGATCTAAATTTTTATTTTTAATTCTATTTTTTAATTTTTTTCCCAAAGAAACCTTTTATTTAAGGAGTATAAATATCATAAGTACAGCTTTAAGTATAGTGATTCTCCCCACCATACCCGCCCTCCTACCCCACTCCCACCCCCAGATAGACTATTTTGGCTGCTGGTGTCCCAAGTCGTGTGCATCTGTGCCCTCCACGTAGGTCCACTGTGTCGCTTAATTTCCATAGTTTTCTCCCTGACTCTTCCCTGACACTGTACTCTTTCCACTTTTTAAACTATCTTCTCATAGACTAGAGCAGTAAGCTCCCTTCCTGCTCCACCATCGTAATCCAATTCCTGTCCTTTTCAACTGATTGATTTATTCCCTTTTTTTAATTTAAAAAAAATGAATAAAGAACTTTTGGCTTATTGAATTTTAGTGAAATGTTAAGCTTTCTGCATTTCACAGGACTATGAGCTCAATCCAAGTTATAACTTTGCCTGGTGTGTGTGAGTTTGATCAAATTAGCTAACTTGTCATTTTCCTCTGTTGTGAAGAGGGTAGATAATGCAGAAAACCAGGGCAGTGTATTTGGTGGGAACTCATAGTTAGAACAACTCATAATCTTGTTTTATCTTTTGTCTCAGAAGACAAAAACTTATAAACTGCTATAAAATGTAATTTTAATTGTGAAAATCAGGTAACTTTGAGAAAATTTTGTCTTCTCTTTGTTGTCATTGTAAGGTTTTAAGCTCTCACATCATCCCTATTTGGTGTCTTATTTGTGACTTTGGCCCTTTCTCCATAGTTGATTCTGTTTTGACATTGCCCTTAGTTGAGACAGTAAAATCTTAGCATATCAAAAACATTGCATGGAAAAAGTAAAAGAAGCCTGGTTTGTGTGGGTGTTTGTTCCATTTCTAGCATGGAGTTTCTTTTTTCACATGTTTGCCTCCCCATGTGATAGAGACTGAGTGTTGCTTGTCCCAGATTGCAGTGTGAGGTTGGGTATGTGCAAGGAGGCAGGGAAGCCAGGAAGGAGTGGGATTAGTATTGGAAATGTTAAAGTGACACTAACAAAATCCATGAAGGTCTCTGAAACAGATATATTTATCTCCTGAGTTCACTGTTAGTTATGAGACAGCAATCATTCATTCCCAAGGAAACTGCAGTGATAGGATGGTTTTGATGTCATTAATTGTGTGGTCCTGCTCACTCCTGGAAATGATATCCTTTAACGAACGTAAGTGGTAGATGACCACATTGCATAGTCTACCCTCTATAAAATGTCTTTATGTTTTAAGTATCTTAAGATGAATCAAGCCGGCGCCGTGGCTCAATAGGCTAATCCTCCACCTTGCGGCGCCGGCACACCGGGTTCTAGTCCCGGTTGGGGCGCCGGATTCTGTCCCGGTTGCCCCTCTTCCAGGCCAGCTCTCTGCTATGGCCAGGGAGTGCAGTGGAGGATGGCCCAGGTGCTTGGGCCCTGCACCCCATGGGAGACCAGGAAAAGCACCTGGCTCCTGGCTCCTGCCAGGATCAGCGCGGTGCGCCGGCTGCAGCGGCGGCCATTGGAGGGTGAACCAACGGCAAAGGAAGACCTTTCTCTCTCTGTCTCTCTCTCTCACTGTCCACTCTGCCTGTCAAAAAAAAAAAAAAAAAAAAAAAAAAAAAAAAAAAAAAAAAAGATGAATCATTATTTACTATTCATAGAAAAATAAAAGCTGCTGAGACCAAGATTATCAGTATATTAGGATTTTTCCCCTTTATACAGAATTCCCCTCCTATTTGGATCTGTTTCAAAGATAATAGAGTAATATCATACAGGATGTATGATTTCACCATTTAACTTCTATTTTATGAGAAAAGTTGTATTTTGTACAAAATATTATTTGAACTAACCATTAAATAGATTTGAAATGTTGAGACTTTTTTTCTGGTAGAAAGCATTCCTAGCTTTGAAATCAAACACCTGTTATGCTAGAAACAACTATAAGATGATACTGACACAGATGTTTATGATCCCATAGAAAGGTGAAAAATTCTATGATTATATCAAGTAACATCTATGACTATGTTAGCTATTGCTGAGTAGCAATAATTGATATCAATGATTAAAACTGCATCCACATTTATGGAGAAATGTTGTTATTATCTGGCTATATTTCTTCTTTCCAATAAGCATTGTTTGTTCTTTTCCAACTGTTCAACTTGATAAAACTCTTGCATTTTTATATGTGAACTATCTTCCCTTCCTCCTTCCTTCTCTCATTTTATACATCCCTAACTTCTTTGGCTTCTGAGTGTGTAGATAGAATATGAATAACTGCTTTCACTGTGAAACCTTTGTCTTTGGTAACAGCCCTCCTTTGTGAAATTAGGAGGAAAAATAGAGCACCTCAATGGATTGTTGAAAGCTTAGAACATGGGACTGTGTCTCCCATGTTCCAGTAGAATCTGTAGTCTTTCAGTCAAGCTCTACAAGCAAAGAAAACTTCTCTGAAATAAATTTTTTGCATGATTTTAACGGATAAGCATGACATTTGTTGAAACATAGTCAAAATAAACTGAAACAAATTCATTTCTTTATGGTAAGGAATAGAGTTTAGTAAGGAAAAAAATTAGAGTAATTTTTCTAAAATTAAATACGTTTTGATCAGTGAATACATATGGATGTTAATTCAACATTCCAAACAAGTCTTCTCCAAACTAGTTCCAGTGCTAATGTCATTCTCTCTTTAAGGGTTACTCATGAAAAATACTTACTTTAAAACATGTTTTTGGATGCTGTCCCCATTTAACCTAAAGAAAACCCCAAAACTGTTATATGTGCCTGTGAGGCCTGACTTCATTTGATTCCTTTATGACTTCTTGACCTCAGCACCTTTCACCCTTCCCTTCTCTCACTTCCTTCAGCTACACTGATCCCAACTACTTTTCAACCTATCAGAGCAATTCTTGCCATGGGGTTTGTGCACTGCTTGTTCCTTCTGCCTAGAAAATCTCCTAATGAGTAGTTGCTTAGTTCCTTCACATCCTTCAAGTTGTTGGTCAAACGTCGTTTCAATGAGGCCTCCTATAGCGATGGTCATTGAAATTGGAATTGGCCACCTCTCCCCATCCTGGCTCTCAGTCATCTTTATCTGCTTTTCCTTTCATGGCACTAAATAGATTCTAAGATGCTAATTAATCTGATGTTTCAGGTTTATTTTGATTTTGCCTCTCCCAACTAGAATGGAAAATCATGAGACATGCTCTTGTTTTTCTCAAATATTCAGAGTAGTACCCAGTATACATGAGCTATTAAAGTATTATTCAGTGAATGGGTTAACGGCTGAGACTTACACTAATTTGTTCAACTATTGGGCAGCTATTTATTACATGCTTATTTATGCTAGTCACTCTTCTGAGCATCAGGGAATCCAGGAGGTGAGTGCTATTCTATAGAGAGACAAATAAATGGGAACTCTCAAGACCTGTATTAAATTTACCAAGTAGAGTATAATGTATTCTGAGAAAGTAAAATGTGGCACCTAACCCCAAGTAGACATGGTCATGAGAGTTGGTTCATTATATTCATTCAACAAATGTTACTTAATTACTCTGTGCCATTACACTTCCAGGCACTTTGAAGGAGGGCAGATCCTGCCAGTATACCTTTATCTCTTTGCCTTTCCCCCTTTTCCACCTGTCTGAGCAACTATGAGATTTCAAAGGATGGAAATTCAGACAGCAAGAATGACTTAGCAGAAATACAAAAGAATCTCAGTTCCTGATGACCTCAGGAAACCACAGTTCCATCTTTGTTGACAGACCTCCAGTTGTCTTATATATGAGCAGATTAAATAACCAGTTCTTTCAGCATGTTGTGGTATGCTTTTTTTTTCATTATTTCGAAATACAAATTGGGAGTGGGCATTTACTAGTAGTTAACATGCCCCAGTCTCATAATACAACACGTTGGTTCCATTCCTTTCTCCAACTCTTGACTCCGGCTTTCTGCCTGGGAGGTAGCCGTAATGGCTGAAGTGGTAAGAGACCTGGATTGAGTACCCAGCTCTCAGCTTTAGCCTGACCCAGCCCCAGATGCTGCAGGCATTTGGGGAGTGAACCAGTGGGTTGGAGTATACTCTCTTTTTCTCTGTCTCTCAAATAGGTTTTTAAAAAATGTAAATATGTATTATGGAATATTTTTGTTATAGTTGTGTCTGTATTCATCCTGATTAATTTGAAGGTTTGTTCAACTATTTGGCAACTGTTTAGTACATATTTATTGTATACTAGTCACTCTTATGGTATTAGGGATTCCAGGGATAAGTGTTACTCTGGAGAGAGAAAAATAAATGGGAAATTTCAAAACATTTATTAAAGTTGAGTACAGGGTGTTCTCAGAAGACAAAAGTTGGCAACTAATACCAAATAGGCAGGGGCATGAGGGTTTTTATGTTTGTTCTATTGGTAATCTTTATAATTTCTTTAAATGGTATACATTACTGACAATTCATTATAATGCAACCAGTATATCCTACTTCCCTATGTCTCTCTGGTCCTTCTGTAACACATTTTTGGTATCTATTTTCCCACTCATTTCGTAACACTTTAAAACTCTTTCACCTGTATGGATATCATTTGATGCTCAGCATAGAAAGGGAAGGAAATCAGCATCTATTCAATTACCTCCACCACCCACCTTTTGTTAGTTGGAATATCAGTCCTAGGTGATTGAAACAGGATGGATTAGAGTAAGAATTTGAGTTCCAGTCTCTGTGCAAGGAGTTTGTATTCTTGATAGATGTGAGGCAGTAAAGTCCTCCCAAGTTTCTTTTTCTGATAGGTTTACTTAGCAGTCGTGCATGGCAGGTGTCTTTCTAGAAAGCCATCAAGGTGCAAACTGATGGGAATCTCACGCAGCTTTTCAGGGTGCAGCAAGGGCACAAAACAGATGTCGAAAGTCGAGAACTTGCTGTGTGTTTGGTCTCTTCTAGATTCTAATCCATCCTGTCAGCTCCTGTGGCTTGCCAAAGGTTCTGCTGCTATGCCCCTCTGTTTCTGTATAGCATTTCTCTGCCTAGTCTAAAACTCCATGCCCATGCTTGAGAGTTGCATTTCCAGGGAAGAAAATGGCCAGTGATCTCAGCCTACCTACGAAGGTCTCTTCCCTTTCTGATTTTACTTAATTTATTTCTCTGCTTCTACAGCTCTCTGATTTTAAAAATATGATACTTTTAGAAATTTCTTGTTTTTTTTTTTTTTCTCCTAGGTTGTAGCATCGGAAGCAGTGTCCTACCACTGCCCACTACCTTCTATCCAGACACAGTCTTCTGAACTCTTATGGATTTAGGGAGATTTGGAGTACATTTTGGGATTCCAAACTGAGTTTTCTCTGGAGTCTCTGAACAAGGATATGCAGGCACTACTATTTTATGGCACTGACTGGCAGCAGTACCTTTCCTACCATAGTGTTATTTGAAAGAAGCATTGTTACTCAACCTTACCAAGGAGGCAGGTCCCAATGCCAGCACACTTGGTAAAGTGATAAATATAAATACACAACCGATCAAAAAGATAGGGTAAGTGTTGAAGAGATTACACAAATAAGACCAGTGTAAGCAAATAATGAAGGATAGAATCAAAAGGGAGAGAATGATCCTGCGGGGGAAGCAGGACACACAAAAAACTCATAGAATGGCAAACGCCCAAAACAGCACTCCTGCCTCAGAATCAACCCTTGGGACATTCGGATCTGACTAAAAGGTCCATGAGAGTCTCACAGGCATGGAAAGCCATGACACGGTGCAAAAAACAATCTAAATGAAAGATCCTGGTGAACAAGACCCCAGCAGAAGGATCAGGCCATCAAAGAGAGAGGCGCCTTTCTCTGAAGGGAGGAAGGAATCTCCACTGTGATAAGGCTTTGACTAAACAAATTCAGAGTCGGTGAACTCAAGGGGCTTCCATAGCCTAGACAGCTCATAGCAAGAGTCTCGGGTGATTGCTGACGTCATAAATAAGAGTGCCAGTGGTTAAATCAACAACGGGAGTCACTGGGTTCATGCTCCCCATGCAGGATCTCTGTCCTTAATGTGTTTAACTATGAAACTCAAAAACAACACTACTAGTCGAACAATACCCTATACCTGGTTCGGTTGTGTGAGTGCAGCCTGTTGAAATCCCTGCTTAGTATATACTAAGTTGATCTTCAGTATATGAAAGTAATTGAAAATGAAACGTGATGAAGGGCAGGATGAGAGGGGGAGTGGGAGAGGGAGTGGGAGAGGGGAGGGCCATGGGAGGGAGGGAGGTTGGGGAGGGGAGCCACAACAATACAAAAGTTGCATTGTATATTCTACTTAAAACTATTGGTTGAACTCTGTAATTAATACACAGTTACTCTTAGGTGTTTAATTAATGTTATAACTAGTACTCAAATAGTATTTTACACTTTGTGTTTCTGTGTGAGAGCAAAATGTGGAAATCTTTACTCAATATATGCTAAATTGATCTTCTGTATATGAAGATAATTGAAAATTAATCTTGATGTGAAGGGAAGGGGAGAGGGAGTGGGAGAGGGGAGCGTTGTGGGTGGGAGGGAAGTTACGGGGGGGAGGAAGCTATTGTAATCCATAAGCTGTACTTTGGAAATTTATGCTCATTAAATAAAAAAAAAAGCAAAAAAAAAAAAAAAAGAAGCATTGCTTACTGCTAATCATACAATTGGAGTGTTTAAAAAATGTGAAAAGCATGCAGTCAAGTATAAATATAATAATAATAAATGGGAAATTTCAAAACATATATTAAAGTTGAGTACAGGGTGTTCTCAGAAGACAAAAGTTGGCAACTAATACCAAATAGGCAGGGACATGAGGGTTTGCATGTTTTTTCTACTGGTTATCTTTATAATTTCTTTAAATGCTACCCATTACTGACAGTTCTTTATAATGCAGTCAGTATATCCTACTTCCCTATGTCTCTCTAGTCCTGCAACTCATTTTTGGTGTCTGTTTTCCCACTCATTTCATAACACTTTAAAACTCTTTCATCTGTATGTCTTACCATCTTTTATGGATATCATTTGATGAAACAAGTAAAACGTATGGATATTACTTGATGATATCCATAAAAGTTAACAGAGGGGAAGCAAAGATGGTAAAAAAAAAAGTTACCTAGAGCGTAATATTTAGTTTACTGTTCTATTCATATGTTAAGGACCCAAGTCAGAAGTGTCTGTTATAATTAACTTCTTATACAAGCATACCCATCAGCTCCTGAGAATATTCATCATGTTGAGCAGTCTAGGAAGATGATGCCATTTAGTATTTACATCTGCCTTATGAAATATATGTAACTAGTCTCATGTTTGATAATCAAATGAAGGTTTGGGAGATTAAATAGCACACCCAAAATCACACAGCTGTTACGAGGTACTAAATAGAGAAGGCCAAATTGTTCCCCACTCCATGCTCAGGTCTCAAATGTCTCAAGAAATAGCTTTGCCTTGAGAAAGTATGTTCCTTCTTTGCTAGTAGTCTAATTCAGTAGCTTCTACTCACAGCTCTCATTTCAACCCCTAACCCTCTGGAGGCCTGATAGGGCCCTCCTTCCAGAAAGGTGTGATATTATTGGAAAAAGTTCTGCATTTCCCTTAGCTTCACTTTCGTTTTCTACAACTTCCTTTTTTTTTTTTAAGATTTATTTATTTTACTTGAAAGTTACAGTTACACAGAGAGAGGAGAGGCAGAGAGAGAGAGAGGTTTTCCATCTGCTAGTTCACTTCCCAGATGGCTACAATGGCTGGAGCTGCACCGTTCCAAAGCCAGGAGCCAGGAGCTTCTTCCAGGTCTCCCATGTGGGTGCAGGGACCGAAGCACTTGGGCCATCTTCTACTGCTTTCCCAGGCCATAACAGAGAGCTGGATCGGAAGCAGAGCTGCTGGGTCTCGAACCGGCACCCATATGGGATGCTGGCATTGCAGGCAGCGGCTTTACCCACTACACTACAGCGCCACCCCCCCCTTCCTATTTTGAAGGAAAAGAATGTAAACAAAACTACTAATAATTCTAGAAAAACAAATTACTATCTGCTCTCTAAAGTAATTTTTAAAATTATGTATTTATTTTGCTTCAGTGATAGGACATTTTATACTCAAGGCTCCTCCATTAATTTACAAAGTTTTAGGTTTCCCTATCCTGGGTTTCTGTTTCTTTTCAGTAATTGTGGAAAATGGCATACAGAGCAGGATGTGTAGTCTGTTCTCCCCTTTGGTATTAGTCTAAATTGTCACTTTAAGTCATTAAAAAGAGAAGGAAGGTCATCTCTGCTAGAAAATATATTGGTTATTGTCAGGGTGTTTGGCTTAGTGGTGACGATGTTACTTGGGACACATATCCCATATGATGGTGCCTGGGTTTGGTCTTGTCCCTGTCCCAATGCCAGCTTTATTCACCTTCGGATGCAGTAAGTAACAGCTCAGGTTGTTGAGTTTCTGCCACCCATGTGGGAGACCTTGATGAATTCCCTGTTCCTGGCATTTGGCTTAGCTCAACCTCAGCTGTTATGAACATTTTGGTAGTGAATGAGCAGATGGAATCTCTTTTTTCCTCCCATCTTTTCCTCTGTCCCCACTCCCCATTTACTCTGTCTCTCTGTCTCTTAATAAATAAAAAATAAAGACAAAGAAAAAAGAAAATATAGTGGTTAGATGGCGATACTGGCCAGGTTACATGAATGAACTTTGGTTCACTGTATCCAATTGGGCAAGTATTACCTCCATTTGTTTTTATCAGGGATAAAATTATGAAAGATGGCATCTATGTGAAATTGTGTCTGTGGAGCTTGGAGGAAAAACATTTTATAATAGTTTTGTAAGTAATTAGAAATGTGATTGTAAGGAATCACATCTCAGTGAGATGAGAGAATACAGATAGATTAAAGAAATGAGGAAATCAATGAATGACATGAGTGAAAATATTACTGAGGAGATAGAAGTAATTAAGAAACAAGTCAAACTTTTGGAGATAAAATATTTAGTCATTGAAATAAAAATATGATTAAGGGCTTTAATAGCAGAACAGACCAAGAATTTGTGAGAAAAGAATTTGTGACCTTGAGGACAAGAATTTGAAAAAACCTAATCAGATATAAAGAAAGAGAAAAAATTTAAAAAAATGCAGAAAGTCTACATGAAATATAGGACACCATTAAATGATCAAGTATTAATATTATATGTATTCCCGAAGGAGAAGAAAAGGAAAAAGGCATTGAGAAACTGCTAGCTGAAATAATAGTTGAAAATTTCCCAGGTCTTGAAAAAGACATGGACAATCAGGTACGAGAAGCTCAAAGAACCCCAGGCAAACTTGACCAAAAAAGATCTTCTACAAGGCATATTGTCATCAGATTGTCAAAAGTTAAAGACCAAGAGAGAATCCTAAAGACAGTAGAGAAAAGTGTCAAATTATTAAGGAAAAGCAATTAAATTAACATTGGACTTCTCAAAGGAAACCCTACAGACCAGAAGAGTGGGATGATATAGTCAAGGTCTTAAAAGGAAAAAAAAAACTTCCAGCCAAGAATATTATTTCTGGTTAAGCTATCCTTTAAATGTGAAGAACAAATAAAGTATTTTCCAGATAAGAAAGAAGTGACAGAATTCACTACTACCAGCCCAGTCTTACAAGAAATTCTGAAGGGCATCCTCTATTAGAAGTAAACATGAAAACACATGCCAACACCAAATTCACTAATGGAGCAGGTGGATTATTATCCAGTCAACAAAATGACAGGTCTTAGTTCTTATCTGTGAATTCTAACCTTGTAACAAGATTAAATTCTCCAATCAAAACATTTACGTTGGCTGAATGCATGAAAAAAAAAAAAAAGGCTCAACTCAACTATAAGAAACTCACTTCACAAACAAAGATACATACAGACTGAAAGTGAAGGGTTGGGGCCGGCATTGTGGCGTAGAGGGTAAGGCTGCCGCCTGCAGTGCCAGCATCCCATGTGGGTGCCAGTTCAAGTCCCGGCTGCTCCACTTCTGATCCAGCTCTCTGCTATGGCCTGGGAAAGCAGTAGGAGATGGCCCGAGTTCTTGGGCCCCTGTACCCATGTGGGAGAGCTGGAAGAAGCTCCTGGCTCCTGGCTTCGGATCGGTACAGCTCTGGCCATTGTGGCCAATTGGGGAGTGAACCAGCAGATGGAAGACCTCTCTCTCTCTCTCTCTCTCTCTCTCTCTCTCTCTCTCTATCTCTCCGTCTCTTTTTGTGTAACTCTTTCAAGTAAATAAATAAATCTTAAAAAAACAAATAAAGTGAAGGTCTGGGAAAAGATACACCAGGCAAATGGAAGCCCAAAAGGAGCAGGAGTGGCTAGCCTAATATTAAATAAAACAGACTTTAGGTCAAAAACTAAAAAGAGATAAAGAAAGACATTTATTTGTTCAATTCAGAAGGAAGATGTAACAATCATAAGTATATATTTACCCAATACAAGATCATGCAGATATATAGAACAAATACTATTAGACCTAAAAGGGAGAGATAGATTCCAATACAGAAATAGTAGGTGACTTCAGCATCCCACTCGCATAAATGGATAGGTCATCCCGACAGAAAATCAATGAAGATACATCAAATTTGAAACATACAGTAGAGCAAATGGACTTAATAGACATTTATAGGAATCTCATTCAACAGCCATGGGATACAATTCTTCTCATCAACACAAGGAAGTTTTCCAGGACAGACCACATATTAGGCCTCAAATCAAGTCTCAGCAAATTTAAAAAGACTGAAATTATACCATGTGTCTTTTCAGATCATAAAGAAATAAAACTAGAAATCAACAACAAGAAGAACAATACAATACTCATAAATACTTGGAAATTAAACAACATGCTACAGAATGATTACTTAAAATTTGAAGAAATTAAAAAGGAAAGCAAAATTTTCTTGATATAAATGAAAATGAAAACAATGCATCAAAACCTGTGGGATACAGCAAAAGCAGTATCATTAGGGAATTTTATAGCATTAAATTCTTACATTAAAAAAAGTAAAATGTCTCAAATTAAAGATCTAATGTTACATCTCAAAGAAAAGCAAGAATACACCCCAAATCAGCAGGAGGGTAGAAATAATGAGGACCAGAGCAGAAACAAATGAAATGGAAACACAAAAATACACAATAGAGCAACAGAACAAAAAGCTGACTTTTTGAAAAGATTAATAAAAATAAATAAACCTTTAACCATACTAACATAGAAAAAAAGAGAAAAAACCCCAGATATTTAGATATGAAAAAGGAGACATTATAACTGACACCGTAGAAATACAAAGGATCCTAAGAAACTGCCATGAAGAACTATGTGCTAAAAAACTGGAAAGCCTCGAAGAAATGGATAAATTCCTGGATTACCATGATTAAATCAAGATTTAGACAATCGAAACAGATCCATAAGAAGCAATGAGATTGAAGCAGTAATAAAAAGATCTTCCATCAAGGAAAATTTCAGGCCCTGGTGGGTTTATTACTAAATAATGCAAAACATTCAAAGGTAACTCCAATACTTCTCAAACTATTCCAAAATATTGAACAGGATGGAACTCTGTCGAACTCTTCTTATCAGGCTAGCATCACTTTGTTACTAAAACCAAAGACAACACGAAAAGAAAACTACAGAGCTGTATCTTTAATGAACATAGATGCAAAGGTTCTCACAAATACTAGCAAACCAAATCCAAAACCACATGAAACAGATAATACCTCATGATATTGCTCTTCCTTCCTTCCTTTCATTCTTTAGTTCCTTCTCCCCTTTTTTGAGTTGTTTCCCCTTTTGCTTCATTTGAATTGTTTTATTGCTATGTCTTCAAGTTTTCTAACATTTTCTTCTGCAGTAGTTCAACATTACATTTATCTTATCCAATGCATTTTTCATTTCATTTCATTGTGTTTTAATCTCTAGAAGTTTGTTTTGTGGTTTTTGTACATTCTATTATTTTATTTAACATATTCAATCTTCCTTCTAAAGTCTTTAACATATAAGATACTCTATTGGGGCTGGTGCAGTGGCATAGTGGGTAATGCCACAGCTGATGGTGCCAGCATCCCATATGGGCGCTGGTTCAAGTCCCAGCTGCTCCATGTCTGACCCAGCTCTCTGATATGCACCTGGAAAGCAGTAGAAGATGGCCCAAGTCCTTGGGCCCCTGCACCCACATGGGAGACCCTGAAGAAGCTCCTGGCTTCTGGCTTCAGATTGGCAGCTGTGGCCATTGTGGCCATTTGGAGAGTGAACCAGTGGATAGAAGACCTCTCTCTCTCTCTCTACCTCTTTCTGTAATTCTTTCAAATAAATAAAATAAATCTTTAAAAAAAGATACAGTTATAATAACTGTTTTAATGTCCTTGTCTACGAATTGAATTACCTGCATCATTTCAGGGGAAATATTTACTCTTCATTATAGATAGCATGATTAAGGCTTCTTTGTATGCCTAGTAATTTTTGATTGGGTGCCAGAAATTGTATGTTTATTTATTTTGCATGCAACCCTATAAATTGTCTTGTGTTTTGTTCTTTGACATGATTAAGTTCCTTAAAAGCATTTTGATAGGAATTTTCAGTTGAGTCTTTGTTGATGGGCTCAAAGTAATAGTCATCAAACGTTGATTTTCTTATTGATAAACAATGTCATTCTTAGTACTCTATATAATACTTGGAAAATTCCACTGTAGCATTTGGGACAAATCCTGTTCCTATGTCATGTGTTAGTATTATTTCCTTTAATCCTTTGAAGTCATTCTTTTCTTGGTCTCTGGTGCTTTCATCACAGAAAAGTATTAGTCAGTATTTATCTGAATACTTAAGTGGAGCCCTCTGAAAAGTCTGGAGTTATTTCTTAGCGTGGCTTTTTGTTTTTCTGGTACTTTTTCCTGCTGGTTCTCTTTGCTTTGATCTCTTGAATGCTCAGCTTTGCCTCCTGAACTCAGGGAGACTACAGGACTTTGCTTGGGTTCCTTTGGCCTCCACCTTATCTTGGCTGTTTTCTCCAGGTGGTTATAAACTATACAATCATGAGGTTCACTACAATTGTTTCCCCTATCTCTGGAATCATTATTTTTTTTAATGATGTCTTGAGAGTTCTAATATAGTAAATCTTTGAAAACAGACATCCTCAGCTTGGTGGCATCCTAAAATTAAGTGACCATTTTTTGGGTATTATTTTTACATTGACATAATTATTTTCTAGCCCTAATTTCCTCTTACTTTAATATTACACATTGGCAGCAATTCACTTATATAAAATTTCCTTCTTCATTCATATATTCATGTGACTAGTGTTTTCAGCTTCAGAACACTACTGTACTGAACTTACTGTATTTACTGTTGGTTATAATATAACGCTTGTACAGATTTATCAAATGGCCTAGATTTGTTCAATATTTAAAGTTATGGAATTAGATTTTGTCTCTGAAGTGATGGTATTTGAGGTTCAAAAGAAGTAGTAGGAATGAACACATTTGCTGATGGCTTGTCAAATGACTAGTCTAGAGTCAATCAGTGCGTCACTGTCTGAGCTAGAAACAGCTCTTGTGAGGGTAACTTCCATACCACACTTTCCCCCATTCATAACAGAAAGCATGATTAAGGAAGTGCTGTGTGCTTTGTTAGAATACTTGTGTTGAATGATAACTTTCAAGTGTTGATGTGTCACAAGGAGATCTAGAAATTCATCAGTATAATTAACACACTTCAGTTTCTCCTTTTCATCATTCTAAATAACACATTATTTCTTCAGTGCTTTCTTCATTGAAGGAAACTTTGACATAGTACATGCAACTTAAAATGAAATTCACTTTCAAAAGATTGATTTCATATAGTGACCTTTAGGGCTGTGATCTGGAGACGGATAATCTCAGGGAAGCAAAGTGAGCTAGAATGGGCTGATCTTCAGATTTTTTAAAAATGCTATTTAAGTTTATTTTTTTGTAAGAAAAAGTATCATGTCTTTTAATTTTTTCAATACTTGCAGAAAATCACATTGAAACGATTTTTGCACCATGATTTAGAAACATACAAATTTATAAACCAATTCAGTAGTTAGAACCTGAATATTTCCCCCAGATGCAAAGTTTATTTTTGATATTTTTTGTATGCTACCTCCTGCTACTTCTTGCTATGCTCATGCAGGCGCAATTATCTGTGTCAGTCTTTCATTTGTTAGGTACAGCAATGATTATAAAGAAATTTCCAGGGAAGGCATTTGACCCAGTGGTTAAGAAACAGATTTAGATGCCCACATCCCACATCAAAGTATCAGGCTTCCATACCTGCCGCAGCTCTTAGCTCTGGCTTCCTGCTAACAGGTGTGGCAAAGGCTCAAGTAATTGGCTTCCTGCCACATGTCTCAGCTTCAGTGCGTTCCTGACTGCCAGCTTAGCCATGGCTGTGGGCTATCGCAGGCAGCTGGTGAATGTACCACTGGGTAAGATCTCTCTCTCTCTCTGTTCCTCTCCTTCTCCCTCCTTCTTAAGTAAAGAAATGAAAAATTTTAAAAATCTTCTCAGAAACATTCATGGTCATTTTTTTTTCTGTTCAGAATTGTTACTGAAGTAACTTTACTAATAAAGGTAATAATGATAGCTAATGCTAAAATGCTGAGATAGTAGATATAAAACCATCTTAGGTATTTTAGATTGCTTGATCTAATCTTTACCATAATCCTTTGAGAAAAATGCCATTGACCTCATTTAATACAATTTGACAACTAAGTGCCAAAAAGATTGGCTTTTCTAACTTAGTGAGAACTTGGAATAGAACTGAAATCTGAATTCAGAGTTCATGCTTGTTCCATTTCTCTCTCTCTCTCTCTCTTTTTTTTTTTTTTTTTTTTTTTTTTTTTTTTTTTTTTTGGACAGGCAGAGTTAGACAGTGAGAGAAAAACAGGGAGAAAGGTCTTCCTTCCGTTGGTTTACCCCACAAATGGCCGCTATGACCGGTGCTGCGCCATCCAAAGCCAGGAGTCAGGTACTTCTTCCTGGTCTCCCATGCGGGTGCAGGGCCCAAGTGCTTGGGCCATCCTCCACTGCCCTCCCAGGCCACAGCAGAAAGCTGGCCTGGAAGAGGAGCAACCAGGACAGGATCCAGTGCCCCAACCGGGACTAAAACCCAGGGTGCCGGTCCTGCAGGCAGAGGATTAGCCTAGTGAGCCATGTTACCAGCCAGCTTGTTCCATTTTTCTATGCTGTTTCTCAATCACTGCTTTGTAGGACGAGAGTAGTCATTACTTTGGAATAAACTTTCCTCTAAGCGTATTGGGCAGGTGATCCTTGAGAACTGTCTCAGTACAATATAGAGGAAAATTTTGCTCTCCAGATGAAGTTTTCCCCCAGTTGGCTAGTCCTACAGGTTACTACCATGGCTTCTTTTTTGCATTTGTATCTTTCCCAAGTTGAAATATAATGTAGAATTGCTTTGTTTGAAAGATTTATTTATTTGAAAGAGTTACAGAGAGAGGAGAGAGGAGAGAGAGAGGGGATAGAGGAGAGAGAGAGAGAGAGGAGAGAGAGAGAGAGAATCTTCTATCTACTGATTCACTCCCCCAAGTGACTGTGATGCTCAGGATTGGGCCAGGCTGCAGCCAAGAGCCAGGAGGTTCTTCCAAGTCTCCCAGATGTTTGGCAGGGGTCCAAACTCTTGGGCCATCATTTATTGCTTTTCCAAGACCATTAGCAGGGAAGTGTATGGGAAATGGAGTAGCTGGAACACGAACTGGTGCCCACATGGGATGTCAGCATTGCAGGCGTTGGATTTACCCAATACACCATTGTGATGACCCCATGGAACTTTTTCAGAGGTGTGGAGCTTACAGCTCACAAGCAGAGTTCTTTCATGGCAACTTATATTTCAGGACTGTAAACTAGGTACTTGTTTTTTCTCCATCAGTTTAGTCAGTTTTTTCCTCATGATAGTTATTCTCACAGAAATTTTCCTCAGTGTATCAAAACTGTAGATTTCACTAGCATATTAAAATCTCTACCTAATTCTTGGGAATGACTCAAAATTTTTAGTTCTGTTCAAAATTAGATTTTTTGTTGGGGCCAGTGCCATGGCGCAGTAGGTTAATCCTCTGCCTGTGGTGCCGGCAACCCATATGGGTGCTGGTTCTAGTCCCGGCTGCTCCTCTTCCAATCCAGCTCTCTGCTGTGGACTGGAAAGGCAGTGGAGGATGGCCCAAGTCCTTGGGCCCCTGCACCCACGTGGGAGACCAGGAGGAGGCACCTGGCTCCTGGCTTTAGATCAGTGTAGCTCTGGCCGTTACGGCCATTTAGGAAGTACACCAACGGAAGGAAGACCTTTCTCTCTGTCTCTCCCTCTGTCTGTAACTCTACCTGATATATAAATAAAATCTTTTTTTAAAAAAAAGAATGACCATGTATCATTGAGAATTTTAGGAACTGACTTGTGAGCAGCATGCCTCATTGGATGTTCCTGATTAAAAAAAATTGAATATTTTGGACTTCAAATTCCCATATTATACACTTACATTAAGTGCATCTTATGAATTTTACAGTGAGGAGATTCTTTACAGGATGTGTTTTAAAATTAATGTTTTCAAGATCACATAGTAGGACAATATTTTGTGCCAAGATGAAAGCATGAAAAGACAGACACTTAGATAGCATTAAGGTGAGAGAGAAGCATGAGATCAACTTTATGATTCCAAGGTGGTTTATGAGAACCCTATACACCATGGGGCTTTCCATTAGAAAAGCACTAAAAGTTAGTTCTGTGAAATCTAGGGGTTTTTTGATGTTCAGTTGTAACATATGTGGACTGAAAAATTAGATCTTATTTCATAAGCATCCTGTGTGAGTTTCTTTGCAGTACAGGAAATAGGTTAAAAAAAAAAGATAAGAAAGATATACAAAATAGCTATTCAGGACTCCTTCATACCAGCTCATACCAGTGTGGCCCTTTCCGGGAATCTATGAGTGTTTCTTATGCTGCATACTTAAAACACAGAAATGGGAGGATAGCCATACTCAGTTAAATTCTGAAGCTTCTTTTCTGGCAGGATCATACGTTTTTGCATGAATCACTGATGCTGACATGTAAACACATGCATCTGAATATTATATATGCAAACTGTTTCTTTTTAGATATTCAAACACATAAAAATTCACTTCATTTCTATTTCATTCTTGACATATAAGGGTCTCCAGAAAGTATATGGAAAATGCATACTGGCCAGTGCCACAGCTCACTAGGCGCCAGCACCCCAGGTTCTAGTCCCGGTTTGGGCACTGGATTCTGTCCCGGTTGCCCCTCTTCCAGTCCAGCTCTCTGCTGTGGCCCGGGAAGGCAGTGGAGGATGGCCCAAGTGTTTGGGCCCTGCACACACATGGAGACCAGGAGGAAGAACCTGGCTCCTGGCTTTGGACTGGCACAGCACGCCAGCCGTAGTGGCCATCTGGGGAGTGAACCAATGGAAAAGGAAGACCTTTCTCTCTGTCTCTCGCTCTCTCACTGTCTAACTCTCCCTGTTAAAAAAAAATGCATACTAATGAAAAAAGCTATGCATGAATTTCAAAGTTTTTTGTAGCAAAGTAAATTTATGTTTTAATTCCATTTTCTATGAAATTTTTGAAGTACCCTGACATTATGCTGCTTCTGCTGTCCGACATGATCCCCAATGACTGTCCACTCTACCCTTCATTCTTTCCATGGTCCTTTACTAGAAAGATACACAGGTTTTAAAATATGTATTATAATGTGTGTTTTAAAGAGCTTTAGAGAAATGGCATTTATCACTTGTTCACCTTTAATACAACTCTATGAGATAGATATTACTTTATAGTAAAAGATTGAGACTCAGAGGTTTTTCCTAAAACTTAAAGTCACATATCTACAAAAATACATACATTGAGAACTCATTGTGTGTTATCATTTCCGTGTATTACCCAATCTTCACATGGATTTTAAGATGAAAGGACTACTTAATCTATTTTACAGATGAGGCAACTCTAGGTTCGGGAGGCTAAACATTTTTCCTGAGTTCACACAGGCAGCAAATCTCAGGGCTAGAATTATTAGCCCTGGTGTCTGAGTCGATCCTCAGTGGCTATCCAGTCTACCCCGCATCCTTTCCCTCATCCACTGACTCCTAATAACCCAGACACACCCAGGGCCTTTGCCTTCATTATCAAAGGTTATCCACCTAAGATGTTTTTATTTTTAGATAGTTTAATTGGTGTAAAATTTTCTATAAGTTAGTAATTTGAGGTATTAATCCAACTGGAATTGTCTTTAATATGTCTTTTTTTTTACTCACAAGAGAAACATCTGCATCCAAGACATATACCCTGAAATACGAGTGACAGGTGTTTTAGTGGCAGCAAATGTCTGGAATAGCCTCTTATTAGTTAAAAGTTTGCCCTCAAGAGTGAGCAATTGGCACTGTATGGAGTAAGCTTACTTTATATAAAATCTCTCTGAAACATCTTCCTTAATTGTTTAAAACATGTCCCTGACATGCTTGGCAAAGCCTTAATTAACTCTGAGTCAGCCAGGAAACTGGTAGAGAAATAGCTGGGAGTTGTTGTGGAAGATGGGGTCTGGCCCTTCTGCCTGAAACCTGAGACCACACTTCCCTGCAGGGACTGGGCAACTGCCCCTGTGAGGACAGGTGCATAAGGAAGGGACTGCTTTGTCCTCAGATGTCCATTTTCCTCCTCAGTCTCACTCTTGAACTTCCTCAGTGGTAGCTAATGTGAGGGAAATGGTCAAGCTGACAGTTTCTCAGGTTCTCCATCAGGATGGAGATAGATAGCTCTAAAATGTGGGAAAACGCTAGTGTGAGTGTTGATGACCAGGACATCCCTCCCATTGTTCTTTTCCTTCTTCTGAGCAGGCTCTAACTCACTGCTGAGACTTCAGAGTGGAAACCTTTACTGGATGCTTAGGCCATAAACCTCAAGTCACATACATTTCCTAGAAGTAAAACTAGCTGCAGATACAGGCTGCATCCTAAGTACGTGGTTAGTGCCTGAATTTATGTCTTTTTTGTGAAGAAATGTTTCTATGGACATATGGTAACTGCATATTTGTAGAGTACAGTGTGATAATTCAATACACATGTTGAATACAAACAGTATGTAAAGATCAAATCAGAGAAATCAGCATTTCCATCTCTGTGGGGAGCAACTGGGAGCAACTCGGACTAGACTAAGTTACTGGAATTAAGACTTATTCTATGCATCTGCTCTCCCACAATATGGCGCTGGGAGAGGAGTAAAAGCAGCTTCTACGCAGCTGCCTCCAGTTCAACCAATAAACAGCAGGACCTGCTCCTGATTGGAGGAGAGCAGCGTACTCGGCGTGTGGGTAGCAGAGTTGGGATTGGTGAAGAGGACTATAAAGGAGGAGAGAGACGGCATGCACCAGGAACATCTAAGGGGAACATCTATCTGAAGGAACACCTGAGCAGCCCCCGAGAGAGCTGGCCGGCGGTGTGCTGCTCCCCCGCGGAAGTGGGGAATGTGGCAGGGGGAACCGCCCTTCCACGGAGGTGGAAGGGTCGGTAGCCAACCTGGGAAGAACCAGCAGCAAACCTGGGGAGGGCCGAGCAGACGAAAGAACAACACAGGGTCCTGTGTCGTTCCTCCATGAAGACGGGGAGCGACATAATGGTGCCGTGACTCGGATATGAAGCCTAGGCAGGGTTTAGTGTCGTTCCTCCGCGAAGAGGGGGAGCAACATAATGGTGCCGTGACTCGGATAGGGAAACCTAGGAGGGAAGAAACGGGAAGAAGTGGGAAAATACCGGAGAGAGAGACTAGCAAAGAGCCTAGGGGAAAGCTGGACGAAAAAGGTGCCGGAAGAAGCTATCAAAAGCCTAGGCATAGACTCAGACTATGGGGGGAAGCTGGGAGAAATCTCTAAGGTTGAAAGCGAAAGTGAAAGCTAGAACAAACAGACTCGGATACGGACTGTGGGGAGAAGCCAGGAGAAATGAGGGAGGAATATTGTTGGAAGAAAACTTAGGGAAGCATACCGGGTAGAGAAAAATGTTAGGGAAATTGAAGCCGCGGGGCGCAGGCCGAGGCGGAGACGTAAGCCAGCTTGGAATTCTTTAAGTCAGCCCAGGGAGCAAAAGGCGAAAAGTTAAACCAGAGGCAGAAACGTGGGCCAGGTTGGAATCTGTCAGATTAGCCCGGGGAGCAAAAGACGGGAAGCCAAACCATAAGGCGGAGACGCGTAAGCTAGGTTGAATTCGCCAGGTTAGCCCCAGGAACTTAGATTGAATACCGGTGGTGGCGGAAACGTAAGCTATGCTGTGTGACTCGCGGAAGCCGCCGCTTGCAGAGAGAGCGCGTGGGGCGTGAATAGATAGGGAACGTGGGGCTAGTGCGAGGCCTTGGTGCGGGCGCGAAGGGGCGCGGAGACCGTGGAGTGTGCGCGCGAAGCCGGGAAGCCGCGCAGATGAGAGAAGCGCGGGCTGAAGCGGTTCAGAGCCGGGAAGCCGCCGAGAAGCAGCCTCGGGGCGGGCGCCGGGAAGCCGCAGGGATAAGAGAAACAGAAGTTTAGAAGTAAAATGAGAGAAATAGGAATGCTGGTAGATAGAAGTAAAATGGGAGAAATAGGAATGCCCGGAGATAGAGAAATAGAGAAAAATAAGGCCTCCCCTCAATATGGCAATGAGAGAGCTTGGATTCGGTCTGCCTGATTAGGGAGGTGGTGAGCACCTGCGGGCGGCTAGCAGCTTATGCGCCACAGGTCACCGAAGACAGGCACGTTATCAACACCAATAAGTCTCCCCACAAGACGGCAATGAGAGAGCTTGGATTCGGTCTGCCTGATTAGGCGATAAGCACCAGCAGGCAGCTCGACCAGAGTATGAGCTGCAGGTCACCGAAGACAGGCATGTTATCAACACCAATAAGTCTCCCCACAAGACGGCAATGAGAGGGCTTGGATTCGGTTTGCCTGATAGGGCTTGTAAGCACCTGCAGGCAGTTCTAGCAGAGCAGAGCATGCGCTGCAGGGCACCGAACACAGGCACGCATCAGCGCCTAAAAAACCCCTCACAACATGGCGAAGAGAGGACCCGGATTCGGTTTGCCTGACTGGTAGGGCTTGTAAGCACCTGTGGGCAACTCCAGCAAGCAGAGCAGAGTGTGTGCCGCGGGGCACCGAAGACAGGCGCGTATCAATGCCAAAAATAAAAAGAAAGGGGGATCTGTGGGGAGCAACTGGGAGCAACTCGGACTAGACTAAGTTACTGGAATTAAGACTTATTCTATGCATCTGCTCTCCCACAATATGGTGCTGGGAGAGGAGGAAACAGCTTCTACACAGCTGCCTCCAGTTCAACCAATAAACTGTAGGACCTGCTCCTGATTGGAGGAGAGCAGCGTACTCGGCGTGTGGGTAGCAGAGTTGGGATTGGTGAAGAGGACTATAAAGGAGGAGAGAGACAACATGCACCAGGAACATCTAAGGGGAACATCTATCTGAAGGAACACCTGAGCAGCCCCCGAGAGAGCTGGCCGGCGGTGTGCCGCTCCCCCGCGGAAGTGGGGAAGGTCGCAGGGGGAACCGCCCTTCCACGGAGGTGGAAGGGTCGGTAGCCAACCCGGGAAGAACCAGCAGCAAACCCGGGGAGGGCCGAGCAGACGAAAGAACAACGCAGGGTCCTGTGTCGTTCCTCCACGAAGACGGGGAGCGACACATCTCCATAAACCTTTATCATTTATTTGTATTAAGAAATTTTAAGCTCCTATCTGCTACTTCTTTATATAATAATATAAAGAATCTATAATAAATATATAATAAACTGTTACAAACTATTGGGAGTTATGTCTTTAGGTGAGGAGGAAATGCTACTGAAAACTTTAACCTTGAAAATTCAGACTTAAAAAAGCACAGCATATCATAGACACAATCATGCATTAGATGAAAACTGATTTGTAAACCCCCACCATCCTTCTGGATTGCCCTTTTACCCAGTACTCTTGCCTTTGTTGCAAATTAAAACATTTCCTCCTTGTGTGGATTTTATCTGTTACTTGGTGGTTAAAAGGAGATACTCTGGGGCAGAATTATCACTCACAATTTATATTAGCCCGCTCTAACGCTTACTCTGTACACTTTGAAGCTCAGTTTAAAAGTGTATCTACTTGACTACTTATTATCAAAATGAGTTCAAATTGAGTTTTTGCTGAGTGGGAGCTAAATTATCTTATGCATTATGATGAGTACTGCTTGAAGGGTGACCCGTGGAGAAAGAAGAATGAGGGCAAGTACACTGGTGCAGAGCTCTGTAGGTGGCATAGATGCGGGTATCTGTGTCAAGAACTCAGGGAAATGCGGGGGCTTCCTCACCAAAGGCACCCTCCACCCTGTCCCCAATGCGGCTTCAGACGGCTCAAAAAGAGGCTGCATTTTCTGGTTACTTTTCAGCAGGGCAGCAACAGGAGCAGGTTAGAAGTTTTTGGCTTACTCTCTTACTTTTTTTTTTTCTTTTAGTTAAAATCCTTAGTTACCAGTAAGCAGTTTTGAAGACTTCTGAGGAATAATGTGGGGTAAAGATAAAATTTTATGGTAAAAGATAAGTTCAAGTGAAAGGAAGAGTGTGTATTTTTTTTAAAGATTTATTTATTTGAAAGGCACAGTTTTAGAGAGAGAGGAAGAGATAGACACACACACACACACACACACACAATCTTCCAGCCCCTGGATCACTCCCCAGGTCGCAGGAATTGCCAGTGGTGGGCCAGGAGTTTCATCTGGTCTCCCACGTGGGTGCAGGGATCCAAGTACTTGGGTCATCTATTGTTTTCCCAGGTGCATTAACAGGAAGCTGGATCAGAAGTGGAGGAACGAGTATTCAAACTGGTGCCCTTATGGGATGCTGGCATTGCAGACAGTGGCTTAACCTACTAAACCACAATGTGAGCCCCAAGGAGTGTGTAATTTTAATTCTAGCAAATTCACAAGGGTTGCTGTATTATTGTCATCATCTATGCAATTCAAGACATATGGCTGTAATTAATGCATAGTAATATAATAATAAATGTTTATTTTATAAAATAATGTTTATTTTCCCAGTAGAGAAGACGCTGTATACTAATTGCACAGTTCTGTTTAATGCATAGCAGAACACAATCAAGGCTGTTAGAGAAGTACTGAAGAACTCATAGAAGTATCAAGTTCAGTTCCAAGAGGTGGCTTCCTCCATGCTTTTCCCTTGTTGCCAATGCTCACTTCATGAGGTTAACTCAGATCAAAGTCCCTGAATTCCTTCATTTACAGTGGTTAAATAAAAGTATTTTCAGTTGGCATGCAAAAATTGTGCTTTGATAGGTTTAATTAAGTGACATATTTGGCACTCTAAGACAAAATGAAATTGAAGTTCAGTGGTCATGATGTTTTTTAAAGATTTTATTTATTTGAAAGGCAGAATTACAGAGAGAGAAAGACACACACACACACACACACACATCTTCTATCTGCTGGTTCACTCCTCAGATGGCTGTAATGACCAGGGCTGGCCATAGCAACTGAAGCCAGGAGCCAGGAGCTTATTCCAGGGCTGTCATGTGGGTACCAGGGCCCAAGTACTTCGTCCATCCTGTGCTGCTTTCCCTGGCACATTAGCATTGAGCTGGATCTGGAGTGGAGCAGCTACGAGTTGAATTGGTACTTATATGGGATGCTAGTCTCACAGGCAGCCACTCAACTCCTTGTGCCACTATGAAAAGTTAACATTTAGGTGATAAAAATGATTGTTTTGATTCACACTTTTCTATTTGCTTGAAGTTTTCTAATATTTATTGAAATGGTAAAATAAAAAGTAAAAAAATTAGAATTCAGTTTGCTCACTTGTATTTTTCTTCATTTGAGATTTCTTGTCAGTATTAATTTTCTGATTTTCTCTCTCACATTCATTACTAGCTTGCTTAAGATAGTTGTGGCTTGTGCTTTATGTTTATGTCTAATCATCATGTAGGGTTTAGTGTTTGTCCTTGATTTTTCATTATTTAAAATTATATACTCAATTGTTGCACTAACATAAAATGAAGAAGGCAAGCATTTGGTGCAACAGTTAAGACATCATTTGGGACACTGACATCCCATACCAGTGTGCCTGGCTTTGAGTCCCAGTTCCATTCCCAATTCCATCTTTCTGCTGATGCACACCCTGTGGGGGGTGGGGAGGGAGAAGGGGAAGAGCAGGTGATGACTCAAGTGGTTGGGTACCTGACAACCACATGGGTGACCCAAATTGAATTTCAGTCTCCTGACATCAGCCTGACCTAGCCCCAGCTGTGTGGGTATTTGGGGAGTAACCAGTGCAAGGAGATTGATTGATCTCTTATCTGTCTACCTACCTACCTACCCATCTGTCAAATAAACTTAAGAATAAAATAAAATGGATTTCATGAACCTTCATTTTATATTTCTAGCTTCTGCCATGATCTTACCTAATACTGTGTGATTCATGTGATAGTGAACAGACTCAATTTCAACACATGGCTCTTTTTCTTTTCTTTTTTTTAAAGATTTATTTATGTGAAAGAGTTACAGAGAAGGACACACACACACACACACAGCAAGAGTGAGAGATCTTGCATCTGTTGGTGCACCCCTCAGATGGCCACAACAACCAGGGGTTGGGCAGGCTGGAACCAGGAGCTAGGACCTCCATCTGGGTCTCCCATGTAGGTGGCAGGGGCCCAAACACTGATTTTCCCAAGCTATCAGCAGGGAGCTGGATCCAGACACATAGTTATTTCTGAGAAACAATGGGTGACAACTCATCTCGATTTTTCCTATACTTTTTCAAAAGTGAGGAGACATAACCAGCCAGAGACAACTAAATTCCTCTGACTTTTGAGTGATAAGAGGAATTGATGTTCCTAACTGTTGTCTTTTTTGCACCAACCCTCTGCGCTATGTTTTTGCCCATATTGTGATATGTGAGTTATGAAGAGCTGCAAGAACCTACATTGATGGAGTTACGAGGAAATGTGGGAAGTGAAAATGAGTTGTTATGTGAAGCCTGGCTGGAAAGTAGAAGCTGATCATTCCCATCAAGGACTGTAGATGGTAGTCTGAGTGTTCTTGCAAAAAGGTTTTATTTTTTGTATATTCATTTATTTTTTTGACTTGCAACAAAACTCAACAGTAGTAAGCTAAACAGGTTTATATTTAATTAAAATAATTATTTCTGTTACTCAAGAAGATATATTATTAAAATGGACTTGCATAAAACATGTGTCAGCATTTTCCATCTACCGTGGGGTCTGTGGTACTTTTGCTGACCATGTGAAGAAGGGAAGACACAAATGTATGAAAGAAGCCCAGACTGTACTTCAAAAGTGAGTAATTCTGTCATGAAGGCTGTGCAGGGACTGTGATGATCATCATTTCAGACATCAACGAAGAATCTCTGTGATATCATTCCATTAGAGCATGGAAACCATAACAGATTGATTAGAAACCAACTCCAAATGTTGAAATAATTTTTTATACTCCCTGGAGAGTGGCTCAAAGTTCCCTCTGTGTCCTCAAACACCCAGTTATTCTGAGCCCCTCAGGTAGATTCCCACACACAGGCCCTTCCTCGGTCTACTGTTAGCCAATGCGAGTTCACATTTTTGCTTTAGCTGCCATCTCAGCTCATGATTTTGATCCAGACTTCCAGTGTGGCTTTCAACAGGGATTATAGCCAGAACATTGAGTTTAGCTAATCCCATACACTGTGCCTCTAAACCTTTGACCATAATAGTGAATTTTTACATGCATGCTTTTTCAAATTTTTTTTTTAAATTTATTTGACAGGTAGAGTTATAGACAGTGAAAGAGAGAGACAGAGAGAAAGGTCTTCCTTCCATTGGTTCACTCCCCAAATGGCCACTATGGCCGGTGCTGTGCCGATCCAAAGCCAGGAGCCAGGAACCAGGTGCCAGGTGCCCCCTCCTCGTTTCCCATGTGGGTGAAGGCGCCCAAGCACTTGGGCCATCCTCCACTGCACTCCTGGGCCACAGCAGAGAGCTGGACTGGAAGAAGAGCAACTGGGACTAGAACCTAGTGCCCATATAGGATGCCAGCACCACAGGTGGAGGATTAACCAAGTGAGCCAGGGTGCTGGCCCACATGTATGCCTTTTTCAAATTGATGGTACTTTTTTTTTTCTTTTAAAGATTTATTTATTTGAAAGGCAGAGAGAGAGAGAGAGTATCCACTCACTGGTTCACACTCCTAAAGGCCACAATGGCCAAGGCAAGGCAAGGCCAAAGCCAGGAGCTTCTTCCAGGTCTCACCTGTGGGTGACAGGCACCCAAAAACTTGGGCCATCGTCTGCTACTGTCCTAGGATATTAGCAGGGAGCTAGATCAGAAGTAGAGCAGCTGGGACTTGAACCAGCATCCATATGGAATGCTGCCACTACAGGCAGTGGCTTAACCTACTGCAGCACAATGTTGACTCCTGCCATTACTTTTAAAAGAGAAATTGATGGTGTGAAGTAGTCAGTTTTCTCAGTGAGGTATTCCTTAAAAGTAGGAACAATCCCATCAGGCATTTTTAGTTAAATTTCTTGGCACAGAAAGTTTCCTCAGTAATGTAGAATTTGACCTTTAAGTCTCAAAGAAATGAAAGAAATATTTATGTCAATAATTGACATTGAAAATAACAGAACTCCCAAAGCCAGCTTTCCTTCTCCTGTTATAAAATTGCAGAGCATTTAGTTTTTGTAATATTATTTCAAGTAATTGGTATTATAGTGCTGATATTGTAGCCTCAATGTTTATCTTCCCAAAAGACTTCACCTAGTTTGGTGCACTTTTTTTTTTTTTTAATCTTTGTGCTGTTCCCATGGGATTAGAAGTGGAAAAGGTTACTGTTTTCTTTTAGAAATAAACATTCCAGGTTTCACTGGGAATTAATGAGGTAGGGATTAAATGAGATCCTCTGCTTCTCAGGCCAGAGCTTTCGCTTCCAGATGGTTCACATATTTCATGGGTTTCTCATTACAAATGATTAGGAGTAATGAGAAAAATGGTGATAAGGCTATTGTTACTGGAAATTTTCAAGTTGTTCATGAAAGTGCTTTCTTTTTAGCAAAAAACGTACCATGGCATAGTTCCTTGCATGAACTCCTTTGGAGGAATAAAAAAGTTCAGAGGGAATGTCCAGAAGATGACTCTCTGGGATGACAGTGAATTGGCACTTAGTCAACAGGGGATTTCTCACACGCACTTAAAGTTTAACCCACAACCACACTTGTCAGCAATTTCTTTCTTCCCAGTCAGAAACGTTTATATATTATGCTTAGAATATGAAGTATCCACAGCTCCTTGTTAACCACTTTCATCCCTTCAAGAGAACTGAACCTAAAGAATGGGACTTTGTGTGTGTGACCAGTTACTCATTTCTTGCAAATACAAAACCTGAAAGTTACATGAAATGAGGATAGCAACAATCTGTTTTTCAAGGAATTTATTCTCCTCTGAAACATTTCTGTTTTTCCTTTTAAGATTTATTTTACTTATTTGAAAGGGAGAGTGGTCATACACTACACACACACCCACCACACACACACACACACACACACACACACAGAGAGAGAGAGAGAGAGAGAGAGATTGTTTATATGATGGTTCATTCCCCGATTGCCTGCAACAGCCAGGGGCAGAGCTAGGCCAAAGCCAGGAACTGGAAACTTCATCCAGGTCTTCCAAATGGGTGGTGGGAACCCAAACACTGGAGTCATCATCTGTTGCCTCCTAGGAGCCTTAGCAGGGAGTCATAATCTGTTGCCTCCTAGGAGCCTTAGCAGGGAGGTGGATCAGAAGTTGAGGTGAGACTTTATCCCAGGGATTCTGATATGGAATGCTGGCATCCCAAACAATGGCTTAATCCATTGTACCACAATGCCTATCCCAATATTTCTGTTTATCAAAGACCAAAACGAGGTTGGATGTCTTGGAGTCTGTCTCTACTCCAGGCCAATTTCTCTTTGAAAGCAACAATGGACATTTCTTTTTGATATCATTGGTATAAATAAATTATTATTTTTAAGTTATAGTTCCTTCAATAATCAGATGAATTTTGGAGACACATTATTGAAAAGTGTTTTGCCATAAATTTCAGACATTCTTGGGATTACTTTATAGTACTGAGTAGTACTTAAGGCATTTACTTTGTCAACTTTGTATAAAATCATTTGTGAAATATTCTGGAGATAAGAAAACATCTTCCTCATTAAAAGTCTGAGATGTGACTTTATATAATCATCCATAGAAAATCATTATGCATTTAGTAATTTTGATAATTTAAAATTAACCAATGTGAAGTATTTATAGGCAAAATACATTCATTTTTTAATTTTATGATTTATTTATTTATTTGAAGGACAGAGTTACAGAAAGGAAGAGGGAGGGAGGGACGGGGTCACCATCTTCCATCTGCTGGGGTCACTCCCCAGATGGCCACAGTGGCCGGAGCTGCACTGATCCGAAGCCAGGAGCCAAGAGCTTCTTCCCGGTTTACCATGCAGGTGCAGTGCCCAAGGACTTGGGCCATCTTCTGCTGCTCTCCCAGAGAGCTGAATTGGAAGTGGAACAGCCAGGACTCGCACAGGTGCAAATATGGGATGCCAGCATTGCAGCCAGTGGGCTTTACCCACTACGCCACACCACTGGCCCCCAGAATACATTCTTATGATTCAATTGGATATCAGTGGATAGAATAAGAATATAAAAGAATAAAAAGGATAGGCCTTTCTCTTGTCAAAGATGAGCAAAGAGAGTTAAAGCAAGGAAAAGTTTTATTCAGTAACTGTCGGCAACAGTAGAGAGGGCAGAGCTCCAGCCTATTTTGCCTGGAAGGAAGTAAGTGGGCATCTTAAAGGGAAAATGAGGCAGTCGGGTCAGGATAAAGTGCATGCTCAAGTGGAGCAGGGAAGTGAGAAATTATCAAGGCTTCGTCACTACGTGCGAGCAGCTGCCAATGCTCAAAGTTAGGATTCTGTCATCTCAGAGACTGGAAGACAGAGGCCCTGTCCTTCTGATGATTGTGTTTCCAAAGAGTGATTTTCAGACCCTTGGGAAAGTCTCCCTTGGGTTGCAGGAGATGAATCAGACATCAAAGAGATGAGTTTTCCCAGACAGGAACACAAAAGAGAGTTTTAGCCTGCTTAGAAATCCTGCTAGAGTGGATCTCCATGCAGATTTGGGATGGAGTCCGTATGTGCTGGGGATTCTTTGTCACCTGTTTTCTCTCTCCTCTTTCTTTGTCTCCTCTCTTCCTCCTTTGCTGTTCATATTTTATTTATCATGCTACACTATGGGAAATGGAAATCACCACTGTAAGTATTTTAAGCAAGAAAGTTTTTTTTTTTAAATATTTATTCATTTATTTGAAAGGCCGCATTACAGAGAGAAAGGGAGACAGAGATCTTCCATCCACTGGTTCATGCCCCAGATGGTTACAATGGTCAGGGCTGCACCAGGCTGAAGACAGGAGCCAGGAACTTCCTCCAGGTCTCCTACATGGGTTCCAGGGATCCAAGTGCTTGGGCCATTCTCCACTGCTTTTTTCCCAGGCCATTAGCAGGGAGCTGGATCAGAAGTGGAGAAGCCAAAACACGAACTGGCAACCATATGGGCTACTGACATCACAGGAGGCGGCTTACTCTGCTATGCCACAGTGCTGGCAACTAAACAAGAAGGATTTTAATATTGAGAATTATGTGCTTGAAGAATGACTGAAAGTGGTAAGAGAGAGGATTGTAGGCTGAGCCTCCAGGACTGACCCCAGATTGACTACTGGGAAGTTAACACCTCTGAATTCCTTACTAGAGCTCTTGGTTCAAGAACACACCCTGGAGCTGTTGTGGAGCTGTTAGGATGCTGGAACTGTGAGGCTGGCACTGCCACATTTCAATGATCCACCAACACTGAGCACACTAGAAAGTGGATTCCCACATCTAGTCTTGATACCCAAGAAACTGTAGAATAAATGCAAGAAGTTTACTGCAAAGATAGCTTTGACATTGTCATTTGCTTCCAAATTTTCTAATCAACAGAAACTAGCCACAAAGTTTGCTTTCTCTCTTTTTATTTTCCCTTTTTTTCTTCACCCCTACCTTTTAAATGCATGAGTACAGGCTGGCTATGTGGTGCAGGGGTTTTTGATATTGGCTTCCTATTTTCGAGTGTCATTACGAGTCCTGGCTGCTCCATTTCCAGTTCAGCTCTGCTAATGTACCTTAGAAGGCAGCAGAAGGTGATCCAAGTACCTGAGTCCTTTTTTTTTCCACCTGATTCCTTGTCACCCATGTTTGATACCTGGGTTTGGCCTGGCCCAGTCCCAGCTGTTTCAGCCATTTGGGGAATAAATCAATGGATGGAAGACCTTTATGTCTGTCTGTCTCTCTCTCTCTCTGCCTTTCAAATAAACAAAATAAATTTCTGTTTACAAAAAGTACAAGTAAAAAACTTGGTGCATGAAAAGTGGTAAACATTGCTAAGCTTTAAAAATTATACATGAAATGGGTGAATGCCGCAACCCAGATAGGGAGACAGAGGAAGAAGAGTTGCTGTCCCATGAATTAAATGCTATAATGGAATTTTGCATGAAGGGCTGTGGGAGTGGAAAACAAGGTAACTGGAGAGGGAGTCAGAGGAGTTGTCAGACAGGACTCTGATGTTGTCTGGAAAGATGAATGTAAGCTCATCCAGTAGGGAGTGGGTTGGGGGCAAATCCCCTTAGATATTAAGAACTTTGGCTTTAAGAACATATACAACCCTGGTGCAAAGGTAAGCAGCTTTAACTCTAGAAAGAACATGTTGGAGAGAAGAGCTTTCTTCTAATTAAGAGACTCAGAAACAGTGATATCTAAATAAAGTGCTAGTTGCTCTTTCTCCAGCCTTATTTTATGGTTGCTAAAGAAATTTGATCTGTGCCTGTGATACCCAAGATCTGCTTCCTTGGTATATATTTTCTCTCTAAACTTTGAATTCATATTTATTTCATATGCTAAATGCACACAGAAAGTCTTCTTATTATGAGCATAAACATTTCATTTTATGATTCATTTAACAAGCATTCTGCACCAATTTTGAGTTGGAGTTCTTAGTATGTACTGAGGAATCTTCAGAGAGGAAGCACAGTGCAGACATCAGTCCAGTCCAGTCAGACCTTCCATCTCAGCTGAAGAAGCAGTGTACAGAATGCTGTGGGGACTCAGAAGGTAGCTCTCCCATGTCCCTTGGAGACAGTAGGGGATTTCTGGATGAAGCTGCATTTTAGCTGAGAAGGACAGGCTGAGCAGCAGTGTTCAGGACAGTTTAATAAAAGTGTGGGTGCAAAGGTACTCTAGGAAAAGGAACTAGCTTTTCCTGTATCAACTGTCCTTAGTGAGGAGAAAGCTGTGACCATTGGTTGAAGTGTGATGTGGGAACAAAATGGGACCAGGAAGACAAATATAGTAAAATAAAGCAGGTGATCTCAGGGGTTTTGATTTGTGGAATCGTGTGATGGAAGCTACAAGTCCCCTGACAACTCTGGGAAGATGGGTTGCTTGAAATCCAGAGAAGCCAATAAGAGCTTTGCGGAGGGGGTGAAATTTGCTTAGGGCTTGTAGAGTATTTGGAAACACTGTAGGGACCTTGGGGAGCAATGTGAGTTCCTACCCAGGGTTACATGGGGATGATCTGATTGTTGGTGAGTAAGAAATAAGATGTGTCTTTAGCAAATGCACATCTTTAAAATGGCAGAAACTAAAGTTGGACATGTCACTGGTGCTTCTTCTGAAAAGCTAAAAATGCTGAGACATATTTAAGGCAATAAGACTAAAAAGTGTAGCAGAAAATATAGCAACTGGGAGTTGGTAGGTTCAAGTACTGGTGAGTCTGTAGTGAAATATATAATGCTGGATACATCAGAGAGACCCTTGCCTAAGGAGCTACAGTGTATAAAGTGAGGTCTGTTAAACTTCATTATCTAAAGGCTGTTTTCAGTTCTGTGTGGCTACATGAATTTAGGAAACAGGGACATGTTGAAATTTTTGGTGTATTTTATTGTGGTGTTATTGCTATTTGCCCTTAAGAGCAGTGTTAAGTTTAGGAAGCTGTGATTTGGAACCCAAAGGCTTGAGTTCAAGTTTCCGCAGTAGTACTTGCTGACTTCGTGACTCAAGGCAGTAATTTACTCCTCCTGTAAAGCTAGGATAATGTTTACCTGGCCTGCTACTCAAGGCTATCTTGAGCCTCACACCTGATGACTATCTAAAATATTGTGTGTTCTATAAAATGCTACAGAAAAATTTTAAAAGAAGTATAGTAGCAGACCATGTGGCCATCACGTGTAATGAGATAATAGGTATATAAGTAGTCGCTGTGAGAAGAGAGTAACAAACAGCAAAGCAGACATTTTGCATGAAATGCAGATAGAAAATAGTGACTTACCGCATGAAGCTGATGAAAAAGGGATGAGGTGGAGAGGTGGGGAGAGTGACACTGGTAACTGGAGTGGGATATTATCAAGAACATTCCTCTAAAATCCCTGTGCTGGACACTGTAGCAGGTCTTTTTTAATGCAAAGGGATAGTATAATAAAGTATGTTTTTATAGTCTAGCTCAGAAGCCAAAATGAAAATATGATTTGTGAGCTTCAAGAAGCATAAGGGGAGAAGACAGGACTTAGGAAGATATTTGGCTTTCTGTATTCCCCAATAGCATCTCCATAGCAAACATCTCAGGTGATGAACAAGACTGGAGAGGGAAAAAAAAGGTGGGCTATAAAGCAGTCAACATTTATCAGCCCATTTCTTGTTGCCTTGGGAATAAAGCCAGAAAACTACAAACACAAAGGGGACATTTCTAGAAAGTGCAATGAGCTCTGACTAGAAGATGCTGAGATGTGTCTCTGCTCCAGGTTCCTGCAGTTGCTACCATAAAGGGAGCAGCTGAGACTCGGCGCTCCGTACTGCAGTTTCGTTCCTCAGGAGTTCCTCCTGTCCTGATGCACAGCTGAAGGAATGCAGACCTGGGGAGATTGTATTTTATGGGTTGCTATGGAACTGTCTAAATATTATGAACAATGCAATAGTATATGTCACACAGCGGTAGATTGCCATGAAATTAAGGCAGCTAGAAATCATCTGCACATCCCTGAAATGTAAGCGTAAAGTGTAAAAGAATGGTATGTGTGTTTGTGATAAACGAATTTTCCCCTGTTGCACTAAGTGAAATACTACATGGAAATGGGAAGTCAAATTTCCAAGGAACGTTAGTCAGGGAGAGGCCTGTGGACCCTAACAAGGGGATGCACAAGCAGGCTCGGACAGGCCTAATCAGGGGAGGAAGGATGAAGATCTCGGTGGCTTCAGAGATCTGACATGTAACATCAGCACTGCAAAGAGAACTGCTTTAAAATCTCTCCCTGAAGTTGTGGCTCAGGTGAACAAGGTAACAAAGGTCCGGGTTCCAGCAAGTCACCCAGATGGAAACAGGGCCCTCTTGCAATCTCTGCTTTGTGCTGCAAGACTCCTCTCTCAGCTCTTCAGGGTTTGCTGTTCGATCCTTTCTCGGATTCCAGTAATGGTTTAGGAAACTTAGAATTTTACATCAGAAATGGCCCACCAGAAAATAGGCCTCCCCACTTAGACTAAGGTAAGCTTCATCAGAATAAGAAATACAGCTCTCAGTGCATACCTTTTGAATAACAGTTCTGTGAATGCTGTTTTCTTCTGAGGATCATGCCAAAGCCAGCTTCCTCTCTGAATGAGCGTTTCTGACCTATGAATTCAAAATACAACAAGCCTACGTCACAAGCTGTGCAGAGAGAGCAGGAGCCAAGTGCAGCTGGGGCTTTGTGGCTTTGCTTGTTTCCTTTTCTTTTTTCTCCTCTTCTTCGGACAGCTGTTACTGAATACTTACTTTTTAAAGGGAAAAACATTTCTCAAAAATCTGTTTTGCTTCACCAAACAATTCAAATGTAAAACATAGTAAAACTAAAAGGGGTAGGGTTTTACTCTGAAGAATATAGGTACAGCCACCTTCTCTGAACATCTGGTAAAGTTCACTGACAGTGGAAAGCACCCACTTCCTGATGCTTCTCTGTCTTATCTCGCCTGCTTGTGAGAGGAAGATTGCCTTCTCTCTTTCCTTTTTGGTTCCTTGTTAAAGCAGCATGAAAATACATTTTTCAAAAACATCTTTCTTACTTACAGCAGTTTCTTTTATATGATGTTCTACAACCTGGATGCTCTTGTGTAGCATATTCCTGTAAGAGGCTGAGAGGTTTAGAAAAAATATCATCAGCAGGGCACCTCCACGTCTCTGCTTGTGAGCCCAGCTTCCTGCTGGCGAGCACTCTCAGAGGCACTGGTGACGGCTCCAGTGGCTCCCTGCCACTCATGTGGGAGGCTTGGACCAGACCCCAGCTTCTGGCATCAGCCTGGCATAGTCACAGTTGTTACAGAAATCTTGGGGAATGAACCAGTGGATGGAGGATTTCTCTCTCTGTCTCTATGCCTTTCAAATTTAAATAACGTAAGTATTTATTTGAATAAAATTGAATGGAGCATTGTCTCAGTTCTTATTTTTTTTTTTTTTAGTCCCCTGATGTACAATGGAAGAAAGTCAGCAAAACAGGGTCAAAGTCCAACTACAATCAAGAGCTAATATAACAGAATAAAAGAACTAATCAAATTCCATGACATTCTTGGTGTTATATCAAATATTGTTAGAAATTATTGGCATGTTCATCTAGTGTTGAAAATAAGTTCGTTTTAAAGATTTTTATTTTAAGAAGTGCTTTATGTTCATGAAGTCTGTACAATTTTAGTTTTTTAAAGCAACAAGCAAGAGATAGGAATATAATAAACAAATATGAAAAACTAAAAGCTTGATTTTATTTATGATCCAGTCAGAAGTTTCTTTTTTTGAAAAATTCACTCATTTATTTATTTTTTTGACAGGCAGAGTTAGACAGTGAGAGAGAGAGAGACAGAGAGAAAGGTCTTCCTTCCATTGGTTCACCCCCCAAATGGCCGCTACGGCTGGCGTGCTGCACTGATCCGAAGCCAAGAGGCAGGTACTTCCTCCTGGTCTCCCATGTGGGTGCAGGGCCCAAGGACTTGGGTCATCCTCCACTGCCTTCCCGGGCCACAGCAGAGAGCTGGACTGGAAGAGGAGCAACTGGGACAGAATCCGGCGCCCTAACCGGGACTAGAACCCGGGGTGCCGTTGCTGCAGGCAGAGGATTAGCCAAGTGAGCCGTGGCGCTGGCCTCAGTCAGAAGTTTCTAACCATCGCTTTCCCCTTATAAATTAGAAATCTGAGCAAACAGAACAAAGCTTTTTAGTTGTCATGAAAAATAATTTTATTAAAACATGTTAGTGGTATAATTGTTCTCAAAGGTAAGCTGTTATCAGTTAACAGATTAAAAACCAAAAGGACTCTGGGTATAGTTCTGTGGTCTTCCTGCTGCTGCCCAACTGTGAGACACATTCTACTGAGTGGACTAAAATCTCCTGATTCTAGCTATTTCTAGGTTGCTGAATTTCTGAAGAAGGAAGTGGATTAGTCAACTGTATCATCTTTGAGTGTCGTGAATATGACAGAGAGGTAAGTATTTTATATGCCTCGTCAAAGGACAGTGTATCAAAAAGAAAGTGTCATTTGGTCATTTGGGAGAGCTAGGATGTCTCTCATTGTCATTTCAACAAAGCTGTCAGCCTCCTTTGGCTGAAGACTTCAACATTATTGCTCATAATGAAAGAATAACAAAATATATATGAAGATGAATTTGATTCTCTCATGCCTGTAAAGTAATAGAATATATAACTTTGGTTCTCAAACAGGTGAGATTTTGTCCCCAGAACTGCAGTGCCTTCCATGGTTTCACATTGCAGCCCCAGTGTCAGTAGTACTAATGTAGAGAAACCGTATTTTATGTGAATTAACACAATGTACAGATTACCTAATGTATACATGATATAATCCTCGAATAGCTTTGTTCTTTTAAGATTAGAAAACTAACTGCTTTTTCCATGTGTTTTTAGAATTTAATTATAGAATCAATAACTACTCATGTTGTACTCAGTCTGAAACTGAAATAACTATTTTTGAAAAAGATTATTTGGGAGGCAGAGTTACAGAGAGAGGGAGAGAAAGAGAAAGAGGTCTCCCATCCACAGGTTCACTCTCCAAATGGCCCCAATGGCTAGATCTGAGCTGATCTGAAGCCAGGAGCTTCTTCCAGGTCTCCCACATGGGTACAGGGGCCCGAGCACTTGAGCTATCTTCCACTGTCTTTCCAGGCCATAAGCAGAGAGCTGGATAAAAAGAAGAATAACCAGGATACTAACCAGGATACAAATGGGATGCTGGCACTACAGGCAGAGGCTTAACCTACTACACCACAGCTCTAAGCCCCAGTAACTATTTTTAATGACATGGAAAGGAGATGTATTTCTTCTTATGTTTGTATGTGAGGATCAGTTTACCTGTCTGCACCTATTCATAACCCCAAATGACAACTATTTTCAAACCTGAGGATGAATTAGATGAAAATTGCAGGAAAAAAGTTCTGGTTACATTTAAGCTATCAGAATGCAGATGTTGTTTTTCATGGTATGCTGACTAATTAAATGGTAACATCTTTGGGTTTTGCTCATCTTGTGGGTGTGTGAGGATAGACTGAGGGATACAATGTCATCGCATAGTTGAGTCTCACTGTGATTCTCATTATAATGAGACATGGAAGTCATTATCCATTTTGGGTTCTGATCATGAATATTCTTTCCCCATCTGTCTTACTGTGGGAGGGGGCAGGACAAAGGAAACCTGGCAGAAGACTGGAAAGAGATTGGACACAGTTCACTCAGAGAAATGAAGTGGTGCTCGTTATGTAAGCCACAGAGGACCAAATTGGAGGCGGCCTAATTTCAAATAAATCAGCACTCAATACCCCAGTTCCTGATTGGAACTAGTGTCTGTGTACCTGCAGCTTTTCCCAAGCTGGGGATGAAAATGACACCACACCGCAATACACTAATTACTGATTATAAATCCTCTCCTGCAGAGCATTCCCAAGTTATTTCTCATGTACTCTCACCGCAGGCCCCTCACTTCCTCCTCTGTCCTAGAACACTCTCCCTGGCTGGCATTTGCTGCCTTCCTGCCCCTGGAGGGTACATCTCCTGATGGTGCTCCACAAGTGACAATACTCTTGAGAAAGGGGCTTTGTCTGGATTCTCTCAAACCTACTGCCTCCAGATGTGCCAAAGTCATGGATCTGGTTTTGAACAATCAGGGAAAGTATACTTCTCTCTGATTCTATGCTTTCTTTCTTTCTTTATTTTTTATTTATTTATTTATTTTTATTTTTTGACAGGCAGAGTGGACAGTGAGAGAGAGAGAGAAAGTTCTTCCTTTTGCTGTTGGTTCACCCTCCAGTGGCTGCTGCGGCCAGCGCACTGTGCTGATCCAATGGCAGGAGCCAGGTACTTTTCCTGGTCTCCCATGGGGTGCAGGGCCCAAGCACTTGGGCCATCCTCCACTGCACTCCCTGGCCACAGCAGAGAGCTGGCCTGGAAGAGGGGCAACAGGGACAGAATCCGGCGCCCCAATCGGGACTAGAACCCGATGTGCCGGTGCCGCAAGGCGGAGGATTAGCCTAGTGAGCCGCAGCGCCGGCCTCTATGCTTTCTTTTGACATCCAGGCTCTCACTTTGTGTTATTTGAATCTAGAGATTCACAATATTGTAAAAGCATCATCTTTCTGTTCTATGTACTTCCCACAAGGAGCTTCTAACTAGCAAAAAACTCAGGACAAGCAAAATTCCAGATACATTGTCAATATTTCTCATCTGTGGATAACTTCTCTTTCTTCCCACTGAAAGGCAAAAATAACAGGCAGCTTCAGTTCAGCCTTCTGGTTTCTACTCCTAATCCAGAAGATTTACTATAATCAAGAACGTTCATCTGCACTTAGATGTAGATTATTGATGGCAACATAGGTGTAATAGATGAATTTTTTCTTTACATTGGTGTAACAAAAGGACCATTCTGGAGATTATAAATTATAAATAGTTTGTCCCCAAATCAAATAGTTTACTACTTGTAGTGATAAATAGCTGTAATATTTGAGACAATTTTCCCCTATTTTTTCTTACTCATGTTTCAAACTCCTTGGTGTCAACAGAACACCAAGGCTGTTAAATGAGGGATTTCACTAAGA
Organism: Oryctolagus cuniculus; assembly: GCF_964237555.1. NCBI lineage: Eukaryota > Metazoa > Chordata > Mammalia > Lagomorpha > Leporidae > Oryctolagus > Oryctolagus cuniculus. The sequence goes on along the minus strand of NC_091444.1, from coordinate 9,249,568 downwards.
ATGATGGAGTAAGAAGTAGATATTACAGTACAGACATCATTAGCCAAAAGCAGTGTATCATTCCAAGAAAAATTTGTTTAGATTATTTATTTATTTATTTGACAGGTAGAGTTATAGAGAGTGAGAGAGAGAGACAGAGAGAAAAATCTTCCTTCTGTTGGTTCACTCCCCAAATGGCCACAACAGCTGGAGCTGCGGTGATTTGGAGTGAGGAGCCAGGAGCTTCCTCCTGGTCTCCCATGTGGGTGCAGAGGCCCAAACACTTGGGCCATCCTCCACTTCCTTCCCGGGCCACAGCAGAGAGCTGGCCTGGAAGAGGAGCAGCCGAGACTAGAACCGGCTCCTCAGGTGGAGGATTAACCCACTGTGCCATGGCGCCACCCCCCAAGAAGAATTTTGATTAGCCTAGAACTTTTGAAGATTTTACATCAATTGAGACCTTTACCTGTATCTAATTGAAGAATTAAGACTTTTCTGGTTGCTTTCAAATTTCTTTATCCAGCCTCATACTCCCCTGAATACAAGACTCACCTGTTCAACCACTGTTTCTGCTTCAGTGTGTGAGAGGTATCCTGTGCTCCAGGTGGGAATTGAACTCTTGATTCTCTTCTGCACCACCACCAGCTGTGACCCTCCCCCATATGTCCTTGTCTGAGTTTCTGGCAAGTCCAACCCAGTGGAAATTTCTCTTTTCCCTACAATGAAAGCCACCACCAGTTCTGTGAATTCCAGAGTCAGGCACTTCTCATTATCTGCGCTGACATTACCCTTGGACCAAACTACCATCATCTCTCATGGGACTATTGCAGCAGTCCCCTACCTGCTCTTTTGCTTCCACTTTGGCTTCTAGATTAATTGCAGCACAGATCCTAAAAGTTAAATGGCTTAAAACCTTCCAGTGATGCCCTGCTGTTCTCAGAATAAGAGCCTAGAAAGCCCTTCATAAATTCTTTGCCACTGTCGCTCCCCCTCTTCGTGGAGGAGCAACACAGGACCCTGCGCTGTTCTTTCGTCTGCTCGGCCCTCCCCGGGTTTGCTGCTGGTTCTTCCTGGGTTGGCTACTATCCCTTCCACCTCCGTGGAAGGGCAGTTCCCCCTGGCCACATTCCCCACTTCCGCAGGGGAGCGGCACACCGCCGGCCGGCTCTTCTCGGGGGCTGCACAGGTGTTCCTTCAGCTAGATGTTCCCCTTAGATGTTCCTGGTGCATGTTGTCTCTCTCCTCCTTTATAGTCCTCCTCCGCCAATCCGTGCTCGGCTGCCCACACGCCAAGTACGCTGCTCTCCTCCAATCAGGAGCAGGTCCTGCTGTTTATTGGTTGAACTGGAGGCAGCTGTGTAGAAGCTGTTTTCTCCTCTCCCAGCGCCATATTGTGGGAGAGCAGATGCATAGAATAAGTCTTAATTCCAGTAACTCAGTCCAGTCCAGGTTGCTCCCCACAGATCCCCCTTTCTTTTTATTTTTTGGCGTTGATACACGCCTGTCTTCGGTGTCCCTCGGCACACCCTCTGCTCTACTTGCTAGAGTTGCCACAGGTTCTTACAAGTCCTATCAATCAGGCAAACCGAATCCGGGTCCTCTCTTCGTCATGTTGTGAGGAGGTTTTTAGGCGTTGATGCGTGCCTGTGTTCGGTGCCCTGCAGCGCATGCTCTGCTCACCCTGCAGGGGCTTACAAGCCCTAACAATCAGGCAAACCGAATCCAAGCCTTCTCATTGCCATATTGTGGGGGAGACTTATTAGTGTTGGTTCGTGCCTATCTTCGGTGACCTGCGGCGCATAAGCTGCTAGCCGCCCGCAGGTGCTCATCGCTTCACTTAATCAGGCAGACTGAATCCAAGCTCTCTCATTGCCATGTTGAGGGGAGGCCTTTCTATTTCTCTATTTCTCTATCTCCAGGCATTCCTATTTCTCCTGTTTTACTTCTATCTACCAGCATTCCTATTTCTCTCATTTTACTTCTAAAGTTCTGTTTCTCTTATCCCTGCGGCTTCCCGGCGGCGCTCGCCCCGAGGCTGCTTCTCGGCACCTTGCCCCGCGGCAGCTTCACGGCTCTGCACGGCTTCCAGGCGCCTCGCCCCGCCGGTGGGTTCCCGGCTCTGCGCGCATGCTCCGCGGTCTCCACGCACTTCGCGCCCGCACCACGGCCTCGCGCCAGCCCCGCGTTCCCTATCTATTCACGCCCCGTGCTCTCTCTGCACGTGGCGGCTTCCGCGAATGTTTCCGCCACCACCGGCATTCAGTCCAAGTTCCCCGGACTAACCTGGCGAATTTCAACCTGGCGGCCCACGTCTCTGCCTCTGGTTCCGGATCTTCGCCTCTTGCTCCCCGGGGTGACTTGAAGAATTCCAAGGTGGCTTATGTCTCCGCCTTGGCCTGCACTCGCGGCTTCATCCTCCCTAACATTTTTCTCTACCCGGTATGTTTCTTTAAGTTTTCTTCCAACAATATTCCTCTCATTTCTCCTGGCTTCTCCCCACAGTCCGTATCCGAGTCCAAGCCTCCTCCAGGTTTCACTTTCGCTTTCAATCTCCTAGCTTCTTTCTCACAGTCCATATCCGAGTCTATGCCTAGGCTTTCAATAGCTTCTTCCGGCACCTAGGCTCTTTGCTAGTCTCTCTTTCCGGTATTTTCCCACTTCTTCCCGTTTCTTCCCTCCTAAGTTTCCTATCCGTCCTAGGTTTCCTATCCGAGTCACGGCACCATTATGTCGCTCCCCCTCTTCGTGGAGGAGCAACACAGGACCCTGCGCTGTTCTTTCGTCTGCTCGGCCCTCCCCGGGTTTGCTGCTGGTTCTTCCTGGGTTGGCTACTATCCCTTCCACCTCCGTGGAAGGGCAGTTCCCCCTGGCCACATTCCCCACTTCCGCAGGGGAGCGGCACACCGCCGGCCGGCTCTTCTCGGGGGCTGCACAGGTGTTCCTTCAGCTAGATGTTCCCCTTAGATGTTCCTGGTGCATGTTGTCTCTCTCCTCCTTTATAGTCCTCCTCCGCCAATCCGTGCTCGGCTGCCCACACGCCAAGTACGCTGCTCTCCTCCAATCAGGAGCAGGTCCTGCTGTTTATTGGTTGAACTGGAGGCAGCTGTGTAGAAGCTGTTTTCTTCTCTCCCAGCGCCATATTGTGGGAGAGCAGATGCAAAGAATAAGTCTTAATTCCAGTAACTCAGTCCAGTCCAGGTTGCTCCCCACAGCCACTCCATTCCTGTTGTCCTGACCATAGCTGCTGCCAAAACCCACTTCATGGTTGTGTAGTCTACACAGTGACACAGAGCCTTGTGCTCAGGGGGTACCCAGATAAGGTTGGAGGTTCTTGAAATTCTTAATAATTGTGAACAATAGATCCTCATTTTTTTTGCATTGGGTCCTGTAGATTGTAAACTCAGTCCAGTCTTCTACCACCTTCTCACTCCTACCCACTGAGCTGACCTCCTCACCCACTTCAACACTCTGTACACTCTTCCTCCTCCTAGCCTGCATGTTTGTTCTTCCCTGTGCCTGACACTTTCTTCTCTAGAGAGTCTAAAGTGACTCAGACCCTCATCTTCTTCATATCCTGCCCTAATGTCATCTTTTCAATGAGATTTTGACCCCACAATCCATATTAAAGACTCTCTAGTTTTACTTGGATATATTTTTTTCTCATTGTATTATGACATTCTTGCATATTAAAATTTTTAGACTTACTATGCTAATTTGTGTATTATCTCTATTCCTCCCCCACTAAGTAGAATAAACTTCATAAAGACAAGTATCTTTATCATTTAATTCACTGATGTATGGTGTATATTTAGTATATAGTAGATACTAAATAAATATTTATTGAATGAATTCATAAGCATTGGAGATTGACATCAGAATCTAAGATAGAGCCAGCGCCACGGCCCACTTGTTAATCCTCCATCTGTGGTGCCGTCATCCCATATGGGAGCCGGATTCTATTCCCCATTGCTCCTCTTCCAGTCCAGCTCTCTGCAGTAGCCTGGGAAAGCAGTAGAGGATGGGCCCCTGCACCCGCATGGGAGACCAGGAAGTAGCGGTCATTTAGGGAGTGAACCAACGGAAGGAAGACCTTTCTCTCTGTCTCTCTCTCTCTCACTCTCTATAACTCTACCTGTCAAATAAATTTAAAAAAGAATCTAAGATAGAACCTCTGTAGTTAATTGTATAATATGGAATGATATGTTATATGCAGCTTTATTACAGAATGTGACTCATTTCATTTCACTGTCATTCAAAAAGAAACATATGAAGACCCTCTAGGGTTGAACATTTGGCATGGTGGTTAAGACACCACTTGGTATACTGCATCCCAAAGTGGCATTCCGTATTAGAGCTCCTGGTTTGAGTCCTGGCTCAGTCCTGACTCCAATTTCCTGCTAACATTGATTCTGGTGAAGTGCAGGTGGTAACTCAGGTACTTGAGTGCTTGCCACCCATATGGGAGACCGAGACTGAGTTCTTACTTCTTGCTTCAGCCTGACCCAGCTTTTGCTGTTGTAGGCATTTGGGTAGTTAACCAAAATGTGAGAGCATTCTAGTTTATATAAAAATATTCAACTTACACCAATTTTCAAATATAAAATATTTTGTGTGGAGAGGCACCAGTGTCTCTACAATGTAAAGGAAAAAAAGCGGTGATTTAAATATACAAAGAACTTTTTGGTTAATAAAACTGAAATCTATTGGTGGAAACGGCTGAGTTTGGACAGAACTAGGGGCAGAAGTGATGAGTCAGTTCTGACTTAGTTTTACTGAGTTTCATTTCCTTTAAGTGAGGCTCCACTATGTGGCTCTCCTCATATCTTTATAGGTTTTGCTGTAGATCTAGACTATTTATAATTCATCAGCACATCTGTCCTGTCTTGAGCTTCTGTACAAATATTTGTCTGTGAAGAGCTGGCAGGTGACCAACAGTTCTCAGCCCTTCTGTCTATGCATTATTTTTTCCTTTGAATTATGGTATGCATCTTCTCCTTTGAACTTTGCTATCAGATGGTGATCTTGTTTCTCATTTTATAGAGAAGATAGAAGCAGTTAGAGGAGACTGCCTGCAGACTCTCACCACCTCATCTGTTCAGCCTCTGGCCTCGGTGCCCACATGTTCTGCTTTTGTTCCCAAGGATGAAGTCTCCATGCTGCAGTCCAAGGCCAATTCCTCCCCTTCCAGGAGTAAACTGTTCTGGTTCTTTCTAGGGAATTCTACCCTGGTGAACCTGATCCTTTCATCAGCATGTAAATGTGCCATGTCTTCTCCCAGTGTTTTTAAAAAGTGAAACTTCTTGATCATTTTATCTGCCCTCTTTGCCACTGCCCCATTTTTACCCTTTTCTTCATAGTAAATCTTCAAAAATGAGTCCACTATGCCGACGGTCTCCAAAGTAAATAAAATAGAAGCATTTTATCCTGAATCAAGCTTTCACTTTCAACATTCCCCCAGAAGCTGTTGTTTTCTGTGTCATTAAGAACTTGTTTCATTAAAACCAAGATCTCTGTTGAAGGCCCTCTTACCTGACCTGTGTGTAAAATCAGACACATTTATTACGTCTTCCTTGAAACATTTCCCTACATGTCTTCCAGGACAAGCTTGGCTTTCCTTTGAGTTCACCGGCCATTCCTCTTTCATTCTCTGTTCCTGGTTCCTCTTCAACTCCTGACTTAATTTTGGAGTGACCCAAGGTTCTGTTCTCTTCTGATGTCATGGAATTTTTTAGTGGCTTTTCATTCTTATGGTTTTTGTATAATCCACGTGCTGAAAACTTCCTAAATTTGTATATGTATCTGTAGCTCTCCCTTTAACTCAACATATAAATATCTCTACTTGCATGTTTAACTGATCTCCCCAAATTGGGATTTTTATATTTCCCATTGCTTTGAACATGCTGTTGCCAAAATCTGTCCAGTCTTCTCAAATTCAGAACTCCCTTTTTCTGGATTGTGCCTCAGGCTACAATCTTCAGAGTCAATCTTGATTCCTCTCTTATCGAATCTGTAATACATCCTGTTAACTTTGTCTTCAAAATACATTCAGCCTGGTCTATGACATTATTGTACTTTTTGCAGATTATAATATTTACTTCTTATCTAATCTATCTTTTCCTATTTTCCATTCCATTCTGTAGCCTTAGTTTGTTTTCAGTATAGCAGCAAGAGTGATCCTAAAACAAATAAAAAAAGAATTGATCGTTCATTCCCATGCTCAAGATTCTGTACTGACTGACTTTCCATTTTACTCATAGTCCTATAGAACTTTTTGTTATTTATTTGTTTTTTGAAGATTTATTTACGTAATCATTTCAAAGGCAGAGAGACAGAGAGAGAGAGAAGGAGAGAGAGAGAGACAGAGAGAGAGAGTAGAGAGTAGGAGAGGGAAAGAGAAAGAGATCTTCCGTCTGTTGGTTTACTCCCTAATGCTGCAACAGCCAGGTCTGGGCCAGGAGGAAACCAGGAGCCTGGAACTTCATCCAGGTCTCCCATGTGGGTGGCAGAAGCTTGGGCCATCTGCTGCCTGTCCAGGTGCGTTAGTAGTAAGCTGGAACAGAAGCGGAGCAGCTGGCTTGTGAACTGGCACTCTAATTTGGACTTCCGGTGTTGCAAGTAGCAGCTTAAGCCACTGCGCCACAATGGCAGCCCCTCCTTAACATTCTAAGCAGTCTGGCATGCAATTTCTCTGACTTTTTCTTCTTTTTTGAGAGAATCACTCTACTCACATGTCTTCCTTGTCTTTGCCAGGTGTCTTAGTTCATTTTCTATTGCTATGACAGATTATCCGAGACTGGATGATTTATAAAGAAAAGAGGTTTATTTAGCTCACAGTTCTGGAGATCTTGAGCATGGTGCTGACTTCCACTTCACTCTTTGTGAGGGCCTTCTGGGTGAGTCATTATGTGTTGGAGGGCATCACGTGGCAAGACAACAAGAGCAAGCCAGAGAGAGCTCACTCTTATAACAAGGCCACTCCTGCAATAACCCTTATTCCACTAATCCATGAGTGGATTAGAACAATAACTTCTTCAAGCATTACCCCCCACCACAATTTAATGCCTCACTGTGAGGATTAAATGTTAATGTGAATTTTTGAAGGGACATTCAAAACATAGCACAGGGCATAGTCCTTGTACACAAATTGTTATCATCATTTGGAGGAATATTCCTTGACTGGATGACATTTTCCATATTTCTTTTAGATTTCACTTAAATTTCAGTTCATCAATGAAATATTCCATGACTACCATATCCATATTATAACCCCTTAAATCACTTTATCCCACTTCCCTACTTCATTCCTATTCACAGCTGCTACCATCATCTAACATTCTATATGTGAATATTTACTACTACTTTTTGGTCTATCCTCTCATATTGCATTAAAACTACCAGAACAGTAGGTATTTTTGTCCATTAGTATTTTCCTGGTGCCTAGAACAGAGAGACAGGGAGAGAGAGAGGGAGATGAAGAGGGAAAGATAAAGGGAGGGAAAAAGGGAGAGGAGACCACTGGTTCACTCTCCAAATGCCTGTAATTGTTGGAACTGAAGCAGGCAAAAGATCTTAATCCAAGTCTTCCAAGCGAGTAGAAGAGACCCAAGTGTTTGAGTCATCACCTGCTGTTTCCCAGGGTGCACATTGTTAAAACTCTAGGCCCAACAGCCATTCCTGTGCCTAGTTTTTAATGCATTAGAAGCTTCTGAGGAAAGATGACTCTCTTGGAGAAATCCCCAGTTATTTTTTTATGGAAGCTGATCGTCTGTTTTTCCTTGGGACTCTCCTGATCATTGGACAGCAGTACATGGCATGGAGCGAGAGTGACTAATGGTGACTACTAATGCCATGTGGTTCCTAGAATTGTAGTTCCTAGAGAAGCCATAATTTGACATGCATGGATAAATTCCTTTAGGACACCTAATACTCTATTTAAAACACATGGGGAGTCTTGGGTTCCCTATGTTATCTTGTGGTGAATTTACTCAAAATGATTCTTCTTGGACGTAGTCACTGAAAGGTATAGTGAGTAGACTTCACTCCAGAAGGAAGGAAGTAAGTGATCCTGGAAGGTCCTGTACTTTCTCTGGAAGCTATATACATCAGTCATAGAGAAGTGAAAGAGTGGTTTGGAACTGGCCTTTTCCTGCCATGGTTTTACCATCTCAGGCTATCACATGTAGAAGTACTAAACATTCGCTTTTTCTTTGTTGGTTTTTTTGTATTATTTGAAGTTTGTAGTATATTTATGCTTCTAAAACAGAATACCACAGACTGGGTGTATTATACACTATAGAAATTTATTTCTGCCACTTCTAGAGTCTAGGAAGTCTAGGATTAATGTGTCAGTGGGTTTGTTGTCTGGTAAGGACTGCCGTCCACTTCCAAGATGGCATGCTTGTTTCTTTTGAGGGGAAGAGCGCTGTATTTCCTCCCATTATAGAAGGTAGAAGGGCAGGAGGGATTAACTTCTGTCAAATATTTCTTATAAGGGCAGCTAGTCCGCCATTCATGAGAGAAAAACCTTCATGACATAATCACCTCTCAAAGGCCACCTCTCCCAATACTGTTGCATCAGAAATTAAATTTGAATATCAATTTTAGAGGGGGCAAAACCTCTAGAACTGTAACAGACTCTTAAGTGCTTTGACACTATATACCTTCAGATCTTTTGTTTTTTATTTATATAAAGGGAACATATTTTATGTATTTCATATATATTTTCAAGAACATAATGATACTTCCTACACTATCCAACTTCCCTCCCTCCCTTGTCCTACCCTTCTTCTTTCTTCCTTTCTTATTTTTCTTTTAAATTTTGTAATGAAATAGTGTGTTTACTTTATAATCACAATCTTAATCCTATACTAAATAAAAAAATTCAACAAGTAGTAATTAGAGAAACCATGCTTCCTCCAGAGTATAGACAATGACTATAAATAATAATAAAATCTTAAAATGTCAATTTCACATTAACATAACATAACTAAGGAAAATCTAGTTGTCATTGTGGTACTGACTTATTTTACTTTAGTTCAACATGTAATAGTGTTTGTGTTTAGTTGTTGTTCATGTAACTTACACTTGTATTTAGGTGTAAGTGATATGCTTCTCATACAAACAGAAATAATTCCAGAACTTTGTCCATTAGTACCAACTCGATCATTCGAGTCTAATCTGGAGACTATATAAAATCAATAGAACTCAATGAGGTGGACTTAATCCATATTATAAGTCACTTGTAGTTTTCTAAAGAAACAACTTACACATTTGAAATTAGTAACATGTTTTATTCAGTTATGCCTTTCCCTTATGTTTCAGTGATGTTATAGATATTGGCAGTATAGCAGAGAACAAAACAGATCATGTCCATGACCTTGTGGAATTTATATTATAAAGTGACCGGTGATGAAGACAATAAGCTTCTCAGAAAAATAAACACAATTAGACCTCTCAGAACATGTGGCATTAAACAGAGACCTTCCAGAATTCAGAATGTCAGGGAAGCGCTTCTGCAGAGGGAGAGCAGCCAGTGCAAAAGCCCTGTGGCAGGAGATGAAGAAACAATGGATGATTAAAAGCATGATTGTGTTAAAGTATCAACAGTAACTAGAGCCACATAATGGCGAATCTTTTAGACATAAAGAGGTTAGGTTTTATTCTGATTGAGATAGGAAACCACTCAATATTTCTAAGGAAGAAAATGATAGAATTCTATTTATGTTTTAAGGCATTACCCCATTTACTTTAGAAAATATACTTAGGGGCCGGCACTGTGGTACGGTAGGTTAATCCTCCACCTGCAGTGCCGGCATCCCATATAGGCACTGGTTCTAGTCCCGGCTGCTCCACTTCTGATCCAGCTCTCTGCTATGGCCTGGGAAAGTAGTAGAAGATGGCCCAAGTCCTTGGGCCCCAAACCCATGTGGGAGACTAGGAGGAGGAGGCTCCTGGCTTCTGGCTTCAGATTGGCGCAGCTCTGGCTGTTGCAGCCATTTAGGGAGTGAACCAACAGAAGGAAGACCTTTTTCTCTGTCTCTCCCTCTCACTGTCTGTAACTCTACCTCTCAAATAAATAAATAAAATCTTAAAAAGAAAATATACTTAATAGAGAAAGGAATGTAAATATGGAAGCAGCAGCCAGATAGGAGGCTGCTGGGGCCGGCACTATGGCGCAGTGGGTTAATGCCCTAGCCTGAAGTGCCGGCATCTCATATGGGCGCCAGTTCTAGTCCCGGCTGTGCCTCTTCCAATCCAGCTCTCTGCTATGGCCTGGGAGAGCAGTGGAAGATTGCCCAGGTCCTTGGACCACTGCACCCACGTGGGAGACCCGGAGGAAGCTCCTGGCTCCTAGCTCCTGGCTCCTGGCTCCTGGTTCCTGGCTTCGGATCGGTGCAGCTCTGGCTGTTGCAGCTAACTGGGGAGTGAACCAGTGGATGGAAGACCTCTTTCTCTCTCTGCCTCTCCTCTCTCTGTGTAATTCTGGCTTTCAAATAAATAAATAAATCTTTAAAAAAAGATAGGAGGTTGCTGCAGGAATCTAGGAGAAAGCTGATGGTGGTTAGGACTATGACTAGGACATTAGACAAAGTGGACATGACAAGAGGCAGTAGAACACCATAGAATCTGGAAATAGAGTGGCTATAATTTGTTGAAGGAGTGGTGTAGTTTTGAGAGAAAGAGAGAAGGCAATGAAGATTGTTAAGTCTTTTGGGCAGAGTAAGGGATAAAAGTGGTACTAGGTAACATGGTGAAGATGATGGGAAGAGGAGTAGATTTGGATGAGTGGATGGGAATCAAGAATTCAGCTTAAGAAATGTTAAATTGGGGCTGGCACTGTGGCACAGCAGGTTAAAGCCCTGGCCTGATGTGCCGGCATCCCCTATGGGCGCTGGTTCTAGTCCTGGCTGCTCGTCTTCCAATCTAGCTCTCTGCTATGGCCTGGGAAAGCAGTAGAAGATGGCCCAAGTCTTTGGTCTGCTGCACCCATGTGGGGGACCTGGAAGAAGCTCCTGGCTCCTGGCTTGGATCGGCTCAGCTCTGGCTGTTGTGGCCATTTGGGGAGTGAACCAGCAGACGGAAGACCTCTGTCTCTGTCTCTACCTCTCTCTGTAACTCTGTCTTTCAAATAAATGAAGTAAATCTTAAAAAAACAGAATTGAATCATAAAAATCACATTATAAAAAAAGAAATGTTAAATTAAGTCCGTTAAATATCCAAATGGAAATACTGAATAGAGATGGGTACAGGAGGGTGGATTTTAGGGAAGAAGTGAGGGCTGGGATAGAAGTTTGCAGGACATAGGCATTATACAGGACTCGGTAAGCATACCGTGAAGAAGGGACAGGTAGAGAGAGGAGAATCTCCGTATTGTGAGGTTGGTAAGGAGGGAAGGATGCAGCCAGGGAGAGGGAAGCAGGGAGGGAGAGAAGGCCTGGAGAGTGAGAGCTCTGGGAGTCAAGTGAAGAAAGTGGAGATTCTCACAGGAGGGTGATATGTGTTCAGTGAAGCTGATAGACTAAGAAAGGGAAGATAAAATAATCACTGGAAGTTGAAGTATGAAGGTCCTTTGTTCACTAGCAAGATGTAGTAGCATATTTTATTTCGAAAAGATATTTTTACCTTTTCATCTCAATTCTCTATTTTCTATTAGTACTTTCCTGTCTTTCTCAGTAGTCAGCATTCTTCTAACTTGCAGCAATGAATTCTTTGTAGAAAGGCTCTTTTGCTTCATTTTAAATTAAATGTGAGAGTTTTTAATTCTTGAGATTGCCCATGCTGCTCCAGCTATTTACTTTTTATCTGGGTTCTTAGTGTCCCAAAAGTACCAATTTAGCTTGGTCTCTGAGGATATAAAAAATGTTGTAGGGCAATAGTATTTCCTAGGGGAATTTCATTTGCTCTTATCTTCTTTCCCAGTGTTTCCATTAGCAACTTACTTCTGTAGTCACTGTTTACCCAATAGGAAAAATTAAACATTCAAGTTCTCCGAATATTGAAGAGGGAACCACCTTTAGAAAGGTCAGGAGGTCAATGAGGTTGTGTTAGGGGAAACCACAGTTTTTACTATTACTTGCTGCTTGGAAGTAGGAGGAAGAATTTGGAAAATCTGGTATTACCTGGTAGATGGTGGAACTTTTAATGTGGATTTGGGAGTTTATGGATCAGATTTTGTTTCTATCAGAGACCTTTAAGGGCATTATGAATGCAGAACAAAAACATCGATATGTTTCTGGACTACAATTTTTGAGAAATGAGAGCTGATTTCAATATGTGATTAAAAATAGACATTGCTGGCTGGCGTTGCAGCTCACTTGGCTAATCCTCCACCTGCGGCTCCGGCACCCTGGGTTCTAGTCCCGGTTGGGGCACCGGATTCTGTCCCGGTTGCTCCTCTTCCAGTCCAGCTCTTTGCTGTGGCCTGGGAAAGCCGTGGAGAATGGCCCAAGTGCTTGGGTCCCTGCACCCGCATGGGAGACCAGGAGGAAGCACCTGGCTCCTGGCTTCAGATTGGCATAGTGTGCCAGCGTAGCGGCCACTTGGGTGGTGAACCAGCGGAAGGAAGACCTTTTTCTCTGTCTCTCTCTCTCTATCACTGTCTAATTCTGCCTGTCCAAAAAAAAAAAAAAAAAAAAAGACATTGCTGTGGGCAGGAATTCTGCCAGAAGCTCCCACGACAGAGCATACTGGTCATTTTTGATTTAATCAGTGCATGGGGCATTTTGAGCACTTATTCCATCCTCAGTACTGTATCTTTCTAATATATTTTATATATTTTCTAATATATAAAAATATATTAAATATATTTTCTAATATATTTTCTCACTTAATATTCCCAGGAGGTTCATTCAATAATATTAAATAGAAGAAACTCTTTTTTTTTTATTTTTGACAGGCAGAGTGGACAGTGAGAGAGAGAGAGAGACAGAGAGAAAGGTCTTCCTTTTTGCTGTTGGTACACCCTCCAATGGCCGCCGCGGCCAGCGCGCTGCAGCGGGTGCCTTGTGCTGATCCGAAGCCAGGAGCCAGGTGCTTCTCCTGGTCTCCCATGGGGTGCAGGGCCCAAGCACTTGGGCCATCCTCCACTGCACTCCTGGGCCATAGCAGAGGGCTGGCCTGGAAGAGGGGCATCCGGGACAGAATCCGGCGCCCTGACCAGGACTAGAACCCGGTGTGCCTGCGCTGCAAGGCAGAGGATCAGCCTACTGAGCCGCGGTGCCAGCCAGAAGAAACTCTTAAAACAGATAATATTTAAGAAATATTATTAAAGGTACATAGGAAGTAAATGAAAGAACAAAAACTTTCTGAATTCAAAGTCTCTGTTCCTTATACTCTAACGTTCTGACCATCTGAGTGGTAGACGCATACACATCTAATCATAATACAGTCTAGTAAACATGACTCTGAACGTGTTGTTACGAGTGAGCTGCAACACAAATAGCCTTCCATGCTGATGACTAGCAGTTAAGAATGAGTGATGATGGCATTTCTGACTTCTGGGGGTGCATAGCAAAGGCATAGACTCATGAAAGGGATGACTTTGTGATCGTATGCGATGTGTCTCAATGGATTAATAAATAAGTTGTGAAAACATTTCCAAAGTGGAATTTCAAGACTCTTTCTATTTAAACATTCACTCATACTTGTTTGAATTGGGCATAAGGTGGCAGTGCTGGGGGTTGCCAGTGTCATACAGGCGCGGAAACTTCCTTGAACAATCATGAGCAAGGGGACAGTTGAAGCTGTACCTTAGGAAAGCTCCTCATCCTAGAGAATGAAGAATCGAAATAGAGGGAGGGGGAAGGCAGTGGGGCAGGTTGTCTGGTTTTTAATTCTGCATTTGTAAATATCCCTTTTTGCCAGTGTGTATTACCCTTAGAATATGTAACCTTGGGAAGGCCTGACGTCAAGCTCAGCAAGATTAAGCACGTAGGGAAGAGTAAAAGGCATTATAACACTAGAAAAAAACCATACAGTCAACTCCAAATCAAGTCCGATAGGACTCTGGAGATTCAGACATGTAAGAATGATTTGGCAGCCTGAGTAAATCTGTTTAACCAAGTAGCTCAATTTAGGCATCAGTTAGAGGCAGGAATGGATGATGGCAGTTCAGCATGTACATGTTTCCATGCTAAACGAAAGCTTTTCTGGTCCAGGTTGTAATACATTTCCTTTCCAAAGCCAGAATTATCCCAAGGGTAGGCAGTTTTGATTATGTAAGTGAAGGTTTATTTACATTTGACTGGAGTGGCAGAACAAGGACTGAAGAGATAGGCAGAATTTCTTGATTGAGTTTGTAGCAATTCAGATCACTCTTTCTGGACGATTTTCTTAGAGGGTTTTGATGGTCAATCTGGCATTCCTGTGCTCCATTTGTGCTTTGCTCCATTCCTTTCTGTATTTCCCAGGCATTTATGGTGGAAGATATTGGGCAGAACTCTGCTATGCAAGTATCTCCTTTAGATTAGAATTTCTGGAGCATCACTTAATCTCTGATCTGTTTGCTCACTAATGTTCCTGGATGAGTCTCCCAGGGTCCACAGGATTCTCACTCCCACATTATGGTGGACTACAGTGGGTAGCTACAGGCTGATGTGTCCCTTGATCTCTCACATAATGAACTCCCATGTGTAGGTTACATGTGCTTTGGCATAAATCTTAACATGGTATTGTGTTACAAGTACATCTATCTATCACTTGGACTATCTTATGGATTCTTTGTGGTCAGGGAATGAGTGTGTATTATGTGATGCAACACCTAGTCCAACATTTCTCATCTCTTATTGACCACTCAGATTGCCCTAGAAGCTTGTTATAGAGCATATTTCACAGTTCTTCCCTAAGTGGGAAGGCCCTAGAGTGGGGCCTTGGCACAATCATTTTTTTCCCTTTTTTTTAACTTTTATTTGATGAATATAAATTTCCAAAGTACAGCTTATGGATTACAATGGCTTCCCCCCCATAATGTCCCTCCCACCCACAACCCTCCCCTTTCCCACTCCCTCTCCCCGTCCATTCACATGAGGATTCATTTCCGATTCTCTTTATATACAGAAGACCAGTTTAGCATACATTAAGTAAAGTTTGCTCCCACACAGAAACATAAAGTGAAAAATAATAGATGATTTTTTAAATGATGATGAAATCAGATCAGACCTATTGTCATGTTTAATCCCAGTGAGAGTCAAGTTGGGAATTGATAATTTCTTCTTCTATGGGAAGCGAGATACTCAGCAGACTCATAGAATGGCGGATGTCCTAAACAGCACTCTGGCCTCAGAATCAGCCCTAAAGGCATTCCGATCTGGCTGAAAAGCCCATGAGAGTATTTCAGGCATGGAAAGCCAAGACACTCTGGAAAAACAAAACAAAACAAAACAAAACAAAAAAAAAAAACAAAAAAAACCTAAATGAAAGATCTCTGTGAGTGAAATCCCAGTGGAAAGAACAGGTCTTCAAAGAAGGAGGTACCTTTCTCTGAAGGGAGGAGAGAACCTCCACTTTGACTATGACCTTGTCTAAGCAAGATAAGAGTCGGAGAACTCAAGGGGCTTCCATAGCCTTGGAAACTCATGACTGTTGCATAGGAGATTACTGATGCCATAAACAGGAGTGTCAATTTATAAATTCAACAACAGGAGTCACTGTGCACTTACTCCTCATGTAGGATCTCTGTCCTTAATGTGCTGTACATTGAGGCTTAATGCTATAACGAGTACTCAAACAGTATATTTCACTTTGTGTTTCTATGGGGGTGCAAACTGTTGAAATCTTTACTTAATGTATACTAAACTGATCTTCTGTTAAAAAAAAAAGAAAAAAAGGCACAATCATTTTTTTAAAAAGTGTTATTTATTTATTTGAAAGAGTTACAGAGAGAGAGAGGAAAGAAGGGAGGGAGAGAGAGAGAGAGAGAGAGATATCTTGCATCCACTGCTTCACTTCCCAGATGGCTGCAGTGACTGAAGCCAAAGCCAAGATCCAGGACTTTCTTCCAGGTCTTCCACCTGAATAGCAGGGCTCAAGCACTTGGGTCATTTTCTGCTGCTTTTCTCAGGCCGTTAGCAGGGAGCTGGATCAGAAATGGAGCAGGTAGGATATGAGCTGACCCCCATATAGGATGCCAGCATTGCAGGCAGCAGCTTCACCTGCTGTGCCATAACACCAGCCCCAGAACAATCATTTTTAAAACGTGTTATCTCTAGAGATCATGACTATAATATTTTGAAAAACACTAGACTCAATAACAAAAGTTATTGCTTAGAGAATAAGTAAGGAGCAAAGAAAATTTGGGGGTGTGATTTAATTTTGTTTTATTTCATAATTACTGACACACTTGGTTATTCATTTTTTGTAAAGATTTTTATTTATTTATTTGAGAGGCAGAGTTACAGAGAGAGGGAGAGACAAAAAGGTCTTCCATCCTCTGTTTCACTCCCCATATGGCTGCAACGGCTGGAGCTGAGCTGATCCAAAGCCAGGAGCCAGGAGCTTCTTCCCGGTTTCCCATGCAGGTGCAGGTGCCCAAGCACTTGAGCCATCTTCTACGGCTTTCCCAGGCCATAGCGGAGAGCTGGATCCAAGAGGAGCAGCTTGGACATGAACTGGTGACCATATAAGATTCTGGCACTGCAGGCAGAGGCTTAGCCCACTATGCCATAGTGCCAGCCTGCTCATGTGGTTGAATATGGTTACTTAAGTTGCAAAATTCAAAATTTCCTCAATGCAAAGTCCCCATTCACACATTAACCCGCTTTTCCATCCATACCCACACCAGCTTGATTCATTCTTTCCCATCTTTCACATCTGGGCCTAAATGTCACCCTTCTCTAAGCTCTTTCAGTGGAGCCTCCTCCCACCCAGTTCTGTTAGAGTACCCAGTGGAGTTGTAAATCTGGTAAACAGATACACACATACACACACACACACACACACACACACAAACTCACTTATGGTTTTTCTGCTATTCCCATGTAGGCAGACACTTTGTTTAATCTTCAGTGTACACACAGCGTCTGATACCACTCCTAGGATTTAAAAATTTTGACAGATGTTTAATAAATAAAGCAGTGAATGGTGTACTTAGAAATCTGTGTGCTCGTATGGAAAGAATTTCTCACGTTGATTATGAGACACAGCAAAAGCTTTGAAAATTCATGCGGCTTTAAAGTTTACTTTGGTGTATGTTGTTTTACACAGGTACTGTATTGGAGAGGCAGACATTACCCTTAAGGTACAGATGAAACTTCTGAGATATATGAAATCAGGTATCTCTTTCCAGGTGTTATGGTAGTAAGCGGTAGAGCCCAAACATCTCCTCACACGTCTCACATGTGTTCTTCTATAAATACATTATTATCTCGTTTACATGCTTGCCATGGCCTGGTGGGCTGTTTTTCTGTAGAAATAAGGAGATGATATAATTATCACAAATCTGCACATTTTTAGGGCCATGTATTGGGGAAATCCATCATATACAAGTGTGTTTTTCTTCAGGCTGGCAAGTATTTCTGTGTTCTTGATAGTAGGCTTCACTGTCAAACCTTAGACAGCAGCAGTTGTGGAAGACTCTTGTATAAAATGTAAGAGTGGGAATAAGAGAGGGAAGAGATGTGCAATTCAGGACATGCTCAAGCTGACTTGCCTCAAACGGTGGAGTTAGAAACATACCAGGGGATTCGAATTCAATCCCATCGAGGTGGCATGTACCAATGCCATCTCACTAGTCCCAGTGATCAATTTCTGCTCACAATTGATCGTGATGATAGGACTAAGAACCAAAGGGATCACATAAACAAGAATAGTGTCTGCAAATACTAGCTAATAGAATCAAAAAGGGAGAGAATGATCCAACATGGGAAGTGAGATACACAGCAGACCCATAGAATGGCAAATGTCCTAACGGCACTCTGGCCTCATAATCAGCCCTTAAGGCATGCGGATCCGGCTGAAAAGCCCATGAGAGTATTTCAGGCATGGAAAGCCAAGACACTCTGGGGGGGGGGGGGGAACCTAAATGAAAGATCTCCGTGAGTGAGATCCCAATGGAAAGAATGGGTCATCAAAGAAGGAGGTACCTTTCTCTGAAGGGAGGAGAGAACTTCCACTTTGACTATGACCTTGTCTAAATATGATCAGAGTCAGTGAACTCAGGGGGCTTCCATAGCCTTGGCAGCTCATGACAAGAGCCTAGGGTGATTACTGAGGCCAGAAACAAAAGTGTCAATTTGTTAAGTCAACAACAGGAGTCACTGTGCACTTACTCCTCATGTAGGATCTTTGTCCTTAGTGTGCTGTACATTGAGATTTAATGCTATAACTAGTACTCAAACAGTATTTTTCACTTTATGTTTCTGTGTGGTAGCAAACTGTTGAAATCTTTACTTAATGTATGCTAAACTGATCTTCTGTATATAAAGAGAATCGAAAATGAATCTTGATATGAATGGAAGGGGAGAGGGAGTGGGAAAGGGGAGGGTTGCGGGTGGGAGGGATGTTATGGGGGGGAAGCCATTGTAATCCATAAGCTGTACTTTGGAAATTTATATTCATTAAATAAAAGTTAAAAAAAATTTATCAATTTGAGAGGCAGAGAGACAGACATATATAGATAGAGACAGAGACAGAGACAGAGAAAGGAGAGGAGAGGACCCGACCCTCCCATTTGCTGGTTCACTCCCCAAATGCCCACAACTACCTGCACTGGGCCATGAAGAAAATCAGCTGCCAGGAACTCAGCCCATCTTTCACATGAGCAACAAGGATGCAGCTTTGAGTCATCATTCCGTGTCACCTCCTACAGTCTGCATTTACGGGAAGATTGATCAGAGCAGGAGGAGCCAGGCATTCAACCCAGGTACTTCAGTATGGGATGCAGGTATCTTAATGGCATAATAATTTCTTTTTTTAAGATTTATTTTATTCATTTGAAAGAGTTACAGAGAGAGTAGAGACAGAGAGAGAGGTCTTCCATCTGCTGGTTCATTCCCCAGATGGCTGCAATGGCCAGAGCTGTGCCAATCCGAAACCAGGAGCCAGGAGCTTCTTCTGGGTCTCCCATGCAGGTGCAGGGGCCCAAGAACCTGGGCCACCTTGTACTGCTTTCCCAGGCCATAGCAGAGAGCTGAATCAGAAGAGGAGCAGCTGGGACTCGAACTGGTGTCCATATGGGATGCCAGCGCTCCAGGCCAGGGCTTTAACCCGATGTGCCACAGTGCCAGGCCCCTGCATATTAATTTCTAAGCTAAATGCCTGTTCCTGGAAGTCTCTTTTAAGGAGCAATGCCCTCCCCCCTCTGAAATACTCAATATAGTGTGCACATAGTTTAATTTTTGTATTGAAAAGGGTAACAATAAGGGGATATGTTCAATAGAATTAGTATTTCTATCAGCATGCATGCTTTAAGTACTTCCTATTGACACTGCACTAACACCTAGCTAGGTCTATATTTGCAGTGGTGGTGTGGGTTTTTGCATCTTCATCTCTGGTACAGATGGGCAAAACCACCAATTAATTCCCCACATATGAAAAATCATCATTCGGGCAGAATTGCCACATGCTGATCATGGTATTCTATGCATGTAATGTGTATACATGATAGTTTTGAAATTTAGAATAGTCTACTTTCCTGTGCTCTGTCTTTTTTTTTTTAATTTTTTGACAGGCAGAGTGGACAGTGAGAGAGAAAGACAGAGAGAAAGGTCTTCCATTGCCGTTGGTTCACCCTCCAATGGCCGCTGCGGCCAGCGTGCTGCGGCCGGCGCACCGCGCTGATCCGATGGCAGGAGCCAGGTGCTTCTCCTGGTCTCCCATGGGGTGCAGGGCCCAAGCACTTGGGCCATTCTCCACTGCACTCCCTGGCCACAGCAGAGAGCTGGCCTGGAAGAGGGGCAACCGGGACAGAATCCAGCGCCCCGACCAGGACTAAAACCCGGAGTGCCGGCGCCGCAAGGTGGAGGATTAGCCTAGTGAGCCGCGGCGCCGGCCTGTACTCTGTCTTCTAAGTCCGATATTTTCTCTTCTGCTTCACTGACTCTGTTTTTAAGGCTCTCTAATGCATTTGTTCATTTGATCTATTGAATTCTTCATTTCATTTTGATTTCTCTTCACTATCACAATTTCATGTTCTACTAGTTTTTTCATTTCGTTTTGATTCCTCCTTAAGATTTCATTTTCACAAGAGTAGTTTTATAGATTGTTTGTTTGTTTGTTTGTTTTAATTTTTGACAGGCAGAGTTAGGGAGACAGAGAGACAGAGAGAAAGGTCTTCCTTCATTGGTTCACCCTCCAATGGCCTCTGTGGCTGGCGCGCCGCCCTGATCCGAAGCCAGGAGCCAGGTGCTTCCTCCTGGTCTCCCATGCAGGTGCAGGGCCCAAGCACTTGGGCCATTCTCCACTGCACTCCCTGGCCATAGCAGAGAGCTGGCCTGGAAGAGGGGCAACCAGGACAGAATCCAGCGCCCTGATCGGCACTAGAACCCGGGGTGCCGGAGCCGCAGGTGGAGGATTAGCCTAGTGAGCCGCGGCGCCAGTCCTAGATTGTTTTTGAAAACTCTCTCAGAGAACTAACGTTTTCAATTATAATTTTTTCATATTTTTATGGATTCAAATAAGTATATTTCATTAAAATATTTGATAAAACACAAAACCAAACCTTATTAGTCTCTTTTTTTAGTGTTTTATCTTCTAAATTTTACTTTTTAAAAAATTTTTATTTGGCATGGGGTGTAGCTACAGAGGCATCCTTGAGAGCCTTTCAGTTCATTAAAATAGTTGACTTTTTTTAAAAAAGGATTGCAAAACAATATCACAATATATGACACTTTTGTAACAGGAATTTCATTTCTCATTGGATGGTTTAATGTTAAAGTAGTTTATAGTCTACTAAATGCATTGTGGGGCATGTGATTGATTTAATATTGACGTCAAAAAAAAAGACTTCTTTTGCCTTCCTGCTTTTTTTTCACAGATAAGAGTAAGAACTGAAGAAGTAATCTCAGAACTAGATTACTAAATTCAAAACCAAGGTGTACTCGAATTGGGTCTTATCCCTGGGTCACCCAATAGAATGCGCTTGTACAAATATGAGTGCTGGTACGTGGTTCCTGACTGGATGTGTGACAGCCATTCCGGAGTTGGTAAATGGACTCTATGACACTGATTTGTTGAGATGGAAGGTTTAACTGGCCCTGAGCGTGTTCAGATTAAGAGGTGAGCTAGCTGACAGCTGCCTTGTCTACCTGTCTGTGTCACAGTACCTATGTAGTAAATCAAAATGAAGTGCCTGTTATTCAAATCCCCAAAGCACCTCTTTCAAAATTGACAAGGTTTTTTTTTGCCTTACTCCTTTAGGAGGTAGTGCCCAAGAATAAAAATGGAACAAATCCTCACTGACACTGACCCATTTAGGTTAAGTGGTGACATAGATGTGGATGTCATGCAGTGCACAAAAGGCCAACCCATCAACTCAGAAAGTCATCAGCTGAGAGTCACTCTCAGGCTGCAAGTTGGTAGATGGGTCAGTGCCCTGAAATTCTGCAGGTGGACAATACATGAAGTAGCAATGTTTACTGGGGAAAGGGCTTCACCATCTGTGTTGTTCAGTACATGCCAAGAAGTTGAATGTTCCAAGAAATTAGTGAGGGAAGCAGAAAGAAAACATGACTTCAGAAAAGTGGGAAATCATTTTGAACTTGAAAACAAGAGGATTTCAAAAGAGTGAACATGTGGTAGTAGACTTAATATAAATATTTTTAATATAAAATGGCAAATAATCTACACAATTAAAAATTGATTTATTAGAGCCTTGTTAAATCAGTATTGAACAAGATATTTAAAAGAACGTATTCACTTGAAGAAATGGCTAAGTTATGAGCCTAATGATGCTTTTGCATTGCTTCCCTCAGACCTGGTCCTAATACTGACTCCTGGTCTTTGCCCTGAATTCATATCCATGTTTATCACGTGGCTTCACTGATAAAAATATCCGTCTAATAGCTCAGCATTACCTAAGGTAGTTGCTAGTTTCACTGTAAACTGCATTCGCAGCCATAGTCCTCACTCTTCCCCCTAAGATACCTCTCCTACAGTCAAATGGGCCTGATCCTGTTTCCTCAACTTCCCTAAAGCTCTCCTCCTCTATTGTTTCCATTGCTTCCTCCCATTTCTCCTGTATACATCCCTTATCGTTCCGTTTTATCCAAATTTGACCCTTTTCCAAGGCTCACATCAAGCATAATTTCTCTCAGAATTGCTGTAATTTATAGTTACTGCTACCTGACTGCACACATGTCTCTGATTAGCAACACCAGCCATTTGGTAATGTATTGTGGGCAGCCTACTTTTGCTAATTCTTTTTTCACATAATTAAAGGTTAATTTTCCAATTGGACTGCATATTCCCTAAGGATCAGAAACATATTTTAACCATGTTTTCATTTCTGCAGCATCTAAAATAATGCCTTGCCAATAAAATACTAAGTATTCAGAAGTAAACATTTAAATAAAAATTAATTTAAATAAAATTACTGAATCATTTTCACCTTTTATATGAGGGACATTCAAAAAGTTCATGGAAAAACAGAATTAAAAGATGCAGTTGTTTTAGTGCAAGGCATTTTGAAATCCATGGATACAAAGGCTCTTCAAAAGTTTCCTGGTAGATGTGTATTATGAAAGAATTATGTGTGGGTTTCAAAAGTTCTTTGTGCCAAAATAAATTAATCTTTTAATTCCATTTTCCTGTGAACTTCCTGAAGTACCCTTGTAACTTTTGTAATCAGATGCTGAGAGAATTCGAGAATTCGTTCATTTAAGCCCAGCTTCTTCCATCTTTGACTGTTTTAAATTTTAACAGATTTGATACTCAAAATAGCTAACAGAAACGTCCTGAATTCATGCGGTTGACCTGCGTTCCTTTTGCTCAAGTATTTTGTGTGAGTTTTGTATTTTGCATCAAGACAAGCAAAAGACTGCTGAAATGAGTAATCCCGAGCTTCACTGGTTAGTCAGTCTTCTTGTTCCGGAAGCAGCGACTTCCACACGGCTCATTTACATCTGCATGCTGCAAAAGGAGTCGTGGGCAAGATGTCTGCAGACTCTGTTCAACATGCATGTCCCACGTAACCACATGGTCCTTATAAAACCACCTATATCCGTTCTCATACAGAATGTCTAGCCATAGTGTTAATCATTACTGACAGCTGCACTTTTTGAAAAAATAATGCTTCTAACCTCTTTGTGGCAGAGTGAGATGTGGTGGATTGTAAGTAAAGCAAATGCCACTTTAAAGGTAAACATACCCAAGATAACTTTTAAGTACCATCAAAAAGAGTGATTTGGTTAGATAGCCATGTCCTACTCTAGACTTGGAGTTCTCTCCAGGTGGGGTCTGTTTGCTATTTCTTTGTTCATCATCTCCAGCACAGGGCCTGGAAGACTGCAGGTGCACAGTGAATGTTTAGTGGATGGATGTTTAAAAAGAAATAGAGGAATCAAGGGCATCTGTCTGAAAGGTGAAGCAAATTAACAGCAATCCTACAACCAATGAATCAAATGAAAAATGTTCACTAAGCACTTATTTATGAGCCCTGAACTTCAAAGAGTGTGAAGCAAAATCTGATAGAGCAGCCTCATCAAGACTTAGTTTTCATTCAAATTAAAGTGAAAATAAGATAAAAGTGGTGGGAAGCAATGAGTTCCCTCTACTTTTCCCTGACTCCTTTGCTGAGTGCAGACCTTGCATGGATATTCCTGGATTAGGAAATGCTTGTTTCCCACACTCTCTGTGTTGCCACCAAAGGTACAAGCTGTTGATTGGTTTAACCTCTTTCATGTTTAAAAATTGAAAACTTTTACATTAATACCCAGATTTCAGTCTGTTCTTGAAAAATATATAGAGACAGTGAATCAGCATTTCTACATAACAATAATTGTCTGTAACTGAATGGTTGCTGCAACCATTAAACAGGGCCTGTGAGTGATATTTCAGGACTCCACTGTTTACATTTTTTGAGGCACAGAGTGCTAACTATCCAATCATCACTGAGATACTGGGTAATGAATTCTTGATTAAGTTCTGAGTGGGACGGGATATAGGAAGTGGGCAGCACATTAACAGTTTTTAATTTAGCTATACACCTTAGCTTATCTTTGGTGGAAAAGTTGTTAAATTTGAGATATTTTTTTAGTGCCTTTGTCTTTGCTTAGCTGTGTTTATATAACACTTTGTATCTTATTCTCTTCATTTGTTAAATGAGGTCAGTGGATGGTTATGAAAGTCGCTTTGAGCTTTGCCATTTTCTGATTCTTTAGTTAACTATCCAACAGTAGGGGATTGTGAAACAGAAACAGTATCTGTAGGGAGAGGGAAGGGAGAAGAGGGAGGAGAACTTAGAGGAAGCAAACTGACATTGATTTAGTCTCAACTTCCTAGCTATATTTTTATATTGTCATTTTTAACTTTCACCAACACATGAGATAGTTTTATTGTCCTCTTTAATAAGTGAAAAACAAGGGTTTAGAGTTCATCCACACATTGGAGAGTCTTTGATCCTGAATATAGACACTTCTGTCTGTTGATATGTATGCCTTTCCTTCCATAGGAAATTGAAGTAGTGATGCAGTAGCGTTACATAAATACTGAATCATAGGATTCAATTCAGAGTACTGTGGAATTTTAAATTATATCACAAATATAAAGCACCTGGTATGAAACAGTATGTAACAGGTGCTTAATAAATGTACATCTCATTCCTTTTGCATTGCCTTAAAAATCACCGCATTCATATATTGACCAAGTGAATTCACAGCCTTGAAGGCTTAGTAGTTGAAACAGTTAATGACAATAAAATATCAATTCTTTTTAAGTAGACAAATATGTATCTATGTATCTATAATCATACATATGTTTATAGACATATATGCCCTTGAGTTTTAAGATTTAGGTATTATAAAACCACTCACATCTGTTCTTATACTCTATGTTTATCCATTATATTGATAATCATTTAATTCATTCAACTAATATACAGTCATTTGATTCATTCAAGTAATATACAGTCACTGACCAGAATCAATGTAGCACATTATGTGTATCAATAAGAATCACCGTAACAAAGAGTATGTAAGGTAACTCTTGGCATAGAGCTTACTAAATGTATTTATAAAGGGCAATCAAATAAATCTCTGGTTTCCAAGGTGCTAATGTAGGCTGTAATAATAAACTTTTCTGTTTGTGGAAACCAAGAATGTCCTTAAGAATCCTGAAGAAGAAAAAAAAATTGTTTTTGTAAGCTCACCAATTCTAAACTGTTGCCAGATATAATTAAATCCCATAACACTGGCCCAAACCCTTTCATTTGGAACTGTTTTTGAGGTCATAAGCCATATACTTTGCTTTGCACTGTGACTGTGTAGCCAAAGTGAATTCAGTATTGATTTAAAAATAAAGTTTGCTAGTTAGTGTTAATGAGAAATTTGAGTTAATGATGGGTGGGTACTAGGGTGAAATGAGACGGCAAGGACCAGGAAGAGAAGAGGGTTTCTTTGATTAGTGTGATGTAGCGTCTGTGACTCAGTGTTTCCATCCTGAAAGGAGCCTTAAACAGCCCTGATAGTCTTGCTATCTGCTTCCTGTGGAGCCAGTGGCAGGATGGAGACCAGCCAAGGCTCATCTCATACAGACAGCCTATGCAGAGTCAATGCAGAGACAAGAGGCTTCTTGTCTCTATTGCATGACGCTAAACTTCTCTGGAGGTGTGTTCAAATCATGTGAAGAAGGAGTTTTAAGATTTTGAAGAAAAAAGCATCAACAAAATGGATTTCTTCCTAGAATTTGAAGTAATTTAAGTTTAGATAGCAACTATTTGATAATACTTTTCCTGAATGTCTGTGCATTAATATCTAGGGGAAAATACATTTTGTTATTTTTGTGTGTTTCATTTAAGTTGAAACAAAGGTGAAGCTATCCCTCCCTTTCCTCCTCCCTCCATCCCTTTCTCCCTCTTCCTCCTTTCCTCTCTCTCTCTATTTTCTCACTCTCACTTTTGGAGCTCTGTGATCAATGCAAATTGTCTCCTTCCCCTGCCCCTCTACACCTGCACAGACTTCTTTTCTTATCTTTTTTTTTTTTTTGAAAATGTGTATGCTAGATGAGCTAGAGAGCTTAGAGTATTTTACTATGCAGACAAAAGTTATTTCTCACATGCTATAAATATCATAAGGCTTTTGAACTAATTCTTTACTCCTATAATTTCTGTAACTTTATTCTGCAAGCCTGATATAGACAAGACATGAAATTGAAGACTTGAAAATTAAAAATTTAAAAGTTTAATGTAAATAATGCCAACAAATTAAAAAATCAGAGAATTTTAATTTTGAATTGTTAGATTCATTCTCCTCCACACCAACAGCTGTGACAAGGTTTGATTGCTGTCGGTTCTGCCATTCAGAAGTGTTCTGGGACAGAGAAAAATGGCATGTTTCTCAAGTTCAGATAAGAGAGTTGATCTTGACCCAGGTAGGCACACTGAATTTGGTGGAGTGAAGGCTATGGTGTCTCTTTGTGGATTAAGCATTAAGAAGTTCTCCCCATCGCCCCCATTCTTACTCAAATAGAATGGAAGTTGAGAAGGTAGGAATGTAGAAGATTAATGTTCTCACTGTGCGAATGATGAGATTTTACTTAAAATAGTGGCTTACAGCCATGTAGTATGGGATAAGGCAGATCCTGGCACACCTCGGGGGCTGTGAGTGTCTTGGCATTGCAAGCATCCAGGTTATGGTGCCTCCCCTGGTCCTCTGCAGCTTGGGAAATGAAGGAAGTACAGGATTTTCCCTCCTTTTCACAGTGGGTGGTTCTTGAGGAGGAGCAGCAGGATACTCAGAATCAGAGACAAGTAAGTATTTTCTTGACGCATCAGTCCATGGGAGAGGCAGGTTTCTATGCTAGGTCAAGAGCTCGAAAAGGGGTGCCGAAGTAATACAGGCAAATCAGACGCAAGAAGGGAACACCGGTCTGTTGAGACGTCATGTGTGTCAGACACTGTGCTATTATCCCAGTGTTTTATTTAATTCTCACATAAGGAATTTGAGGAATGGGATACGGAAACGAAGACCCTGCGAGATATTAAGAATATGTCTGAGGTTACACAGCACCGTCAGGTTTTGGATCAGAGCTTGTCCACCCCTCAGGCCTGCACTTTCCTCTTCCACTGCCCTGAGGAGCAGGCTGCAGGACGAGCTGAAAGGCAAAGTCTTTGCAAGTCCTCAGCTCACCTTGTTAAAATCAGGCAAGCAAACAGATCTTGTTTGTGTTGTTTCACTTTGTGTGATGGTGTGCTTATAAAGAGAGAAGGGGGAATGGCCTTTTCAGTCTGTCTTTTGCTTTTGCGAGACATTCTTAGAAAAGAGTATCTGGGAATGTTCAGAAAGTTCTGGAATAATATGCTACCGCAGGTATAGCTTTGCTACCTTGGCCTCATGAAGGATGCCTGGGTTCATTCTATACACACACACACACACACACACACACACAAACTTGCATGCATGAACATCAATATATTTTTTGCAAACTAAACATATAATTCCATTTTCCACAAGCTTTTTGAAGTACTCTGTGTGCATAAGTTATATTATTATGTTATATAAAATTGTTATTTAGTAATCTTACTTTCTAAGTATCTTAATCAAAAACCCTAAATAGAGGATCCTGTTTTGAATAGTAGCTAAACAAGATGATTTTAGGGAGAGTTTATTTAGTTATTTGGTTTTTTTTTTTTTAAGATTTATTTTATTTATTTGAAAGACAGAGTTACAGAGAGGTAGAGACAGAGAGAGAGAGGTCTTCCATCCGCTGGTTCACTCCCCAGATGGCTGCAATGGCTGGAGCTGCGCCGATCTGAAGCCAGGATGAAATTGGAGAAGACCCCCTAAAATTCACACTAAAATGTGGCCCCTTAAAGTTCCCTAGAAATGCTATCCGGGGTGCCACATGGGCTACCAGAATTTGGGGTGCCTTATCATTCCACCACGGGCTTATTACTAAATCCCCGATATTAATAAGCCCAAGAGGGTTCTTGCCTAATATTTAGAGAAGAATTCTAAATACCAGCACAGATAAACAAGGCAGCATGGTACGTTTTAAGCTTTTATTTAGTGAGAAAGATGCATAGGAGAGTGAGAGCTTATTTAGGAGAGAGAGAGGTGAATAGGGGTTCATACCAAGCACTAGGAACCAGCCACGTGGAAGAGCAACTAGGCCTGTATCTGGGCCAGGAAGCCTAGAGCACATGGCCTTTGGGCCTCCTGACAAGAGGCCAGGGAAGAAGAGCGGGCCGGGCAACACTGTGTCCTGGCTTTAAACCCACTTCCAAAGGGGAGTGGTTAATTAACCTGATTAATTAACCCAGGTGTGGCCAAGTAGGGGGATGAGGCCACACAGGGCCGTGGTGAAGGTATCAGGTAGGGGCATGAGGTCACACAGGGGCGTGGCGAAGACGTGATCTTCCAGCTCACAAACCTAATCAATTTTAACCTGTATGCCTGCCTACATCAAGGAGACAGGAGTCTCTTCCAGGTCTCCCACCCAGGTGCAGGGGCCCAAGGAGTTGGGCCATCTTCCACTGCTTTCACAGGCCATAGCAGAGAGCTGGATTGGAAGAGGAGCAGCCGGGACTAGAACTAGCACCCATATGGGATGCCGGAGTTTTAGGCCAGAGCTTTAACCCACTGTGCCACAGTGCCACCCTATTTAGTTATTTGAAAGGCGGAGTTAGAGTAAGGGAGGGAGGGAGAGAGAGATCCAGAGAGAGAGAGAGAGAGGGAGATCGAGAGAGATCTTCTATCCTCTGGTTCACTCCCCAAATGGCTACAGCAGCAGGGACTGGGTGAGCCAGGAGCTTCTTCTGGGTCTCTCATATGGGTGGCAAGGGCTCAAGCAGTTGGGCCATA
Source organism: Oryctolagus cuniculus (assembly GCF_964237555.1). NCBI lineage: Eukaryota > Metazoa > Chordata > Mammalia > Lagomorpha > Leporidae > Oryctolagus > Oryctolagus cuniculus. Next base: position 9,220,640 of record NC_091444.1, on the reverse strand, counting down.
TGGGATGCCAGCATCACAAGAGGTGGCTTAATCCACTAAGCCACAACACTAGCCCCTTGAAAATAGTTCAGAGCAAATCTTTTCAAACCCAATGTTCCTAAGAAACAGGGTTAGGGTTGTTAAAACACAGATTTCTGGGCCCTGCTCCTGAGATCCTGGCTTAGTAAGTCTGGAGTGGCATCAGAGATTCCCACTTCCATCTTGCCTCCATATGTACTGATGAACCAGGAACCACACTTGTGATAGGCATGGCTGAGAAATGGAGCAGGACACGGATGACTAGGGACTGTTTAAGAAAATTTTTTCTCTGGTATCATCCCTTTTCAGCTATAGGCTAATTTCCTGTCTCACTTCAATTCAGTGAATATTTTTGAGCATCATTTTGTCCTAAACAGTATCACACATTGTGGATGAAATTTAATCTTAATGCCTTGAAGGAAGTGGATTCTAAATATTTTTGATTGTTCTACACTGATGGGTTTTTAAAACTTTTTATCTTATTTTATGTTTTCCAAGATAATTAAAATATTGAAATGTTAAAGTGGATGACTATCTAATTAATAAAAAGAGTAAATATAAACCTAATATGACATGAAAAGGATTTGTCAGGGATGTTCGTGCTCTTGCTCAAGTAAGTACCACAAAACAATGTTTTTCTGGAAATGAAAAGCAGTCATTGAAGAATAAGCTACCACTGGTAGGGGAAAAAGAGCCAAACAAAAGAAAAAGGTGACACCAAAATGCAGCTTTACAGGGCTCGTAGCTGACATGCCAATGCTATCAATACAGTTGTTTGACATTTATTTGAATTGACCAGGTCTGTTAGGTTCTTTCTCTGGATAACTCTTTTCAACTACTAAAGTGTTTACAAATGAAAAAAGGCCACTGAAGTAAATGATGCCTTCAGGGCTTCGAAAGAGTTGGGCTAATGTTGCAAGATGCACGATGAGTTCCACGTGAAACTCGATGCTCAAACCTATTATTACTGTGGCTGTTGCTACACTGAGTCTTTAAAAAGTGAGGAAGGTAGACCATGAGAAAAATAGCATGAGCCATACTGTTAGCTAAATGAAAGAAGTATGGTTTGGCTGGATTACCTTTGACTTGAGTAAAACTCCACTTGACCCCACACAAAGAAGATAGCAACTGGCTCCATAAGGCACCTGTGTAAATGTAAATATAGGGATATGTCTTTGTCATCATTGGGACCGATGGCAGAGCAAGGAAGCAGACTTGTCCTGCTAGTGTCATGTGTGGTGCTGGCTTAGGGTCATCAGACAGGTAGCTGATAGTGCTTAGGGGCCTTTGTGGAATTACTGCTGCTTCTTAAAGCTGCGTGGGGATGGATGATAGCATGGTGCTTTGCTAATATACACTGCAAATGATGAAACAAAACAAGGCCTTGGAAACAAAGAGGGTTAAGTTCTATTGAAGAGATGATTTGAGAGAAAGTTATTCTCCTGCCGGTTCCTACTCTCATTGTGAAAGGGTACGTTAGCATCTGAATGCATCAGAACAGGATTTTTGTCTGTTTTAGTGCTATTGCCCAGCTAGGGCAGTTCTTGCAGCAAAAAGCAGTCAAATATTTGGGGAATAACCAACCTTTGAAGATGCTTGAGAAAGCTTCTGGATGAAGTGAAGCACCCTGGGTGCTGTCGAAGGTCTCGTTCTGGAGGATGCCAGGCAGTTCTTATCAATATATTTTTACAGCTAAGTGGAAAGGCTGAATCAAAAGCACGTTGCTGCCATCTTCACACATGATGTGGAACAGCCATAGAGAGTTGTAAAACAAGCACATCTTGATCATAGCATAAAAGAAGGCCCAAATATTGAAAGATAATCTAGTACAACTGTCGCTCCCCCTCTTCGCGGAGGAACGACACTAAACCCTGCCTAGGCTTCATATCCGAGTCACGGCACCATTATGTCGCTCCCCCTCTTCGTGGAGGAACGACACAGGACCCTGCGCTGTTCTTTTGTCTGCTCGGCCCTCCCCGGGTTTGCTGCTGGTTCTTCCCGGGTTGGCTACCGTCCCTTCCACCTCCGTGGAAGGGCGGTTCCCCCTAGCCACTTTCGCGGGAGAGCGGCACACCGCCGGCCGGCTCTCTCGGGGGCTGCACAGGTGTTATTCAGATAGATGTTCCTGGTGCATGTTGTCTCTCTCCTCCTTTATAGTCCTCTTCCACCAATCCCAACTCTGCTACCCACACGCCGAGTACGCTGCTCTCCTCCAATCAGGAGCAGGTCCTACAGTTTATTGGTTGAACTGGAGGCAGCTGTGTAGAAGCTGTTTCTCCCTTCTCAGCGCCATATTGTGGGAGAGCAGATGCATAGAATAAATCTTAATTCCAGTAACTTAGTCTAGTCCGAGTTGCTCCCCACATACAACTTTATTTATGGATGAAGCAACATCCCAAAGAAATAACCTGTCCAGGTTCACGCAAGTAATTGTGGACATGGCCTGGATTCTAATTCTGTATTTGTTGTAAACAACTCAGAAGAAAATATGTGCTGGATTAAAAATAATGCTTTTTTCCCCTGGGAAACACTGCTGAGGCTTACCTTTTCCTGTCCCTCCTTTTAGAAGCTCTGGTTCTCTCACATATGAATCATCACATTAGTTTCTGACTGTTCCTCTTACCGGGTCTCTCCTGACTGAAGCTCATCCTGTGCTGGGTGCCGAGAATAACCTTGAATTACTTTCTTCCTGCCGAGCTCATCTTAGTTCCCCACTCCCTCCTGATTATAATTGAAGCATTTTTGTCTATCTCTTGAGGACTTCTGAAGTCTGCTTCCAGTTTGCAGTCTCTGCTATTTCTCTTTCTGAACCTGACATGAACCTTCAGTTCCAGATGAGCCATTCTCACTTGCTCACCAAAACCTGCAAATTCCTGCCCTTCATTCCTGTGGATTCACTCACTGGGGATGTCTTCTCTGTCCCCCTCTATATAGGCAGTCAGAACAGAGTGCTGGGTTAGAGAGTGGGCTCTAATGAAAGGCAGGTCATAATGAATTCTCAGCTATGGCCCTTGGACTTACTGAGCTTTTCCAGTCTTTCTTTGGTGTTCTCCTATGGGAAATGGGCAGGAACAGCAGTTTACCACGGGTGTGTGGTAGCGATTAAATTAGACAATGCACACGAAGTACCTTGCCTTGTACCTGGCACATAATGAAAACAATGAATGCCAGCAATTACTGTTTTTATCCAAATGCTATTATCATTCACAATAATCTCACCTTGCTTGATTTGCTTCTTCCAAATTTCTCCTAAAAAAAAGTTTTTTTTTTTTTTTATTTGAAAGGCAGAGTTACAGAGAGAGAAAGGGAGAGACAGAGAGAGCTTTCATTCAGTGGTTCACTTTCCAAATGGCTGCAATGGCTGTGACTGGTCCGGGCCAAAGCCAGGAGCCAGGGCGCTCATCTGGCTCTCCCATGTGGGTGGCAGGGCCCCAAACACATGGCCTATCTTCCACTGCTTTTCTGGGCGCATTAGCAGGGAGCTGGATTGGAAGTGGAAGAGCCAGAACTCAAATTGACTCCCATAAGGGATGCTGGTGCTGCAGGCATCCACTTAACCTGCTCTGCCGTAGTGCCAATCCCCCAAATGCCTCTTAGCTTTATAACCTCAATATTATTTAGTACGTAAAGATTTATTTTTCTTTTTAGAAAATATTTTTAAAATTCTTCCGGACTTTTTCTCCTAACTGGACAGTAAAAAAAAAAAAAAATGACAATTGAGTCAAGAATGCAAATACTTCCTGCAACATTCTTTTGTACCACCCTGGTCCAGGCCACCATCATCTCTCACCTGTTGTAATGATGGTGTCACCAAGGACCTTGCAGCCCACCAAGTAGGATTATCTTTCATCATAAGCAGACAGTTTCACTTCTGTGGTCACAACTTCTAGACTTCTCACCTCTTTAAGGGTGAAGACAAAGCCATTACCAGGGCTTGCAGGCTTATGCACCTGTGCCTCCTTACCTCTGTGAGCTTGACCCCCTCACTTTGCTCTCTCCCTCCTGCAGGCCCAGTGCTTACATTCTGTTTCCCAAGGCACTTTCGCCTCTGAGCTGCTACTTATGTTGCTCCTGCTGCCTGGAATGCTGTTTCTCCAAATATTTACATGGCTTCTTTCCCCAGCTTTCAGGTCTTTGTTCAAATGCCACCCTGCCTTTCACTGTGTAACTAGAAATTATCTCTTAACTCCTGCTACTCCAGAATGTGCTATATTTGAAGATAATAATTAAAAAGGTAATTAAGTTAAATTGATCATTAGAGTGTATGCTAATTCCATACTGATTGCTGCCCTTATAAGAAGAAGAAATTTGGAGAACACACCCACGTAAAGAACACCATGTGCATGCACACGACCGTTTGCACACGCAGTTCTCTAAAGCAGTTACAGCAGTCCTTCCTCATCTATGGCTTTGTGTTTTGCAGTTTTGGTTAACCATGATCAGTTCTGGTCTGAAAGTATTCAATAGAAAATTCTTGAGGTAAACAATTCATGAGTTTTAAGTTGCACACTATTCTCAATACTGTGAAAAAAAAAAATCATATGCTGTCCTTCTCTGCCTCACCCAGGACATAAATCTTCCTTTTGTCCAGTGTATCTGCATTGCATGCACTACCCGCCTGTGGTCACTTTGTAATCAGACTGACTATTGGGTTGCAACAGTGCTTCTGTTCAAATAGCCCTTATTTCACTTCTAGATGACCCCAAATCTTTTTGTTTTGTTTTGTTTTAAAGAATTATTTATTTTATTTGAAAGTCAGAGTACCCAGAGAGAGAAGGAGAGGGAGAGAGAGAGAGAAAGAGAAAGAGGGAGGGAGAGAGGGAGAGAGGGAGAGAGGGGGAGAGGGGGGAAAGAGGGAGGGAGAGAGAGAGAGAGAGAGAGCCAGCGAGCTTCTTTTGGGTCTCCCATGTGCATGTAGGGGCCCAAGAACTTGGGCCATCTTCTGCTGCTTTCCCAGGCCATAGTGGAGAGCTGTATCAGAATTGGAATAGCCGTGACTCGAATCGGCACCCATGTGGGATGCCGGCACTGCAGGCGGCAGCTTTACCTGCTGTGCCACAGTGCCAGCTGACCCCAAATCTGAAAAGTAGCTAACATGCCTGTGTAATTTATAAAAGTTTACATGTAGATAATATTGTACCGCTTTATATGGAATGTTAAAACTTTTGTTCAAAAGTATTTTTTGTTTTATAATCATAGTAAATATTTTGATTGCATTTCTATGTTCTTATGCTCTCTGAAATGCCAAAAGTTGAAAAAAATCTAAATATCCAAAACAACTGGGCTAAATTTTTGACAATCTGTTAACAGCCCATCCATTCCCTAGGTAAAAATTATCAATAGAACTTATGCAGATATTCACATAGTTTTCCATGATGAACTGAAATGAAAATATTTTTAAAATAAGTATTTTTGGATAAAATTATTCTAGTAGCATTGTCTAAGTAATCAACTTGCTCTGGGCAAATTTTTAAATTTTTTTGTATTTGAAGACAGAGGCAGAGAGAGAGAGAGAGAGAATTACTCCATCCTTTAATACTCACAATATCCAGGGCTGGGTAGGCCAAAGCCAGGAGACTGCAACTCAGTCTGGATCTCCCACATGGGTGGCAGGGACTCAGATACATGAACCCTAGCCTGCGACCTCCCAGAGTTCATCGTAGCAGTGGCTGAAATTGGAAGCATTGCTGGGACTCAAACCCAGGCACTTCGATACGGGATGCAGGAGTCTCTAGTGGCATCTTAATCACTGTGATAAATGTCCAACTTTGCTTTTGGTAAATTTTCATTCAGATAAAATTATGCCAGTACTTTTGTAAAGGAAATTAAGAATTTTTATTGAAAATGGGGCCGGCGCTGTGGCGTAGCAGGTAAAGCTGCCGTCTGCAGTGCCAGCATCCCATATGGGAGCCAGTTCAAGATCTGGCTGCCCCACTTCCAATCCAGCTCTCTGCTGTGGCCTGGGAAAGCAATGGAGGATGGCCCAGGTCCTTGGGCTCCTGCACCCGCTTTGGGGAGACTCAGAGGAGGCTCTTGGCTCCTGACTTCCGATTGGCACAGCTCCGGCCGTTGTGACCAACTAGGGAGTAAACCAGAGGATGGAAGACCTCTCTCTCTGTCTCTGCCTCTCCTTCTCTCTCTCTCTGCGTAACACTGACTTTCAAATAAATAAATAAATCTTAAAAAAAAAAAAAGAAAATGGTGAAGCAGAAATTTTATGATTAATCTGATATATGCTAATACTAACAACTGTTAATTATTAATGTTTAATATGTATTTATTTGTTACACTTAATATGATCATTAAAATTCTTCTCAAGAACGTTATTTTTTTTTTTTGACAGGCAGAGTGGACAGTGAGAGAGAGAGAGAGAGAGAGAGAAGGGTCTTCCTTTTGCCGTTGGTTCACCCTCCAATGGCTGCCATGGCTGGCTGGCGCACTGCAGCCGGCGCACCGCACTGATCTGAAGGCAGGAGCCAGGTACTTATCCTGGTCTCCCATGGGGTGCAGGGCCCAAGCACTTGGGCCATCCTCCACTGCACTCCCGGGCCACAGCAGAGAGCTGTCCTGGAAGAGGGGCAACCGGGACAGAATCCGGCGCCCCAACCGGGACTAGAACCTGGTGTGCCGGCGCCGCTAGGTGGAGGATTAGCCTATTGAGCCGTGGTGCCGGCCAAATTCCAACATTTTTTAAAGTCAATTACTTCATAAGTTGCTACTCACATGATGTAACATTAAGTATGTAGGTAACTGGGGCTGGTGCTGTGACATAGCTGGTTAAGCCGCTCTCTGCAGTGCCAGCATCCCAAATGGGCACTGGTTCAAGTCCCACACCCAAGTGGGAGACCTAGAAGAAGCTCCTGGCTTTGATCAGGCCCATCTCTGGCCGTTGCAGCCATCTAGGGAGTGAACCAGTGGATGGAAGATCTGTTTCTCTTTCTCTGTAACTTTGACTTTCAAATAAATAAATAAATAAATCTTTTTTAAAAAAGGATGTAAGTAATGCTTAAAAGCTTTTATTTTTGATATTTTACACATATACTAAAATTGACATATTAGCATAATGAATATCTATCTACTTTTCACCCAGTTCAGCAATTTTAACTGTTCTTCTCTCTGACCTATATATTTTCCCTATATTGTTATAAAGCGACTATCAGATATTATATTGTTTCACCCAAAAATACTTCAACATGAATCTCTAATAAATGGCAGTTTAGGAAAACTTAGTAGTATTTCATCAAAGATAACATTTTACAAATAGTGTAACATCATCTAGCTACCAGGTCCATATTTTATTTTCCTTATGTGTCTAAACAAGAGTATTTCCATTTATTTAAATCAGTATCCCAACAAGGGTTGCACACTGCACTTGGTTAATGTATCTCTAAATGCTCTTTTATAATGCCGTATATCTGTTAAACATGTTTGTTCATTTGTCCTGAAGAATTTTCCACATTCTAGATATAGCCAATTGTAATCACTTATTCCTTTCTTTGCCACATTGGCTATAAATTGATAGTTTACAGACATGATTTAAATTCAGGTTCAACTTCCAGAAAAAAAATACTTCATAAGTGGTGGCCTATGTAATAACTTTCATCATATTCCTGGCAAGTACATAAATTAGTTTGTCTCACTTGTAATGTTAAGAGTTTTTAGTGGGTTAATGTTTGTGGCTTGTTTGATAAAAAGATCCTCAATAAATATTGACCCAATGATATTAATCACAAATCATGGTGGTGTGTGTTCTGGATCAATATATTATATCATTCAGTCTCTAAATAGTGATTTGCTAATTTTTAGTGTAATTTTTCTGCATTTATTATCTAGAATTCTTTCATAAAGAAGATTCTTATGCTCCTCAGGTATTTGGTTACTACTGCAGGCTGATTTCTCTGGGAGGCAGACAGTGAAATGGAGGTTAATATGCAGGTTCTGTATTAGGCCTTGCTCTTGGGATCAATATATTCAGGAAGGGAAACCGAGACCTTCAGTTACATTAACCTAGGTCTCCCTATCCTGTGTGCCAGGACGCTTTCCCAAACAGAAACCTGACACTGGGTCTGCAGATCTGCCTGGCTTGGATGTTTATCTTTTTTGGGTTTGGGCTAATTTTATTATGGGCCTTGTCATCATCAGCTTTTTCTAAACACTGCCTTCCAGCTGCAGAAGATGAAAGGTTACCCCCTCCCCCATTTGTGAGTCTATCCACCTGTCTATCTATCTGTCTAATACAAAGGAGGCCTATAACACTTACACTTAGCTTTTAATTGCAGATTAATCAATCTTGGTTTTTCCTTTTTTCCAGTCACTATACTGCTTAAATTTACTATTATCTAAAGTGTCTGACACATTGCAGCAGCCACTGCATTTGACTTCGCCTGGGTACCAGTATGGTGAGAATATCACTGGTTGCATTACAGGATTGTGCCATAGTCTGTGTGTGAGCCGTCTGTTCTCAGGGGCAGGGTCCCCCTGGCAGGAGCAGGTGATTCAGCTTTAAAAGCCGTAGACTGCTCTCTTAAGTCACACATGACAACAAATGTTTCCAACCGGTTGAATTTCTTGGGGCGAGCCTGTTGGAGAGGGTGGCATCCAGAATATTTACTAGGAGACTCCTGTGAGGGGAGGGCTCGGGGGCAGAGGGAGAACCTCCTGGGAGCAGTCTCAGCGATGGCATCAGCCAGTGCACGGCACGCTGGGCGATTTCATGGACGTCTGCGTTGGCTCAAATTGAGGACTGAATTTTGCACTGAACAATGCTGTTGGAAAAGTACCACATTTTTCTTGGAACTTTTTAGGAGCTCTTAAAATTGACCAATGTATATTGTATGTGTGTGATTACTTGTGGTTTTACAAATGTATATGAGAACAGTGTATTCGGTCCTTTAAACTCATTTTATTGATGCCCAAGTGGTTCTGTTCCACAATTTAACCTGGAGGATCTTCTCAATCTTTTCTGTTTCTCTTTGACATGACCTTGTAGTCCTTGATAGTGTTCTAGCTTTTCAGTACCACAAGATGCTACAGGCTTGTTGGACATGTTTTGCACCCAGACATAGAAACAGTCAGTTCTCTAAGGAGGGAGGTGAAGTTCAGAGACCAGAATCTGGGACCCAGAGAGTCACACTACTGCTTTGTCATAGATTTTGGAGCATTTCAGTGCAGAGATATTTATGCTGTATGTATTTTTTTAAGATTTATTATTTTTATTTATTTGAAAGACAGAGTTACAGAGAGAGGTAGAGACAGAGAGAGAGGTCTTTCATCTGCTGGTTCACTCCCCAGATGGCCACAACAGCCAGAGCTGCACTGATCAGAAGCCAGGAGCCAGGAGCTTCTTCCGAGACTCCTACATGGGTGCAAGGGCCCAGAGACTTAGGCCACCTTCTACTGCTTTTCCAGGCCATAGCAGAGAGCTGAATCAAACGAGGAGCAGACAGGAGTAGAACCGGTGCCCATATGGGATGCCTGCGCTTCAGGCCAGGGCTTTAACCCGATGTGCCACAGCACCAGCCCCATCTGTATGTATTTTAAAAAATATTGTATTTATTTATTTATTTGAAAGGCAAAATTACACATAAGGAGGGAGGAACGTACTGAGAGAGAGAGAGAGAGAGAGAGAGAGAGAGAGATCTTTCATCCACTGGTTCACTCTTCAAATGGCTATGATGATTGGGGCTGGGCCAGGAGCCAGGAGCTTCTTCTGAGTCTCCCACATGGGTACAGGGACTTAAACATTTGGGCTATCTTCCACTGCTTTCCCAGACATATTAACAGGGAGCTGGATCAGAAGTAGAGCATCTGGGACTAGAATGGGTGCCCATATGGGATGCTGGCATCACTGGTGGCTTGACCCATTATACCACAATGCTGGCCTCATATGTATTTTTTAAAGGGAAATAAGTTCAAGCAATCTGTATTTTTATAAAACAAATTACCACTGGTATTTATATTAACTATACAAGTGTACCTTTTAAGTTTATATCTGTAGTATATATTTTTGGATTTAAAATATTTCCCCCAAATTTTCTTATATTAAAAGTTTTCTTTCCTAATTACATGTAAATATTTATTTGGTTTATCCTAACTGTAACCATACACTAATTTCAAAATAACTGCAAATATTATCATAAGAAATGCTACTTGATATAGATTGTGATTTCTTTGTGGTGATTTTGACCCTTAGGATTTATCTTCCTAGATATAAACAGTTAAAAAATCTGCATTTTAAAAATTACCCCAAATAATTCTTATTTGTGTGGTTTAATAACAATATGATATGCAGTTATATTTTTACTTCAATTTTTGGGAGGACTATGTAGTTTTATTTCTACATTTTGATTATATAACATGTAAAGCACTGACAGAGTTCTAAATTTTATGCGTATGTGTATATATATGTATATATTATATATATGTTACTGCAAAAAGTTAACGAGAAAAATGTAATTGAAAGACAAGTTTAGTTTGGTGTACTGACAGTTCTAAATTTTATGTGTGTGTGTGTGTGTGTGTGTGTTACTACAAAAAGTTAATGGGGAAAATGGAATTGAAAGACAAGTTTGGTGCAAAAAACTAAAATCCGTGTGTAGTTTTTTTTATGCATTTGTATGAACTTTTTGAAAGCCACTTTTGTGTATGAATTTCATCATTTTTGCACCAAGTAAACATCTTTTAAGTCCATCCTCTAGAGGTTTTGTAGCTCTTTATATGTACACACAACACACACACATACACATATTCACACACACAGTGGGAGATACTCAGTTTCTACTCCTGTGTCTTTACCATAACTTTTTTTTAAACTTTTGTACCCAAAACCTTTTATTTAAGGTATACAGACTTCATGTATTTCGTAAATACAACTTTAGGAACAATAATTCTTCCCACTTTACCTGCCCTCCCACTCATACTCCTCCCCTTCCTCCTCCCTCTCCTATTCCCATTCCAATTTTTTACTAAAATCTATTTTCAATTAACTTTATACACAGAAGATTAACTCTATGCTAAGTAAAGAGTTCAACAAATAGTATGGAAAAAAGAAAACTTCCCCAACAGTTTTTTGATTTCTCTTTGATTTCTTCTAAGACCCACTGTTCATTGGGGAGCATGTTGTTCAATCTCTGTGTGTTTCCATATTGTTCTAGAGATTTTTGAGTTGTTGATTTGCAGCTTCATTCCATTGTCAGAGAAAATGTAAGGTATCATTTCTATTTGTCTAAATTTTCTCAGACTTGATTTATGGTCTAGCCTGTGGTCTATCCTAGAGAAAGTTCTATGCAGTGGTGAGAAGAATCTGCATTTTTTTTTTTAAGATTGACTTGTTTAGGGGCCTGCGCTGTGGCACAGCATGTTAAAGCCTTAGCCTGAAGTGCCGGCATCCCATATGGGCGCTGGTTCAAGACCCAGCTGCTCCACTTCCGATCCAGCTCTCTGCTATGGTCTGGGAAAGCAGTAGAAGATGGCCCAAGTCCTTGGGCCCCTGCACCCACGTGGGAGACCCAGAAAAAGCTCCTGGCTCCTGGTTTCGGATCGGCACAGCTCTGGCCACTTGTATATAATGTGACACTCACGTGTTTTAAGCCATGTTTTCAGTAGTTGCTCCATAAGTTACTCCAAACAAGTTTTTGAACTAGAAAAATTCTCTATACCCTTGTAGGAAATTCACAATACAATTAACATTAAAAGTCTATGAAAATGTCTATATTATTAAAATGCTCAATTTTGTATATTTTAATGTTTTGTAATTTTAAAGGACCATGGTTTATTTTCTTCCCTGTACTAAGCCTAAGAAGTTATCACAGCAGCAAAACTTGGTGTTGTTCTAAGTGTGGGCTAATCTGCTTACTAGTGGCTTCGATTAGCAGTTATTGTGTTAACATAAACCATGAGAATTATATTCATTTGAGTTAGGAATATATAACATGTCAGAGCCAAGTTTTCAAGACCATTTATGTTATAATTGGATTCAGTCAGTCCTTTAATGACTTAACAATCAGGCTCTAATGTTAAAAAGTACAAGTATTTAATGACAGCATTTTGCTCATGGAGAAATTCACCCATATTTAGTTAAGAGACGAGCAGAAGCACTGGCAGCAGCTGGCAGTGCTTCCGTGTGTTGCTAGCAACGAGAAACCATGACAAAGCAGTGCTCAAAACAGCAGCCTCTGCATCTTCTCATCCGTGAGGAGATGCTTTAATGCTGCAGATTAATGGCTCTGAGGCAAAAAAGTATTCGCCATTGGAAAATATGTTCCACACTAAGAACAGAGGTAAGTATGCACGCAAACATGGTAGAACTGTAAAGCTCTGAGTTTTCTGGGAATTTGTGTTCAAAGTATGAAAAATTTCATATTATGGTTACTTGGAATAACTAATGGTATTCTCATTGTCTCAATTTTTGTCATGTTTATTATGCTTCTTTTAAGCCAACTTGACATATTTTTCAGAAAATAATTATCTTGAAGGAAAAAGAACTAAGTACATTGGGTTTTTTCTTCAATCATAAATTCTGAAAAGTTTTAAAATTAAAAATTTTTGAAAATTATAGTTACATATAAAGGCAGAGAAAATATCTGAGGATTTCTTTGGCCCTCAGAATGTGGGAGATACATTGAAAACATTGTTTTCTTGGATAAGTTCCTAAAAACAATGGGGCAATTAATTACTGGACTGATTTTTTTTCCCTAAGGTATTTAAATTCATTCATGCATTAAGGACCACAAAATTGGTGTTTACTAAGTGCTCAGGATTCTAATAAGTTCTGTGCAAAATAAACTCCAATGTGGAGAATTCAAAGTCCATCACCACTGCCCTGACTGGTATGGCAGCCAAGCAGCATGACCTGACCTATGGCTTGGTAAAATTATGATAGAGCGCTGAGTGCATGTAGTAGTGGGCTAGGGCTGCCAGAATGAAGTTTACCAGTGCCTCTGTGGCTTAAGCAGTAGAAATATATTTTGTCACAATTCTGGGGGCCGGAAGACCGAGATCAGGGTGTTGCCATGGTTGGTATTTTCTGAGGCCTTTCTCCTGTGTCTTTCCCTTGTGTCTTTACATGGTCTTCTACCTGTCTGGCTCTAGTTTACTCCTTTCAAAGGGACATCCGTCATTAAATTAGGGCTTACTCCTATCACTTTTTTTAAAAATTTTATTTAATTAATATAAATTTCTAAAGTACAGCTTTTGGATTACAGTGGTTCCCCCCCCCATAACTTCCCTCCCACCTGCAACCCTCCCATCTCCCGCTCCCTCTATCACATTTTTTAAAAAAGATTTATTTATTTGAAAGAGTTACAGAGAGAAAGGGAGAGACACAGACAGAGATCTTCCATCTACTGGTTCATTCCCCAGATGGCTGCAATGGCCAAGGCTAAGCCAGGCCAAAGCCAGGAGCCAGGAGCTTCATTCAGGTCTCCCACGTGGGTGGCAGGGACCCAAGTACTAGGGTCATCCTGCTCTGCTTTTCCCAGGCCATTAGCAGGAAGCTGGATTGGAAGTGGAGCAGCTGGAACTCAAACTAGCACCCATAGGGTATGCCAGTGTTGCAGGTGGTGGCTTTAACCTCCATGTCACCACACTGGCCCCTCCAATAACATTTTAACTTAACCATCTCTTTGAAGATCCTATCTACAAATGCAGTCATCTTTTGAGGTATTGAGAGTTAGGATTTTAACCATTTCAGAGAGATATAACTCAATCCATAATAATATTTTCAAAAGTGTAAGACTTTTGAAGAGGGAGATATGATAAAGTGTAATATAGAACATTGTGTTAAAAGGAATGATCTTTTGTATTGAGCAGTTGCCAAAAGGAAGCCATGAGAAATTGAAGGAAACCTGAGAGAGTTTTCTGTACAGGCATTACCCAAGGCCTGGAAGAAATAAAGCCCTGATCAGTTCAGGAGATGGCTAACCACGTGGTTTTACCACAGGGCACCGAGGGGAAGTTCAAGGAGGGAAACAGACATCAGCTGCAGAACACAGTTCCATCTTTAGGATAGTCCCGTTTAAATTGGGAAAATTTGAATTGAACTGTATATTATTATTCATATTGAATTAATGCAAAATTTCATGAGTGAGAACATTGTATTGTGCTACAGGAAAATGCCTTTGTTCTTAGAAGATTATACACTGAGGTATGCATTATAATATGTGCAAGTAATTGTCAATCATCCAGTGTGTACACTGACAGATACACAGTAAGAGTAAGAAATATGATAATCAGTTAGCATGACAAATCCAGACAAAGGGTATGAGTATGTTTATTTTACTATTTTTGATACTTTTCTATAGATTTCAGAACTTTTAAAACAAAAACACAGAAGAACATAACTTTTTTTAATAGAAAACTTTTATTTAATAAATATAAATTTTGAAAGTACAACTTTTGGATTATAGTGGTCTTTCCCCCCATAACCACCCTCCCTCTTGCAAACCATCCCATCTCCTACTCCCTCTCCCATCCCATTCTTCGTTAAGATTCACTTTTAATTATCTTTATATACAGAAGATAACTCTATACTAAGTAGAGATTTCAACAGTTTGCACCCACACAGAAACACAAAGTATAAAGTACTGTTTGAAGACTAGTTTTACCATTAATTCTCATAGTACAGCACATTAATGACAGAGGTCCTACATGGGGAATAAGTGCACAGTGACTCCTGTTGTTGATTTAACAATTGACACTCTTATTTATGACATCAGTAATCACCTGAGGCTCTTGTCATGAACTGACAAGGCTATGGAAGCCTCTTGAGTTCACAAACTCTGACCTTATTTAGACAAGGCCATAATCAAAGTGGAAGTTCTCTCTTCCCTTCAGAGAAAGATTCCTCCTTCATTGATGGCCCATTCTTTCTTTTTTTGCCACAGTGCCTTGGCTTAGAAGAATGTAACTTTTCTGTTAACATTCGCATGCTCCCAATTTTTTCTTTCAAAACTTCTTTTATTTAATTGAGCCTCCCTGAATATCTGTTAGTAAATGAGTTCATGTCCATTTCATTTACTTTTGCGAAAATATTTGCTTTATGGGGGCTGGTGCCATGGCACGGTAGGTTAATCCTCTGCCTGCGGCACTCACATCCCATACGGGCACCGGTTCTAGTCCCAGCTAGCTCTCTTCTGTGGCCTGGAAAAGCAGTAGAAGATGGCTCAAGTCTTTGGGCCCCTGTACCCACATAAGAGACCGGGAAGAAGCACCTGGCTCCCGGCTTTGGTTCGGCTCAGCTCCAGCCATTGGCAGCCAGTTGGGGAGTAAACCAAAGGACAGAAGACCTTTCTCTCTGTTTCTCCCTCTCACTGTCTGTAACTCTGCCTCTCAAACAAATAAATACAATCTTTAAAAAATATATTTGCTTTATGATCATCATTAACATTGTGTTAATTTAGTGTGATTTCATTATAACCCTGAAAATTATTATCAAGTTTGGGTAACTGCTACTTTAAGTAGCTGCCTTGCATAGCACAATGATCTTCTAAAATGGTCCTATCATTTACCATTATTATAATACAGTTTGTCATAAACATTTAGCTATTCATGAAAGAGTGAAGACTGATTTTTCACGAGATGAAATTGAATAAGTATTTATTAAATATGTACAAGCATACTTAGCTTATAATTGAGCCAGGCCTGGTTCCCTTCCTCAGGGAACATATTCAATTACTGATACATGACTGGCCAGTTCACCCTAGGAAAGAAATGTCAATCAATAATGGGATGAAGATTTTTATCTGTCTCAGGGATGATGAGAAAGATGATATGGTTCTCTAATAACACTGAAATTGGAGCCAGAAACTGTTGTGAACTGAATTGAGGCAAAGATTTAGGTTCAAAAGGAATTCTATCCCAAGAAACGTTTAGCACTGAATAATTCTCTTTATTTAGAGTTGTACAAAGCACTTTCCTCTTTATTCACTCTATCATGAATGTTTTGGCCATCTTGACTCTTTGGTAACCCCCTCTCTACTGCCATCTGGAAGGAGTTACTTTTTAATGTGCTTTCGCCTACCAAAATGATTAATACTTTCTCAGACCTTAGTTATTTTTCCTACAAGATTTTGTGGATGTGTGCTGACTCACTTACCCTAACATATCAGATCCCTGTTGCAATTTTGAGTGTGTATTTTCAGAAGGTTTGTTAGCTCCATGCCAAGTTATAACTCTGGAACAAAATTAAGTAAAATGTCATGCAAGTACAAGAACTTGGCTGGGAAAACACCATGCTCCAGGTAATACATGTTCTATTTTTAATAGAATTGTCATCTGGTTTGACTCTTCCAAGGAGGAGAAGTTAGCACTACTAGAAATATCATCTCCATTATCAAAACAGCCTAAATGACGTAGCCACAAAAATAAAACAAAATTATTACTAATATAATTTCAAATCACAATATAACTTACTACGTAAACTTGATAACCAAATAAGATTGCTCAGAAAGTATACATGGTACAGTTTATTTAAAGCCTTTAGAACATTGATCATCCCTAAAATAAGAGACAGAAATATAAAGGTTACTTACAATTTTGAGGAGAAGCTTCATAGATAGGATGGTTTCTCAGAAGCAGAATAACTGAAGGACCAAGTGTGTTTTGTTGACTGCAGAGCATGGGGGAGATTAGACCAGCCTGTTACAGAGTCCCAAAGCCATTTTAGGTGCATCAAATGTATTTTGAGGCAGAACATTACATACCAAAGAAGAGAATAGACATGAGAAATTAGGAAGGTGGGGTCTAAGCAAAGGAACCGTCAAATTCAAAACTGCTGAGTTTAAAATATTAATAAAAATTATAAATTTGTACCAAATAACTACTTATAATGAAGCAAGATTGAAAAGTTCTCCATTCATATCAGGACTAAGGCTGGGGTACTACTCTAACTACTTTATTTCCTAGCATTCTGGAGGATACAGAAGCAGTGTAATAAAGAGATAAAAACTCAAACATAGCAAAGTAAGAAAATTGACATTATTTGCAAAAAGATAAATACACAGAAAATGTTAGATATTCTTCACTTGAGAGAGTTTAGCAAGTTAGCTGACTATAGCCATGTATTCAAATAATTGCACTTATAAATCCCAGTAAGAGAGTTAGAAATTAAAATTAAGAGATAAGTTACTACTTAAAACACAGTAAAAGAATATCCACATACTCAATTCCATGTGCAGGAACTCTGTAGGAAACGTAAAATATCATTTAGTGGAATTAAATCGGACCTAAATAAACAGAGGACTATATTATGTTCATCGAATGTAAGACTCAGTATGTAAAAATGGCAGTTCTAAGAAAATCCGTTAATTCCATTCAATCAAAATTGCAATAGGGTTTTATTGTTTTGATGGGTGTTTTTATAGATTTATTTTATTTATTTGAAAGACAGAGTTACAGAAAGGTAGAGACAGAGAGAGAGGTCTTCCATCCGCTGGTTCACTCCCCAGATAGCCTCAACGGCCAGAGCTGTGCCGATCTGAAACCAGGAGCTTCTTCCAGGTCTCCCACATGGGTGCAGGGGCCCAAGCACTTGGGCCATCTTCTACTGCTGTCCCAGGCCACAGCAGAGAGCTGGATTGGAAGAGGAGCAGCCGGGACTAGAACTGGTGCCCATATAGGATGCCAGCACTTTAGGCCAGGGCTTTAACCTGCTGTGCCACAGTGCCGGCCCCTGATGAATTTTGTTTGTTATCTTGGGTGTGTATATATGTGTACAAATTGAACACAGTTCTTTCAGATTTCTGAGGAATCTCCATGCTGAGTTCTACAGTGGCTGTACCACTTTACACTCCCATCAACAGTATATTAGGGTACCTTTTCCCCCACATCCTTGTTAGCATTTATTGTTTTTGATTTGGGGATTTTTTTTATTCTGACTGGAGTGAAGTGAAACCTCATTGTGGTTTTATTTGTATTTCCCTGATGGCTAGTGATCCTGAGCATTTTTTCATGTGTGTGTTAGCCATTTGTATTTCATCCTTTGAAAATAATGTTCATATCCTTTGCCCATTTCTTAACTGGACTGTTTGTTTTTTTGTTGTTGAGCTTTTTGAGACCATTATAAATCCTAGATATCAATCCTTTATCAGTTATATAGTTTGAAAATATTTTCTTCCATTCTGTTGGTTGCCTCGTCACTTTGTTGAATGTTTCCTTGATGACTAATAAAGATAATATTGTATATATACACCATGGAGTACTACTTAGCAATAAAAATTAATAAAATCCTGTCTTTTGCAACAAAATGCATGCAACTATAATCCATTATGCTTAGTGAAATAATCCAGTTCCCAAAAGACAAATATCATATGTTTTCTCTGATGTGTGGCCATTACTATAGAATTAAAAAAATGTATAGGAATGAAATGGATGTTTTGTGATGACTGCTGCTTTTAGCCCTTGTTTATATTCCTGTGGAACTGTGATCTTCCTACTTTTTACCTGTAGAATATTATAGCTAGTGGTTAATTAAGCCTGTGACTGTGGAATGTATTAAAATTATGTGTTTGCAACACTGCTGGGATGAAGAGATGGGAGGGACGGGGGGAGGGAGTTTGGAGAGAAGGGACAGTGAAGGAAGTGTGGTTGTCTTCTTGGAACCATACCTATGGAATATATGAAACATGTTCTCTTTATATTAATAAAAATGCAACACTTTTATTTCAAAGTTTAGAGTCTAGTTAATTTTTACAAGTTTCAAACATTTTTCTAGCATATTAAAAAGTTCATAGGCCCTCTAGAGCACTTCATGGACGATGTCCCCTCTGTAATCTAGATCTTTGTATCCTGAGATTTGCAACTTCTTACTGTGATTCTTTATGCCTCTGTTCTAATAATTCATATATTTAATTGTCTTATAAATTAAAAATAGCACAGGTCATCAAAGAAGGAGGTACCTTTCTCTGAAGGGAGGAGAGAACTTCCACTTTGACTATGACCTTGTCCAAATATGATCAGAGTCGGCAAACTCAAAAGGCTTCCATAGCCTTGGCAACTCATGACAAGAGCCTAGGGTGATTACTGATGCCATAAATAAGAGTGTCAATTTGTGAAGTCAACAACAGGAGTCACTGTGCACTTACTCCTCATGTAGGATCTCTGTCCTTAATGTGCTAGACATTGTGATTTAATGCTATAACTAGTACTCAAACAGTATTTTTCACTTTGTGTTTCTGTGTGGGTGCAAACTGTTGAAATCTTTAACTTAATATATACTAAACTGATCTTCTGTATATAAAGAGAATTGAAAATGAATCTTGATGTGAATGGAAGGGGAGAGAGACCGGGGGGTGGAGGGAAGTTATGGGGGGGGCATTGTAATCCATAAGCTGTACTTTGGAAATTATATTCATTAAATAAAAGTTAAAAAAATTAAAAAAAGAAAATAAATAAATTAAAAATATCCATAAGTATGCTATTGAATGCCTTTGCTTCAAAATGTATACAGGCATGTGCTGGAAAATTGTGCTTATTAAATTTAGAAAATTGTGATGTAAAAATGCAAATAAGTATGCAATCCTTTAACTGAAATTTGTATCCTTACATAGTAAGCATCTTTATTCTACTATTTTCATCGATTATTGCAGCAGAGAAATTCATTGTAAGCTTGTTTGTACCCATATTCAGAAAGTCTACCGAGTTTACTACTTTGGTTTGTGCAGATTTTCCACTGTACTTGTCTGCCCTCCAGTGGTTCTAGAGGAAAAGTCCAATAGAAAAATTACGTAGATGAGAGCCAACTGAATAATTTTTGAAAATTATATTAAAGCTTGGCTCAGTTCAACAAATTAATAATTTTAGAAATCTACAACATATCAAGAGCATATGTTGCTGTTAAAAATGCTGTACTATGTGTAAATTAAGCTAAAATTTTAATATCAAAATAATTTACATATACAAAAAAGATAAATATTTTTTATGAAACCTACTGAGTACCTGTTCTAAGTTAGCACTCTGCACACATGTCTGATTCTGTTCCTATGACAGCTACTGAAGCAGGTCTGTGTTTTATAGATAGGAAAGTGTCACTGGGCTGATCCTGGAGTGAGGTCGAGGCAATGAAGAAAGGACCAGTGAGGCAGGTTCTCAGTGGACCTGCTGGGATGCACAAAACAGCCTAGAACTTCTAACTATGGGCTTCCACCTCTGAGGTCATCACTTCAGTGACACCACAAGTCTCACAGCACTGAAAACTCCGGAATGTAGATACAAACTCTGCTGCAAGAATCCCCACCCCCACCCCCACCCCGCCACACACACACACACACACACACACACACGTGCCTATCATCAGAAACAGCCCCATGTTTTTTGTTTTTTTTTTTTTTTTGATCAGCACCGCGCTGATCCGATGGCAGGAGCCAGGAGCCAGGTGCTTTTCCTGGTCTCCCATGGGGTGCAGGGCCCAAGCACCTGGGCCATCCTCCACTGCACTCCCTGGCCACAGCAGAGAGCTGGCCTGGAAGAGGGGCAACCGGGACAGAATCCGGCGCCCCGACCGGGACTAGAACCTGGTGTGTCGGCGCCGCAAGGCGGAGGATTAGCCTAGTGAGCCGCGGCGCCGGCCAGAAACAGCCCCATGTTGAAGGAACAGGCCTCCAGCTCAAGTCTAGTGCTCCCTCTGATTGCAAAGCAGCCTGGGAAATGTAGTTTTCATCTTCCTTGCAGACCAGGATAGAACATAGAGAGGAATGGGGGCAGATGCTGGGGCAATGGACACCTAGCACAACAGATTATCCCAATTAATCCTCATAGGGATCCTTAGGGTGTTGCTTATCAATGCTGCTGGAAGGTGAGCTGAGCGGGTAGGAAATCAATAACAATCTGTACCCCTCTGTTTAACCACAGCACACCCCACTGTTTCTGTGACTGAACAATGTCGTCATTAATTCTGTTAATGTGGACCCCCCACAACACACACACACACACACACACACACATTTTCCCACATGCTTTTATCAGGATGAGATCCAAGATTCAAAAGGAAGCAAGTTGGAGATGGTGCTGTTTAGTTGTCTATGGAGTGAGCTGGCCTCCGAGACTGCTGCTAATATTCTTGCAAGAAAAACACATACACCCACCAATGTGTATGAATTTCCTAGGCAAATGGAGTGAACGTATGGTATTACTGGCACCAGCGTGTTAACGAAGTTGGTCTGTTTGGAGAAATGAAGTATGAACCACTTGGAACAGAGGACCACTGCGTGGTGGTAGGAGAAGATAGCAAAGCTGCAGATGTTGTTCCTGTCTGTGTGGCTGCTTTCTCACCACATCTCCCAGCATGCACACACCTGTTCCCCAGCCATCTGCTCACTGTGCTAACCTCCTGCTTCAGAGTGGAATACATGGCCTACATCAGGTCATTCTGACTTTGCACCTCTGGAATGAGAACCTTGGAGGATGCCTAGAACTGAAGAGTCAGAGAGAAACATTTTTGGGGTCAGTCTTCCCAGATGCAGTTATGGGGGGCTCAGCTTTGAGGAAATGCCCTGATTCCTGCAGAGAATCAGGTGTTTGGCTTTTCATCTCTTCTGGTCTCAGTTGTTTACAATGCTATCTTCTATCTTGGTCGTCCTCAAAATTCTTCCAAGAAAGCACATCTTGTTTGAATAAAATCAGTTTTTTGTGCTTCTTACTGAAGGCAAGAAACAAGCTTGTAAAGTAGGTGAGGCAATGGAAGAGTTCTTTGTCCTTTCTTTCTTTTTAAAGATTTATTTATTTGGAAGAGTCACAGGGAGATAGATGGGGTGGAGTGGAGAGAGAGAGAGAGAGCGAGAGGGAAAAAGAGAGAGAGAAAGAGAGATCTATCTTCCATCCATTGGTTTACTCTCTAGTTACTTGTAATGACCAGGGTTAGGCCAGGCTGAAGCCACGATCTCCCACGTGGGTGGCAGGGACCAAGCACTTGGGTCATGTTCTGCTGCTTTCCTCAGGCATATTAGCAGGGAGCCAGATTGGAACTGGAGCATCCAGGACACGAACCAGCCCCCATATGGGATCCCGGCATCACAGAAGGCAGCTTTGTCTGCTACACCACAGTGCCAACCACTGGAGGGGTTAGTTTTTTTTCCTGATAGGCCTCAGATGTGCTTTCCTCAGGAGTCAAGAGGAAGCCAAGCGGTTTTATCATTGCACCTTTGAAGAATTCACCCTCAGAGTGCTGGAATAACATTATGAAGATTGCAGAGGTATCATAACCATTTTTGTAATATTCTCCAGCTGCATGTGACAAGATTTAGGCCACCTTCTTTCTCTGTGTTGCCACAGTTGAGCTTATTACTCTAGGAAGTGAGTGCGAGCAGAGCAGAGGTGGAGGGGGCCTGGATTGTGATGCTTTCCTTAGCGTGGTGTTGGAGCAGACATAAGCAGTCAGGACTCTGTCCAGATGAGAACCAGGATGCAATGCTCAGACTCTGTGCATGCACCCATTACTCATGTGCATTTTGGGTTTACTTGCTTGTTTGTTTTGTAAGACTGGTTGAGTAGCATTGACCCTTGTCCTCATCTAAGTGTGTCAGAAGCATTTGGGGAATTTTTTTAAGAACTCAGGAACTAATGCTACATTGTGTTTTAGTGCATCTGAGTGGATCACTGTGGGGTACAAGAAATGCCTATTCTGAAAATTTTCCTACATGATTTTCATGCTCATTCTAGTGTGGCCAATAGTGTAAAATGGACAGTGCTGTGATCGTCTCAGGAGAAGGCAGACAGAGGCAGAGTTGTAATAAGCAAGTTGAAGGATTGTGTCCTGTGTTGGTAATGTCAGTTTCTTGCATTAAAAACAGCTGCTTTGAGTTTTAAGTGTATGAGATTTATAAGTTTCAGAATCAAGGATGTAATATTCTTAGGGACATTGATTCTTGCCTCTTTTTTCTTTAATATTTTATAAAAATTGATTTGAGGGTAAAATGGAGAGAGCTCCCATCTGTTGATTCACTCCCAAGTGCCCCCAGCAGGTTGGGCCTGAGATGAAATCCAAGCAGGAAGCTGGGAACTCAGTCTGGGTCTTCCACGTGGGTGGCAGGAACCCAGTTGTTAAGAGTCATCACTGTTGCCTCCTGGGGTTGCAGTCAGGAGAGGAGGCAAGTACGGAATGCTGGCACTCCAAGATACAGCGTCTCCACAGATGTCTTAATGACTTGCCCTTGATTCATGCCTCTTTGAAGGGTGCTTTTTTGTTAAAAGAAAAAAAAAAAAAAGGAAGTATATTGTAAAGGAACTAAAGTGCCCTCAAGTGGCCAAACTCTAAATCATATTTTACTGAAAATAAATGAAAACGATGAGCAGAGAGGAAAACATTCTTTGAAGTACAAAATTTTTAATTTAAGTTATTTGATAGTATGACATGAAAAGGGATGTGGATACAATGAAGTTTGACTTGTATCTGAAATTACCTGCAAAAATTGGTGGCAAATTAATCTCATATGCATATTTCAGGTTGCTAAGGGTAAGTATAACCTTAGGAGATTCACATTCATTTTCAGTTAGGTTCTTACTGGAGTTGGATATTATCATTATCTTGACCCACCTCCTTAGAGTCACTTCCCATCAGAAGGCATAAGGATTTTATTTTCCGGGTTCAGACTGAAAACTAGTTTTAATTAGTTTTTAATGAGGATCTTTCATTAATGTATTCAACAATTATCAAGTCAATAGATAATTTTGTGCTAACACTCCTGTAGGCACTGGAAAACAGTGGTTAACTACAAAGATAATATCCTGGACCTCAGGGATGAGTGTGGGTATGTATGGGGTATTTTTGGAGAGAAAACAAACAGCGCCTGAGTAATACCCATCCTAACTCATGAGGTCTTGTTAATGAATTAGTTGTCAGGGATGAAGAACGTCGGCACGAGGCTGACTTCTCAGTATCTGAGTGGAGGGTGATAGCATTTATTGCCATGGGTAATACAGGGGCAAAAGTTGGGGTGAGGTGAGGAAGCAAGAGTTCTGTCCTGGGCTTGTTACTTTTGAAATGCATGTGGCAGACACATTATGGTGTCAATAGGCAACTAGCTATAGAGTCTGGACCTCTGAATAGAATTTAGAAGCTGGCCTATAAATTTGGCAAAGATGATTACTTAAAGTTAGTGGAATGAAAGAGAAAATTTTGAGAAGAAAAAAATGTAAACTGAACTAAGCCTAGAAATTCTAATTTTGAGATCTGGTGGATACAGTGAAGCCATCACAGGAGACTAAAGTGAGACACATTGAAAAGCAGAAATGTGATGTTGCAGAAATAAAGGCTGTTGTTTCAAAATAGGAGTGGCTGACTATTGGAATGCCATTGAATGTGAAGTAATATACAAATTTAAAAATGCCCACTGAGTACAGAGCGTGGAGTTTTTTGAGATCTTGATAGGAATAGTTTCAAGGGAGTGGTGTCCATGAAGCTGGTTTGGAATGTGTTGAAGAATGATGCTGTAACATGGTCAAGAAAAGATACCAAGTATAGCTTTCAAGAATATGGGGGACTGGCCCTTTTGCGTAGTGAGTAAAGCTGCCACCTGCAGTGCCAGCATCCCATATGGGTACCTGTTCAAGTCACTGCTGCTCTACTTCTGATCCAGCTCTCTTCTATGGCCTGGGAAAGCAACGGAGAATGGCCCAAGTCTTTGGGTCCCTGAACCTGCCTGGGAGACCTGTAAGAAGCTTCTGGCTTCGGATCGGCGCAGTTCCGGCTGTTGGTGGTCATCTGGGAAATGAACCAGTGGATGGAAGACCTCTCTCTTTGTCTTCTCTCTGTCTCTCAGTAACCCTGCCTTTCAGATAAATGAATAAATCTTTAAAAAATAAATAAGTAAATAAAAAAAGAATGCATAGATTTTTAAAAAAATTTGCTCTGTGGGGAAATGAAGAGATAGGTGGAAACTTGACATATTTCAAGTATTTTTCCCAAATAGGAGTTTATATAATGCAGAATTCCTCAAATTGATTTGACCACATTAACCTTTTCTTTTTTAAAACTAATTAATTGGGGCTGGTGTTGTGGCATAGTGGCCTAAGCCTCTGCCTGCAGTGCCAGCATCCCATGTGAGTGCCAGTTCATATCCTGGCTGCTCCCCTTCCAATCCAGCTCTCTGCTGTGGCCTGGGAGAGCAGTGAAAGATGGCCCAAGTGCTTGCGCCCCTGCATCCATGTGGGAGACCTGGAAGAAGCTCCTGCCTCCTGGCTTTGGAAAGGCCCAGCTCTGGCCATTGTGGCCATTAGGAGAGTGAACTGGTGGATGGAAAACCTTTCTCTCTGTCTGTCTCTCTACCAGTAACTCTACTCAAATAAAAGTAAAATTTTTAAAAAACTAATTAATTGAGAGGCAGAGACAGAGAGAGTGAGTACTTTCATCCACTGATTCGCTCTAACAGCTAGGGCTGAACCAGGCAGATGCCTGGGACTGGAACCAATCCAGGTCTCGTATATGGTTGTTGATAGCCCAGATGTTTGCTGCCTTCCAGGGAGTGCACTCAGGAAGCTGGAATTGGTAGCAAAATTGGGAGTTGAGCCCACAATCCAATATGGGAGGGGGCATCTTAAGCACTGGGCTAAACAGAAGCCCCAAATTAATCTTTTTTCATGAACTTCACTTTATATGTATGGGGAGTTTTCCAAGCAACAGGCTTTAAGAGAATAATATGGGATTACTATTTCTTTTATTAAATTTGATAGTAAAAGAATTTTTTCTATATTCTTTTTCATAAATCTTATTTTTCTAGCATTCAAAATAGATATGAAATTATGTTATAAATATGTGGTCATTTGTTATTTATAGCCATTTACTGATCTTTCTTTAATAAACCAAACACTAATACTTTTTATCTGATATTAATATGTGAGTAAAATTTATTAGAAATGGAAATAGAAAAAATGTATCACAATTACATGTTACCTATGCTTTCACTGTAGGAAGATTTTGGAACTTCCATCACCTAATGTACTATAGCACCTTCTAAATATAAGGCATTTCACAAATGCTTGTTGAATGAGTAAATAAACATATGTATTGCCATTTACTAAAAATGTAAATGAAGGAGAGGATTAAGATGGTGAAATAGGGAGGGATCTTACTGCTCTAGTCTAGGAGAAGAGTTTTAAAAAATAGAGTGCAGTCTCAGAGAAGAGTTTGGAAAAAAATTAAAAAGGAAAGCAACACAAATTAGAGGAGCACTGTGGACCTACATGGATGATGTGGACACACACAACTCAGAACCCTAGCATCTGAGAACACAGCTCCAGCTCTGGAGCGAGGTGAGACCAGTCTACAGCAGCCTAAGCCACTGCGATAAAGCTGTGGGAAGAGCTTGGTAGAAACATGGAATCTGACTTGGAGCCCTGTGGGGGAAGTGTACCTGCCAGACTAGAGGAGAAAAAAGGGGGGGCTCAATTTTCTCTCCCCAACTACCCTACATTTGGTGTCCTATAACAAGCCAATAGAGGGAGAGTGTGATTTTGGACATACATAGCGGCTATGCCAACTTGCGTCTGTGCACCCAGCAACCAGGCAAGAGGAGACACCTGAGTCTAGGGGAGAGGACTGACAGGGGGCTGCGTGCTTGTGACTGTAGGAGTCCTGTGTGTTGGGACTATGGAAACACTGTGGCTGTGTGGAAGGGCTCAAGGTGTGGCTGGAACTTTGGGCAGTCACTGTGAGAGGCTCCACGTGCTCAGGGCTCGCTGGTTCCTTGATGACGGTCATTACTGTGGAATCTGTGCTTGTATTGAGGACTGCACAGATCCTTAGTGTGGTTCTGGTGGCAATATGGACAAACCCGCTGGAGCTAGCACCAGCCACTGGGCTCCTTTGAGGACAGGAGGTGATCTGAGACTATGCCATCAGAGCAGAACAAACCTCTCCCCTGATACAAAATAAATGAATAAATAAATAAGAGATTTACAGTGCCGAACATGGGTATCACCTTGGACACTCCCTTCACTCTGGAGTACCGAAAAGAGCTCCCTGTCCACACCCAACACACACATCTAGGTATTCACAGAAAAAGCATACACTCCACTAATCCACAGAAGCATAGTCCAAAGATAAAAACCATCGCAGGGAAAAAACAAAATGCCAAGTAATAAATGCAGCAATTCAAGAAACAAGAATAAGGAAGACAACATGACACCCCCAAAAGAACACAACACTTTAATACTAGAATATAAAGATGAAGAGATTGAAGAAATGCCAGAAATGTAATTCAAAAAATTGATTGTAGAATTATTCTGAAGTAATCAGAAGCAAATGCATGAACTAATGAAATCCTTATGTGACATGAAGGAAATTTCTTCGACAAAATTGAGATCTTAAAGAGAAATCAACATGAAATCTTAAAAATGAAGAATTCAATAGAACAAATTTAAAAAAAAATGCAGTTGAAAGCCTTAACAACAGAATTGGTGAAGCAGAAGAAAGAATATCTGAATTAGAAGACAAATCACAGGAATTTTTAGAGTCAGACCAAAAACAACAAGAAGAAATTAGAAGACTAAAAAAATACTGTTAGAGAGTTACAGGATACCATCAAATGATCCAACATACAGGTCTTAGGAGTTTCTAAAGGCGCGGAAAGAGAGGAAGGCCTTTTTAGTGAAATAAAAAAAGAAAGCTGCCCTAATTTGGAAAAAGAATGACATCCAAGTACAGGAAGCATGTAGAACTCCTAATAGACAAGACCAGAAAAGATCTTCACCATGTCACATTGTAGTCAAACTCTCCAAAGTAAAACATAAAGAAAAGATTCTAAAATTATGCACCAGAGAAACATCAGATTACTTTCAGAGGATGTCCAATTAGATTCACACCAGACTTACCAGAACACTACAGGCTAGGAGAGAATGGTGAGATATATTCTAAGTCTTAAGAAAAAAAAAAAACTATCAACCAAGAATACTGTACCCTGTAAAGCTTTCATTTATGAATGAGAGTGAAATAAAGACCTTCTTTGACAAACAAATTGAAAGAATTTGTCATCACCCATGAGCACTGCAGAAGATGCTTAAGGGTGTGCTACACACAGAGACATGGAAACATGGTCATCACTTTGGAAGAAGGTAAAGGAAGGAAATCTCCCAGTAAAAGTACAAAGGAAATCCAAAGTACAAAATAGGAATATTTATAGAAAAATGGTAGGGCAAAATCATTATCAATAGTCACCTTGAATGTAAATGACCTCAACTCTCTAGTTAAAAAGACACAGATTGGCTGATTAAAAAAAAAATCATTTGCTGCCTACAAGAAATACATCTCACCGAGAAAGATACCCACAGACTGAAAGTGAAAGGATGGAAAAAGATACTCTATGCCAACAACAACCAAAAGAGCTGGTGTAGGGGCTGGCACTGCTCCACTTCTGATCCAGCTCTCTGATATATCCTGTGAAAGCTGTAGAAGATGGCCCAAGTGTTTGGGCTCCTGCATCTGCATGGAAGATCTGGAAGAATCTCCAGGCTCCTGGCTTTGCTTTGGCCCAGCTCTAACCATTGTGACCATTTGGAGAATGAACCAGCAAATGGAAGACCTCTCTCTATGTCTGCCTCTGCCTCTCTGTAACTCTGCCTTTCAAATAAATAAACCTAAAAAAAAGAGCTGCTGTAGCCATCCTAATATCAGACAAAATAGACTTTCACTCAAAAACTGTTAAAAGAGGCAAAGAAAGGCACTAAGTAATCATTAAGGGATCAATGCAACAGGAAGTTGTGATTATTATAAACATATTTGCACCTAATTACAGGGAATTTAGCTATCTAAAAAATGTAATGGATCTAAAGGGAGGTATAGACTCCAATGCAATAGTAATGGGGGACTTCAGTACCCCAGTTTCAACAATGGACAGATCAACCAGATAGAAAATCAGCAAACAAACAACAGAGTTTAATCAACACTATAGACCAAATTGATATCTACAGATATCTACAGAATTTTCCATCCTATAGTTGCAGAATACACATTCTGCTCACCAGTGTATGGAACTTTCTCTAGGATTGCCCACATTCATAAAGCAAGTCTCAGCAAATTAAAAAAAAATCAAAATAATATCGTGCATCTTCTCTGACCACAATGGAATGAAGTTGGAAATCAACAACTTAGGAATCTCTAGAACATATGCAAACACATAGAGACTGAACAATATGCTCCTGAATGAACAGTGGGTCATTGAAGAAATCAAAAGCAAAACCAAAAAATTTCTGGAAGCAAATGAAGACGACAATACCACATATCAAAACTATGGGATACAGCAAAAGCAGTGTTAAGAGAAAAGTTTATAGCAATTAATGCCTACATCAAGAAATTGGAAAGGCATCAAATAAATGAGCTATCAGTGCATCTCAAGGACCTAGAAAAACAACTGCAAACCACAACCAAAACTAATGAGATAAAAAATTAAAATTAGAGAATAAACAAAATTGAAATTAAAACAATACGAAAGATCAGCAAAATGAACAGTTTTTTTAAAAAAAATAGACAAAATTGACACACCATTGGCCCAACTAACCAAAAAGGAGAGAGAAGACCAAATTAATAAAATTTGAGGTGAAAATGGAAACAACAGAAAACACAGAAATAAAAAGAGTCATCAGAAATTACTAGAAAGAGCTGTATGCCAACAAACCAGGAACCTGGAAAAAATGGATAGATTCCTCTACACATACAACCCACCTAAATTGAGCCATAAAGACATAGAAAACCTAAACAGACCCATAAACAAGACAGAAATTGAATCAGTAATAAAGACCCTCCCAACAAAGAAAAGCCCAGGACTGGATGGTTTCACTGCTGAATTTTACCAGACATTTAAAAAACTAACTCCAATTCTTTTCAAGCTATTCAAAACAATTGAAAGGGAGGAAATGCTCCCAAATTTTGTCTATGAAACCAGCATCACCTTAATTCCTAAACCCAAAAATGATACAACAGAGAAATAGAACTACAGACCAATTTCCCCATTTCCCTGATGAACAGAGATGCAAAAACCCTCAACAAAATACTAGCCAGTTGAATCCAACAACACATCAGAAAGGTCATTAACCCAGACCAAGTGGGATATATCCCTCGTATGCAGGGATGGTTCAATATTCACAAATCAATCAATGTGATAACACCACATTAACAAACTGCTGAAGAAAAACCATATGATTATTTCAATAGATGCAGGGAAAGCATTGATAAAATACAACACCCTTTCATGAAGAAAACTCTAAGCAAATTGGGTATAGAAGGAACATTCCTCAACACAATCAAGGCAAGGAACATTCCTCAACACAATCAAGGCAATTTATGATAAACACATATGGAATATGTATACCAAAGAATACTACACAGTGGTAAAAAAAAAAAAAAGTGAAATCCAGTCATTTGCAACAAAATGGATGAATCTGGAAAACATCATACTTAGTGAAATAAGCCAGTCCCAAAGGGATAAATACCATATATTCTCCCTGATCTGTGAGAACTAATAGAGCACCTAAAAAGCAATCTTTAGAAGTGAAATTGATACTTTGAGGACCAGTGACTTTGAACAGCCCTTGTCTTGACTGTTGAGGAGCAGTTTTGTTTTCATACTATTTGTTGAACTCTTCACTTAACATAGAGTTAATTATATGTGTATAAAGTTAATTGAATATAGATCTTAGAAAAAAATAAGAGTGGGAATAAAAGAGGGAGGAGGAAGAAGGGTGGGAGTGTGAGTGGAAGGGTGGACACAGTGGGAAGAATCACCATTTTTCTAAAGTTGTAATTATGTACTGTATGAAGTTTGTAACTGTAAAGTTGTTTAGGTCTCCATAAATTCCTATGGACTTGCTTCTAAGGGCACAATTTAAAAACTTGTCATGGCACCCCAAATCCTGTATCTGGTGGTAACAATAGCATTTTAAATGTTAAAGTGATCATATAGATAGGATTAAGTGTCAAAGTGATCATAAATAGGATTAAGTGTCTGGTAATAATAATAGATAGAATTAAAATGGAGTTAATGCTCCAACAAGGGAAGCAGTCCATAGAGCAGATTTGTAGAATGACAACTGCTTTAAGTAGCATGCTGACCTCAGAATCGGCCCTTAAGGCATTCTGGTCTGGCTGAAAAGCCCACAAGAGCATTTAAGGCATGGAAAGCCAAGCCACTGTGGCAAAAAGTGTGCTACGTGAAGGAGCTCTGTGAATGAGACCCCAGTGGAAAGAAGTGGCCATCAAAGGATGTACTTTTCTCTGAAGGGAGGAGAGAACACTTCTACTTTGCTTATGGCCTTGTTTGAACATTGAAGGAATTTGTGGATTCAAAAGGCTTCCACAGTCTAGGCAGCTCATGTCAAGAGCTTTGGGTGATCACTGGTGTCATACCTAAGAGTGTTAATTGTTAAATTAACAACAGGAGTCATTGTGCACTAACTTCCTATGCAGGGCCTCTATCCTCAAAGTGTTGTATTCTGAGAGATAATAGTAAAACTTGTTCTCAAAGATTTACTTTATTTTAGTGTATTAAGTAGAGGATATTCTTATGTCTCATAAGTTTTAATTGTGTCTAAGTGCTCACAAAAAATATATCATTCTTTTTTCTTCATTAAAGTTAATTTTCTTAAAAAGAATGCTTTAAAAAAGTGAAATTAAATGTGAGATGCAATGACTTTGAACAGCCCTTATCTCAGCTGTTGAGGAACAGTTTTTTCTTTTTTTAATTTTTATTTAATAAATATAAATTTCCAAAGTACAGCTTTTGGATTACAGTGGCTTTTTCACCCTATAACTTCCTTCCCACCCACAACCCTCCCATCTCTCATTCCCTCTCCCATTCCATTCACATCAAGATTCATTTTCAATTATCTTTATATGCAGAAGATCCATTCAGTATATATTAAGTAAAGATTTCAACAGTTTGCACCCACACAGAAACATAAAGTGTAAAATATCGTTTGAGTACTAGTTATAGCATTAATTCACATTGTACAACACATTAAGGACAGACATCTTACATGGGGAGTAGTTGCACAGTGACTCCTGTTGTTGACTTAACAATTGACACTCTTGTTTATGGCGTCAGTAATCACCCTAGGCTCTTGTCATGAGTTGCCAAAGCTATGGAAGCCTTTTGAGTTTGCCAACTCCGATCTTATTTCAACAAGGTCATAGTCAAAGTGGAAGTTCTCTCCTCCCTTCAGAGAAAGGTACCTCTTTCTTTGATGGCCCATTCTTTCCACTGGGATCTCATTCACAGAGATCTTTCATTTGTGTGTGGTTGTTTGGTGTTTTTTGTTTTGTTTTGTTTTTTGTTTTTTGTTTTTTTTTTTTTTTTGCCAGAGTGTCTTGGCTTTCCATGCCTAAAATACTCTCATGGGCTCTTCAGCCCATTCCAAATGCCTTAAGGGCTGATTCTGAGGACAGAGTGCTGGAGTAACAGTTTTTTCATACAATTTGTTGAACTCTTTACTTAGTATAGAGTTAATCTTCTGTGTATAAAGTTAATTCAAAATAGATCTTTGCAAAAAATAAGATCTTTGTAAAAAATGGGAATAGGAGAGGGAGGAGGAAGAGGGGTGCAAGTTTGAGTAGAAGGGTAAATGTGGTGAGAAGAACCACTATGTTCCTGAAGTTGTATTTATGAAATGCATAAAGTGTTCCTGAAATAAAAGGTTTCTTTGAGGGAAAAATGTATAGATGGAATGTAGGTCACTTGGCAGTATTTATGAGTTTCAAACATCTTCCTGCTGTATTCCTATATTGGAAGAGTGGTCAGTTTCTTGTTATAATAGCCTTGAGAATAGGGCAGTGGGGAGAAAAATAGAATTTTCTCTACTCTAGACAAACTAAGAAGATTAGATTTTTAAAGATAAGAACTTAATTAAATAGTAGGTGAGACTCAAAAATAAAAATGACTTTATTTGGGGTCTTAGGAATAATAGGTTGTGAAACAAATTCACATAGCTTCAACAGCATTCTGAAGAATGCAGGGTGAGTAGGAGCTTTTATAATCAGTGTTGTTTTATTAGAAAGTAATAATTCTAGGAGGAGGAGTGGAGGAGGGAGGGGAAGGAAGAGGGAAGAGGAGGGGAGGAGGGAGAGGAGGGGGAGAGGAGGGAGAGGAAGGGAAGGGAAGAGGAAGGGGAAGGGGAAGGAAGAGGAGAGAGAGGGAGGAGGAAGAAGAAGGAAAAGAGGAAGAGGAAGAAGGAGGAGGAGGAGAGGAGGAGAATCAGAAGGAGGAGGAGGAGGCTGAGTAATATTGCATAGCAATACTGGAAACGGGCTCAGTGGAAACAAACTGTTTACAGTAAATAAAATCCTGGCTGCAGGTCAGGTCTGCACAGTGTCAGCATGGTGCTGTGCACACCGTGACCACCCCATGCAGTCAGCTTCTGGCACCAAGACCCCTGAGTCACACATTTGCCACGTGAGAGGAAAGCGGGGAGTGGAGAGGAGGAAGTGGTGGTGGTGGTGGGGAGGTGATTCTTATGTGCTATGCCATTGCTCTCCACTACAAAGGTCAAGCCTTGGGTGTTCTGAAAGGAGTGGTGCACCCATGTCCCACATGGTGAAGCAGCTGTTCTTGTATTCAGCACTCTCCATGTTGAAACCTATGGTGGGGACAGTGGTCAGGACTTCACTGAGCTTCAGCTTGTACAAAATCATCGTCTTCCCGGCAGCATCCAGGCCCAACATGAGGATGTCTGTTTGCTTTTTGCCAAAAAGGCCCTTGAAGAGATTTGCAAATATACTGTGGCAGGTGGAAACTACAGCTGTTGGAGACCTCAGCAGAGGCCGCCTGGAGTCCGACATCGGTTGTGCCCCCACAAGATGGTGGTGCTATGTTGTGTTTCCTTTTTGACAGATGGTGTTCCTCTGCCTTTTGTTTAGTGCATCCTCTCCTCATGCTTTCCGTGCTCTCTCTTTTCTTTTCTTGTTGTTCTTTGATTGCTCACCTTGGATAGGCAGACAGTTCTGAGAAGAGTTAGGAGGAGTCATCAGAGAGAAGGTATATTAAAATTCAGACAGCCTTCTCAAGTTTTTCCCACATTCTCCTGTATTCTGGGTGCTAAGAGAATCCAGTGTGCCACAGGCTTTCATCTGGGAATGCTGTGGTGTGGATTTGTCCTCATGTGCACATGCGTGGGAATGCTGGTCGCTTTCTTCTTTTCCAGTTGGACAAGATCAGCAGACGCACATGTGTTTGTTTTTCGTATTGTACTCTGGGCTGCCTCTGTTATGGCAAGGATATCATTTCTATGTATTTTTTCAGTCCTGCTTTCCAGGTCACTTTTTTGTGACACAAAGGCACCAGGAGGCTCCCGATGCTCACCTGCTCCCTGGAAAATTACTATTCCAACAGGGAACCGGCTTGTGCCTTTATGGTGTGATACAATGACGACATCCTCCGATCTGAACACAGCGTACCTCTCCTGAGGTCTCTTCCAAGCTTTCTAGGCTCTTTGTCTGATTTTCTTTGTACTTCACAGCTAATCTGTCTATCTTTTCATTCAAGCATATGAGTTTCCCTTAATTTTACTGAAGATGAAGTCTTTCCGTTTTTATCTTCGTAAATTTTGGATAGTTTCTAAGAAGGAAAGGGACAGAGACTCTTTTGCTCCGTCTCCTTTTCTCAGAATCTTCTCAAAAATTTTCTTATATAATTTCAGTAGGAATAAAGGAGACAGAAATGGAATACAAAAAAATTGTTAGTGGTAGAAAACGAGAGCTTGAAATTTAAGAGGTGAGGGCATTTTAAATGGTGACAACCTGAATATGTTTGTGGAACCAGAGATGGCGTGAAGGTGAAAAGTCATGGAGGTGAAGCGGCAAAGAAGCTGTAAAGCTGAGGTCTTGATGCAGCTGTCCAGGTGCAAACTGAAGGCTGACTTCAGTGACTGAGATTGAAGGGGAGACTGAATTATGTAACAGTGCACAGAAGACGTGTGCTGGTTGGGAACTACGGGGTGATAAAACCAAAAATGCAGACATGTTATGCTGCGCTTCCAAGAGAAACTGCACGCAAGGCCTTGTAAGCGATGAGTCATGTAGCAGGTGCACAAGCAAGCACAGGCCTGG
This sequence comes from Oryctolagus cuniculus, assembly GCF_964237555.1. NCBI lineage: Eukaryota > Metazoa > Chordata > Mammalia > Lagomorpha > Leporidae > Oryctolagus > Oryctolagus cuniculus. The sequence continues at coordinate 9,185,605 of NC_091444.1, read as the reverse complement.
GGAGGTGGTTGCAGGCCTCGCTGGCAAAGCTTACTGGAAGCTGGGTTCAGCACAAAGAGCAGGAAGCACGCCTCTGTCCGGAGAGATGGCGTCTGCTTTTGCCTTAGTCACATGAGCATCAGTAGTTCTGGCAATTTTGCAATACACAGAAGCTCTGATAATATCTGTGTAGGACTTCCTGATTGCATTAAATTTTCAGTTTATATTTGCTGCTGCTCAAAAAGTAAGAATAGAATAAAAACCTGATTGTGGATGTTTCTACCTTCTAATTTAATTGCTTAACTTGTCTCTGTGGAAAATAATTCTTTATTGATGAAAGTGCCAGGGCAGGCTCTGAAGGCATTTCTGCTTGAGTGAAGGAAGGAGGGGACTTAGGGCTGCCTGTGATGACGATTACGAGGATTTCTGTGGCCGAGAAGTGGTAGCAAGTACCTAGAAACACTGATATCCTCCACTGAGTTTTCCATACTTGCTTTTCATTCAATATGTTTTCATCTGTTACCATCTAGTTTCCATTGAAAGTCTTCTGTTTAACATAACACGTGTTACTTATAGTTTGGGGAATAGTAAAAGATAGTGTATAAGCGACCCCGTGTGGCAGATAGCTTGAAGGAGCACGGCTTACATGTGATGGGAAGTTTGCTCATTTGCTTTTTTTATAAGGAAAGGCAAACCATGGCAGGTGCAGTGGCTCCAGGATCGTCAGGGACCCGTGCTCCTTCCAGGACTCCCCTCTGCCATCCCGTGCAGTCCCTAGAGCAGAGCATTTCATCTGTGTTTGGTGTCAGGTGGAGGACGGGAGAAAGAAGAGCATGCTCCCTCTTTCCTGAAGAGGTATTGCATTTCCATTTCACAGAACTTCATGTGCATCTTATGACCAGAACAGTGACAAGGAGGACGGGGAAGCATTGACTTGTAGCTGACTGTGATTTGTCTAGGTAAAAATTAGGCTTCCATTATTCTGAGAAATAAGGGAGAATGTGAACCTGGAAGACTGCATCTTTCTCTGCCACAGAAAGATGAATTCAGCATGGAGGATGCACGGTGGTGTCAGTGGGAACTGCAGCTGTTTGAGCCGAGCCAGGCAGTGAAGCGAACTGACCCAAAGAATAAATACCTCCGCCTTGCTGTCCCCTCAGCTCCCTTGGAGAGAGTTCAGGAATTTTGGAATTGCTGCAGTATGCACTACTGGAGCTGAAGCCACTCTTCTTGAACATTCTGTTTGATCCCACTCTGACGCTCTGTACCCAAGGGACAGACACACGAATGATCACGGCGGAGAAGCTCCACTGCCCACTGTTTAGGCTACAGCAGCTCAGATCTTACTGCACGCCTTTGCCCTCTCAACCCTCACATTGATCCCTCTCTATTCCCTTATCTGAAACATCTGTGTTGGTAAAAATATTTGGCTGGGTACTTGTTTCCTTTTTTAAAAAAAAAAATTATTTTGAGAGAGAGAGAGAGAGAGAGAGAGAGAGAATATCTTCCATCCACTGGTTCACTTTCCAAATGGTTGCAACAGACATGTCTGAGGCTGAAGCCAGGAGTCAGGAACTTCATCCAGGTCTCCCATGTGGGTGGCAGGGGCCCACACCCTTGGACCATCTTCCACTACTTTTCTCAAACCATTATCAGGGAGCTGGATTGGACGTGGAACAGCCAGGATGCTGGCATCACAGGTGGTGGCTTTACCTATTATATCACAATGCTAGCCCCTGTTGGGTACCTTTTAAATATGTTATTAACAAACATTATTTTTTATCCATTTTTTTAAAAAAGCTAAATATATGTTATATGAATTCAGGATCATTGCCAAGATACCACCCAGGTACAAAAACCTTTATTAGTGGATCCACAGTCTGAGTCGTTGTGGATGTCCTATTTGCTGGCTTCCCTTGGGCTCTCTGGGAAGCTAGGAAGGAGCCTCCATAGGTAGCAGGCCTCTGTAGGATTCAAATTCTCAAAGCAGAGGGTAAAATAAAATAAAAAAACTCTCGTCTGAGCTTTCTACTCTGTGCTCCAGGAAAGCAAAAATCTCTCTGAGGAGGGGAAGAGTCAAAAAACATCTTTTCCAACTTGAGGCATGGAATAAAGACTGGTATATGTGAGTGCCAGTCTGTTTGGGTGTCATTGCAAATCTAATTCCAGGAGATTGTTCATTTACAGTCTTGACAGAAATAGTGGGAAAGGAGAGGGAGCAATGGGTATGCAATTTTATTATAGTAGGATGTTTCAAACCTTTTGATATAAACCCTGAGCTCTGGATTTCTTCGCGTGATATAATTTGTGCTTTAAGAAAAATAGAACATTTAATATTCAGTAATAGGACTGTAAATATGAGTGAAATTACAACGAGAAGTGAGTTTTGCTCAACAAAAGCAGGAGTTAAAACTTTCAGTTTTAGGTCTGCTTTATACTGTGAAATACTGATGAAGACAACAAAGAAATTTTGTTTACATATTGAATTTATTTTTTTGTCAGGCAGAGTTAGACAGTGAGAGAGAGAGAGAGAAAGGTCTTCCTTCCTTTGGTTCACCCTCCAAATGGCGGCTACTCCCCGCCCCCCGCCCCGGTCTCCCATGCGGGTGCAGGACCCAAGCACTTGGGCCATCCTCCACTGCCTTCCCGGGCCACAGCAGAGAGATGGACTGGAAGAGGAGCAACCAGGACAGAATCTGGTGCCCGACCAGGACTAGAACCTGGGGTGCCAGCGCCGCAGGCAGAGGATCAGCCAAGTGAGCTGCGGCGCCGACCACATATTGACTTTTAAAATAGTAGAAATTAAAATTTAAAAATTGTCTAATTCATTTACTTTTTATTTTTTTAAAAAAGATCTATTTATTTATTTGAAAGTCAGAGTTACAGAAAGAGAGGAAGAGACATAGAGAGTTAGGTATTCCATTTGCTGGTTCACTCCCCAAATGGCTGCAATAGCCAGGACTGGCCAAGTGGAAGTCAGGAGCTTTATCCAAGTGTCCCACATGGGTGGCAGGGGCCCAAGCACTTAGGCTGTCTTCTCTTTCTTTTCCCAGGTAATTAGCAGGAAGCTGGATCAGAGGTGGGGCAGCCAGTACAGGAACTTGTGCTTATATGGGGTGCTGGCACTGCAAGGGGCGGCTTTGCCTACCATTCCACAATGCTGGCCCATCTAATTCATTTAAAAGCCAGTAATGAACGTATTACACAAATTCACTTACGTGATGTGTTTTAAGGAAATAACTATATTTTCCAAATAAAAATTTAGTTAGAATAATGGCAGTATCTTACATTTTTTGAGGATCTCATTGATTTTTGAGCCTAATAGAGAATTGATTGGTGGATGATCATATCTAATTCTGCATTCAGAAGTATGTTCTGATATGTTTCTCTGATTGAAGTAAATGAAGAAAATTCAGCCTTTAACGTGTGTGTGTAATTTCAAAGGAAGTAGTATTTTAATATCCTTTAGAGATGTCATTAGTCTCAAATTTGGCAAGTAGTTTCTTAAAGAATTATATGTAGAACCAAAAAGTATATCAGTTAACTTTTCATTAAAAGCCACTGATCTATCATTTAATTTGAATTTAGTTTTTACCCTTGTATAATTTAAAATACATGTTAAATATTTAGAAATGATCTTGAATTATGCAGATCTTCCAAATGTTGATGAATTTCATTGTACAATGTCAAGAAATTTCACTCATTAATACCACTATCAAATTCACGAAGAGTGTTTCAGTATTGGAAAGCTGTCAGGCTAATGGAAGTTTTCACTTGAAGCTTAAATTGTGTTACTGGCAATAAATACTGCCATTTGTTTTCCTTAAGTGACAGTCTCACTTTGCTCATTTTTGGGAAAATGTCTGCCAAATATCCAAGACTGAATAACCATATTTGTCTGCCAGTTGTTCTTTTCAGTAAAATCTATGTTTCGTGAAAATAGTAACTAATTCAGCTCTCAACTTAAACATTACACAATTTTCCCCCTCCTGACAGCCATCAGTTTGGTATAAAATAGAAGCATCTTATGTATACTTCCAAGTTCATTATACAGACTATTAAAAAAGACATATACACAAGAGCCCAGATCTAAAAACATTACATTTTTTTGTTCCTTCATCAAGGACATTCATAAGTAAAAGTGGACATATGGCAGTGAAAATAATAGTGACCACTGGTAGTTTTGTACAGTTGCCTTGATTCATTGTAAAGCACCAGCTGTTTAATTCATCATTGTTTTGCACATTCAGAACAGATGTCACCACAGTGAAATATGATCTTAATTTTGTGATTAAATGGCTGTGAATTTGCTGACCCTCTGAAATGGTGGTGGGGAATCCAATGGATCTGCAGATACTGTTTTGAGACCTGCTAAACAAAAGTATGTATCCAACAGTGCCTTTCAACATAACCAGCACCCACTAGGTTTTAGTGTTCTATTATATGGTGAGGTAGACTATTTCCATGCAGTGTGTATAACTTACATATTATAGGAATTTAATTTTGTTTTTACTGGTCACCTGTGTTTCCCTTTTGCTAGCTCTAGGTCTCAGTTCTACTGGGCTGTCCGTGGAGAACTCTTCGTCTCCCTTCATTGGCCTTTTCCTCTCTCCTGGAAACCTCATTCTCCATTCGTTCTTTCAAGTTGCCAGCTTCTTTCTGACTGTTCAGTTTTCTCCTTCCTCCAGTGTGTTCGTATGGTACACCCCAAGCTCTCTCATTCCTTTCTGCCTGTACAAAAATAAGCGTGCAGACCTTTATTTGCTCTTAGATATTAACTGAAAATCAATATGGGAGATATGTAATATTAAAAAGTCAATTCAATCATATATCCCTTCCCTCCTATTCAAGCTAATTGCTCCCATTCAGAATTTTTTTTTTTTTAAAAGGGATTAGGGTCAGCATTGTGGCATAGCAGGTTAAGCTACTGTTTGCAAGTGATAGAATCCCATATGGGACTCATTTCCAGTCCCAACTGCTCCTCTTCCAATCCAGTTCCCTGCTAGTCTGTCTGGAAAAGCTGCAGAGAATGGCCCAAGGGCCCCTATATCCATATGGGAGACTTGGAGGAAGCTCCTGGCTCTTGGCATTAGCCTGGACCAGCTCTAGCCATTATGGCCATCTGGGAAATGAACCGCTTTCTCCTGTGGCTTCCACAGTTGAGAGACCAAGAACAAGCTCTCTGCTCTTTCTGCAAGGGCACTATCCCCTCATGAGGCTACTACTCACAGGACCTCATTGAAACCTAATCACAGTGGATGGATGATCTCTTTCTCTCTCAGTCTTTCTCTCTCTCTCTGACACTCTGCATTTCAAACAGATTTTTTTAAAAAGATTGTTTATTTTGATGCAATTTGGTTTTGAAATCCTTGCATAGTTTTTTTTTTTTTTTTAATGATAAGTATTTCCCATGAACTGTTTGAAGGTTCTTGATGTTATTCTACCTCATCAGGTCCCACTTTCTCCCTTGCAGTCAGCCTTGCTGGTCTTAACTTCCTTTCTCATTCAATGGGAACTCCCCAGCTAACCCAGCTATTGAGTTTTTCCTTTTTAATCACATATTTAAAAATACACAGGCTGAATTTTCTCCTCCATCTCCAAATCCATATGTGGATACCTAGCCCCAACATGATAGTATTTGGCGATGGGGTCTTTGGTGTAGGGGGGTGATTAGGTTTCGACGTGAGGGGATAGTGCCCTTGCAGAAAGAGCAGAGAGCTTGTTCTTGGTCTCTCAGCTGCGGGAAGCCACAGGAGAAAGCGGCTGTCTCTGCAGCCTAAGGAGAGATGCCTCACCAGGCAGTGCTTCTGCTGGAGTCTCATTCAGATGTCCAGCTTGCAGAACTATGCGAAATCAATGTCTGTGGATTAATGGATCCAAGCCATGGTATCCGTCCTGGCAACCAGAGCTGACACAGCATTAACTATCTGGAAAATTTTCTATCCTCAACCAATACAACCGTGCACTTCTTCCACAAATACATTTGATTGTGCTGCTGAACAAGCCTGGGATATCTAAACAACTGGTGACCTGGTCTGTTTGCATTCATCTTCAGCCTTATCTAGCAGCATTGTCTACAGAATGGGAGAGATTTGTGATAACTCTGATCCTTTGCAACTGTCTTCAAACTTTGGTTTATGGTACCTGCACTCTTAGAACAGAGAACTATTCCACTGACTTCACTGGAGAAGCACATAGCATGACAGCTGTTCTCTTAGGCTCTGACACATTCAGGTTGTGTGAGTTTGGACAGACTTTGTATTCTGTGGGGTCATTTTTTGCATCTGAAAACTGGGAAGATATCAGTCTTATGTCACAGGACATTCTGAGAATTAGATGAACTCTAAAAACTGAGACATAATATCAATTTCAGTCATATACATTACAGACATTTTGAGATTTGATCGTTGTTTACAGCCTACAGCCCTTGTCTCCACTGTTATAAAACAGTGCTATTTTCTTCTATTTGTTGAATTCTTTACTTAGTAGAGGGCTAAGCATATGATTATAAAATAAACTGTAAGTGTGTTATTGTAAAAATTAAAAGAAAGAATAAGAAAAGAAAGAGGAGGGAAGGTGAGAGTGTGGGCGGGAGGGAGGGGAAGGGTGGGAAGTATCACTATACTCCTAAATCTGTATATATGAAATACATGCAATTTGTTCATATTATATAAATAAAACTGGAACATAAAATATAGTCAGTTGCCAGATTTATATGAAGAAACTGAAACTACTCTGGGAGAATTCTCTCAAATCTTGTTGCTGCAATGTTACTTTGTCTATACTTTTGTTTCTTTTTTAAAAAATACTTATTGACTTATTTGAAAAGCAGAGTGACAGTCAGAAAGACACAGAGAGAAACAAAGAGAAAGATCTTCCATCCACGGGGTCTCTCTCCATGTGACTGCAATAGCCAGGATTGGGCCAGACCAAAATCAGAAGCTAGGAACTCAATACTGGTCTTCTGTATTGGTGACAGGGGCCCAAGTACTTGAGCCATCTCCTGCTGTCTTCCCAGGTGTATTAGCAGGAAGTTGGTTCAAAAGTAGCATAACCGGGACTTGAACCACCACTTGGATATGGGATACTGGAGTCATAAGCAGTGACTTAACCCACTGTTCCACAATGCTGATCTCATGTGTTTAATTATCTATTGCTTCCTTACAGTGCAATAAGTGGTCCTTCCTCAATTTAAAACTCATTCCTTATTTGTCCCTTTGGGACTTGCTTAATTCACTCAGCATGATGTTTTCCAAATTCCTCCATCTTGTTGCAAATGACCGGGTTTCGTTGTTTTTGACTGCTGTATAGTATTCTATAGAGTACATGTCCCATAATTTCTTTATCCAGTCTACTACTGATGGGCATCTGGGTTGGTTCCAGGTCTTAGCTATTGTGAATTGAGCTGCAATAAACATTAATGTGCAGACAGCTTGTTTGTTTGCCAATTTAATTTCCTTTGGGTAAATTCCAAGGAGTGGGATGGCTGGGTTGAATGGTAGGGTTGTATTCAGGTTTCTGAGGAATCTCCAGACTGACTTCCATAGTGGCTTGACCAGTTTGCATCCCCACCAACAGTGGGTCAGTGTCCCTTTTTCCCCACATCCTCGCCAGCATCTGTTGTTGGTAGATTTCTGCATGTGAGCCATTCTAACTGGGGTGAGGTGAAACCTCATTGTGGTTTTGATTTGCATTTCCCTGATTGCTAGTGATCTTGAACATTTTTTTCATGTGCCTGTTGGCCATTTGGATTTCCTCTTTTGAAAAATGTCTATTGAGGTCCTTGGCCCATCTCTTAAGTGGGTTGTTTGTTTTGATGTTGTGGAGTTTCTTGATTTCTTTGTAGATTCTGGTTATCAACCCTTTATCAGTTGCATAGTTTGCAAATATATTTTCCCATTCTATTGGTTGCCTCTTCACTTTCCTGACTGTTTCGTTTGCAGTACAGAAACTTCTCAATTTGATGCAATCCCAAATGTTAATTTTGGCTTTGACTGCCTGTGCTTCTGGGGTGTTTTCCAAGAAGTCATTGCCGGTACCTATATCTTGCAGGGTTTTTCCAATGCTCTCTAATAATTTGATGGTGTCGGGTCATAGATTTAATCATAAGCTTAGCCCTCTACTAAGTAAAGAATTCAACAAATAGAAGAAAATAGCACTGTTTTAAAACAGTAGAGACAAGGGCTGTAGGCTGTAAACAACGATCAAATCTCAAAATGTCTGTAATGTATATGACTGAAATTGATATAATGTCTCAGTTTTTAGAGTTCATCTAATTCTCAGAATGTCCTGTGACATAAGACTGGAAATAATGATGCTGAAATTCATATGGAGACACAGGAGACCTCGAATAGCTAAAGCAATCTTGTACAACAAAAACAAAGCTGGAGGCATCACAATACCAGATTTCAGGACATACTACAGGGCAGTTGTAATCAAAACAGCATGGTACTGGTACAGAAACAGATGGATAGACCAATGGAACAGAATTGAAACACCAGAAATCAATTCAAACAGCTACAGCCAACTCATATTTGATCAAGGATCCAAAACCAATCCCTGGAGTAAGGACAGTCTATTCAATAAATGGTGCTGGGAAAACTGGATTTCCACATGCAGAAGCAGGAAGCAAGACCCCTACCTTTCACCTTACACAAAAATTCACTCAACATGGATTAAAGACTTAAATCTATGACACAAAGCCCATGAGAATATTCCAGGCATGGAAAGCCAAGACACTCTGGGGAAAAAAAAAAAAAACCTAAATGAAAGATCTCCGCGAGTGAGATCCCAGTGGAAAGAATGGGTCATCAAAGAAGGAGGTACCTTTCTCTGAAGGGAGGAGAGAACTTCCACTTTGACCATGGCCTTGTCTAAATATGATCAGAGTCAATGAACTCAGGGGGCTTCCATAGCCTTGGCAGCTCATGACAAGGGCCTAGGGTGATTACTGATGCCATAAACAAGAGTGTCAATTTGTTAAGTCAACAACAGGAGTCACTGTGCATTTACTCCTCATGTAGGATCTTTGTCCTTAGTGTGCTGTACCTTGAGATTTAATGCTATAACTAGTACTCAAACAGTATTTTTCACTTTATGTTTCTGTGTGGGAGCAAACTGTTGAAATATTTACTTAATGTATGCTAAACTGATCTTCTGTATATAAAGAGAAATGAAAATGAATCTTGATGTGAATGGAAGGGGAGAGGGAGTGGGAAAGGGGAGGGTTGCGGGTGGGATGGACATTATGGGGGGGAAGCCATTGTAATCCATAAGCTGTACTTTGGAAATTTATATTCATTAAATAAAAGTTAAAAAAAAATTTAAAAAAACCCTCATTCCTAAGTGATGTTATGCCTTCAACAGGCCCTCATTCTATTATACTCACTAACTGCATTTTTTCCTCTTCTGCATTCTTCACATTAATCTTTAGACCTAGATAGGATACTCTCACATTTTAAAGTAAACTCACTTGCCTCTGTCTCTCCTTGCTCTATCTTGCTCCTTTTCTTCAAACCGTCCATTTTCTTCTGCCTAATGACTATAACTAAAGATTCAGCTTAAATGTCTCTTCATCTAGGAATCCTGTCGTGATTCCTGCCTTGTGGCCCAAATGCTGTTTTTAATGTGGTGCTTTAGAAACTGCTCTTTTCCATCAAAATTCGTATCACAATGAAATTACTTCATTGCTTGTCTCTGTCTCAGGCCAGGGAATCTGTATTTACTTATTTATCATACATCTTCAATTCTGTGCACAGTGCTTGGGATATGGTAGACATTCAATAACCATTCATTAACCACATAAAGAGGAACAGATTAAGGTTAAGAAAAATAAAAAAGAGAAGTTGAGCATGTTGGCAATATTTTAAAATTATTGTCTTCACTACTTGATGACTTACATATTATTCTGAAGGTCTGTTAGAATTTGCAAGATTTATTTTAAGAGGGAGCAAAGTAGAGACCTGATTATGCAGAGGCCTATTGTTAATCTTGTATCAAGTATAATTTACAAGCAATTAAATGGTCAGTGCAATTTTTAACTTGCTGAATTGCTTCCTCATTTTCTGCCTGGAGTCAGACTTAATTTTTCCCAGGAGTATTAGGTGAAAGGCCAGAAATTTGTGCAAAGCCTTTCTCCCTTCTTTTTATTCCCAAATGATCCTTAATAATATCCTTAAGATTTTCCACGTATGTTCTGTACCTCATATAGAGTATATTGATGGTGTTATAATTCTTAAACTATTGAAAGAGAGAATAAGCTTCCTAGATAAAGATGCCCAACTCTCCCACCTTTTTGTTCTGTCGTGGAAATATGACGGTGTCCCAGGTGGGAGCCTCCTGGAGAACACTGGGTATTGCTTTGACTCGTAAGATGTAATGAAAGTTGTGCTCTGAGTTAAATTATATTGCCTGACTTCTAGGGCTCAGAGGATACTTGTGGCCAATAAAATGTGTTAACGTTCTTTCAGTCGTGGTCTTTGCTTCCTTTCTGAAATTATGCCAGCCACAAAGACCTGGTGACTACCATAAAAAACGTGACAGGGTTGATATTTGTAGGTAGCCACAAACAAAGGGCTGTTTCTATTTTTATGTCTGGGGATGGACTTACTAAGAACTTTCCATCATGTAAATCTTCAGCAACCTCAGAGTTAAGCAAAGTCTCTCTTCCGGGAAATAGCATAGAAACAGACGTTAGAGCAAAAGGAAAGAAGTGCTAGGTGGCTCTGTTAGTACCTATGAAATGCTTTCTTATTCAGGAGAGTAATTTGCAATTCAGTGATGCACATTCCAGTGTCATCACAATCTCCGCTCCTGCCAGATATTCTGATAATTCCACCCTCCAGGGCTGCATGTCCTTTCTCCCCTTCTCCTGGAGAATGACAGAAGGAAATAGAGATTCAGTTCCCTTCATTGTGCACTGTATGTGAAAGTCCCAGAGCAAAACACACAAACAGACAATGAAAAAGCTGAACTGATGACCATTTTCTTAGTGCACATCCTTATTTCACGGTTCTTTGGCCTGACAAAATCAGAGAAATATTCATATCCTCTATTCCATTTATTACAGTATATGAAATAATGCAATATTTTTAATAACTCTCTAACACTTTGTCTAAACTTAATACTTCACCAATTAATGTACATTTAGCTAAATTTCCTAATTTTCCAATCTACAGACTTGTATGCAAATATATGCCTTGTAGGTAACATTGGTTTCTTATGTGTGCAGAGGTACATTTTCTTTAGATTTTATTGGATTGTCTAAGGAGTTCAAGATCTGGAAAACAATGAGATAGTATATATACATATACACACCCATACACATACATATATGTTGATACTGCTTTAAAGATAGGCTATCAATTGTATCTTATTTAGAGTACTTGTAGTACCTATCAACTATATGTTGTACATATATTTATGTATATACATATCATCTACATATATACATGCTTATAATATCTACACAGCATGCATATATAATCTCTACCAGTATATAAAGTTGTTGACATTTAGGAATGATGAAGGATTTTATTTCAAAATGATCCTAAGTATATTCAACATTTGTCTTGTCTTGAAGGGAAACATAGACCAGAATAAGTTTATACAGGAGTCACTAGGGAACTAAATTTCTTGGAGAATGAAAAAGATAAAAAAGAAATGTCTTACAGTAAAGTCAAAGCAAATGAAAGGCTAAAATGAAGACCCTTTTGTAATTTCAATTTTCTTATTTTCATTTTCTTTCCTGGTTTTCTTTTACTAAAATGTCTGTCAGTGAATGTCCATGCCAATACTAGCAGTGAATTAATTATATGTATAATTAATATCATTAATGTCTTCCCATAACTCCATGTCCATGGAGATGTGTGTGTTAAAACTTGAGATTAATTTAGGACTAAAAAAACCCTCAAATTTAATGCAATTTCTAGACTTAAGGCCTCCTTCCCACAGATGCCCAGAGACAACCTTGTGACTATGTTCTCTTTTAGAACAGGACAGAGAAAAATACAGCCTCTTTTTAAAATGAAAACTTGACTGATGAGAATGAAAAACATGATTTTCTTGGCCCAGAGTGACCATGGCGTCAACTCTTTCACAGATCCCGCAGAGTCCTTTTTGGCTAAGCTTTGGATTTATGATCTCTGTGGCCAGACAAGAGAGGAGAAGTACTGAGTACTCCCCAGTTTTACCTGATATTTAGTTGAGAAGAGATTGTGTTGAACAATCCAGAGAATATGTAGTTTAAAAGGGTCTCCAGGCACAGTTTGTTCACAGTCAGTGGTGCATGTTCGATAGCAAGTGTTTAATTTCTAACTTAATAAAATTTACCAAATGCGGATCTTAAAATAGAGAGGTATTTAAGAAATGTCTCTTTGGGGAGTGATCGCTATCAACTGCACATAAAGCACAACTGGATATTGCAGAAGGACTTACCGTAAAAAAGCACCTGTTCCTGGGGACCTGTGAATCCTTTCACGTAGCAAAGCCTCCCACTCTGAGCACCACGTGCAAGTGAGGGGCAGAACATGGCGCTGGAAGCCTCAGGTCGAGAGGGGCCAGGCCATTGGTAACACCCCTGAAAGCTACTTTAAGGTACCACAGTCCATCATCTGTTTGCTAATATTGTTCATCACTCTGCTAGGCCATGTTGAGTTTATTTAATCTAATGTAGATAATAAACATGAAGTCTTTAGGGTAGTTAAGGACATTTTTTAATTAATATGAGAACCTTAGAAAGGAGAATGATAATAATGGAGGGAACAGTGTTCTTTGAGTCACTGGACCAAATAAATCGGACATGACATAATAGCTTCTTGTTTTTACCAGAGACTCACTCTGGCTCCTTAGAGAGAAATTCAGTCATTTCTGTTTCAGTCAACTCACTATCAGCTATTTAAATTATCTTATGAATAGCTCCAATGAATAACCTGGGGCCTGGAATTTTTATGAATAGCTTAGGGGGCTTGTCTATGTAACAGAAGAATTTAGAGTATTTTGGCTAAGCATATTTTCCTTGCCAAATCTTGTCTTTAAAATTAACTGTAATGAACTGATGTGCCTAATTGGTATCTTCTGAGAGCTGCTTTCATTTTCATCTTTGTATTTCAGTGGAATAATACCAACGAAAACACATTGGGAGTGAAGCACACCAGCAATTTCCACTGAAATTAATCACCCCTTTCCAAGTAGAGGATGCTGTTTTAAAATTGAAATTCAATCTTCTAGTCTGTAAATTAGTTCCTTATTTAAATAATAGTAAAGATGATAACTAGTTCTTATGTAGCGCTGATTGTTAAAAACTGAAGTTCTAAGTGTCTTACATTTGCTAATTCATGTAATCTTCACAACTCTAAATATAGGTAGCTGTTTTTAATATATGGCTTTACAGATAAGGGAATTGAGATCCAGAGATTTAGAAAAATACTCAAGACCACACAGCTGTTAGGTAGTGGAGTTGAGATTTGAACCAGTGCCTCAGAGTCTACTCTTCACCACTGTGCTATACTGCCCAGTGAATACTTGCAACACCAGTTAGGATTATTTAGGTTTTCTGATTAACTACTTAGTAATTTAGAACATGATCTAGAAAATATTCATGCCATTACTAAACAGAGCAACTAGCACTGAACCTGGTGATATCTGACCCTATTGGTCATGTCCAAGGAAAGGAGTCTAGTGGCCATGCCTTTGCTTTGTGGCAGCTGCAAGGAGCAGAGGTGTGTTCTGTCACAGTAAGCAGCTGGGGTCCTGATTCGGGAAGACAGAAGCAGCCTGAAAAGCTGCATGAGCAGGCCCCGCAGCAGGTATTAAATTGTAACTGTTGTGGTGTCCTGGGGAGATGTGGAACTCTAGGCTTTACCTTCTCTCTGGCCATCACCAGGTTACCTCATGCTACCCGCAGGAAGGTGGGCCTGCAGGTCTCTCCCCTTGATGCCCCTCTCAGTGTCAGTGGCTTTTCCTTGTGCTGCTGCTTACTGATTCTGCCTTTGCAGTTTCACATTTGTATTTATCAAGAGGGTGTTTGTTTGGGGTGGGCCGTCGTACTCCGTGTAGGGGCATTTCTTGTGCACAGACTCCCGTTACAGTCTCCTACAGAACACTACTTTGTGGTCCAGCATCCATCCTTGCTCTACACATCATGACCACGGTTGACAACTATTCCTAAGAAATTCCTGGGACCAGTTCCCTCAGAAGAGAGAAAAGATCAGTTAGACATTCAACATGTTATGTCCAAATCATATTTTTACTGCATTTCCTCCTAAATTATATAAATATCAGCCAACCCAACAGCTTTTCTCAGTTAAGCTTTATATCAATTATACTTCATAAGATTCTTGTTTAAAATTAAAGTTATGCTTTATGTATAAACACTAAGGTAAAATTATTAGCCAAGTATTGAATCTGAAGAAACATTATATGTATGATTTAAATAGGCATGGCCAACTTCTTAATATTCACACTTCTTTTCTTATGGAGATTTAAAAATTGAGTACAGATGTGTCTTTCAGTGAAGTATTTGAAATTTAATATTGAAGTCTTTCACATAAGCCTTGGGTTATTCAATCTTGATCCTATTGATTCTTTTTATTTGCTACTAGAAAAATGGAATTACTGTGTAATTTCTAGGTCATTACATGCCTTGTAGAATTTAAAGGTTGTTGTCGCAAGTAAGATGATATTTTAGACTGGAAGAAGTCAGGGTCTTTGAATGGGTTTGCGTCCTCCTGTGTGTGATTGCCTTGAATCAATGACGACACCCTGGCAGAGCAGAGCATTCACCCACACTCCTCTCGGTAAGTATCTCTTGTGATGACTTAGTGTGTCAGACTTCTGAGCCGATCCTCGTGTAGTGAGGAAAATGATCTGTTAGGAAAACAGAATAAAGCTAGGATAGGGATAAAAATGCTTGTGGTTAGCGGAGTTTTCTCAGAAAACTGAAACACTCATGTCAAAATTTTAAAAATTTGCTTGCTTTTGCTAATGTTTGATTTGGCTTGAAAAAGAGTATTCTTTGCTGAATTATTTCGTAACTCTTTACTTGATAGTGAGATTCCATGCTCAATATATCACTTCATTTTGGTTACAAATATTTTTATATTTGGGGCCAGTACTGTGGCATAGTAGGCTAAGCCTCTACCTGCAGCACTGGTATCCCATATGGGTGCCAGTTCTTGTCCTGTCTGCTCCTCTTCCAGTCCAGCTCTCTGTTTATGGCCTGTGTAAGCAGTGAAGAATGGCCTAAGTTCTTGGGCACCCACATGGGAGGCCCAGAAGAAGCTCCTGGCTCCTGGCTTCAGGTTGGCCTAGCTCCAGCCATTTGGGGAGTGAACCAACAGATGGAAGACCTTTTTCTCTGTCTCTCCCTCTCTTTGTCTGTAGCTCTACCTCTCGAATAAAGGAATAAAATCTTTAATTTTTTTTACATTCGTTATTTTTAAAAATGTCCATATGTCACTTTTTTGTGAATGCAAAACTCCATTGTGTATTTTTTTTCACCTGCTGATCTGGAAATACGTTGAGAATTGTCTATTATACTAAATTCTGGCAGAAGTTTGGGTTCAAGTAGCATAGAGACAGCTCTGTGCTGCTCATTAGTGGAATGTTTCTAAGCCCTTGGTGGCAGGTAAAGGGAAGGCTCATAAATTATTTGCAAGAAATAGAATATAGTAGATTACGAATTGGGAGTTTGCTGCTAACCTGCACCACAATTTGGGATGAGTCACTTAATCCCTTAACCCTTAATGTCTTCACTGGCAGAAGGGGTAGACTAGTGTTTGTCCTCAGAAGTGCTTATGAGTTTAAAATATTAATACCACTTATTTGGTACATGATTCACTTTTTAGGACATTGGAAAGTGATATTTTTTTCTTAGTTGACTACGATTATTTCAGAAATAGAAAATCTGTTGCTAGATGATTCATTGTTGGAGGAGAAATAATCCAGTGATACAGATAACATATAAACACTCCATGCTGAATATTCCATGATATCCTGGAGAATCAGACTGCCACAGACAGAAGGCACTCCCATAACTCAGTGTGTGTAGGCGTTGACTGTAGGTGTCCTGGAGTTTTCATGCACTTCCTTGAGAGGCCCCGGGGATGCAGTGGGGGAGTGGGATTTGATGTTTCCCACTCACATTTTCTTGAATAAAAGTCATTTATTTTTTAAAAAATTTCTGTGCCTCCAAAAGATTTATATGTAATATTTTACAAAAAATCATATTCAACATCCCTGTGTACAGAAAAAATAGCTCTTTTCCAAATCTCTGCCAAAATCATGCCAGTTTGTGATTCTAATTGCCAAAGGGACTGTAGTGTTTAAAAAAAAATAAAAGAAAAACCTGCTTAAGATCTTAGAGCAGTGTTTTCAACTTTGGCTGACATTGGAATCACCTTGAGAGATTTGAAAAAAATCTTGATGCCCAGGTGGCTTTCAGACCAATTATATACAGTCTCTACAGGTGATTCCAATGTGCAGCCAAAGTTGGAACCACTGGCTTAGTGGGAGGGAGAGGTGACTTTGACATAAGTTGGTAGGGAAATGTTTACAGAGGAGGTGGGCTCTGAGCAGAGTTTGACAGATGGGCTGAATTTGGATGGAAGAAAAAAAATGAAGGATTTAAGGCAATAGAATAATACAGAGATTATAGAGATATTATCAAGGGTGGGGGAGAGAAAGTGAATAAATCAGAAGTGCAGCATGACATTAAGAATCAGAAATAACTTCAAATTTTTAAATTCTGAACCTGTCATCTGCTACCATATGTGAAAATATGGGTAGGTTATTTGATCTCTAAATCTCTAATTCTTCATCTGAAAAGTGGGAAACAGAAGTGCCCTTGGGTGGACTTTAACCAGGGGTAGACGAGAAAATTCCTTCAAAGCATCTCTCTCACTGCCACATCGTAGAGGGGACCCAGGATTTGGATACTTTAACCAGCTGATTATCATGAAAGTTAAAGTCAATTGTTAGATGGAATCAAGGAGTTAATTTAGGGCCAGATTGTGGGGGTCTTGAAAGCCAAGATAAACAGGTTGATTTCTTTCTTTCCTGCTGTCACTGGAACCTGTTCTGGGGCACAAGATCAAAGCAACCAGTATTGAATGTTGGATCTGTGAAGTGGCCACACATAGAAATAGCAGAGGACGGCAGAAAGCAGGGGCTGGGAAACGACTCAGGGTACAGACGGTGCAGGTTCAGTAGCCCGGAAGTCAGGGTCCTGGATTAGAGTAGGTGGAAACGATGATGAAAGCTCATAAAACAGACTGGGAACGTTATGGTAGAGAAGAGAAACTGATTTGATTTCTATGGTAGGAAGGGAATCTAAAAGAAAACAAGCCAGAGTGGCTTTGAGACTGAAATTGTGACAGAGGAACAAGTACATAGTTTGGGAGAAAAGGTGAGGCTTCACTGTGGACCTCTGGAGTCTGCGGTCTGGGCAGAACTGGTGAGACAGTTGGTAGCAGATTGCTGGAAGTGCAGTTGAGGGAGGGGGAATGATGAGAGAATGATGGTTACGTGAGTAGAAGTCGTGGCTGATGGTGTGCAGTCCTCCAGGTCTGGGAAGTCAGAGCAGCATAACATTGTTCAGATCCCCCAGGTGACTCAAACTTGGGCTTTACAGCCCTCTTTTTTTTTTTACAGTCTTTTTTTTTAAAACTTTTATTTAATGAATATAAATTTCCAAAGTACAGCTTATGGATTACAATGGCTTCCCCCCCATAACGTCCCTCCCACCCGCAACCCTCCCCTTTCCCACTCCCTCTCCCCTTCCATTCACATCATGATTCATTTTCGATTCTCTTTATATACAGAAGATCAGTTGAGCATACATTAAGTAAAGATTTCAACAGTTTGCTCCCACACAAGAAACATAAAGTGAAAAATACTGTTTGAGTACGAGTTATAGCATTAAATCTCAAAGTACAGCACGCTAAGGACAAAGATCCTACATGAGGAGTAAATGCACAGTGACTCCTGTTGTTGACTTAACAAATTGACACTCTTGTTTATGGCCTCAGTAATCACCCTAGGCTCTTGTCATGAGCTGCCAAGGCTATGGAAGTGTAACAACAGACACCACAGAAATAAAAAGAATCATCAGAAATTACTACAAGGACTTGTATGCCAGCAAACAGGGAAACCTATCAGAAATGGATAGATTCCTGGACACATGCAACCTACCTAAATTGAACCAGGAAGACATAGAAAACCTAAACAGACCCATAACTCAGACAGAAATTGAAACAGTAATAAAGGCCCTCCCAACAAAGGAAAGCCCAGGACCAGATGGATTCACTGCTGAATTCTACCAGACATTTAAAGAAGAACTGACTCCAATTCTTCTCAAACTATTCAGAACAATCGAAAAAGAGGGAGTCCTCCCAAAGTCTTTCTATGAAGCCAGCATCCCCTTAATTCCTAAGCCGGAAAAAGATGCAGCATTGAGAGAGAATTACAGACCAATATCCCTGATGAACATAGATGCAAAAATCCTCAATAAAATTCTGGCCAATAGAATGCAACAACACATCAGAAAGATCATCCACCCAGACCAAGTGGGATTTATCCCTGGCATGCAGGGATGGTTTAATGTGCGCAAAACAATCAATGTGATACACCACATTAACAGACTGCAGAAGAAAAACCATATGATTATCTCAATTGATGCATAGAAAGCATTTGATAAAATACAACACCCATTCAGGATGAAAACTCTAAGCAAACTGGGTATGGAAGGAACATTCCTCAATACAATCAAAGCAATCTATGAAAAACCCACAGCCAACATCCTATTGAATGGGGAAAAGTTGGAAGCATTTCCACTGAGATCTGGTACCAGACAGGGATGCCCACTCTCACCACTGCTATTCAATATAGTTCTGGAAGTTTTAGCCAGAGGTAGTAGGCAAGAAAAAGAAATTAAAGGGATACAAATTGGGAAGGAAGAACTCAAACTATCTCTCTTTGCAGATGATATGATTCTTTATTTAGGGGACCCAAAGAACTCTACTAAGAGACTATTGGAACTCATAGAAGATTTTGGCAAAGTAGCAGGGTATAAAATCAATGCACAAAAATCAACAGCCTTTGTATACACAGGCAATGCCATGGCTGAGGAAGAACTTCTAAGGTCAGTCCCATTCACAATAGCTACAAAAACAAATACCTTGGAATAAACTTAACCAAGGACGTTAAAGATCTCTACAATGAGAATTACAAAACCTTAAAGAAAGAAATAGAAGAGGATACCAAGAAATGGAAAAATCTTCCATGCTCATGGATTGGAAGAATCAATATCATCAAAATGTCCATTCTCCCAAAAGCAATTTATAGATTCAATGCAATCCCAATCAAGATACCGAAGACCTTCTTCTCAGATCTGGAAAAAATTGATGCTGAAATTTATATGGAGACACAGGAGACCTCGAATAGCTAAAGCAATCTTGTACAACAAAAACAAAGCTGGAGGCATCACAATACCAGATTTCAGGACATACTACAGGGCAGTTGTAATCAAAACAGCATTGTACTGGTACAGAAACAGATGGATAGACCAATGGAACAGAATAGAAACACCAGAAATCAATCCAAACATCTACAGCCAACTCATATTTGATCAAGGATCCAAAACCAATCCCTGGAGTAAGGACAGTCTATTCAATAAATGGTGCTGGGAAAATTGGATTTCCACGTGCAGAATCATGAAACAAGACCCCTACCTTTCACCTTACACAAAAATTCACTCAATATGGATTAAAGACTTAAATCTATGACCTGACACCATCAAATTATTAGAGAGCCTTAGAAAAAGCCTTGAAGATATAGGTACCGGCAATGACTTCTTGGAAAACACCCCAGAAGCACAGGCAGTCAAAGCCAAAATTAACATTTGGGATTGCATCAAATTGAAAAGTTTCTCTACTGCAAAAGAAACAGTCAGGAAAGTGAAGAGACAACCGACAGAATGGGAAAATATATTTGCAAACTATGCAACAGATAAAGGGTTGATAACCAGAATCTACAAAGAAATCAAGAAACTCCACAACATCAAAACAAACAACCCACTTAAGAGATGGGCCAAGGACCTCAATAGACATTTTTCCAAAGAGGAAATCCAAATGGCCAACAGACACATGAAAAAATGTTCAAGATCACTAGCAATCAGGGAAATGCAAATCAAAACCACAATGAGGTTTCACCTCACCCCAGTTAGAATGGCTCACATTCAGAAATCTACCAACAACAGATGCTGGAGAGGATGTGGGGAAAAAGGGACACTAACCCACTGTTGATGGGAATGCAAACTGGTTAAGCCACTATGGAAGTCAGTCTGGAGATGCCTCAGAAACCTGAATATAACCCTACCATTCAACCCAGCCATCCCACTCCTTGGAATTTACCCAAAGGAAATGAAATTGGCAAACAAAAAAGCTGTCTGCACATTAATGTTTATTGCAGCTCAATTCACAATAGCTAAGACCTTGAACCAACCCAGATGCCCATCAACAGTAGACTGGATAAAGAAATTATGGGACATGTACTCTATCGAATACTATACAGCAGTCAAAAACAACGAAATCTGGTCATTTGCAACAAGATGGAGGAATTTGGAAAACATTATGCTGAGTGAATTAAGCCAGTCCCAAAGGGACAAATACCATATGTTCTCCCTGATCAGCAACAACTAACTGAGCACCAAAGGGGAAACTTGTTGAAATGAAATGGACACTATGAGAAACAGTGACTTGATCAGCTCTTGTCCTGACGGTTTATGTACAATGTAATACTTTATCCATTTTAGTATTTTTTTTTGTTCTAGTACCGTTGGTTGAACTCTGTAATTAACACACAATTATTCTTAGGTGTTTAAATTTTAACTGAAAAGTGATCCCTGTTAGGAATTTGGAAAACATTATGCTGAGTGAAATAAGCCAATCCCAAAGGGACAAATACCACTTGTTCTCCTTGATAGGTGACAACTAACTGAGCACCAAAAAGGAAACCTGTTAAAGTGAAATGAACACTATGAGAAACGGTGACTTGATCAGCCCTCACCCTGCCTGTTGATGAGCAACTTGATATGTTATCCCTCTTAGTATTTTTTTTGTTTGTTCTACTTAATACTTTTGGTTGAATACTGTAATCAATACACAATTCTTCTTAAGTTTACAGCCCTCTTTAGCCTTCTTACTTTTCTTTTCCTACCACTTCTCCTCCACTCTTGCAATCCGATTTTCTTAAAAGCATTGTTTTGCCCACATGGGATTGGCGCGCACTGTTCCTCATTCCCTTCTGTAAGGTGGGTGGAGGTTTGCAGATTCTGTTCCCACTCACTGCGCTGGTCTTCCACTCTTCTTTTCCTGGACTATTCTTATGCTGCCCACAGAACCAAGGTCATTTTTTGCCTTGAAGTTGTAGTCTTCAGTTTCACAGTCATTTCCTTCTTTGGTTCTCAGTGGACACTGTATTCATTTTTATAGTCGCATAAGTTGTGATTTTATGTTTATCCTTAACTAGGTGGTATTTTCCTTTAAATGTTGCATGATTTGTAATTGCAGAAACTAATCCTTGTTGATTAAATGAATATATATTCCTCTCGTAACTTTTTATTTGACATCCGTATGCTCTAAAAATCTAGGAGTCATTTGAAAATGCATCATGTTTTGGTTTTTAATAAAAGGTTGGTTAATCTGATGGTATTTGATGCCTAAGGCCAAAGAATGCTAGGTACTGTGCCATGTGTCAGGGTGACACCATGTGTCACTGATGTACAGTGATGACGGTTCCTTCCAAACGTTGCTAGAAACAACACGGTGTGTGGGTATGGGACTCCTGCCCGAGGGGCAGCATCAGTGGGCAGCCATTCTCAATGCTGGGAGAGAGCTAGAAAGGGATTTCCCAGAGAAATGGGTTCTGCTTTTGATACCAGATTATTTATTAAATGACCTCAGTGGGCTCTTTCTTCTCCTAAAATGTAAATTATACAGTTTGATCAAACACTGGAAAAGAGTGTTCTGTAGATCTCTAAAATAATCGGTTACTGGGGCTGATGTGGCATAGTGGGTAAAGCCACTGCCTGCAATGCTGGCCTCCAATGTGGTAACCAGTTGGTGTCCCAGCTTCTCCACCTCCAGTCCAGGACCCTGTTAATGGCCTGGAAAAAGCAGCAGACAATGGCCCAAGTTCTTGGGGTCTTGCTACCCCTGTGGGAGTCCTGGAAGAAGCTCATGGCTCCAGCTTTGGGCTGGCCCAGCCATAGCTGTTGTAGCCATCTGGGGAGTGAAGCAGCGGGTGGAAGAACTCTTTGTGTCTCCTCTCCCTCTGTAACTCTGACTTTCAAATAAATAAATTAATCTTTAAAAATAAATTAATATAATCATTTACTTATTTAAAATCTTAACCTCTGGACAGTTGTGTGAAGAGGTGGTCAATATATTTTTTAACATCCTCAAAATAGTGGAACATCCCCAAGAAGTGTTTTCTAATTAAAATAGTTTTGTTTCCTTCTGAAATATAATTAATTTACTTTTGCTGTGATAAAATTGAGTTGAATCAATGTCAGATTATCCTAAGGAGCCAAAGCAAAACTAAAAAAAAGAAAAAGTGTTTCATGGATTGCCTTAATCTGGATGGGGTCATGCACATTATTTAACATTCATTGTTTTTTTAAACTTTTCTTTAATAAATATAAATTTCCAAAGTACAATTTTTGGATTAGAGTGGCTTTTCCACCTATAACCTCCCTCCCACCCACAAGCATCCCATCTCCCGCTCCCTCTCCCATCCCATTCTTCATCAAAATTCATTTTCAATTATCTTTATATACAGAAGATCAACATAGTATATATTAAGTAAAGATTTCAAAAGACTGCACCTATACAGAAATGCAAAGTATAGAGTACTGCTTTAGTAGTAGTTTTACCATTAATTCACATAGTACAACACATTAAGGACAGAGATCCTACACGGGGAGTAGCTGCACAGTGACTCCTGTTGTTGATCTAACAATTGACACTCTTATTTATGACGTCAGTAATCACCCAAGGCTTTTCTCATGAGCTGCGCAGGCTATGGAAGCCTCTTGAATTCACCAACTCCAATCTTATTTAGACAAGGCCATAGTCAAAGTGGAAGTTCTCTCCTCCCTTCAGAGAAAGGTACCTCCTTTTTTGATGGCCCGTTCTTTCTGCTGGGATCTCACAGAGATCTTTCATTTTTTTTTTTTTTTTTTTTTTTTGCCACAGTATCTTGGCTTTCCATGCCTGAAATATGCTCATGGGCTTTTTAGCCAGATCTGAATGCCTTAAGGACTGATTCTGAGGCCAGAGTGCTGTTAGGACATCTGCCATTCTATGAGTCTGCTGTGTATCCCACTCCCCATGTTGGATTGTTCTCTCCCTTTTTTATTCTATCAGCTAGTATTTGCAGACACTAGTCTTGTTTATGTGATCCCTTTGACACTTAATCCTATCATTATGATCAATTATGAACTGAAACTGATCACTTTGACTAGTAAGATGGCATTGGTACATGCCACCTTGACGGGACTGAATTGGAATTCCCTGGCACATTTCTAGCTGTACCATTAGGGGTAAGTCCAAGTGAGCATGTGCCGAACTGTACATTTCCTCCCTCTCTTATTCCCACTTTTATATTTAACAGTATTATTAACACTCTGTATACTGCACTTTACTAAGTGGGGCTATTTCCTCTCCATTCCTTATAAATCTTTCCAAGTTCAAAGCAACTGGTTTCCTCCACAGTGAAATCATTTAGTAGTACAAACACACCAAAGCAGCCTGTTTCAAAGAGTTTCTTGTTTGGCCTCCTATAGAAGCAGGGAGCTTGCTCTTGTGAGCTTTTTGAGGAGTGGCATGGGCAGCCTGCAGACTACTCTGTGTGTCCTGAAACTTCTGAGGTCTGAGTACAGACAGCAGGTCTGCCTCACTACAGTGTGTGAGGGGCTCCAGAATGTTCACATTTCACGTACAAATTAGTCAAGGAAGGGTTCTTGTTCTAATTATAATCCTTTCTTCACAGTATCACTCTATAGCTTTCCAAAGATGGATCATTCAGCTGGTCACCAAAAGGAGACTTTTCCAGTCTGACACAAAGGTGGTAAAGATACAAGGGTATTGTAGCACTGTATCATTCTTTTGTTTACATCTCATTCTCAGTCCCTCCCACAAAATATATAGTAGAAATTAAGCCTGTTTTTAAAAAAGCCCATTTATTTGCTTCGGAGAATCTAATGATAAAAAATATTTCTGGTCCCAATATACTGTCTAATAACCAGTGGTTGGACTGAAGTGTGAGTATTTTAACTTTTCTACTACAAAATGAAAGTGTAATCATGGGGCTGGCGCCGTGGCACAATAGGTTAATTCTCTGCCTGTGGTGCCGGCTTCCCACATGGGCGCCAGTTCTAGTCCCGGCTGCTCCACTTCCAATCCAGCTCTCTGCTATGTCCTGGGAGAGCAGTAGAAGATGGCCCACATTCCTTGGGCCCCTGCACCCACCTGGGAGACCAGGAAGAAGCGCCTGGCTCCTGGCTTCAGGTCGGTGCAGTTCTGGTCGTTGCGGCTATTTGGGGAGTGAGCCAACGGAAGGAAGACCTTTCTCTCTGTCTCTCCCTCTCACTGTCTGTAACTCTACCTCTCAAATAAAATATTTTAAAAAAAGAAAAGTGTAATCAATTTATCAGCAGGCTGTCGTATCTAATAGAACCACATGGTGGCACCAGAAGGCTTGAAGTTATTGCATTTAAATCTACTTCACAAAAGTATAATGCTCTTTAAAAAATATTTTTAGGTTTACATGTAAATAACTAAAACTAATTAAAAATTTAAAACTTCAGATATTTTCTAGATGCTTTTTTTTGGCATTAACTGTGAGAACACAATGAATGGATGATTTAAAAAGCAAAATTGGAGAAATAGGACCCAAAGAAGGGCTGAGTAACACAGAAGCCTTCTGTTCGTTTCCATGAACTTCTTGAAGTGCCCTCATATCGTTTGTCACAAATGTCATATAGAAATATGCTTTGCATGTGAGTGTGTAGTACGTTTGATGTATGAATCATGATGCATAACATACAGTGTCATATCTCACATACACATGTGCTGGCACACACATGTGTACTTACATGGAACATTTTCTTCAATGAAAGCCAGTTTTGGGGTGTTCTGTGCTTTGGCTCCTTTTCTGAAACTGCTTCCTTTATCATACCCCTGTCCAGACTCTGTTCAAAAACTCTTTTATTTGTGAAGCCTTTCCTCACATCTCCCAGAGAAAGTCATTTCTGCTCTATTGCTCAAGGCTTATTATTTTTACATAGTTTTATGCCAACAGCTATGCCTTCTCAGCGCAGTTATTTTTCCTGCCTGCCATATTTTGTTTAATTATAAGTAATTTGAAAAGGAACTGTATTTCATTTGGTGTTAACCTGGAACCTAAGAAATGCTTTACAAATGCACGTTGGGAATTCCATGCTGAGAGGACAGTATGAGACACACACATACAGCAGAGAACCTACTTGGGATTATGGTACAAAAGTTAACACATTTCAGCTAGTGTTGATATCAGTCATATTTAATCAGTAGCAGTGATCATGAACTCATCATTAATCTACTAATGTTACCATTACATGATTACTTATCTTCCTTTTTGTTGTGGCATGGATGGAAGAAGCTATCTTAGAAAGTAACATTGGGAATGGGTATTTGACATAGAAGCTAAGAAACTGAGACGCTGCTTGGGATGCTTGCATTGGAGCCTGGGGTTTGAATTTCAGCTCCCCTCTCCATTCCGGCTACTGCTAATGCACACCCTGGTAAGTAGTAGGTGATGGCTCCAGTGGTTGGGTAGGGACCCACCCTCCTTGCAAGTGGGTGGCCTGGATTGAGTTCCTGCTCCCAGGCAGTTGAGAACTGACTTGGCAGATAGGAACTCTCTCTGCACCTTTGTTTGTGTGTGTCTCTATCTCTCAAGTGAGTAAAATAAATGAATAAAAATTTTATAAAGAAATGAAGATTAGATAACTTCTTTCTTAACAATTTTGCATATTAACTTGTGAAACTCTCCCACCTCCCCACTCACTGCATCTATAAACTGGATCAAATAAATCTAGACTCAGCACTGATCTCTCCATATGCTGGCTGGCATTCTCTCATCAGCTAGGAATTTAGATTTTTATTTTTTAACCCTCCTGTTTACAGACCTTCTGCTTATTTTCAAATACTACAGCAGTGCTAAAATCTGAGCCAACAAAGCTTAATTTTTAAGAACCAAATGCTCAGCTAAATAAAGATACAGTGTCTTGGAGATATGTGGATTAATGAATAGCTCTGTGGGTGTTTAGTTTCTTTCTAGAAAAAGTTTGAAATTAATTTATATTATATAAAAGTGGAAGTAATTTTAATAACAGCTTTGTAATAAATACATTTTAAAAAAAGACATTTATTTATTTGAAAGGCAGAGTTAAAGAGAGGCAGAGAAAGAGAGGGAGAGAGAGAGAGAGAGAGAGAGAGAGAGAGGTCTTCCATCTGTTGGTTCACTCCAAGATGGCTGACTCCAAGACAGCCAGAGCTGAGCCTATCTGACGCCAGGACCCAGGAGCTTCCTCTGGGTTCCCCACGTGGGTGCAGGGGCGCAAGGATTTGGGACATCTTCAACTGCTTTCCCAGGCCATAGCAGAGAGCTGGATAAGAAGTAGAGCATCCAGGAATTGAACCAGCACCCATATGAGATGCCAGCAATGCTGGCAGCAGCTTTACCCACTACGCCGCAGCATAGCCCCCAATACATGCATTTTAATACCCATTTTAAAGGTAGAAAATGGGGGGCTGGCGCTGTGGCTTAGCAGGTTAAGTTGCCGCCTGCAGTGCCGGCATCCCACATGGGTGCAGATTTGAGTCCCGGCTCCTCCACTTCCGATCCAGCTCTCTGCTGTGGCCTGGGAAAACAATAGAAGATGGTCCAAAGTCTTTCTGCCCCTGCACTTGTGTGGGAGACCTGGAAGAAACTCCTAGCTCCTGCCTTCAGATCACAGCTCTGGCTGTTGCAACCATCTGGGGAGTGAACCAGCAGATGGAAGACTCTCTCTCTGTCTCTCTGCCTCTACCTCTCTGTAAATCTGCCTTTCAAATAAAAAAAAAAAGTAAAAATGCAGTTGACTAATACCTCATTTCTGCTACATATCACTATGCTAAGGAAACACACACTTCTGTGTCTCTACTAATGACAATCTTTAGTGAGTTGAGATTGAAAATAGGTGGTGATAATCATTCTGAACAAACAGAAATGTGCTCTATGATGTTCACAGGACAAATTGAGAAATAGTTTAGAATTTGGGTACTCATGCTCTAGCTCTGCCATTTTCTTAGAATTTTTTTTTTATATTTTCTCACGCTTTAGAAAAAGTAAATGTGAGCTGTTTGACAGATAAAATCTTAAAGAGAAATAAATTTTTTTCATTTTTTAAAAAGCCATCCCTGTTTTCCCTTGTACTACAGCAAAACAAAGCAAAAAATATACCTTAGAAAATCTTTTCACATATATTATAGATAAAATTTAGAAACCATTTGGTAGAATCTTAAATTTATGCATGTAAACCATTGGCCTAAAAAAAACAACTTTGAGTATTACGTATTTCACTGAAGTTTTATTCTTCCTAGAAACAATGCTGTGCACATTCTCTCCTCCCTGAGTCTCTCTCTCTCCCCTCTTCTGCCTCTCACCTAAGAATGTACACAGTGACTTCAGTTGTTTTTTAGAATCTGTCTTTCTGTTCATGACTCACGTATTATTTTGAAAAACCATTTTCATGAACTTTCAAACATACTATGTTTTTTCTTTTATTAACAACGTCATATATATATATATATATATATATATATATCACTCCCAGATAGAATACAAATGAGTGATTTTTGAAAGTGTCTTCTCTTTCATTGCATTACTTTTTGTTCTCTCTGCCTATCTTGTTGGCCGTTTTTCTGATTGATACAATGTTAAGCACACAGTGGCCACTTATTGAATACTAGATTAATAAGAATGTACAATCTTCCAGGATGTTGAATTAAAGATTTAGAGATAAGAGCAATTGTCACATTCACCATGTCTTGACATCTTATTTTTTTTTACAGTAATCTCAAAGATATAGGTTATTTCATATATTTATTTCATATTTATGCAGTGCCTAGCAGAGTTTATTACCCATGGAATATAATGCTGTCTTTACTATTTCTGGTTCTGTAGCTTCTGTGCTTGAATTTAGTGGCACTTTGAATTCAGCACCTGGGACAGTGACTCACATAGCTAGCTTTTGATCACCCTTAGTTGAATGGGTGTCAATGCTTTGGTGACTTAACTAGTTTTATCTCCTGATCCTATATTTGTCTTATTCATTGATTTCCAGTGTTGTCTGACTATATTTTCTCTGTAGTGAGATATAAATGTTTGGTTCCTGAGATGATGAAAGCCCACAAATCCATGATTCTCATACAGTGTCATAGTGAGTGGGGCCTAGTTCTAGCCTATATATCTTCTTTTCTTAGAACAATATTGTGCAGCTTCTTCAGTCCCAGACAGAACATCCTACTCAGACAATATTTTTATTTGCTAGGAAAATTTATTTATTCATATTTATTTGAAATTTGGAGAGAGGGAGAGAGGGAGAGGTAGGAGGGAGTGCCAGCGACAGAGAGAAAGAACACACGCACAGAGAGAACTTTCATCTGCTCATTCATTCCCAGAATTCCCACAACAGCCGAGTCCTGGCCAGCCCAAATCCAAGAACCTGGCATCAGTCTGGGTCTCCCACATGGCTGGCTGGGAACCAAGGATGTTCATTAGCAGGAAGCTAGAATCAGAAACAGAGCCAGAACTGGAAACCTGCCGCCCCGATATGGGATGCAGGCATCCCAAGTGGTGTCTTCAATGCTGTACCAAATGCCTATCTGTAGATAATTTTTTAATACACTTGGGTTTATAACTCCATCTTGGTATTGTTTGCTGATTCCTTGTCTCCTAACTGAAGTCCCCAGGACTGTGCCATTGCTTTTGTTTAGTTGTCTACCTAAACTTCTTGCCTTAGTAATCTCATCCAGTGCCATGGCCTTAACCATCTGCATCTGTGTACATGTGTGTCTATTTATCTCTTGATTGGTTGACCAGTTTATTGACTGAAAACCTTCTCATACAAACTGTTTCTGGTTCAGTTTGCCTACTTCTCCACTTGGCTATCTATAGCAATCTTAACCTTAACATGTTCAAAGCTGAATCCTGACTTCCCACTACTACTCTCTCACTCCCAACCCAACCCCAGAAATTTCCTTCCCCTTCAGTCTTTTCTATTCAGTTGCTCAGCTTAAAAACCATCCCAGCCTTTGTCTCCCCCTCTCTTTCCTACCATCTGATCCAATATGCATGGTTGTCCTCTTGGCCCTGCCCTTAATGTACATCTCTCACTTTCACGGATGGAGCCCTGACCTGCTCCATTTCACTTCTGTCCTGCGTTCTATTCTTACAGCCTTCTCACAGCTCCTAGTGCTCTGCCTTTCCTCCCCATGCTCTGCTTCAGTCAAGTGGTCAGAATGATTTCTCAAAAAATAGAAGACAGTTCATATTCACTTCTTTATTCAAAGAAATCCTCTCTTATTCAGTATGTCCCTATCTTGCCCAGATCAGAAGTCAGTCTTACAATGGCCTAGAAGACCCTGCAGAACACCCCTGCCTCTCTCCCATCTGAATGCCCCTCTGGCTCTCTTGGCTGTTTTCTCTCCCAGCCCCGCCCTCGCACACTCACTGGAGTCGCTGTTCCTCACTCTGCTGCTCTCTGCTTCCAGGCAGCCATGAGACTGGTTTGTCTTCAGTGAGGCCTTCCTGACCATCCTGCATAGATCTCAACGGCTCTGGCATTCTGCATCGCCTTCTGCCTGCTTTTATCTTTTTACCTGCGGCACTTTTTCAACATCTGACCTATAACTTATTTCACTCACTTTGTTTTTATTTCCTTGACTGAAAGCAGGTGCTATGTGGGCAGGGATTTTTATATGTTTTATTTTATTTATTCTCTCTCGGTTCCTAGAACAGTATCTCTCCCAAGACACTCAGGACATACTTGTTAATCAATGAATAAATTAACAATATATGAACTATTATAATACTTTAATATTCAAATAAGTAAACTTTACCATCTGTAAAATATTTCTAAAAATAATACTCATTCATAGCACTCAATATTTTTAAATTGTTTTGACTCTTCCAAGGTTAAGTTCATTTTTCTATCCTAAGAGCCTCAACAGGCTACTGGCCTTTTATTAACTACCTTATGCTTATTCATAAACATAATGACATAATTAGGAGCCCTTTTATATTCTAGGTAAAGCTGACTCAATTCATATCTTCATTTAAAATGTATTATTGTCAAAAATAAAATTTTTCTATCATCTTGGGAGATATTACCAAATATAATAGGTATTTTAAAATATAAATTTGTATTTTTATTTTGTGCTTTAAATTTATATTTGCTTTTTTTAATAATTTAGGCAACGTTAGTGGTTCCAACTAGAAGACAAATTGAAACCAATGTATTTTAAAGTTTTAGCTAATATTGTCAAATTATAATTGTTCTGGTTTTGCAAATATGTTTAGAGCAAAAATACATGACCACATGTAAATTGATTCTTCATGCTTACAAAAAAAGATCAAGGCTGGCTCCGTGGCTCACTTGGCTAATCCTCCGCCTGTGGCGCCGGCACCCCGGGTTCTAGTCCCGGTTGGGGCGCCAGATTCTGTCCCGGTTGCTCCTCTTCCAGGCCAGCTCTCTGCTGTGGCCTGGGAGGTCAGTGGAGGATGACCCAGGTGCTTGGGCCCTGCACCCGCATGGAAGAAGCACCTGGCTCCTGGCTTCAG
Organism: Oryctolagus cuniculus; assembly: GCF_964237555.1. Taxonomy (NCBI): domain Eukaryota; kingdom Metazoa; phylum Chordata; class Mammalia; order Lagomorpha; family Leporidae; genus Oryctolagus; species Oryctolagus cuniculus. The sequence continues at coordinate 9,154,702 of NC_091444.1, read as the reverse complement.
ATCGCAGTGAGCTGGCTGTGGTGGCCATGTTGGGGGTGAACCAATGGAAAAAGGAAGACCTTTCTCTGTCTCTCTCTCTCACTAACTCTTACTGTCCAAAAAAAAAAAAAAAAAAAAGATCAAAAACACAATTTAAAAATCTTCTGAACCCAGAGTAGTAACTAGTAACAATTGTGAAATATATGCTCCATAAAATATAGATGAATAATTTGGCTATGTGAACAATTTTTTCAAAGTTTACTTAAAGAATTGAATAAATACTGTTTATTTACTGAGCTTTTCAACAAATGAGGATCTTTGTGGGTTTTTCTTAGCCATAGATAGCAATATAAAAGCAAAACAAAGCATACATTTTACTTAAAAGGTGAACTGTTTTGCTATATTTAAGCCAGATTTATTTGATTTTGCTCACTTCTGCTTGAATGTTAATTCAATCATCAATTTTGGTATATTATTTAAAAAGCTGGATTTAAATGAGTTATAAATTAAGACTGTTAAACATCAGGAATCTTGGCAATTGGGTAAGCATTTATAGATTGTTTTATTTATTATAACAAAGCACTGATTATAGAATTACATATGCATTTATATACAGATTTATAGTAAATTTCTGTGATGTCAGAAAAATTTCTTAGAGTGATATATTTAACAGGGTGGATATATGACAGTTTCCTAATTCAAAAGGCATTAGGCCTTGTTTGGGAACAATCCTTTTTGCATGTATTAGGCTTAGAGTTGTAAATTAGGGTTCTCCAGAGAGCCAGAATCAATAGAATACACACGCACACACACACACTTCAAAGAGTTCATGGAAAACAGAATTCAAAGATGTGTATATTTTGGCAAAACATTTTTCATGTATATGCATATTTTCCATAATATGCATCTTCTAGGATATATATATATATATATATATATATATATATATATATATATATTGCTGTAGATATATCTGTGAGGGACATTTGCTCACCTCACCTAAATGTGGCAGCTGAGAAGTCCCACAGGAGGCCCTCAGAAGCTGGAGAACAGGGATCCGGCTAGCGTGGCTCAGTCCAAGTCTGAAAGCCTCAGAACCCGGGGAGCTGGTGTAAGCTGCTAGTCAGAGACCCGTGTCCTGAGAACTCAGGCGGCTCCCGGGGCAAGTCCCAGTGTCTGAAGGCTGGAGGATCTGGGGTTCTGATTTCTGAGGGCAGGAGAAGAGGGGCCCAGCTCCATGGAGAGGGAGGAGAGGGAGAACACTTAGCATCCCTCTGCCTTTCTATCCTGTCCAGAGCCTTAGCTGACTGGGTGATGGCCAGCCTCACTGAGGTCTCTCAGCGGGACCCACAAATTCAAATGCCAGTGTCTTCCAGAAATATCCTAACAGGCGTACCCAGAAATAATGTTTTACCAGTTACCTGAGTATCCCGTAAGCCAATCGATTTGGCACCTAAATCTAACCGTCAGAAGCAGAGTACCAAAGTAGTCTGGCTTCAACACAATGTGAACTGGAATTCACTTTGTATGAACATGCGTGGAGAACTGATGGAATGAATGGATCACTGTGGTCTCACGGAGCAGGGAACTGAAATCTCTGGGAAGATCCTCATAATAAGCCAAGCATGGTTGGCTATGTTTGCCAACAGCATTTCATCATGTAGGGAAGCAGTGGTACTGAGTCAGAGTGGTGGCTGGCATGTGGATTCATTCCGGGCCAGTGACTGCACTCACTCTGGCAGCACATATACTAACATGGAATGGTGCAGAGAAGGCCCTGGCCCCTGTGCCAGGATGTGAGGCAGATTTCTGAAGCATTTCATATATATATATATGTGTGTGTGTGTGTGTGTGTGTGTGTATAATTTTTTAAAGGCCAGTGATTCCTGCCTAGAACAGAAGAAAAACAAAACAAAGAGCAAATCACATTTTAAATTAAAATGTTCAAAAAATCGTTGGACAGGCAATATTGCCTTGACATTCCTTTCACAAAATGAGATGAGAGGTGTAGCTGTTTTTCCAGAGACCACTGGACATCTTTGGCATTGGGCAAGCCAGAGGGGGACTTTGCTGTGTCCATGAGCAAGAGCAAAGCGGCCTCTTTGAGCTGGTCTGTGAGCATAACCTTTAGGATTGTCAGAAATATTTTTGAATAGGTATTTGCTTGTGTCTAACAACCTATTTGATAAATGCTAGCAAGACCTAGGATTCGGGGTTCATATTTATCTGACCTTATTTTTCCTGTAGTGGTTAATTGTATCAACTTGCTTGGGCTAAGGGTTGCCCCAGATATCAGGTAAAATGTCATTTTTAAGTGTGACTGTATTTTCAGAAGAGATTAGCATTTGTATCAGTGGACAAGTTAAAATTATCTACCAACATCAAAGTGGGCAGGCATCATCGAATCATTTGAAGGCCCAAAAACGGACAGGGGTTGGATGGAATTTGCTGTGTCTACTTGAGCTGGACATTCGCCATTCCTTATTCTTGGAGAGAGACCTCTTTCCTGGGTCTCCAGCTCACAGACAGCAGATCACTGACATTCACAGCCTGTATGATCATGCGAGCCAATTCCTCACAGTAAATCTCTCCGTGTCTATGTATGTTCTACTGCTTCTCTTCCTCTGGAGAACCTTGACCGACACAGCACCCCAGGCTGAGGAGGTCTAGAGCAAGCACTGCACTAAAACCTCAGTAACAATTCCTACTTCATGAGGAGTAAAGGGCTAGCCATGTCTGTCATATAATATTACTCAACAGAACTTAGCACATAAATGAGCATTTGGAAAGAAGAGAGCGCAGAGCCAGGGCTCCAGAACACATCCTCCTCTTGGAGGTGCCGGGTGCGAGGCGAGCTCTGGGACCACATCTGTGGCCTGCATCAATCACCTTCCCTGTCTGTGCTTTCTCCATGTTTTCCCTCGTGGGAATATAAAATGGATACTTCGCAAAGGTGAAATTAGATAATCATTTCTGCCATGGTGCAGTGTAATAGGAAAAATGTCACAGAATGCTGGATGTTACAATCATTTCTCTCTTGTATTTTTCTTTAGGTCCCAAGTGGCCATTTTGTTAAATTCAGATACTCTGACTTTGACTTGTCTTTCCTGCAAATCCAGTGCTCATTTATTTGTATTAACTTATTTGTATTTATTCATACTTCACATGAATAAATGCACATTTCTTTCATTCTTTTTATTATCTGTTATAATAGCTTTGTTGAAATATAATTTCCATACCATAGAATTTACACTGTAACTGTACAACTCAGTGATTTTAGTAAATTTATTGAGTTGTGCAATCTTCATCAAAATTCAGTTTTAAAACATTTCCATTTCTCCCAAAAATTCCCTTGTGCCTGTTTACAGTTAATTCTTTTCTCCACTCAGTGATATTCATTTAAGCACATATATTACATTTTTCACAGATAACTTTATTATTCTTGCTTTTTAAAAAAGCTTCAGATATTAAACGTGATTGAGAGAGCACATTATGACTACCCAAGGAGGCCGAGATCGGAGTTACAGGGGCCATGTTTCAAGAGTGACTTCACAGCATTGCAGCCGCAAGTCCTAATGGCTGACATTTTCTGCAAAGTGATGGGTACTTTCTGCTCTCTTTCTGTGATAGGTGCTAAAGTGCCCATCGGGGTGCCATGGAAGAAGTGATCTACATAGTTAGATCCTTGCTGGGGATTGCTAAGAATACTTCAGATCTGTATAAAAGAGCAAGGGCTGTGTTTTATCCCTGTCTTTGCAATTTACAGACTGTGTGATGTTGGATAAGCTACTTAATGTCACTCAACTTATTTTCTCATTTGTAGAGTTGGAGTTAATATTTTTTTTTCCTTTTACAACATCGGAGGGTTGTTATGTAGTAAAAAAATTTTGTCTAGAGACTATATCTTGTGAAAATATGTTATATATAGGTCAGTTTTTCCCATCATTATTAATAAAGACTAATTCTGTATCAATTTTCCAATTACAGTTAACTCATTTTACCAAAGTCCTGAAACTGAGTTTACAAATAAATAAGATATTTTTCATCCTTAGGAATACAAACTCTGTTGTTCATACGGGACATTGGTTGAAAGTAATTAACATCCATCTGAGTTACCTTTTCATATCACATGGATGACTGAAATCTTAATTTTAATAGTGCGTGTAGAGAATTTGCTGAAATTTTAATATAATTCTATCTTGAAGTCCCTGAAATCTAATGTTTGACTTTTCTTGATGAAATTTGCCAAGAACTTTCATCTTTGCACTTGAAGAAGAATTTTTAGTTGCTTGTGGCATTCTGCAGGGAGCTGCCTACACAATGAGGTAGCATTTTCCCTTCTTTGTCAAGCTCAATACTATCTTGTCATATGGGGGGGGGGGAAGCAAGCTATTTGCATTGTCTTCAAGAGAAAAGGAGTGAAATGGGGAATTTTTGAAATTCTCTGTATCCCACTTCTCAAACACCTTTTCTGCCAGATTCTGCTGCTGCTGGATGGAACCATTGTTGCTGAAGTGTGAGCTTTCTGCCACAGCAGAGCCTCCTTCAGCTGGTGCATGGCAGAGGAAGACTTCTTCTTTGCAGGTATACATGGCATGGTTGAAAGGACTGAGCATTACAGGTTTTGTTAGTTCGAGTGTTGTTTCTTGTTAGAAGGCCATATTTAGTGGGTCAGCAGCCTTGGCTTTGTTAGGATATGGCCATTCAAAATAGCTGATTTTAAAAGCATGTGGTGACATCAATAAGAATTTTTCAAATATAGGTTAGCACATTCATTGTCTCAGTTATTCTTTCATTAAAGCTAAATCAGATGAATAATTGATTAAAATATTTAATTCTCCCTCTTCTTTGTACATTGCATTAGTAAGAGGAACTTCCATATTTCCCTTTTCCAAGTTTTTTTATTATCTAGATAAATATTAATTTGCATGTTTTCAACTTGACTCTTGATTGATTTTTAAAATATTGTTTTATAAGTAAAACACAAGTGTTCTCCCGTCACACTCAGAAATTGTACCGTCATGTGTAGCTGCTGTGGCGCAGTGCGCTACACCACTGCTCAGGGCACCCACACCCCATATTAGACTGTCTGGAATGAGTCCTGCCCGTGCTTTTGGTCCAGCTTCCTGCTAATGCACCTGAGAAGCAGCAGATGTTGGCCCAAGTGATTGAGTTTGTGGGAGACCAAGGTGGAATTCCTGGTTCCTAGCTTTGGCCTTGTCCAGCTCTGGCTGTTGCAGGTATTTGGGAAGTGAACTGGCAGATGGAAGATCTCTCTGTATCCGTTCTTCCCTCTCTGTCACTCTTTGAAATAAATCAATTAATTTTAAAAAATCAAACCTTCATATCCAGGCTTACACAGCCTGTACATAGTTTCACACTTAATCTCCTCCTCAAGCTTAATTTTCTGACCTCGTCTCAACCCATTCTTCTAAACAGTTAAACTCTTTCTTCAGCTTTGTTCAGACTGTCCTTCCTGCATGGAAGTGCTTAGCACTAGTAGTGTCCTCTTCCTGGGATGCTCATGACTCTAACCATGCCATAGCTGTGCAGCAAATCAGTTATCCAAGAAACAGACTGCGCAACTGAAGTTAGGGTGCAGGGAGTTTATTAGAGAATGCTCTTAGGGTTAGTGTTGTACAAGAAAGGGAAGCAAGAATAGGCACAGGGAGAAGTTGGACTGTAACACAGCCTCAACAGAGGCCTCCAATTACCCACCTAGAGAGCTTTGGAGCTGTGTTGGCCTCTCACAGTTGTCTGGAGTTGGCGTGGGGGCTCAGGCCTTTATTCTTCATCACTAATAGTTATTGAATGCAAGATGCTCCTGGAAGAGGGGGAATCTTGGATAGGGGCAGATTTCTCCAGCGAGAAGAATTTCCAGAGGGCCAGCCACTGAGAGCTCTGAGCCAACAGCACTCACAGCAGTAGAGTAGGATCCATTAGTCTTTGGGGAGCTCCAGGTGAAACATCTGGGACCAGTCTGACTGCCTTCTCCTAGTTTTTCAGATCTCAGCTTAAAGTCATTCATTCAGAAGGGCTTTCCTCATATGTCTTTAAAATATTTATTTGAAAGGCAGATAAATAGAAAGAGAGGGAGATGGGGATGGTTGGAGTTAGGGTGAGTTCTCCCATCAGTTAGTTCGCTCCCCAAGTGGCCACAATAGCTGGAGCTGGTCCAGGTCAAAGTCAGGAGCCCAGAGCTCTATCCAGGTCTCCCATGTGGGTGACAGGGGTCCAAGCAGTCGGACCATTTTTCACTGGTTTCCCAGGCACATTAACAGGAGGCTGGATCAGAAACTGAGCATCTGGGACTCAATCTGGTGCTCTGGTTTGGGATGCTGACATTGCAGGCAGCAACCTAGCTTGCCGGGCCAGAATGCAGGCCCCCTTTTAAATATATTTTTAAAACTTTTAATTGACACTTTGTAATTGTACTTTTATGAGAAAGAATATGACATTTCAATGCTGTATACCATATGTACCGAGATTAGATCAGGGTTATTGGCATATCTGTCACCTCCAATGATTAGGAACATGCAAAATCCTCTCTACTAGCTATTTTGAAGAAGACAATTAAGTATCACTGGCCATAGTTATCCTACTGTACTACAGAACAGTAGAAGGTATTCATCCTACCCAACTGCACCCCTGTACCTGTTAACCATTCTCTCTCCTCCCCTTCCCCCCATCCTTCTCAGGTACTGGTAACCACTAATCTACTTTCTTCACCCATGAAATCAACTTTTAGCTTCCACACATAAGTGAGAACTTGGATATTTGTCTTTTTTTTATTAGACAGGCAGAGTTAGACAGTGAGAGAGAGAAAGAGACAGAGAGAAAGGTCTTCTTTCTGTTGTTTCACCCCCCCAAATGGCCGCTGCAGTCGGCATGCTGTGCCGATCCGAAGCCAGGAGCCAGGTACTTTTTCCTGGTCTCCCATGGGGGTGCAGGGCCCAAGCACTTGGGCCATCCTCCACTGCCTTCCTGGACCACAGCAGAGAGCTAGACTGGAAGAGGAGCAATTGGGACTGGAACCCAGTACCCATATGGGTTGCCAGTGCCACAGGTGGAGGATTAACCAAGTGAGCCACGGTGCTGACCCCTGGATATTTGTCTTTCTGTGTCCGAGTTATCTCACTTAACATAATAGTCAATGGTTCTATCCATGGTGCTGAAGAGTTAGGGTTTTACTCTTATGGCTGAGTAATATTCCATTGTGATTGAGATCACATGTTTTTCTCCATGAATCATCGATAGACGTAGGCTGACTTTATATCTTGACTATTTTGATAGCACTGTAATAAACATGTGAATTTAGATGTTTCTTTGACAGACTTATTTTGTTTCCTTTGCATTTGTATCCAGTAGTGGGGTTGGTGTGCTGTTTGGCAGTTCTATTTCTAGTTTTCAATGACCTTGCACACTGTTTCCTGCAATGGCTGCATTAATTTACATTCCATCAACAATGTATGGGAGTTCCCTGGAAGACTTTTCTTTTTTTAAAAAAATTTATTTTATTTATTTGAAAGACAGAATTACAGAGAGAGGTAGAGACAGAAAGAGAGGTCTTCCACCTGCTGGTTAACTCCCCAGATGGCTGTAATGGCTGGAGCTGTGCTGATCCGAAGCAGGAGCCAAGAGCTGCTTCCAGGTCTCCCATGTGGGTGCAGGGCCACAAGGACTTGGGCCATCCTCTACTGCTTTCCCAGGCCATAGCAGAGAGCTGGATTGGAAGAGGAGCAGCTGAGACTAGAGCCAGCGCCCATATGGGATGCCAGTGCTTCAGGCCAGGGCTTTAACCTGCTGCACCACAGTGTCAGCCCCAACTTTTCTTGATCACAGTGGTAGAAACCAATGAGTTTCAGCCATGACTAATCTTTTTTTTTTTTTGAATATATAGATATATATGCATTTATTTCTTTTTTTAATTTATTTTTTATTTAGTAAATATAAATTTTCAAAGTACAGTTAATGGATTACAATGGCCCCCCCATAATTTCCCTCCCACTCACACCTCTCCCATCTCCTGCTCCCTCTCCCATTCCATTCACATCAAGATTCATTTTCAATTATCTTTATATACAGAAGATCGATTTAGTATATATTAAGTAAAGATTTCATCAGTTTCCACCCACACAGAAACACAAAGTGTAAAATACTGTTTCAATACTAGTTATAGCATTACTTCACATTGGACAACACACTAAGGACAGATCCCACATGAGAAGTAAGTAACAGTGACTCCTGTTGTTGACTTAACAATTTGACACTCTCGTTTATGGCGTCAGTAATCTCCCAAGGCTCTAGTCATGAGTTGCCAAGGTTATGGAAGCCTTTTGAGTTCACCGACTTTGATCTTATACCGACAGGGTCATAGTCAAAGTGGAAGTTCTCTCCTCCCTTCAGAGAAAGGTACCTCCTTCTTTAATGGCCCCGTTCTTTCCACTGGGATCTCACTCGCAGAGATCTTCCATTTAGGTCTTCCTTTTTTTTAATTTTTTCCAGGGTGTCTTGGCTTTCCATGCCTAAAATACTCTCATGGGCTTTTCAGCCAGATCCAAATGCCTTAAGGGCTGATTCTGAGGCCAGAGTGCTATTTAGGACATCTGCCATTCTATGAGTCTGCTGTGTCTCCTGCTTCCCATGTTGGATTGTTCTCTCCCTTTTTTATTCTATCAGCTAGTATTAGACACTAGACTTGTTTGTGTGATCCCTTTGACTTTTAGACCTATCAGTGTGATCAATTGTGAACTGAAATTGATCACTTGGACTAGTGAGATGGCATTGGTACATGTCATTTGATGGGATTGTATTGGGACCCCTGGAATGATTCTAACTCCACCATTTGGGGCAACTCAGATTGAGCATGTCCCAAATTGTACATCTCCTCCCTCTCTTATTCCCACTCTTATATTTAACAGGGATCACTTTTCAGTTAAAATTTAAACACCTAAAAATAACTGTGTGTTAATCATAGAGTTCAACCAATAGTATTAGAACAAAACAAAGAGAAAATACTAAAATGGATAAAGTATTACGTTGTACATCAATAGTCAGGAGAAGAGCTGATCAAGTAACTGTTTTTCATAGTGTCCATTTCACTTCAACAGGTTTCCCCTTTGGTACTCAGTTAGTTTTCGCTGATCAGGGAGAACATATGGTATTTGTCCCTTTGGGACTGGCTTAATTCACTCAGCATAATGTTTTCCAAATTCCTCCACCTTGTTGCAAATGACCAGATTAGGTTGTTTTTGACTGCTGTATAGTATTCGATAGAATACATGTCCCATAATTTCTTTATCCAGTCTACTGTTGATGGGCATTTGGGTTGTAATTCCACACAGCTGAACAAAGTTGGAGGTAGTTAGCAGGCGAATGATATACCCACAGGAGCCAGAGATCAGAAACTCTTTCCCAAGGACTACACAGGGAATCTCTGCTGCCCTCAGTGTGGGCTCAAATTCTCCTGCAGTCTCCCACTGGGTTGCCAAGGTTACCGAATTGTAGCGTCTCTGTAGAGTACTCACGTGAATTCTGTGAGTTCTCTCCCCCACCGTCTCTTTTTTCACAGTCTCAGTTCAGTAGCACCACACGTTCACTAGGTCCTAATCTCCTGTTAATTCACCCCCCCCCCCGCCCCCCAGAGTCAGGTTTTTCTGCTAGGCTCAGGGCTGGTGCAGACCAGAGGTCGCCGTGCTTATGATGTATGTCCAAGATGGCACCTGCTCTTTGTCTTGCTCGCCCTTGAGAGGTGAGCGGAGAGAGAGAAACTCGTGTCCGTATTGGTCACTTTTTTTTTCTCTCTCTCTCTCTTCTAGTTAGCCTGGTGAACTTTTCCCCACGGGGTCGTTCCCTCTAGTCTCCTCTTCCTGCTTGCCTCCCGGTGTCTCGGGCTATTGAGGTTCGGCTCACCTTGCGTTCCAGCGCTGGTGTGTTGAGTCTGCCGCTGGTGTCCCAAACTCTGGGCTCCCATGCTCTCCACGCAGGTCCACTGTGAATCATTAGTTCCGGAAGAGTTTCTTCTGCTGTTTCTTCCCCTACTCTTCCTTGAACCTGCAGTATCTCCACTTTTATTAAACTGTCTTTCCCTGGACTATCAGTGTGCTCCCTTCCTATTCCGCCATCTTGCCGCTCTCCAGGCATGGCTAATCTAATCTCTTTCTATCCGTGGTGCAATATAGAAAGTGGCCAAAGTTGTGAAATGCCACTACCACAATTTTGTCATGTAATGTAAGACTTTGCTGTAGCAGACTAAGGGAGACTTTAGCTTGCCTGGAAGAAGCAAACAGCTAAACACTGAACTGCCTAAAGAGATGCCTCGTAGCACAGAGCTGTGCACCACCCTAGGGGCTTGAGTGCTGTTTTCCACCAACCGCTAATAAGATGGGTCTCCCAGTCACCCAGCAATGAGATAATAAGTTTTACTAGCAGACCAGTGAGTTGGGAACAAGCCCTGAGCTCAAGAGAGAAAATCAAAACCACAACAAGATGTCATCTTATACTTGTTAGGACAGCTCTTATCAAAATGTCAAAAGATAAGTTGTTGGTAAGGATGTGGAGAAAAGGGAAACTTTACAGCTCATATAGAAAACAGTATGGGGAGCCTGAAGTGCTCGCATCCCATATAGGCACCAGTTCGAGTCCTGGTTGCTCCACTTTCGATCTAGCTCTCTGCTATGGCCTGGGAAAGCAGTAGAAGATGACCCAAGTACTTGGGCCCTGCACTCACATAGGAGACCCAGAAGAGGCTCCTGGCTCCTGACCTCAGATCAGCTCAGCTCCGGCTGTTGCAACCATCTGGGGAGTGAACCAGCGGATGGAAAGATCTCTCTCTGTAAGTGTCTTTCCAATATATAAAGATAAATCTTTAAAAAAAAGAAAACAGTATCAGTATAGGGATTACTTAAAAAATTAAAAATAGAACTTCTGTATAATTCTGCAATCCCACTTCTGGGTATATATCTAAATGTTACAAAAATGCTAGCTTGAAGTGAAGTCTGTAGTCCCTGTTCATTGCAGCAGCATTCACAATAGCCAAGATACAGAATCAACCTAAGTGTCCATGGGTGGATGAATGATAAAGGAAATATGGTTAGTTGATCAGTTGCTCAGTCTGCCTATCTATCCATCCATCTCCACCACAATGGAGTAGGTGAGGGGCTGGCATTGTGGTGTAGTAGGTAGAGCTGTGGCCTGTGACACTGGCATCTCATATGGGTGTCAGTTTGTTTCCCTGCAACTCTGCTTCTGATCTAGCTCCCTGCTAATGGCCTGGGAAAAGCAGTGGAAGATGGCCCAAATGCTTGGGCCCCTGGCACCCATGTGGGAGACCTGGATGAAGCTTCTGGCTTCAGTGCCCACTTGGGGAGTGAACCAATGGATGGGAGAGCTCGCTCGCTCTCTCTCCCCCCTCCCCCCTCACTATGATTTTCAAATAAAATAAATCCTTTAAAAATGTATGGGTAGAGAATCTAAAACATTTTTTCCTTGGACTTCTGACATATGGGAACTGTGTTTATTGTTTTGAATCACAATTTTTTTTAAATTCTCTATTTATTTATTTGACAGAGTTAGAGAGAAAGAGAGAGGGAGAGACAGAGAAAAGTCTTCTATCCACTGGTTCACTTCCCAAATGGCAGCAGTGGCCAGAGCTGAGATAATCTGAATCCTAGAACCAGGAGCTTCTTACAGGTCTCCCACACGGCTGTGGGGGCCGAAGGACTTGAGCCATCTTTCACTGCTTTCCCAGGCCATAGCAGAGAGCTGGGTTGGAAGAGGAGCAGCAGGGACTTGAACTGGCAGCCATATCAGATACCAGCACCACAGGCAGAGGCTTAGCTCATGATGCCACAGCGCTGTGCCTCGAGTCACAAAATTTGTTACAATAGAAAACCAAAATACATAGCAAATTATTTGTTATCATATCACTCCATTTTAATTCCTTGCATAATATTTATATCAATATAGTATTTTGTATATCTATGTATTATCTGCTTCCTATTACCAGAATGGAAGCAACATAAAGACAGTTACTTTGCTTGTGTAATGACTAGCTTTGTTCCCAGTATGTAAATCAGTGCTGAATAATCTAATTATATGGAAAATGTGAGGATTCCTCTCATACCCTTCTAGGTACTTACTTCTTTCCCCAAATGCACCTCTATTGATATTCTGGACCGCACCATTCGGTTCTAGTTTTGTTCATCCATGCATAAAGATGGGAAATACATAAATTCAAACATTTTGATGTGATTTTACTTTATGTCTTGTTCTTTGATTTTCTTTTTGCAAGTCACATGTTTTAGAAATATTTTCATGTTGCTTCACATCAACTTAATTTTGTCTTTCAGTTACTGAATAACAATGAATGGTATGGATACAATGGAATTTATTTAATATTTCTTTCTTAACAAATATTTTCCATTTTTATACCAAAGGATCACAGTTTTTAAAGCCATCTCTTCACATGAAACTCCATGCAACCATACCAATATTTGTGAAAAAGAGAACCAAGGTATGAAATCGCTAGAGTAAAAATAGTGTGAATTTCATTTTTGTCAGTTTTTCTTAACCTGACCTGCTTCAATAATTTATTAAGAGATTGTGCTACCTCCAGGTCTTCCCTACTCCTCTACCTGGAAACTTTTATGTTTCACTGACATGTCTCCGATCATGCAATAAATAACCCTCGTAAAAATTTCATTTTTAAGTCTATCAAATAGAGTCTGTCATTTATTTGATATAGTCTATCAAATAAAGACTCAATTTCTTAGCTTGGCATTTGTGGCTGCTACATTATTTTCCTAACCCTCCAGCCTCATACTGAACTATCCACCTCACGTGTTTTATGGGTAAGTTAATGGGAAGATCCTTTCTTCTCCAGGCATCCCTGGCGATTTGTCTTCCAAGTATCTCCCTTTTGTTCTTCCCACCCCTGCCGTGCTACCTTTTCCTTAGTCTCTGCTGCCTCTGTCCTGCCAGATAGCTCAAATGCTGTCTTTTCTTGTGATGTATTTCTTGCATTGCCTAGGCTTTGATTATACTTCTGTATCTGTAGCTTTTTTCATATTATTCATGAACACTTTACATATTTTTATATCCTTTAATTCTCGAAACTATCCTTTGAGATAAATAGTGCATGTTTTCTGCAGATGAGCAAACTGAGGTTATAGTGTTTACATGAGTTTACCTTAAGGCAACCCCCCCTTTTTTTTTGTAGAAAAGAGGTGGCAGGGAGAGAGAGAGAGAGAGTACACTTCTATTTATTGGTTCATTTTCCTAATGCTTGCAATAGCCAAGACCAGGCCAGGCCAAAGCTGGAGCTGGCCCCAGTCTCCCAAGTGGGTGACAGGGACCCAGTCACTTGCTCCATCACTGTGCCTCCAAGAGTCTGCATAAACAGGAAGCCAGAGTCAGGAGCCAGAACTGGGACTCAGACCGAGACACTCATATGAAATGCAGCGCCACAACTGGCATTCTAACTGCCAGGTCAAATGGTCATTCTCCACATGTTTGTAAGGGGCACAGATAAAGTCCCTGATCTGTGGGTTTGTTCCTGAGCGTGCATAGCTAGTTTTCAGATTTCCCTGTGAGCAAGATCCTGCCAGTTCTCTTGTGGAATTAGAAGAAACCCAGGCAGCCGGGAATGATCTTGCCCTGGCTTGTCCCCAGCAAAACTTGTGGCATGGAATGGGGGCAGTGGAGGTGACTCAAAAACCTTGAGATATGACTAGGAATTAGCTAAAGTCCTCACATTGATTGTTGATCATTAAATGGTATTTAGAAAATTTGCTATAGGCCACGCAAATTATTTGGTAAAAGTAGCAGTTGAGCCATATGGTCGAGTGCTGAGTCTGTTGCCTGTCCTCTGTGCCACAGCTCCTTCTCATTCTTCTGATTTTGTTGTTTGCTACTGCAGTCTTCGGTGCCTGTTTGATCTTGCTCTGCATTTTAAATGTTATTTTTGCTGTCTCATGTCGCCTTCTAGATTATGAGCTCCATGAAGCTAGGAAGCTTCTCTTAATTTAAAAATTCCCACAACTCCTTATTTTCTCAGTTGTCTTTAATTAGTGAGTGAAGATTCATTGACTATCTATTACATTTAATGAGGAAAATCGTATACAGAAAAACTGCTTTGAGTCTGGCTCTTTTTGGAATTTGTGTTGCTAGTATTTGTGATGAGCAGAGTAACCTATTGTTGCCCTCACTATCCACAGTCTTTGTGCACATGGCTCAACCACTATTTTCACCGAACAGTTTGCATGGCCTATCTAGCAGTTTTTCTTAATAATACTTAATGATCAGTGATCAATCTGATCACTGTAGCTGAGTTCTTAGTTATTTCTCAGGACTTTGAGTCCCCTCCAGCCGACTGAAGGTCAACTCCTGCCTCCCGTCCACACCAGAATTTTGCTGGGGCCGGGGCAGAGCAAGACCACTCCTGGCTGTGTGGATTTCCTCCTGATTCTGAATGAGAACTAGTAGGATCTTACTAGTTCACAAAGCAATCTGCAAAACTACCCGTGCATGCTCAGGGACAAACTCACCAATTAAAATGGAAAGTGAAGGTAATGGCTTGTAGATTTGCATACAGTAAATTTTAAATATTGATTTGCTCCCTTCTCTTAAGAGTCCTTGGCATATGCAATATTATTAGTTCTTCCTTAGTTCCTTGCTATCAAGGTTAATAATCAGACAAGAAAACAGATTCTAAGTTAAATTAAGATGAATTCCTCCTTTAATTACTGCTTACATCTGAACCCATGTCTTATCTCTCTTTCCAGTACCCAGTGTTCTTCCTGACAATCAGATAAAACAAATTGCTGGAGGTTGCGACCAGGCCTCAGAGGTCAGAGAATATTAAAAAGCTGCCAAATAGGCCCCTCTTCTTTCCTCCCAGTGTTGATATACACTTTTTAAGTTTTTATCAAAGTAATTTATTTAGTTTGTTTTTAAATGCAGAAATAGGTTTTGCAAAGAAAAAAAGAATGATGTTCCAAACACCAAAACGCATACAGTAAGTGTGAAAGTTCTGGTTGTTCCCCTACTTTTATTTCCAAGAATAGTAACTCTTAACATTTTGGGCTATAGTTTTCCAGGTATGTGTGTTTGAGAGTGAGAGGGAGGTAGGGAGAGGGAGAGTAAAGTGAATATGTGTAAGATATATTCCTATTATTCTACAAATAATAATCTGCAAATTATTATTTTCACTACAGAATTTATCATGGATCCTGTCCTCGTCAATACGTAACTTCCACCCTTCACATCCCTCGGGCTGCAGGCTGCCATTTTTACAAAGCTTGCTTTGCAAGACCAGCCTTGGTTGGATTCATCTTATTTACTTGTCCAACCTCAGGGGAAGAGTGTGGTCAAAGGTGATGCAGTCCAGGTGACGATATTTGCATTACCTGCGGCTCCCTAGAGGACCCTTGCTTCTTGTCCTTTAACCCCACATTGTATGGTGTGAAATGATCTTTCCTTGCGATAGACTGATCATCCCTAATCTTAGAAAGGAAGCTGTAAAACAAAGTTGGACGTTTTCTACTTAATTATTGATCACTGAGTCGTACCAACCTCTGAACATTTCTCTGGTGATTGGAGACAGAGGCCCTTTGCTTGTCAAGGTGTTTTCATTCCATCACTATACCTAGCGGTTTCTATGGTTGTACATAGTTTAAAAGTCACATATATAAATATAATTAGATTGTTTAGGTCATTTGAACATTTAACAGATGCTCTGTATAAACTGATGCTTATTTAACATATTCAACTATTCTGCATGTGATAAATCATACCACTCATCTTGACTAATCAAGATTTGAAATTTTTTTCTCTTCCTACCTTCCTACATACATATATAAATACATATGCATGTATTTAAAATGTATGTTTATAAATAGCTTTATTCAAATTAAATGAAATTTTTAATAATTTTTCTCATGACATCCTCTTAATTTTAGATAATAAATCTCAAGAAAGAAGTAGTAAAAATGTTGCTTGATTCAGATAAACATTTCAAATTTATGGGGAAAAGATCTTTTTCATTTGTTCATTTTTATGTCTTTGTAAGTTTATTTTTTCTGAAAAACAATTTAGTATATCTAAGGCATAAACTTATATTTAAATTTTATTTTATAAGTCCCTCAATGTTACTTTTGGAAGATGTTTTGCCTTTTTATAAGGCAATAAAAATACTTTCTGTTGTAGAATTCATTCATCACTCTAAAATAAAGTTCTCAGCAGTCTATAATATTCCAGACTGAGTACTGCTCAGCTTAAAACCTGAATGATTAGGGTTGGTGCGGTGGCTTAAGTGGGTAAAGCCACCTCCTGCAGTGCTGGCATCCCATATGGGTGCCAGTTCAAGTCCTGGCTGCTCCACTTCCCACCCAGCTCTCTGCTATGGCCTGGGAAAGCAATAGAAGATGGCCCAAGTCCTTGGGCTCCTGCACCCACTTGGAAGACCCAGAAGAAGCTGCTGGCTCCTGGCTTCAGATCCTTCAGATCAGCCATTTCAGCCAACTGGGGAGTGAACCAATACATGGAAGACCTCTCTCTCTCTCTCTTTTTCTCTCTCTCTGCCTCTCCTTCTCTCTCTCTGTAACTCTTTCAAGTAAATAAATAAATCTTAAAAAAAAAACAAAAGAAAAGAAAACCTGAATGATCATCATGATTTCTCTAGGAATTATTGTTACTATCCAAGTCAAAGGGTCTGCTTAGAATAAGTAATTCTTCTGAAATTGCATGATAGTTTTCAATATTGCAATTCAGGAAGACCTCGCTGCTTCTCACAGATCACACGGCTAACAATATATGCATTAACATTCACATTTGAGGTTGTATTATTATTCATGCATCTATTTTGATTACTTTTTCTGATTTTTCAACCTTCCTTTTCAAAGTCTTGCAAGATAGTATTTGTTCTCCACCTCAGGGGGTTAGCAAATGTTTTCTCTAAAGAGCCAAGTGCTAACATTTTTAGGCTTTATGAGTGGTCTCTTCTACAACTACAGAACTCTGTCTTTGTGATGGGACTGTAGCCCTGGAAGATACAGAAACGAATGGGTTTGGCAGTATAGCTTTTTTTACAAAAACAAGCAGTGGGTCAAAAGTGGCCCCAGGCCGTCTCAGTTTGCTGAAATCTGCTCTTTTTTTTTTTTTTTTTTTTTTTTTTAGATTTATTTATTTATTTGAAAGGCAGAGTTACATAGAGGCAGAGAGAGAGAGAGAGAGAGGTCGATCGGTCTTCCATGTATTGGTTCACTCCCCAGATGGCTACAAGAGCTGGAACTGTGCTGATCCGAAGCCAGGAGCCAGGAGCTTCTTCTGGGTCTCCCACATGGGTGCAGGAGCCCAAGGACTCGGGCCATCTTCTACTGCTTTCCCAGGCCATAGCAGAGTTGGATGAGAAGTGGAGCAGCTGGGACTTGAACCATTACCCATATGGGATACCAGCACTGCAGGAGGCAGCTTTACTGACTACACCACAGTGCCGGCCCTGACATCTGTTCGAGTGCAAGGTTACTCACATTAACTAGTCTATGAAGTGTTTATTACTGGTCTAGACTGAGATGAGGTGCTTGCACCACTATGGAAATCGACACAGCAACTCCTTCACTGAGGAAGTCTTATTATGAAAAGCATTTGAACAAAGAATTAATCACCATGTGGTTAATTTATATTCTGCTCTAGCAACTAGGACCCACAAACGGCTGGGAATAGAGGTGGTCCATGGAGGTGATTGGGTGGCCCTGTTCAACCTTTTCTTGTCAGTATCAGACCCTGAATCCTTCAATTTGTAATTGGAGTAAGCTAACATTTCTTTTCAAAATAGAAAGCAATTCTTCTGCTACGTGCTTTGTTGTTTTTGTTGGTGCTACAGTTCAAATGAAAAGCAAAACCAGAAGCTGTATTAGCTGTCGCTCTCCCATCTTTAGTCTCCGTAGAAGAGTGCTCAGTCTTCATGAGTACTCTGACACATCCCCTTTATTAAAGCAGGTTTAATGTTGTATTTGCCTTTCAGGACAGCAAGTATTGAATCTTTAACTTTGTAGTAAATTGTGTAGTGAAGAGTATATTTATTAGGTGATCATTTTAAATTTTATGTCAAATAGCACTAACAGAAAGGACACTTGGATAAAATTAATATACATTTGCCATTTGCTTTTTGCTCGTATAAAATAGAGCTGACATGTTATGATACGGTGCCACAATGAGCACATGTGAAACATGTTTCCCTTCCCTGTTTAGGTCATGTAGGGGAGTGCTGAGCAGTGTTCTCATGGTATTTGGAAACCAGCACTTACTATTTAACACTGTTATTATGAATGTTTGTCTAGCACGTCCAGTCTTCTGCAAACAATAACAGACATGAAAGTTTATGTTATGAAATTAGGAGATTATGTCCTTTCTTTCTTCAGCTCTTATCTGTATGTGATGGAATTTCCAGCTTCTTAAAACCTGAACTCCTCAGTGTTTTACTGTACTGCATAATCTTTCTTTTTTATTTTTATTTTATTTATTTATTTTTTTGACAGGCAGAGTGGACAGTGAGGGAGAGAGACAGAGAGAAAGGTCTTCCTTTGCCGTTGGTTCACCCTCCAATGACCGCCGCGGCCAGCGCGCTGCGGCCAGTGCACCGCGCTGATCCAATGGCAGGAGCCAGGTGCTTCTCCTGGTCTCCCATGGGGTGCAGGGCCCAAGGACTTGGGCCATCCTCCTCTGCACTCCCGGGCCACAGCAGAGAGCTGGCCTGGAAGACGGACAACCAGGACAGAATCTGGATCCCCGACCGGGACTAGAACCTGGTGTGCCGGCGCCGCAAGGCGGAGGATTAGCCTAGTGAGCCACGGCACCGGCTATAATCTTTCTTGATCCCTTACACTTAAAATTGTTATATGTATTAGCAATTCAAAATTTAATTTTGTCTCCATTTTTAACCTACCAAATGACAATTTAAAATCACCTGTATTGCTCATGTCTAATTTGTGGTGATTTTGAATTTTTTATTTATTTTTTTTTTATTTTTTTTTTATTTTTTTTATTTTTTTTTTTTTATTTTTTGACAGGCAGAGTGGACAGTGAGAGAGAGAGACAGAGAGAAAGGTCTTCCTTTGCCGTTGGTTCACCCTCCAATGGCCGCCGCGGCCGGCGCGCTGCGGCCGGCGCACCGCGCTCATCCGATGGCAGGAGCCAGGAGCCAGGTGCTTATCCTGGTCTCCCATGGGGTGCAGGGCCCAAGCACCTGGGCCATCCTCCACTGCACTCCCTGGCCACAGCAGAGGGCTGGCCTGGAAGAGGGGCAACCGGGACAGAATCCGGCGCCCCGACCGGGACTAGAACCCGGTGTGCCGGCGCCGCTAGGCGGAGGATTAGCCTAGTGAGCCGCGGCGCCGGCCCGAATTTTTTATTTTACAAATGTTGATAAGTTGATAATTGTTGAGATAATATGATTCCCTACTACAAACAAATAATATCATGACACATACTGTTTTATGTTCATTTAAAAAAAAATTAGCAATCTTCAAAATACATAGGATTTCTTTTCTGAGAAATATTGTACATTTTGGTTTCCCACAAATCAGAATATGTTGGAAGTCTTAGTTTCATGTGGATTTCAGAGATGTGAGAGGAAACATCACAAAAATGTGTTTTGGAAGAACCATGTATTCATTCCTTCATTAGGCATTTATTAGTCCATTATGCAGTGTTCAAAATTTCTATTCAAAGCACCTAAAGATAACAATTCAGTTTGATGGGAACTCATGAATGTGCTTTATAATTTAAATTTAGGTCTTCATGATTTTTTATCAATTTAGTCACATACAAGAGGAGATATTTGATCATATTCCATTTCCTGGATTCAACATTTCAAGCCTCACTAGGGCAGAAATGAAAGATTATGAATGTGCTACATTTCTATAGCTCTTTCATTTCTACCCCAACCCTAGCTTACTTTCATGTCTGCAATAAAAATTTTGATCCAGGCTGGATTTATGTGAACATTATTTTTTTGTCAGACTGCCCTACCTTGTGACTGAGTTTTGCAGTGAAACCTTACCTGGTTGTTATGTACCATTGCAACTGGGCATCTTAAAATTAGATGGAAGAAACAGAATATGTTACCAAAGGATATGCTGACTGGATAAAAAGTAGGTTTTACCTTGTTCCATATTTTTTGAGCATATAAGCCATTTTAAAAGCTTTCAAGTCTTTAAAACATTAGTTCTTGCCAGTGCTGCCGCTCACTAGGCTAATCCTCCACCTGTGGCGCTGGCATCCCATATGGGCACCGGTTCTGTCCCAGTTGTCCCTCTTCCAGGCCAGCTCTCTGCTGTGGCCAGGGAGTGCAGTGGAGGATGGCCCAAGTGCTTGGGCCCTGCACCCCATGGGAGACCAGGAGGAAGCACCTGGCTCTGGGCTTCAGATCGGCACAGTGGTGGCCATTTGGGGGTGAACCAATGGAAAAGGAAGACCTTTCTCTCTCACTGACTAACTCTTCCTGTAAGAAAAAAAAAAAAAAAAAAGAATGAAATGTGGAGGGACCTGTTGAAGTGAAAATGGACACTATGAGAAACAGTGACTTGATCAGCCCTTGTCCTAACTGTCAAGGAACAACTTAATACTTTATCCCTTTTACTACTTTTTTTCTTCTACTTAATACTCTTGGTTGAACTCTGTAATTAACACACAATTATTCTTAGGTGTTTAAATTTAACTGAAAAGTGATCCCTGTTAAATATAAGAGTGGGAATAAGAGAGGGAGGAGATGTACAATTTGGGACATGCTCAATCTGACTTGCCCCAAATGGTAGAGTTAGAAATGTGCCAGGGATTCCAATTCAATCCCATCAAGGTGGCATGTGCCAGTGCCATCTCACTAGTCCAAGGAAGGCTCAAATACTTGGGTCCATTCCCCAGACATGGATGGAGTTTGCAGCTCCGTCAGTGGGAACCAGCCCTGGCTATTGCGGACAATTGTGGAGTGAACCAGCAGATAGATCTCTGTCTATTTGTGTTTGTCTGCCTTTCAAATAAAATGAAAATAGATAAAAATATTTAAATAACAGTTAAAATTAAACATAGAAAAGAAATAAGGATTACTAGCCTCCTCTACATACTCTTGCCTAGAATATGTACATAAAGATGAGTGAAACGTTCAATTAAAGTAAACAAACTGTGAGAATTAGACTTGTTGCATTTCCTATAAAGAAACATTTATTCAATTGATCATGTCTGAAAAATTCACACAAACATTTCTAACTATGACATAAAATGATCATTTAATAAAATATATCATATTCATGACCAAAAACCAAGAAATCTAAGATTCTGAAGTTTACAAAATTTTTAATATTGAAATCTCCTAAATAATTGATACAAATTAGCTATGATTCATATTTCCTTCAACTTTAACTGAAATAAGCTAAATAAACAAAAAAAATCACAGAACCAAAAAAAAAAAAAAAAGGAAACATTCTGGGTTTTCCAAATGAACGTACATTACAGACTAAATTGAATGTCACACAATTGAGAATAAAATTATTTTCCTATTAAAATTATTTTTCAACTGATTATTAAATAGTCTTTTCTTCATGTGTATGTTTATTATTTTTCATTGGCAAAAATATAAAAACACTAATAAGATTTTGTTATTGTAAAAAGTAAGAAAATGTACAAGCACCTTAAAGATGATTACCTCCTTTGCTAAGCAATTTCTTTTACAATAAGGATGAAGGAAGATAATGATAGTAATATTTCTTACTAGCATAAAATTTTCCATTTTAAAAATTAGAATTCTAGTGGGGTTCTGGAAGTGTATTTTGCTTATTAGAGACTGGTATTTTTTTTATTACTAGAAGAAAATGTCAGAATATAATATATTAAAATCCACAGCTTTCTAAAGGGCTCAGAGGAGAATTATTACAACAGTGTTTCTTTTTTTTTTTTTTTTTTTTTTTTTTTTTTTGACAGGCAGAGTGGACAGTGAGAGAGAGAGAGACAGAGAGAAAGGTCTTCCTTTGCCTTTGGTTCACCCTTCAATGGCTGCTGCGGCCGGCGCACCGCGCTGATCCGAAGACAGGAGCCAGGTGCTTCTCCTGGTCTCCCATGGGGTGCAGGGCCCAAGCATTTGGGCCATCCTCCACTGCACTCCCGGGCCACAGCAGAGAGCTGGCCTGGAAGAGGGGCAACCGGGACAGAATCCGGTGCCCCGACCAGGACTAGAACCTGGTGTGCCGGCGCCGCAAGGCAGAGGATTAGCCTATTGAGCCACAGAGCCGGCCCTACAATAGTGTTTCTAAAAGCAAAACATTTTAGTAAAATAGAGATGACAGTGAGACTTTGGACAAACCTATATATCGAAACACAAAGCACAATGATGCTATTTATATATAAAACATTTTGGAACAAAGGATACACTGTTACATTGTGTCAAGTGAACTTTTGAAGCTTGATAACAGACATCCACATAGTTCAGAATTAAATGTAAGAAAGGCAAACAACTATTTAAATTGACAATCTTTGGGTCACATTAGAATAGAACGCGAAGGATTCCTTCCCAACGACATCAGGTAAGATACCTCACCAGGGAGAACCTCTTCTGTTTGTAAGGCAGAGATTCCCAGGCAAATCGGTCCTCACAAGTGAAAAAATAAACCAAAAGTGTGTTTACCAGAATGCTATTTTGTTGGTGCAGGCTCCTAGAACAGTTGTTAAAACACCCCTTGGGGGGCCCATGCTGTGGCGCAGTGGGTTAACACCCTGGCCTGAAGCGCCAGCATCCCATGTGGGCGCTGGTTCTAGTCCCGGCTGCTCTACTTCTGATCCAGCTCTCTGCTATGGTCTGGGAAGGCAGTGGAAGATGACCCAAGTCCTTGGGCCCCTGCACCTACATGGGAGACCCGGAAGAAATTCCTGGCTCCTGGCTTCGGATTGGCGCAGTTCTGGCCAATTGGGGAG
The DNA here is from genome assembly GCF_964237555.1 of Oryctolagus cuniculus. Lineage (NCBI taxonomy): Eukaryota > Metazoa > Chordata > Mammalia > Lagomorpha > Leporidae > Oryctolagus > Oryctolagus cuniculus. The sequence goes on along the minus strand of NC_091444.1, from coordinate 9,131,764 downwards.
TGAACCAATACATGGAAGACCTCTCTCTCTCTCTCTGCCTCTCCTCTCTCTGTGTAACTCTGACTCTCAAGTAAAAAAATAAATAAATAAATAAATAAAATCTTAAAAAAAAAAAACATCCTTTGGGACACTTGCATCCTTTATTGGAGTGCCTGGGTTTGAGCCTAGCTCCGCTTCCTATCTCAGCATTTCACTGTGTGCACCCTGGGAGGTAGTCAGGTCTCTGCCACTCAAATGGTAGACGGATTGAATTTCTGACTCCTGGCTTTGGTCTGGCCCAACTTCAGCCATTGTGAGTATTTGGAGAATGAACCAGAGGATGGAACATCTGTCTGTGTCAATCACTGATCGAGAGAGAGACAGAGAGAGAGAGAGAGGGAGGGGGGAGGGAGAGAGGGAGAGGGAGGAAGGAAGAGAGAGAGAGAGAGAGAGAGAGAGACAGGGAGGGGGAGAGAGAAAGAAAGAGATATGCATCGTCTAGGTTATTTTTTTTTTTTTTTGCCAGTCAGGATATGCTCTGGCCTCTATGTGATATTTGTAGCTAAATAAATGACACAGAAGAGAATCATTTTTGCAGTAACACATTGTCATTTTATTTTCAGTTGGTTGTAGAGCTTATGTGACATTTTCCAGAAATCCATATGTTATACATCTGTGGATTCCATGTTTGTATAGTACAAATAATCCTAGACAGGCCAAGTATACCCTGCTAAAAATCTTTTCATAGATAAATATGCCCTAGATAGAGAATACCAGGAGACTGTCATTAGTGAATTTATAAGATTTGCCTTGGTCATCTCTGGTTTCTCAAGCTGTGCCCTCTTCTTCCCTCCTCTTGCCATAGGGAGATTATGGGCTGCCAAGCATCTGCTTCTTTTCTTCTCAGGATTGATGCCCTGAGGAAGATGAATTCAGCCACAGAGCGGGAAATAGATGGGAAGAAAGTGCATCCAATTTAATGGTTGCTGGGTCTTTGAAAGAGATTCAGTTTTTTATCCATAACTTTGTACAATAAAAGGTACCCTAATACACTTTCAGTAGGAATGCAGACTGGCACAAGCATTATGGAAAATAGTGTGGCAATTCCTCAGAAAACTAAAAATCTTCCATACCACCCAACTCTCCCATTCCTAGGAATATATCCAAAGGAAGTGAAATCAGCAGGTGAGATAGGTACCTGCACTCCCATGCACAATTCACAATAGCAAAGAGATAGAATCAACCTAGATGTCCATCAACTGATGATTGGATAAAGAAAATGATGGAATATTATTCAGCATAAAAGAAGAGTGAAATCCTGATATTTGCAGCAAAATGGATGGAACTGGAGATCATTACGCTAAGTGAATTAAACCTGATTCAGCAAGACAAATACCTTGTGTTTTCTCTTATTTGTATAGGTTAATATACACAGAGCATGGTTGGTGTGGATGTCATATCATTTGGTATATAGTTATAAATATTGCTTCAGGGAATTGTACCGTATGCATGACGATATACTGTTGTTTCTCCATGTTATGATCATTATCATGAATCCCCCTCTTTCTGGTATTAATATCACAAAGTTTGCAAGAAGAAATCTGGGGCTGGCACTGTGGCACAGTGGATTAAAGTCCTGGCCTGTAGCACCCACATCCCTTATGGCACCAGTTCGAGACCTGCCTGCTCCACTTCTGATCCAGCTCTCTGCTATGGCCTGGGAAAGTAGTAGAAGATGGCTCAAGTCCTTGGACCCCTGCTCCTGGCTTCTGGCTTCAGATCAGCTCAGCTCTGGCCATTGTGGTCATTTGGGAAGCAAACCAGTGGATGGAAGAACTCTCTCTCTCTCTGGCTCTACCTTTCTCTGTATCACTGTCTTTCAAATAAATAAATCTTAAAAAAAAGAAGAAAAAATAGTATATATGAGTCTATATAAAGCAAATGTGGCAAAATGTTAAAAACTCTTAAATTTTAAAGCTAAAAAAATACCTAAGAAAAGAGATTCAGTCTTTACTGTATACTTTCAGCTGAGTTTAGGAGAACACATGATTCTGGAGATACCAGGTAGATTATCAGGAATGTCAGCATTGATTTTGCTGTGGGCTGTGAATCTCAGGGCACAGCCAACAAGATGGCAGGTATCTTGGAATATCAGGATCATAAGTTTTCAGTGATTGAATGAAGTACCCTATGGACCAGCCTGAGGGCATTATCATAGCTTTGCATACCTAGGTATGTTGAAGGATGGATTTAAAAAAAGGGACTGTATCCACAATAAAGATGTGGAAACAGATGTGAAAACCAGTGAATGAGAAGAGGTTTTACCACTGGAAGTAAAGATAGGTTGAGTATGCATCTCTCAGAGAGAGAGAGATATCAGCAGCAGGAGCAAGAGAGACAGGGTGATCCGCTGGCCCAGGGAGGGCTGGTGCTGACGCAGGTCTTGACAGGGACAAGATGTCCTTGATTCGGTGCTGGGTGAATGCATGGTTCCGGGAGAGAAGTAGAATGAACAAGGGGAGAGAGAAGGAGCTTGTTGTGACTCAGTTTTACATTGGAAGGCATTGTGTTACCTTGGATTGGCCAAGACACATTCTTGGAGTGAAAAACAATATTGTAAACCAAATTCCATATAGTTATAGAACTGCAACAATAATAAGTATGTTTTTTGAAAGACTGGGTTCATGACTCTGAGATTTCAAATACATTGTTACTTTTGCTGAAGAACAAATAAATAACAGAAATTGGGTAAGAAAAATCCTCTTCTCACTAGTGTGTTACCTTGAGCATGTTACTTACTCTCACTGATTTGCAGGTTTTTTTAAATAAAATAATTGTACCTACTTATACAGTTGCTGTAAAGAGAAAATGATATATAAGTGGAAATATCTAGCATGCAGTTTGGTGCTTATAGGTCCCTGATTAAGCACTATCTAAAGTGATTTAATTGAAGGAATAGTAACTCACCGTTTTTTCATATGCTCTTGAGCATCTACTTTCACGTTAAAGCAAACCTTCTGTGCCCCTTTGAGGTTTTATGTCACTCTTTTCAATCTTCTCCTTCTGGAATCCAAACATTGTGACCACTAAGTTCCCAGCTGTTATTAAAGGGAGCGTCCGTTGTGGATGAGAGAGAAGTCGTGCAGTGCCACAGAGTCCCTTTGTAGTGGTGTAGTTACAGGTGCAATCAACCAGTGCTCAGCAGATGCAGGGCTGAACTCAGCCTCGAGTTTCTGGAAGTCATCCCCTATAGCATCCATCCTTTTCAAAAAGAAAAACTGATATTTAATGATTCACATTCATTATGGGGTTTTTGTTGTCTCACCATAGTATGTAAGAGAAGATAAGCAATGTATTTCTGATGTTTTGTTATTGCTCATTTTATCTTACAGTATCAGTGAGACTACTGCAGTATAGGCAGGTGTGCATTTCCTGAAGGCTCTGCTTCCTCCAGTGGGGTACGCAGTACCGTAAGTTATCTGGATACTTGTTCTCTGGTGGGGCTAGAGATGTGCAGATGTGAACGATGCAACATTTGCTCAGGACTTTTTATTAAGCAGCGACCAAAAGTCAACCAGTGTCATCCTTTCAGAAGAAGTCCTCAGAGGTTGGCGAATTCATGTGCACTCGCAGACCGCAATGTGAGGCATGAAATGAGGGACCGAAGGCTGTCCTGCCCCCTTGTCTTCTCTGGGAGACAGAAGCTCCTCCCCCTTGAGGGGCTCTGTGATGGGGAAGCTTGAGGGAGTTCTGTGGCTGAGCTTACCACTCTTCAGCAAGTTCATACAAAATGCTTCCGCCTGTAATGTTGTGAATTTTAAAAGAGTCTCAAGGGATTAGGAGACATAAAAAATATTCCAAATCAAGCTCTAAAAATGATCATTGCAGCAACTTTCTATAAAGTATAAATATATTAATTGCTTTAATGTTTTCAAAATAACTAACTTGGATTTCAAAATTCACAATAACATGCAAATTACTTGGAATTTATTGTAAGAAAGGAAAATGTGGTAGATAAAATAATGATCTGTAGATCGTTTTCTTCCCCAGAGTTGTGTTTTCTTTTAGGTAAAATGAAAGCTTGGTGTTACAAAAGAGCTTCAGTTTCCTTTGTTGCCCTAACATCTTTTCAAACTGCTTTGTCTTTTCATTGACTTCGCTTTTGACTTTCACACACATAACTTCGATGTATGGTTCATGCTTTTGGGATTACACTCTTGTAACACCATGGGCTGAAATGAGACCCACTGGGTATAATATGCCATCACAAAGTGGACTTTATATAAACAACACATTTTTAAAAATGTTTCATCACTTAGAACCCAGAATCTCCAAGTGTTCAGTGAGAAGTGTGATGTCTTCTATATGTCACTAGTAACCTCAGAAGCCAGTGTGGCAAAATTTGCTCTTATATTTATTCTCATACATTTACAGTGGAAACCGTGTGTACTGGGGTTAGCAAATGGCTTTTGCAGTAGGTATCATTGCTGTCCACAATCCAGGTTCTTATCTTACACAACTGCCAAAGTTTTTTTTATAAAATCCAATTTCATGATGGAAGCCAGTTGCAGTGATTTCCTTTCAGATCTGTGGGTTAAACCTAGAAGAAACAGAAGGGTTGGCCACCAATCACAGAGGCTGTAGTGGAGGACCCAAAGAAGCAATGTAATTTTAAATTAAACACAGTGCGGGGGGGAGGGGGCGTGAGTGTCTCCTAGTTTAAAATCATCCTAGGTGTTACATTATTATTTGCTCTGAATGTTAGGCTGCCACAGAACACACCAAACAACTGGAGTTCAGGGAAAGGTTTATTGTCAGGTGTGGGAAGTCTAACAACCAGGGGGAGAGGGGGAGAGAGGGGGGGAGAGAGGCATCAGGAGACAGAGGGCACCTGTGCTGGAAGCAGGTCCTGTTATACATCTGGGGGGGCAGGGAAGTAGGAGCAGCGAATCCTAGAGGGTGGGGATGGAGCAGACACCTGTGCATGGACCATGGGCCTTAGGACCGAAGCTTACCGTGCAAGGTGGCCCCGAGGGACCGGAGCCTAAGAAGGTGTCTGGGGCATAGATGGAGCCACAGATAAGATGCCACCATTTTACTCACATTTTCCCCTTTTGTTTTTTATAAAGCAGGCGTTATATGAGATTACATCGCCCAGAAGTCCAGGAGGGGTGAAGGGGCAGTGGTTGATGTTCTGTAGCTGCTTCCTGCTGACCTAGGGCAACAGTGTCCATCCACCATTATCTCCTGGGTGGGGAGCTGAGTGTATCCCTGTGACAGCATTTGGTTGACCGCCTGGGTGGTGAAGGCTTTGGTTAGGGAAGCTGCGAAGCTGACTCCAAGCAGGACTGGGAGAAAGAGAGCTCGTTTCTTGCAGGTAGAGGGATTAGCCTGTAAATTAGATGGGGGAGACCATCACCAATACACATGGACCAGGTGTAGAATGGTTCATACATGTGTGTAGGGTATGATTACAGAGAAACGAAGTTGCAGGTGGGCTGGAGAAGGAAGCTGTGGAAGTAACGGTTATATTAGTGACACAGGGCATGTTAGGTGGCCAGAGCCCATTAGGTTGTTCTGTCATGGTGCAGTCCAACATGTTGCATTCTGCTCTCCAGGATGCAAAGGCAGATGACTGACGATTCTGAGAACTGGGAACACAGGAGTTCATAGAAGCAGAAACATTGGTGAGTAGGGTAGCTGCACTAGGAGGTTCCCAAAGGGGAGTGCATATAAAGCATCGTTGTTGGTAAAGGGCCAGGGATGGAGGAGAATTGGTGGTTGATAAAGTAGGGCAGGAGACAAATCTATGAGTTATAGCCATGTTAAGGGAGGTTTGGCTGGGTTAATTAGCTGGGACAGGTAATTAAATTGGAGGACTTCTTTACTATATCCACCACCACATCCCTGGGAGCTGAATGTAGACCCTGATGATTTTTATGGTTCCATGGGGATCTCACAGGTTACATCCCCTATACAAAGTGACTGATCACTCGACCACAGTTATAGTTATAGAACCTATACAGTTACAGTCCTAGTTATAGGACTATGATATGAGCATTCTTTCCAGTAATCATCCTTACATGATCCTGCATTGTTCTTAATCAGACAGAGGTAATATGAATTTGCTAGTGCAGTCATAACAACTACATGTGTAGGCCTGAGCAAAATCAAAGTACAGAGTGATCAGTTTGTGATGGGGCAGAAGGTCACATTAAGTAATTTGGCTGGAGTAGAAGTGGTGTACATTTGAAATTGCCATACATAACGTGTTCCGGGGGCTGCTGTGGATATGGGACAGGCACAGAAGAGCAGAAGGGATGAGATCATCAGGAAATTCATCGTGGTGTATAGAATAGGGAGTGAGATAATAACAGCACATATTGGAAAGTGTAGATCTCGGAGGGAGTGTCTCAAGGGACTTACGTGCATCAGTTCAAAAGGTGAAATATTGAGAGGATTTTCTGGTAGGGCCCTCATACGGGGAAGGGCCAACAGAAGTATGTTTAGTCCAGTCTAAGTGGAGCTCAAGGGAAAGTTTAGTCAGAGCTTTTTTAGCATATGATTTGCCCTTTCTACTTTTCCGGAGGATTGAGGGTGGTAAGGAATATGGAAATGCCAGGGGATGTCAGTGCCTTGGTAAGTAGCTGAGTTACTGGGATGTAAATTCAGGGCCATTGTCTGACTGGAGAGAGCCAGGGACCCTGAAATGGGGGATAATCTCCTGAAGTAGGATGTTAGAAACTGTCAGCACCTACTTGTTAGTAGTAGGCAAGGCCTCGACCCACACGGAGAAGGTATCTACTAGTACCAAGACATATTGAAAACATCCACTCTGGGCATATGGGTGAAGTCAACCCAATCTGCCAGTCAGAGGTCAGCAGGGGTCCTCTGGCTTGATGGGAAGGGAAGGGTGGAGGATGGAGGTTAGAGTTAGGGTTTGTTCTTTGACATACAGAGCAAGAAGAGGTGAGTTGTTGAAGATATTTGGTATCTTCTGGTGAGAGAAGAAGAGATTGTTTGACAAATGCTAGTAGAGAAGAGACGTTGGGATGAAACGAGTGGTGGAGATAGAATAAGATAGCCTGAGGGGAGGGCTGCTGAGACAGTTGGTCCCCAGGGCTGTTTGCTAGTACAGCAGGTGGAGTGGGGGACACGCTGGAAGGAAAAGAGGACAGTGCCGCCCGCCAAGCCGCCTGATCTGCCCTGTTATTATCCGCAGTGATGGCAGAATTATCAGTCTGATGAGTGGACAATTATCAGTATTACAGTGGACAAGTCCAATTCGTGTTGGAAGATGAGCTGCCTCTAGGAGAGTGGTTATGAGAGTAGCGTTGGAAATGGCTGTCCCCTTAGTAGTAAGAGGGTCCCTTTCTTTCCAAACCACCGAGTGGGATAGGAGAATATGGAAAGCGTGTTTTGAGTTGGTATAGACAGTGGTAGTTTTATTTTTTGCTAGCATAAAGGCACGGATTAGAACATAGAGCTCATCCTGTTGATTAGTAGTATTGGAAGGGAGTGGTCCTGCTGCAGTAACATTGGTGGTTGATACCACAGCATAACCTGTCCTTTTTATTCCATCGTGAAAGACAGAGCTACCATCTGTGAACCAGACTAGAGTGGGGTGATTGAGGGGACCCTCCTGGGTGTTTGAGGGTGGGGTAGTAAGTGTTCAATAGTCTTAATGCAGGAGTGATCTGGAGATGGAGGGGAGAGGGAAGAAGAGCACCTGGGTTAAAGGAGAACAAGGTTTAAAAGTGAGAATAGTTTCCTCAATTAGCACCACCTGAAGGGCCAGAATGTGAGAGGGTGGGAGACTGGAGGCCTTCGTAAGCCAGGAGTTCTGATAGGTGGTGTGAGGAAAGACTGGTGAGCAGTGAGCCAAAGTGAGTTTCTTTGACTCCTGTATAAAGACCGATGCTCAGGCTGGTGCCCATAAACAGGGTGCCCAGCCCTTGACTCTGGAGTCTAAAGTCGTTGAGAGATAGGCTACAGGAGCAAAAGAGGGACCAGCTCGATGGCTGAGAACCCCCAAGGCCATTCCTCAGCTTTCAGTGACGTAATGTGAAAGGGCCGTGCGAGATCTGCTAAGTGTAAGGCAGGGGCCTCTAGCACAGCCTGTTGGAGCTTGCAATATTGGGAGGTGACTGGGGTAAGAGGGGCTCCCGGAGGAATCCCTTTGTGGCTTCATAGTGTGGCAGGGCCAGAAGGGAGAAGTTTGGAATCCATGAGTGTAGGAATCCTGCCAGGCCTAGAAAGGAAAGAATTTCCTCCTTGGTAGAAGAGGGTGGGAGGTTAGCTGTGAGGCACTTTCTGTCAGCAGTGAAGCCTTGTGGGTGGGGGTGAGATGCACCCCAAGATAGGTTACCTTAGATAAGCAGAGCTGTGGTTTGGTGAAGGATACCCGATAAGCTTTGGCTTCTAGGAAGTTGAGGAGAGCAGCAGTCTGTTGGGGACTACCAGGTGTATGGGTACTGTTGCTGTGTTAACAAGGCAGAGGTCTTGCACCAGATGGAAGGACCTGTTAGGCTTTTTAACCACCAATATTGGGGTGTTATAGGGGGAGCCAGCCTTGTGTAGCAGGCCCTGGTGGAGGAGTTTAGAAATAATAGGCTTTAGACCTTGAAGGCTGGAAATGGGTACAGAGTATTGTGGCTGGGAAGGAAATGTGGAGTTTTGTAACTTTATCTGGATGGAGGATGATGGGTCACTACTGTAGGGTGACTACTGTCTCATACTCGTGGGTTGACAGTGGACAGGAGCCCTGAGGTAGGCAGGGTGGCTGGGACTGGGTTGTCTTGAGAGAGGAGTAGTAAAAAGGGAGGCAAAGGTGAGCTGGAGGATGAGGCCATTGGCTGGAGGGTGAAAACCACCTGAGCAGCAATCTGATAGAGTAGGTCTCTCCCCAAGGGGGACGTAGGACACTGAGGTATAACGAGAAAAGAGTGGGAGAAGGGCATTGTATTAATTATGCAGAGCAGACTGGGAATCCACAGAGGTCTATAAGGTTTTCCCTCCACCCTGACTATGGAGGTTGAGGCAGCAGAGGTTGGGCCCCCAATCCTGGGTAAGGACTGAGAAGGTTGCCCTAATGTTAATAAGGAAAGAAATTTGCATACCTACTACCTTCACAGTTACCCTGGGCTCCCGTGGAGTGATGGCCATGGTTGGGTGGTGGAGTCTGGGCTCCTTCAGTCCTCAGTAGCCAGCCCTAAATGGTCAACCTGGAGCAGAGGTGGGGTGGACGGCCTACTGACTCAACAGACAAGAGGACAGTTTGCTTCCTAGTGGCCCTGTTACCAGAGAAGCAAAGGGTCCTTGTCTTCACCCAAGAAAGAATTCAGGCATGAGACAGAGAACAGGGGAAAGCAACATAGCAAGGTTTTTTAGTGTAGGGACATCCATAAGAATGGATGGGCACCTCTCCAGACAGGACCTGAGAGAGAGTGCATAGTGCACATTTAGGCTAGGGTTTTTAAGGGGATGTGTCTTGCCTTCCCTCCCCCTCTCCTTTTTCTCCTCCCGGGACAAAAGACTTGTTGGATGTAAATTAAAAAAAAATTCCTCTGAGTTTTCCCCCTGAAGTTATCAGACAGGGGAAGCCTGGCTGGCGTTGCCCCACCTTAGAGGAAGGATGGTTATCAGGTAGAAGGGGCAGGACCCCCTGGAAGGTCATCAGGATCCAGGCAGGGTGTTTGAAGTGCAGATACGGGGCTGCAGCTTGAAGGTTATCGGGACGACTTTGAGATGTGGATGCTGGACCCATGTAGGTGTCAGTTCCTTAGGCCTTTGTCACACACACATAAGCTCATTTCTGACTTCCTACCTAACAGCCCTGCTGGCGGCATTTAGGGCAAGGACTGGGTGTGAGTCTCTGGGGTTGGGACACATTCTGGCCCAATGGCCCACTTGGCCACATATAAAGCATGAACTCGGAGGACTTGTGGTCAGCAGGGCTCCTGGAGGCAGCAGGTTGCTGCACAGCCTGTCCAGCATTTGGAATCTTGCCTTCTGGGCTCTCTCATCCCTCCCATTGTGTACTTTAAAGGCCACCTCTAGAATTTCTGCCTGTGGAGTTAATGGACCCTTCTCAAGCCATTTTAACTTTGCCTTGATGTCTGGAAAACTCTGGGCAAAGAAGTGATTCATGAGAAGGCTACGGCCCTCAGGAGACTTGGGGTCTAAGTTGGTGTATTGGAGGAGAGTTTGCCTTAGGCGCTGCAAGAAGACAGAGGGGATTTTCCTTGTTATCTTGAATAATTTCTTTCAGTTTATCATAATTTACAGCCTTTCTACTGGATTTTTTCAGGCTAGCTAATAAGCAAGTAATGAAATGATTTCTGGCTGTTATGCCAGGGAGAGAGTTATAGAGCCGATGCTCCGGGACTGCATCTGCACTATGGGACGGGCAGGGTCAGCCTGGTGGGTTTCGTCAGCATGGAGATGGGCTTGTTCCTAAACCTGCCTTCGCTCCCCTGAGAGGAGGGTGTTGGAAAGGATCATGCAGACATCGTGAAAAGTCAGGTTATAAGAGTGGGCTACATAGTGAAACTCCTTAATGTGGGACATTGGGTTGGAGTTGAGGAACCGTTTTGTTCTATCTGTGAAAGGTCTGCAAGTGAGAAAGGAACATCCACCCTAATGATGCCCTCTACCTCCACCACTTCCCAAAGGGCCAGCAAAGGGTGTGGGGGGAGGATGGAATTGCCACTCTCCTGCTATTCTCATGATACAATTGGAGATTCCCAAGGAAATAGGGCAGGTACTTTTGGTCTTGATAAAGATAACTTTTGGGGAAAGCAAGCATTTTGCACCCTGAATTTCCACTGAGACCAATCTCACTGCTTATCAACCTGACTTCCCACACTATTAAGAATTTTCATGAATTTCAAAATTTTATGTACCCAAGTAAGCATATCTTTTCATTCTGTTTTCTTGCAAACTTTTTGAAGTATCCATGTGTTATCTGTATTTTGCACGCATAGTAAGAGCTTCTTTCTAAAATTGTGAGGAGTCAAATGAGTTAATAGGCAGTCTGGTGTTCCCTGGTAGAAAAATTGGGGTTGCAAGATGCTTCCTTCCCCCAAACAGGTTATCTTTAGCAAGGCAGAGAAGTGCCTGCCTTTCCACTCCTTAAAAGCTTGCAGTTTTACCATAAGAATAGCAATGGAGTCGCAGTTCCAATGTCCTGAGCTCACAGTTAATGTAAACAAGTAACCTATCCCATCCCTCTGTGTTGCTGTGGATTCATCCTGAGAAGAGGAGCATGGTGGGGGCAACAGGTACGGAGTCACCACACAGACCCTGGGAGTCAGGTGAAAGCAGGCCAGAGGCGAGAAGCCTGCAGATTCGTTTATTTCAGTTGGTACAGCAGCTTATATAGCCAAGGCAGCCAATCCGGTCAAGGGGCAGTCTATGCCCTAACAAATCATAACCTGTTGCTAGGCAGGTTCCATTGCCATGTGGTTTCCGAAGCCATCCAATCACAGCCTGTTGCCAAGCAGGCTTTGTTGAGAGTGGCCATCTTGGCATGGCCTTCTTATTCCACTGCACCTCTGATGGCTCTTTGTTTTATAGTGAGCAAGCCAGATAGGATAAAAGATTGCAAATCATGTCTTTTGATGGCTTTTGTCCCTGCCTTGTAACTGAATGTCAAGCTGAAGTTTTTTTTTTTTTTTTTCTTCCTGAAAATTGTGCTTAAAACCCCCAGTATCGGCAGGCACCGAGGCTCAATAGGCTAATCCTCCATGGCACCAGCACACTGGGTTCTAGTCCCGGTCGGGGCGCCGGATTCTGTCCCGGTTGCCCCTCTTCCAGGCCAGCTCTCTGCTGTGGCCAGGGAGTGCAGTGGAGGATGGCCCAAGTGCTTGGGCCCTGCACCCACATGGGAGACCAGGAGAAGCACCTGGCTCCTGCCTTCGGATCAGCGCAGTGTGCTGACTGCAGCACGCCAGCCGTGGCGGCCATTGGAGGGTGAACCAACGGCAAAGGAAGACCTTTCTCTCTGTCTCTCTCTCTCACTGTCCACTCTGCCTGGCAAAAAAAAAAAAAAAAAAAAACAGTATCACCATCCACTCTGGGTTTTTCCTCCCCCAGAGCCCCTGTCCATGCCGCTCTGGCTGGAGATCTTTGTAATAAATCTTGCTTTTAAATCTCTCTTCTTGTCCACTTGGAAATTCTTCCATATGAGACAAAGAACCAAGATAATGATATATTCTCTACTGTTGTTTCACCTGTAACAAAATATTTCTTGATAGTAGTTGTATGTACAGGTTACAAGAAATTTGTAAACCAGTCTAACATTATCAAAATCGACATAATTAGATATTATTTATTTAAGATAATTTAAAGGAATCAAAAAAGAAAATGAGTTTTACAAAATAAAACTTTGTGTATAAAGCTTAGTGATAATTTATATTTGAATATCAGTTTAATTCTGTTAGGAAAAGAGTCATAGAATAGAGGAGACAGTGTACAAATCTACAGCCAGACCAGATTTATTCAGAGAAAATAAATTAGTAGAGGTGGGTGACCAACTGCCTGCATGCACATTGATGAAACACGTTTCAGAAGGCCCCAACCCCCAGGGGCTGGGCCTTTTTAAGGAGGGCTAGGGCTAGGGGTGGGGTAGGGGTTAGCAGGTGGAGGGGAATTCCTGGAAGTGGGCGGGGTCTTGGGAACCTGGGAAAGAATGCAGGGGTGGGATATGAAGGCAATAGGGTGTGAGACCCAACTGAGATTCAAGGGCAAGGAATACCTTCCAGTGTTTATCTATCTTTTGGGCAATGAGCAAGAATGGTTGAAGCTTGTGTCCTTGTTCCATCAAATTCAATATAAGAAAGATGTTTTTCTCATTTGTAGGCTGCAGATTTTTAAAAAACAGGAGAGGTGGGTTTTTAGTGTAGCAGTTGAGATGCAGCTTGGGATGCCTTGGATCCCATGTCAGAGTATGTGGGTTCAAATTCCTGCTTTCCCACTTTTCACTCCAATTTTCTGTTAATGAGTACCTTGAGAATGTACCAGATGGTGGCTCAAGTTGTTGGATCCCTACCACCCACAGGGGAGACCCAGATTGAGTTTTGGGCTCCTGGCTCTGACTTGAGGCAGCTCTCACTGTTGTGGGCCTGTGGGTAAGGAACTAGAAGATGAACTCTTTCTCGCTCTCTCTCTCTCTCTCCCTATCAAACAAAATAAAAAATAAAAAACAAAACAGAAGGAAAAAAACCCTGTATGTTTAACAAAATCACACATTTGTAAATATATTAAATATTGATTTATTTTAAGATAAATATTTGAAGAATAAAAAAATTCTTCAGTAACAAATTATGGGGTGCAGTGTCCCAACCAGTACTCTGACTACTAGGTGAAATGCCCTTCCCAGGTAATTCTTAATACAGATTTTTTTTTGGTAAACATTTTTTAATAATTATTGAATTGATTCTGAAGAAGAAACTTTTTCTGTTTTTTTTTTGTTTTTTTTTTTTTTAAGATTTATTTATTTGAAAGTCAGAGTTACACAGAGAGAGGAGAGGCAGAGAGAGAGAGGTCTTCCATCTGCTGGTTCACTCCCCAGTTGGCTGCAAAGGCTGGAGCTGCGCTGATCTGAAGCCCATGAGGAGAAGAATCTTTTACTTAGAAATGATGTCCTAAGATATGCAGCTACCAAAGGTGCTGACATAAATTTTGAAAATAAACAAGAAACAGTTTGCTCAGAAAAATTCTTTCTAAAAGCTGTGTAAGGAGCTGGTGTGGCATAGTGGGTAAAGCTGCTGCCTGTGACACTGGCATACACTATGGGCACTGGCTTGTGTCCTGCCTGCTCTGTTTCTGATCCAGCCTCCTGCTAATGCACCTGGGAAAGCAGCCCAAGATGGCCCAAGTGCTTGGGCTCCTGCCACCCGCATGGGAGACCTAGAAGAAGCTCCAGGATCCTAAATTTGGTCTGGCCCAGCCCTGGTCATTGAAGCCATCTAGGGAGTGAACCAGCCAATGGAAGATCTCCCTCTTTCTGACTCTCCCTCTTTCTGTACCTCTGACTTTCAAACAAATAAATAAATCTTCAAAAAAATACAAAAAGAAAAACCAGCTTTTTAGTGGATAAGGTGTGTGTGAACTTTTAGGCTCAAAGATGAAAACCTGAATAGAAGTCAATTCTAGATATATGAAATTATGAATAGTATAGATGATATAAATAATCGTTTTTCCACAAAAATCTTGAAGTACTAGAAAATGTACATATTTCAAAATTTTAGCAATAAACAGAAAATTTTACTTGGTAAAGTAATTAATGGAAATTTAGAAAACTAAAGGTTAATGATAATAGGAAATATAGTTTAATAAAAGGGTTAAATTTTATTTTCATTTGATCAAAGAGCCACGGATAAGTTTTTGCAGCAATAAGACTGATTGTCAAGGAGAATACTGTATTTTTCTTCTGTGTGACTGTTAAGGCTCTGGGATACAAATAGGTATAAAGTTCTCCAAGGGGCTAAGTACAAGAAGTCATATTTTAACCATGTGAAGAAATTGTTGCAATAAAAGGAATTAAGCTTGTTAAAACACATTTTTACATGTGGGAAAAATAGTTTAACTAAATATTAAATAATGATTAGTTTTGGCTAAGTACTGTAGGAAAACTTCATTAAAATGTTTTTCTTAAAGATTTTATTTGTTTATTTGAAAGTCACGGGGTGGGGCAGAGAGAAAGAGAGAGAGAGAGAGAGATCTCATCTGTCTGCTGTTTTGCTTCTCAGATGGCGGCAAGAGAGCTTCATCCACATCTCCCATGTGGGAGGCAAGGGTTCAAACCCTTAGACCCTCCTCCACTGCTTTTCTAGAACATTAGCAGAGAGCTGGATCGGAGGTGGAGGAGCCAGGACAGGAACTAGCGCCCATATGGTATTATGGTGTCACAGGCAGCGGCCTTACAATGAGGCCCCAAAATATCTGAGGTCTTAATAAGCTTTGTAGTCTCTATAGCAAAATATTCTTAACATTTTTCCTCTTATTTATGGATTTTAATGTTATACATAAAACTGCACAAAACTTTGCAACATTTGTTGTAGATGCATATGATTATGTGTAAATATATTCTTCAGTTTTCAGGAAACTTCAGACATTGTTAGAGATGCATTGATGTGTAGACAACTAACATTTCATTTGAGAATCTTGTTAGAAATAAAGATTTTAAAAAGGATGTCACAGGCCGGTGCCATGGCTCACTAGGCTAATCCTCTGCCTGCGGCACCAGCACCCCGGGTTCTAGGGCACTGGATTCTGTCCCGGTTGCCCCTCTTCCAGTCCAGCTCTCTGCTGTGACCCGGGAGTACAGTGGAGGATGGCCCAAGTGCTTGGGCCCTGCACCCCATGGGAGACCAGGAGGAAGCACCTGGCTCCTGGCTTCCGATCGGCGCAGCGCACCGGCCATAACAGCCATTTGGGGGTGAACCAGTGGAAGGAAGACCTTTCTGTTTGTCTCTCCCTCTCACTGTCTAACTGTGCCTATCAAAAAAAAAAAAAAAAAAAAAAAAAAAAAAAAAAAAAAAGGATGTCACAGTGGCATTTGATGAATTGTGAAATGAGTACTATAAACAAAGAGCCAGAGGGATCATATTTCCTGGGTATTTCATGACTAAAACAGACATCATGGACTTTAATACGTTAGCTAAGAATGATGCATAATCTCTAGGTCTGAATTGTACACGGGAATTGATATATTATAAGAAATATTATTGAATATAATATTGAATGTAAAGTGTAAGGACTTAAAGGTGATTTAAAACAAAAATTTGTATCCATTAGTTGTCTTAAATTTCTTAAACTTTTATTTATACGTAATTCATGTGGTTTTTTCATCCTAGATAATGATCAATTTTAGTTCATTCGCTATTCAGGATATCTCAGATTTTGAATGTTATAAAATGTCTTACAAATTTTTAAGAATCAGAGTAAATATGTAGTATGCTTTTTTCTTTCTCCACACATCTATTATCAAATTTGTGTCTTCCTAATAAGATTGCTCATTTATAAAGTAAGAACAGCCAGGCTTTCTTAAAAAAAAAATTGTATCTCTCCAAGGAAACTACAGGTTGATAAAGAATAGCCAAGCAGGTTATTGTGCATAGTGGGTATGATCCAAGGGTGATTTAGTGTCCTGAAGTTGCTCTCTGCCTGTCCCCCTGGTTTTACAAAATGAATTATTTAGTAGCAACTGTGCTTATGTCACAAGATTAAATTTTTGTCAAAATTGTTCTGGAGGAATTCTAAAAGATCTCTGAAAATGTTTGGGCATTTAAGCACACTTCTAGCTTTTCACACTAAAATATGTTGTTTTTCTTTGAAATCCTAATTTATATATTTATATGGTGTGTGTGTGTGTGTGTGTGTGTGTGTGTCTAGTGTGTGTTTGGGAGAAAAATGAAAAATAACATTTGAAAGTTGATATGTAGATGTTACTCCATTAAAGATCACTTATTTATTTATTTATTTATTTATTTATTTTATATCCAGAGAGACAGAGAGAGAGTTATAGACAGTGAGAGAGAGAGAGACAAAGGTCTTCCTTCCATTGGTTCACCTCTCAAATGGCTGCTAAGGCTGGCGCACTGCGCCAATCCGAAGCCAGGAGCCAGGTACTTCTCCTGGTCTCCCATGGGGTGCAGGGCCCAAGCACTTGGGCCATCCTCCACTGCACTCCCAGGCCACAGCAGAAAGCTGGACTGGAGGAGCAACTGGGACAGAATCCGGCGCCCCGACCAGGACTAGAACCCGCACACATTTATTTTTGTCTATGAAATTATAAAAAGTTTCAGAGTATCAAAAGATAAATGGGTATGGTTTCTTAGAGTTGAATATATTGATAAATGTGTTTTCTATTATTTGAAATTAAAATGGAGTGAGGTGAAACTATGAAATACTAAAAGGACAGTAATTATATAGTATAAAATGCAATAGATAAAAAAGTACCAAGTATTAGAATATGACACATAATAATTTGGGATTTTGTTCTACTTTAATTTTCAAAATTAATTTTAAATAGTTGCTTCATATATTTAAGTGCTGAATATAATTGTGCCTTAAGGACACTGCTTTGATCTTGGATGCCCTGTGCTCACACAGTATGAAAAACTTTGCCTCGATAAATACTGGAAAATATTTCATTTTATTTTAAATCTGGATTGTTAGTAAAATGGTACCATGTTGCAGTGGATTCATTTCTGGGAGGAGGAGCGTGGTGGGGACAAGAGACGTGGAGTCACCACACAGACCCCGAGTCTCAGTTGAAAGCAGGCCTGAGGCAAGCAGCCTGCAGACTCGTTTATTTCAGTTGCTACAGCTGCTTTTATAGCCAAGGCAGCCAATCCGGTCAAGGGGCGGTCTGTGCCCTAACCAATCACACCCTGGTGCCAGGCGGTTTCTGAAGCCATCCAATCACAGCCTGTTGCCAGACTCTGTTGCCAGCGGCCATCGTGGCATGGCCTTCTCATTCCACCACAGTACCGTCTTCCTGTTGTGTCTGAATTTCCCAATCAATGCACAAGGCACAGTCGCGGATGCAAAAGCAGAGGTTTGTTACCAGCAGGCTGGGAATCCCTACCTGCACACAGCCGTTTAGCTGTGCACAGGCAAAAGGCTCCCTTGTTTGCATAAAAGAGGTTTTTATAGTCTCACACTGACAAGTGTGCATGTCATCTCGTGAGTAGGTTACCTTCTTATTCTCTATATGGCAAGGTATTTCTGTTTCTATATGGCAAGGTAACATTTCCATTGGTTCATTTAAACGTAAAGACTATATACGTTATGTGGCGGGAAGGCCACACAAAGGAGATGGCATGGGGTGGAACTGGAGGGAAGCATTGGGCCATAAATTCCAGGGGAGCTTACTTTCTTTGTTCTCAAGGACCCGGCCTGCCTCCTTCCTGATCCAGAGTGAGGCCTATCATGGCGTTACAGCAGGCAGGCAAGCAAGCCAGAGTACAGAAGCTAAACCAGCAATTAACAAGCTAGGAACTCCAACTCCCACATTCCTAAGCCCAGCCTGGCTTCTTAGAAATCAGGTGACCAAATGGCCCAATCACAGGTGTTTGTTCCACCCCCACTCTAACTGAGTTTTGCGAAGCTGTATAAGACCTGTTCTCCTAGTTCAGGTTGCTGTTCTCTCATGCACAGGGAGGCAACCTGTCTGGCCCCTCCCACCTGACAATAAGCCTTCTCCCTTACTCCCGCATCCGGTGTGTTTTGTGGTGGCCTTTCCTTTCATTGGTGCCGAAACCTGAGACCAGGCTCTTCTGTCATCCTTGCCCTCCCCTCTGGGATGTGAGCTACTTCGGGATCCTGGACTTCTGCCAACCACAAAACTCACCCTCAGGCCTCCTTCTTCACCACCGGATGCTCTGTGATCTCCATCCCCACATCGGCCCTCCAAAATCCTGAGATGAGATGGGGACTGGGGAATCCTTAAACAGCAACCTCTACTGTGGGTTGTGGTTCCACTCTGCTTTATCTCAGAGTTCTGGTACCAGGCCCCACAGCCTCCCAGGTGCTTTATGCCTTCCACAGGCCTTCTGCCTTTCCCTGGGCTCTACGCCTTTCCCCGGGCTCTACACTTGACCATGGCCTTTGTGCCTCACCACAGGCTCTATGCCTTACCATCCATGGTGTAAGGGCGCCACAAAACACACCAAACAGCAGAGTAAGGGAAAGGATTTATTGGGGGAAACCCGACAGACTGAAGGGAAGGGGCGAAGAAGGAAAAAGAGAGGGAGAAGAGCTTAAGAGAGAGAGAGACAGAGATAGAGGTCAGGAGACAGACAGACACACACACACACACACACATACACATGTATTCAGGAACAGGTCCTTTTAAAACTTCACCGGGGGGCAGGCAGGGAAGTAGGAGCAGTGAATCCCATTAGGATGGGGGTGAGGCTGACACCAGTGGTCGGGCCATGTGGCCACCTGGCTTCCAGCAATGGTGGCGGGGGCTAGAACCTAGGATGGTGTCAGGGTGTAGATCTCACTATAGATACGACAGCACCATTTTACTAACACATGGGTTTCAGGCCTTGGGCTCCAGTGGGCGCATGGGCCATGACCCCATTCTCTGTCCCGTACTGTTAGGTAGGAAGTCAGATATGAGCTTGTGTGTGTGTGACAAAGGTCTAAGAAGATGTCTGTGACCAGCATATGCATCTCCAAGTCATCCCAATAACCTTCCGGGGCAGCCCCGTATCTGCACTTCAATGTCCTGCTCTGGATCCTGATCCTCCAGGGGTCCTGCTCATCCTTCCTCTGACCCAGGGCAGAGCCAGCCAGGCTTCCTCTTATCTGATAACTTCAGGGGGTAAACTCAGATAGGAATTTTTCATATTTACACCCAAAAAGTCTTGTTTCAGGAGGAGGAGATGTGAGAAGGCAAGACTCATCCCCTTAAAAATCCCCAGCCCCAAGCGGACTGCGTGCTCAACGCTCTGCCTCTCTGCTGAGCCGCCCGCCTGGCCTGCCCAGGTGTACTCTCTCCACTCAACCATGTAACCCGCTCTCCCCCAGTCTGAGCGACTGGGCACTCTCTCTCAGGTTCTGTCTGGAGAGGTGCCCATCCGTTCTTACAGATGTCCCTGCCCTAATAAACCTTGCTATTTGACTTTCCACTACTCTGTCTCATGCCTGAATTCTTTCTCGTGAGAAGACAAGAACCCTGCCATTCGCCAGTAACAGTACCATCCCTGTTGGACAGCTGTGATCTTGGTGACGCCTGATTGCAGCCAGTCTGACTCTACCTGTCAACAGGAGAACTTCCTTATCCCACGTTCCATCCGAGCCCCTCTCAGTTGTTTGCTACCTCTAAATGGCTGCTTGACGGCACATTTGATGCTGATGTACAGGATCTCTGCCACTACTGGGAGCATTTGGGGAAGTGGAAAGAAATCTCCTGTGTGCGGGCTTTCTCCTGTCAGTTCTGAACCTTCTCTTACAGCTCGTGTCCTCTGGCTGAAGCTCTCTTAGCTTCCACAGCTCTCACTAAAAGAGCCAAAACCCCCTTTCTTCCACCTTGGCTGCTCTGGTTCTCACCATACTTTCCCCTCCCACCTGGGAATTCCAAGTTCCTGCTTCCCTTCGTCTCAGAACCAGCCCTTGTCCAAGTATACTCCCCCTGCCTTATCCACGATCCTCTCTAGCACCCTCTGGCCTGGTCCTTCAACTGGGCCGTGCCTCTCCCTCTCCTGCTCAGGTTTTACCAAAAGCATAACAAGGGAGTGGTGATTCCATACTTTTGAGCTCACAATGTACTGTAAACAAGTCACCTATCCCATCCTTCTGATGGCTCTTTGTTCTATCAGGAGCAAGCCAGACAGAATAAAGGATTGCAAATCAAGTCTTTTGAGGGGTTTTGTAACAGAATGTCAAGCTGACTGGGCAGGTCTCCTCAGTTCCTACACACTTGATTTCCTGGTCCCACCAGCGAGCATGCCCTATATATTTCGTTTGTTAGCTCTGGATTAACAGCCAATACTGCCCCTCTCTTCCTAAACATTCCTGCTTTTTCTGCCACTCCCTCTCTTTTAACCTAGCCGCTTTGACATCTTTGGCCCCAAAATAATTTTTAAAAGGGAGAGAGAGAGAGAGAGAGGAGAGAGAGAAGAGTGAACACAATTTCATCTGCTAGTTGACTTCCCAAATGCCCACAAGGGATGGGGCTGGGCAGGAACCAGAGCTGGGAGCTGGAATGCAGTCCATGTCTTCAGTTTGGGTGGTGAAATCCAGCTGCTGAGGGAAAATGGCAGCAAAGAAATTACTATTCCCTCAGTTCTGTGTCTCACAGGGAAGGATTTCCAAGCAGACAAGGCAAAGAGAAACATGAGATTTAAAGGTTTAAAAGCAAGATTTATTAGAGTCAAAGACCTCCAGCCAGAGTGTGATGGGGCCTGCAAGAGGAGCAAAGCCCAAGGGACCCCTTGGCACTGGGGTTTTTAAGTACAATTTTGAAGAAAAAAAAACTTGCCAATTAGATGGACATTCAGTTACCAGGAGGGGACAAAACCCATCCAAAGACCTGATTTACAATCCTTTGTCCTATCAGGCTTGCTCATGATAAAGCAAAAAACCATTCAGAAGGGTGGAATAGGTAACTTGTTTTCACAATAAACTGTGATCACCAGTCCCTTCCTATTCTCATGGTAAATGTGGAGATTCCTAAGGAAGGAGGGTGGACATTTTGTTCTTGCTAAGGACAACCTTTTGGTGGGAAACATTCTACACCCCAAATTCCACTGGGACCACCCTGACTGCCTGTTAACTGCCTGACTCCTCACAGGACCACTTGAGCCCAGGGTCTGTGTTAGCATGAAGCTGGAGTTGGAAGCTGGAGTCTGGAATTAAACCCTGGCACTCCAATGTTGGATGGGATGTTTTAACCACCAGGCTAAATGTCTACTCCAAGAGAGAACGTTACAAATATCACTCTGAATTTCTACTTGAGAAACTTTTGGTATCATGAGAAGAACATCTTGAACTTAATATTCTTACTGTAGTGGCTCTGTGATGCCTTATGCCGTGTTCTACTCGGTCAGCTCCTTTAGTAGTGTACCTAATCTTATGGAGGATGCTTGAGTCAAATTGTTAAATTATTTAAGAAGCATTGTGGTTTTATTGATTTAATTTTGCTCTTAGGATGTAAGGAACTGAGGAGATAAAAGCCATTTATGGTGATTCAGCGTACTAAATGTTAACAGGTTGCAGAATCTAGTCTTTGAATGGAGTTTTCATACTTCATTAATTGATAACTTTTCTTATATGTTAACCTGTGCATTAGTGTTCTGTGCCATTACATTTCCTTTTACAAGTCTCATTTGTACACAATCTTTTATGCACTTGTCAAAACATAGTATATAAGAATAACCTGAGAAGATCATTAAAAAATAAATGGAAATGACAGTTTAGGGATACTTGGGTTGTGTGGCTACTGTGGGAACTTTCTGTCTAGATCAAAACTGTCAAAACTGTTCAGTGATATCTGATAGTGTTATACAAACAAACTAAAGCTGAATCTGTAAGTACTAGACAATTGGTAGAGTTTATACTAATAGTAGTCACAGATGTCATAGTAGTACTTACCAAAATACATTTTCATTCTTATTCATATTTATATGCATTATTTTACAGATACAACAATTTCATGATAATCGTGTTTATTGATGATGCAGGTGCTCAGAATGATATCGGAGATGACCCCCTAAAATCTATATCAAAATGTGGTCCCTTAGATTTCCCCAGAAGTGCCATCTGGGATGCCACATATGCTACCAGAATTTGGGGTGTCATACGATATCACCATATGCTTATTAATAAATCCCCAATATTAAATAAGCCCAAGAGGGTTCTTGCCTAATATTTAGAGAAGAATTCTAAATACTGGCATTAATAAATGAAGCAGCATGGTACATTTTAGACTTTTATTTTGTGCGAAAGCTGCATAGGAAAGTGAGGGCTTTAGTTCAGTTTAAAGAGAGGGGAAAATCTGGAAACTAGGGTAGCATCCATACCAAGCAGAGAGCAGGCCACAAGCCACGGCAGCAAAGCAGAGGCAGAGAGCCTTTTGGGATGCTCCTTGCCTTTTATATATTTTTCACAGGGGAGTGGCTTGTGGGCAGGTGGGCGTTCAGGTACGGTCAGGTAGAGCATGATGTCACACGGGGGTGTGGTGATGGTATCAGGTAGGGTGTGAGGTCACACAGGGGCGTGGCGAAGGTGTGGTCTTCCAGCTCACAAACCTAACTGGTCTGCTTCAAGAAGAAGGGTACGGAAGGTCTTGTGATGTGCGTTGGAAACTATCATGAAGTTGATTTCCACTCTTGTGTCTTGAGACATGGAGTCTAGAAATCAGATTAAATGAAAATAATGTTTATATGAAATGAAGGAAGCAAAATAGTTTAACTTATTCTTTGAGGTCAAATCAAGTAATGCTTTAATGTTTCCACACAAATTTTTAATTATTTCCTTGAAAGCCACAGTCCCATTCCAGGAAAAAGGCAAAGTGAAGGAAAGTGCCTGCATCAGGATTTTCTGAGTTAAATAAAGCAACAATAAGACAAAAGCATCCAGGAAGCTTCACTATGGGGAAGGAGATAATCCCTGGAACGTCAACATCCAATTTAGATTTTAATTGCATTGTACTTCCAGCTGTGTGAACAAGTCTGATAAGGACAGAAGGAAGTATTATAGTTTTTTTCCTGATGTGAGTTCATACTTTATACATGATTTTTCACTGTACTTCAATTTTTTTTGTTTGAATAGGAAGAAAAAGAAAAAATTTACTGGGGTTTGAAGTGGTATAGGAGTATAATATCTTGGGTCAAACAGATTTGTTAATAATCTGATCATTTTTCTTACCTTTGAGTGACAAAACCAAAGCCTAATCTATCTCTAGTTTTTTGGTTATTTTGTAATTACTATAATTTGGGTTATTTTTTACTTACAAGTATGAAACATACCTAATAGGTTCACCTTTATCTTGTAAAACCAGGCAGGAACGCTTGGTTTTAACACTAAATTTCTGTTTTTACAATTATCATACATTAAATAATTATGGTTTGAGACATAATTCTTTTCAATATTTAAACCTCTTTAGAGCCCTGTAATGCACAGAGCTTGCTTTGAAGTTAAGAAAGCTCTGGATGTAAGTTAAATGCCTGAAAAATACTGTAAGAGTGTTAAATCAGAATCATATCGGCAGAAAAAGGGGAGGAAGTAATAGGGAGTGTTCACGTTGTTTTGAAAAGTGCCCAGGTAGTTATGGGAGGATGGCTGATGGGCAGTTCGTGTTTTGTTCGTGTTGCTCAGGTACTGGATCATGAGATGCTCCCAGTGGCTCTGCTACGTTTCTCTTCTATTGTTGTTCTTACTGCAGTTTTGCTTTTAACAACATGCACGAGATACTCACCTCAGGGTAAAGTATCTCACTCACCTCACGTGTCTTCTAATGAAATAACTGCAATTTGTAGCTTCTATAGATAAAGAGGTCAATTTGTTTTGTACAATGTGATATTATTCAGGACTAGCCTTGATGCTTAGATTCCAAACTGTGGTTTCAGATAGTTGTTTTTCACCCGAGTGGCCTTGTGAATTTAACTGTCACCTGTTCCTGAAGTCATGACTGCCTTCTAGGTCTCTTGATCACCGTCTCTCCCACTGTTTTGCTTACCTTCTTGCTGAATTGCAGTCCCGGGACTTTTGTTTGCTACTTGACCACAAAGGGTTGGGCAGTGTGCTTCCTTGTCAGTCTGGAGAATCACACACATTAGATGAGGATACTTTAAAAGTTTAAGGCAAAATGGAATTAAAAGATGTTTATATTGTTGAAATCCATGCATGCAGTTTTCATGTAATACACATGTCCCATTAACTTTTGAAAACCATTCACGTGCATTGCAAAATTTTAAGATAACTGATTTTATAGCTTTTGATATAAAATAACTTCTGTAAAGATTAAGCTCAATTAAATTTTTAAAAAAGTATTTCAGCATAATCTGCTGCAGAAGGTTTTGGTTGTTTTATTTGTTGCTTGTTTTTAAATTAACTGTTCCAAGCACTGGGTACTTAAGGCCTTCCGGGAAGAACCCAATTTTCAATTCATGTTGGCTTTTTATAAAACTTGAATTGCCTGAGATTTAAATAAAAGTTTGCTACCAAGATGATTGCCTTATCAGATAGTCCCTCTTAAATTGCTTCCAGTGTTTTTCTGTTATTTGTGGAAATAATGTAAATTCTGTGTAACTGTACACAAAGGCAAGCCTCAGACCAGCAATAAATTTCTCAGTCTGAACAGCAACAACACACAAAATTGTTTGGCATCAAAGTGAACTTTTAATCCCATTTTCCACAGACCTTTTGAAGTATACTCATAGAGCAATGCTAAAGAGAGACAAACACCATTAGGCTTTCTTGATATAATCAGAAGAATTAAAAAATTCAAAGAAGTTTGGAGAGAAAAAATTTTAACAGTGGGACTTGTCTAAATATTGGCACCTTATATGCATATTTGAAATTTTGTTCTTCCCAGGTGTCTCTCATCACTGGCAGGAGTGTTGTACATGAATGTTGTGGGGAGCAACTCGGACTAGACTAAGTTACTGGAATTAAGACTTATTTTATGCATCTGCTCTCCCACAATATGGCGCTGTGAGAGGAGTAAAAACAGCTTCTACACAGCTGCCTCCAGTTCAACCAATAAACTGTAGGACCTGCTCCTGATTGGAGGAGAGCAGCGTACTCGGCGTGTGGGTAGCAGAGTTGGGATTGGTGGAAGAGGACTATAAAGGAGGAGAGAGACAACATGCACCAGGAACATCCGCATAACACCTGAGCAGCCCCCGAGAGAGCCGGCCGGCAGTGTGCCGCTCCCCCGCAGAAGTGGGGAAAGTGGCAGGGGGAACCGCCCTTCCACGGAGGTGGAAGGGATGGTAGCCAACCTGGGAAGAACCAGCAGCAAACCAAGGGAGGGCTGAGCAGACAAAAGAACAGTGCAGGGTCCTGTGTTGCTCCTCCATGAAGAGGGGGAGCGACATAATGGTGCCGTGACTCGGATATGAAGCCTAGGCAGGGTTTAGTGTCGTTCCTCCACGAAGAGGGGGAGCGACATAATGGTGCCATGACTCGGAGAGGAAACTTAGGAGGGAAGAAGCGGGAAGAAGTGGGAAAATACCGGAGAGAGAGACTAGCAAAGAGCCTAGGGGAAAGCCGGATGGAAAAGGTGCTGGAAGAAGCTATTGAAAGCCTAGGCATAGACTCGGATACGGACTGTGGGAAAGAAGCTGGGAGAAATCTCTAAGGTTGAAAGCCAAAGTGAAAGCTGGAGGAAACATAGACTCGGATGTGGACTATGGCGGGGAAGCTAGGAGATTGAAAGCGAAAGTGAAACCTAGAAGAAACTTAGACTCGGATACGGACTGTGGGGAGAAGCCAGGAGAAAT
This sequence comes from Oryctolagus cuniculus, assembly GCF_964237555.1. Lineage (NCBI taxonomy): Eukaryota > Metazoa > Chordata > Mammalia > Lagomorpha > Leporidae > Oryctolagus > Oryctolagus cuniculus. Next base: position 9,105,818 of record NC_091444.1, on the reverse strand, counting down.
GAGAGGGGAATATTGTTGGAAGAAAAGTTAGGAAACATACCGGGTAGAGAAATATGTTAGGGAGGATGAAGCCGCGGGGGCAGGCTGAGGCGGAGACGTAAGCTATGTTGGGATTCGTTAAGTCAGCCCGGGGAACAAGGGGCGAAAATCTGGAACCAGAGGCAGAGACGTGGGCCAGGTTGGAATCCGTCAGATTAGCCCAGGGAGCAAAAGACGGGAAGCCAAACCGAAAGGCGCAGATGTGAGCTAGGTTGAATTCGCCAGGTTAGCCCGGGGAACTTAGACTGAATACCGGTGGCGGAAACGTGAGCTAGGCTGTGTGACTCACGGAAGCCGCCGTGCGTAGAGAGAGCACGCAGGGCACGAATAGATAGGGAATGCGGGGCTGTGGTGCGGGCGCGAAGGGCGCAGAGACCGCGAAGCCGCGCAGAGTCGGGAAGCAGCCGCGGGGCGAGGTGCCGAGAAGCAGCCTCGGGGCGGGCGCCGGGAAGCCGTAGGGATAAGAGAAACAGAAGTTTAGAAGTAAAATGAGAGAAATAGGAATGCTGGCAGATAGAAGTAAAATAGGAGAAATAGGAATGCCCGGAGGTAGAGAAATAGAGAAAAATAAGGCCTCCCCACAACATGGCAGTGAGAGAGCTTGGATTCGGTCTGCCTGATTAGTAAGACGATAAGCACCTGTGGGCGGCTGCAGGTCACCGAAGACAGGCACGTTATCAACACCAATAAGTCTCCCCACAATACGGCAATGAGAAGGCTCTGATTCGGTTTGCCTGATTGGTAGGGCTTGTAAGCACCTGCAGGCATTTCTAGCAGAGCAGAGCATGAGCTGCAGGGCACCGAACACAGGCATGCATCAGCGCCTAAAAACCTCCTCACAACATGGCGAAGAGAGGACCCGGATTCGGTTTGCCTGATTGGTAGGGCTTGTAAGCACCTGTGGGCAACTCCAGCAAGCAGAGCAGAGTGTGTGCAGCGGGGCACTGAAGACAGGCGCGTATCAACGCCAAAAATAAAAAGAAAGGGGGATCTGTGGGGAGCAACTCAGACTAGACTAAGTTACTGGAATTAAGACTTATTTTATGCATCTGCTCTCCCACAATATGGCGCTGTGAGAGGAGTAAAAACAGCTTCTACACAGCTGCCTCCAGTTCAACCAATAAACAGCAGGACCTGCTCCTGATTGGAGGAGAGCAGCGTACTCGGCGTGTGGGTAGCAGAGTTGGGATTGGTGGAAGAGGACTATAAGGGAGGAGAGAGACAACATGCATCAGGAACATCTGAGGAACACCTGAGCAGCCCCCGAGAGAGCCGGCCAGCAGTGTGCCGCTCCCCCGCGGAAGTGGGGAAAGTGGCAGGGGGAACCGCCCTTCCACGGAGGTGGAAGGGTCGGTAGCCAACCCGGGAAGAACCAGCAGCAAACCCAGGGAGGGCCGAGCAGACAAAAGAACAGTGCAGGGTCCTGTGTTGCTCCTCCATGAAGAGGGGGAGCGACATAATGGTGCCGTGACTCGGATATGAAGCCTAGGCAGGGTTTAGTGTTGTTCCTCCACGAAGAGGGGGAGTGACAGATGTTTTGCTTGAATTTGTTTTATTTGAAATATTCATTTACTTAGTCTCATTGCACAAAAACTTCCAAGTGGCTTATAAAAAATTGTGCAGTACATGTGAAACATGCATGTAAAGTTGATGATGTACTGATTGTTCTCAGCTGGAATCCTAGGCCTTTCTTTGTCATTTTTGTTTAATGTTAATATGTTGACAACCACAAAAAACCTTACCAATACCTTTTTTTTTTTTTTTTTTTGACAGGCAGAGTGGACAGTGAGAGAGAGAGACAGAGAGAAAGGTCTTCCTTTTTCCGTTGGTTCACCCTCCAATGGCCGCTGCAGCTGGCGCACCACGCTGATCCAAAGCCAGGAGCCAGGTGCTTCCCCTGGTCTCCCACGGGGTGCAGGGCCCAAGCACTTGGGCCATCCTCCACTGCACTCCCTGGCCACAGCAGAGAGCTGGCCTGGAAGAGGCGCAACCGGGACAGAATCCGGTGCCCCGACTGGGACTAGAACCCCATGTACCGGTGCCGCAAGGCGGAGGATTAGCCTAGTGAGCCATGGCGCCGGCACCAATACCTATTAAATAATGACTTGGTCAATTTGTATACAGTGATAAATCAGTTCTCTAAATGTTCTAAGTTGAAAAATCCAGGTAGCACTTTTATTGTTGCCCCCATGGATGTTGGGATCAATTTCCCACCTACAGATTTGGTCTAGAGGTGGTAGCTAATGACATCATCTGTCCAGGAAGGTGTGAGGAGATCTGGAATCACCTAAAGATTTCAGAGGAAAGCAGCATAGGCTGCAAACTGGTCTGAGAAGGGATTCACAAATGGCTTTGCTTTGTATTGGGTGAGAGGCAGGCAAATTAAGGCTCTCAGGCAGCGTTGAGACTTGCATAGTTTGGACTTTTCTCTGGTGCTGAGGGAGCCCATGGATTCTTTTGTCTTGTCTTGTCTTGTCTTGTCTTGTCTTTTCTTTTCTTTTCTTTTCTTTTCTTTTCTTTTCTTTTCTTTCCTTCCTTTGTGTTCTTTCTGTCTCTCAGGAGGGTGTTTTATTGTGATTTTTATGGATTTAATATTTTAGAACTATTGTTTACTAGCACTTATAATACTAAATAAAATAACCAGTAATAACTGTATTTAATATTTGATTATTTGTGGGGCCTGTGCTGTGGCGCAGCGGGTTAACACCTTGGCCTGAAGCACCGGCATCCCATATGGGTGCTGGTGCTAGTCCCTGCTGCTCCTCTTCTAATACAGCTCTCTGCTGTGGCCTGGGAAAGCAGTAGAAGATGGCCCAAGTGCTTGGGCCCCTGCACCCATGTGGGAGACCTGGAAGAAACTCCTGGATCCTGGCTTTGGATCGGCACAGCTCTGGCCGTTGTGGCCAACTGGGGAGTGAACCAGCGAATGGAAGACCTATCTCTCTCTCTGCCTCTCTTCTCTCTGTGTAACTCTCTTTCGAATAAATAAATAAAAAATCTTTAAAAAACATTTTATTATTTGTAATTATTCAAGAAATGTCTTTAGAAATTAAAAGCACAATTTCAAGTTTGCTACTTCAAAATTTAGAGGAAGTTCTCCAATACTGACTACAATATCTGTAATAAATATCTTTGATTCAGATGCATTTGATACATGATTTGATACATGCAACAACTTACCACCATTGATTATTGCAAGGCATTGTAAAGCACGAACATGAACCAGAAACAAGAGTGATGATGAAGAGAGTAGAACACAGAAAAGGGTCTTGGTCTATGAGTAACTGAATTTCTTCACTTCAGTGTCCAGAGTTCAAAACAAAATTCTCTAGAGGCCATGGCCTTTCTTATCTGCACAGAGGTGAACCCGAGGGGAAGTGGGAGATGGAGCCCGAGAGCAGTCCATGTCAAAAATGGAGTAAGTCTGTTCGTTGCAACAACAGTTAGAACTACCTTTTCATAACAGTGCCTTGATTTTGTTCGTCATCTGTCACCTTGCATTCTCTCTCATCTTACCTACTTCCTTGATTTTCATGGAACTTGTCACAACCAACTGACATGAGTTGTGTCTTTGTTGCTTGTCTTTTCTGGCTAGAACTGTAACCTCCCCAGAGCGAAAGTCTGTCTTGTGTGCTGCTATATCCTCAGCACCTAGACAGTGTCGGAAACACAGACACACAAATACATGTGTATCGGCTCTCCTAGACTGTACGCTCCGTGAAGGCAGCAGTCAGTGCCTGTTTCTGTCAGTGCTGATTCCTGTGACTCAGCGAAACCCAGAGAAACCTCAGTCATCACTAATGGAAAGATCGTTCAGTTTCTCTGACACAGCACTTTTGCAAAGTTCTTTTATAGCTTCTACTTTCAGTAAAGAGACTGAATCTATCTTTTGTGAAATCTTGGCCATTTAAATTCTGAAATAGGTCAGGAACATATTAACTGTATTCTGTTGATTGATTTATAAGTTTGGCAGGGCAGTAATTTTTCCAAAGAAGTTAAGAGTTGGAAACTTCTGTTTGATGACAAAGCATTGCTGAAATTTCAAATAATTTAGGGGTTATATAGGCAGATTAATCTTTTGATCAAAGAAAGCAAGAAAAAAATGACTTAATTCCTGGAAAACTAAGTGAATTTTCAATTTAAAATCAATTAAACTGTAGGACAGCACAATTAAAATCAGGGAAAACCTGGTGAATTACCTTCAGATAAAATCTACTATATGTTTGTTAATAAGCCAAAACATCCTCAACATAAATGAAAAAAGTAATAGGAAAATAGGCACACTGATAGATAGCTAAATATATAAATAAACACTTTTTAAAATGGATAAATGAAGGGCCAGGGTGTGTCCCAGTGGGTTAAGCCACTATCCGCAACTCTGCATCCCAAATGGGCTCCATTTTGAGTCCTGGCTGTTCCACTTCCAGTCCGGCTCCCTGATAATGCACCTGGGAAAGCAGCAGAACATGGTCCCAGTGCTTGGGCCACCCATGTGGGAGACCTGAAGGAAGCTCCTGACTCCTGGGTTTGGCCTGGCCAGCCCTGGCCATTGTGACCATTTGGGAAGTGAATCAATTGGATGAAAGATATCTCTTTCTCTCTCTCTCCCTCTCTCTCTGTAACCCTGCCTTTCAAATAAATAATAAGTCTTTGTAAAACTGAATTCAGAATTTCCTTTGCTTTCCAGTCTAACCCTCAGGAGGTTACAAATGTAACTGAACTGAAACTAAACAATAGTTTTTTGATTTATTAAATATTGTGATATTAAGGCTGGTTATTTTTAGTTCTTAAACATTTAATTCATTCTGATTTAGTAGCTGTTATTACAAAGGCATTTAATATTGGCAGCTGTGCAGTTGTATGGTTGCCAACCTCCTGGTTGATGGCAACACTGTCACAGCCAGAGAAGGTGGCTCAGCCAGGTCTCACTGCCATCCAAGCCTTCTTAGCATTGAGCCTCCTGCTTTTACTAACTGAGGAAGGTAGAGAGCTGAAGGCTTTTCAGAGCAATCTGTTGCGAGGCAACCAGGCCTTCCCTCTTCAGAAACAGGTCAGGGAGAAAGACGAGATGAGGGGCAGTTAAATGTTTGCCATCTCTGATAAAGCAGAAACCCTCGGAATGGGAATCGTTCTGGACAGATATCTCCAACCCACACGGAAGCAAATTAATCTCATTAGGCGAGGGGTTAGTGTGTGTTGGCTGGAAATACTGTTTGCCCATCACCTGGGCCAAAGTTTTGGTGGTTTTCAGCAGCATCTAAGGCCAGAGCATTATGTTTGGTAAGGTTAGATGTTTTCATATGGATTGGCCATCATCTCAAGGACAAGGACCCATTCTTGAATGGCAAGCAGATCTGTTATCTGTTTTATTTTATGTTGTACACCTACTGTTGAGGTATTCGGAGAGACTTTAAATGTTATAACAAAATCTAGGTTTTTTTTTTTTTTTTTTTTTTTTTTTTTTTTTTTTTTTTGACAGGCAGAGTGGACAGAGAGAGAGAGAAAGGTCTTCTTTTATCGTTAGTTCATCCTCCAATGGCCACTGCCGCTGGCATGCCACGGCCAGCGCACCATGCTGATCCGAAGCCAGGAGCCAAGTGCTTCTCCTGGTCTCCCATGTGGGCGCAGGGCCCAAGGACCTGGGCCATCCTCCACCGCACTCCCGGGCCACAGCAGAGAGCTGGACTGGAAGAGGAACAATCGGGACAGAATCCAGCGCCCCAACCGGCGGTGCCGGCACTGCAGGCGGAGGATTAGCCTAATGAGCCACGGCGCCGGGCCAAAATCTAGTTTTTAAAAATGGCATAAAAATTCACTGAACTGTCTTTTTATAGTGTTACTTGGGAATGCTGATTAATATTGTTTGTCAAGAAATATTCTCAATTAAAACTGCATTGCAGTATCTATTTCTAACTGAAAAAGTTTGAAATAGAAAAATGATTTTTGAACAAAATTTCCTTTCATGTATTAAATGATGTGAACTTGTGATAACTATATATCATTTTATGGATTGATGATTTAAAAATTTAAAACTTAGGACAACAAGCACATGGGGAAATAGAATCTATTTAGAAATAAGAAGCCATAATCCTTTAAAAATCTGCTCCTACATTCCTCTCAATTCAGATTTTCTTCATATATATATATATACACACACATCTTATCTGTTAGTATAATTAGCACAAAAAGTCAACATTTGACTCATTTTACTTGGTGTTCTATTTAAAAGGGACAAAATGCTGCATTGATTGTCTTTCAGTCAAGATCTTTTCTGTATTAGAAAAGTAGAGCTTTTCAATTTTAAAATGAACATGAAGTTTCGCTTAAGCTCTAGAGAGCTGATGTTTAATATTCTACCTATTGTCAACAATAATGTGTATACACTTAAACATTCAGGAGGGTAGATCTTATGTTAAGTGCGAATGAATTAAGAAAAGGCAGAGTTACCTGAGGGGGAGACAGCCAAGTGTCTACCTGGGACATTGTGAATGCTTATGGATATGAGTTGGGCCCTTATGGATATGAGTTGGGCCCTCTGCCCGACACCAGATCCGTGTGAACACCTCTGCGTGTGCCTGCTCACAGTTCAGGCATTCACTTATTTACTGTTCAGCTTTACAAGGCTATGGGAAATACAAGTAAAGTAACTTGACAGCGATTCTCTGACTTTATGTTTGCTTTCTCGGTAGACGGTCTATTGGCTTTGAGATTTGAAGACAACTGAACTTTTTCATACCCATAGGAAAAGTTGGAGAGAGTCAGTCATTTTATGAATTAATTGTATTACAGATCCCAAAGTCGGTGTCTACTTTGTCATCTATAAAATGTGGTTACATCTGTATTAAGGCTGGAATACTGTATGAGATTTTATGTTTTAAAGTATTTTTTAAAAGTTTTTTTATTTGTTTCTTGAAGTTCAGATTTACAGAGAGGCAGAGGCAGAGAGAGAGAGAGAGAGAGAGAGAGAGAGAGAGAGGTCTTCCATCCACTGGTTCACTCCCCAGATGGCTGCAATGGCCAGAGGTTGTGCCGATCTGAAGCCAGGAACCAGCAGCTTCTTCTGGGTCTCCCATGTGGGTGCAGGGGCCCAAGGACTTGGGTCATCTTACACTGCTTTTCCAGTCCATAGCAGAGAGCTGGATCAGAAGTGGAGCAGCCAGAACTAGAACTGGCTCCCATATGGGATGCTGGCACTGCAGGTGGTGGCTTTACCTGCTACATCACAGTGCTGGCCCCTTAAAGTATTTTAAATCATAGTGATAGCTAATTATGTTAAATTATGACTATTACTGTAGTAAAACCTGTAATAAATATTTTAATATCTATCCAGATATGATATACTCGTATTTTAATTTATATTTTGCTTATCTTTACATAGTTTTGAATTTGGTTCAACTAGTTGTGATTTTTGATTTTACATAATGGAAATTTTTTTATGAAAACACACTTACATATGTCTATATCACCATAGGCCTGTAGATCTAGCTCAACCATTTTTAACTTGGGTTAATATCTCAATCTCTGGATCTACTTTTACAACTGGAACATTTTCTTTTCTTTTTTTTAATTTATTTGACAGAGTTAGTGTGAGAGAGAGATAGACAGAGAGAAAGGTCTTCCTTCCTTTGGTTCACTCCCCAAATGGCCGCTACAGCCGGCATTGCGCTGATCCGAAGCCAGGAGCCAGGTGCTTCTTCCTGGTCTCCCATGGGGTGCAGGGCCCAAGCACTTGGGCCATCCTCCACTGCACTCCCTGGCCACAGCAGAGAGCTGGACTGGAAGAGGAGCGACCGGGACTAGAACCCAGCACCCATATGGGATGCCGGCGCCA